>NC_135974.1:12643768-13262669 GCF_053455715.1 Rhinoraja longicauda
CCGTGGCCATTTTAGTGCAATCCCACTCAATCTACCTCCTTTGGCTCTGTTTCTGCAGTATAACCCATTTTTGCCGTCCAGTTGCAAAATTGCATTGTCTTTTACAGCTGAACGAAATTGAAGGGTTTGATGATCAGGGCAAAGGAACGGGGTCAGGCTGCATGTTGGAGTTTAGATTGGGGATGGCAGGGGGCTCGAGATGGTGCGCCCACAGAGTGCGATAAAGCCGTCACATCTGCAAAACCCAACAAGATTGTTGTGAAGTAGAACTTGAATTTGATGTAGTTTTTTGGCCAACGATCGCCGGTGATTTATGGTATGAGAAGGGAAGTGTCATCCAACAGATGGTATTCAGCTACATGGGAGAACGCTGTTCTCTCTCCGGCTTTTATGACCACACCTGGAGCGAAAACGCAGGATGCACAGCAGGCAACCGTGCAATAGACAAATTCTTGCACGATCGAGGAAGTCCTGGAAATCCACAATGGACGAGAACCATGGAGGATTCTACAAGGCCAAAGCTAAGAGTAGAATAAACACACTCCCCCCTTCTCCCCACACTGTGCTTTAGCTTTGGACAGGCTTCCACTTGTGAGGGAGAGCTAAACTAAAGATCATAAAATGTGACAATCACCAATAAATCCAATCGGGAATTGAGAAGGAATTACTTTTTCCAGAAAGCAGTTAAAACTTAGAACCTGGTGCCACTTGAGGCTAACACAACTTGAGGCTTGGGGCCAGCGCAAGACATATGACATAAGAGGTATCTTGGAATCGAGGAGCAGAGGACATATGTTTAAGGTGAAGGGGAAAAGATTTAATAGGAATCTAATGTAAACTTTTTCACACAAAGGGTGGTGGGTGTATGGAACGAGCTGCCGGAGGAGGTAGGTGAGGCAGGAACTATTGCAACGTTTAAGAAACAATTAGACAGGTACATGGAAAGGACAGGTTTAGAGGGACATAGGCAGGCAGGTGGGCCCAGTGTAGATGGGACATGTTGGCCGGTGTGTGTAAGTTGGGCTGAAGGGCCTGCTTCCATGCTTTATGACTCTGACTCCAGGTGGGAAAGTGAGGAGCCACACAATTCAACCAGTTTACTGCACTGTTCAATAAAATAAAGGCTGATTTTGTACTCTTTTTTCTTGGTTCCCTTAGTATTCAGAAATCAATCAATCTTGAATATAAGGGATGCCAATACCTACATCCAACGGAAGATGCTTGAATTAATGTGGAATCCATAAAGGGAGAAAGTAATTCATAAATCCAGTGAAGAATTTTACAGAAAATTCTTTGCTGGGAGAATGGTTAGAATGTGAACTTGTTACCCCATGGAATCATTGGGAAGTTGAAAAAGCGTGCAAGGGATAAAGTCTCATGATAAGAAGCGTGGCTCCAGAGCCAAGAGGGTTTAATTGTCATATGTACCAAAATGGAATAATGCAATTCTTACTTGTAGCAGCACAACACGTTTGTAAACACCGTACTCAATAGATAACATAATGAAAAAAAAAAAAAAAAATCAATAATTTTTTTTAAAAGCAACATAGCACAAAAAAAAACAAAAACCCAAAGCCCACAGTGCATCTAAGACAGTTCGTAGTTCAAAGTTTAGTTGGTATTTGTAGTGTCCCACAGCCTGATGGTTGTGGAAAGAAGCTGTTCCTGAACCTGGAGGTCACAGTTTACAGAGTTCTGTACCTTCTTCCTGATAACAGGAGTGAAATGAGTGCTGGCCAGGGAGGTGTGGATCCTTGAAGATGATGGCTGCCTTTTTGGGGCAGGGCCTCCTGTTGATCCCTTTGATGGTGGGGAGGTCAGTACCCGTGATGGACCGAGCAGTGTCCACCACCTTTTGTAATCACCTTCATTCCTGGGCTCAGGGCAGTTTAGTCAATGGCCATTATAGGTCCTATTTTAAAAAAAATCCTCAATCCTTTTAACTATTGCTAAGTTGGTGTTATAGTTAATGCACGCGAAATATGGCAAAATGAGCAATGGTTAAAACTCTGAGTATAATGGTGTAATATACTTGTCAGATATTGCCTTATACTTCTGAAAAACAGTGGGACATACTGGCAGATTCATCAACATGTTTGTCAGAGGACGCTTGTAAAGCAGTGCGTAAGTATTTATTCGAGACCATGTACTTGTTAAGTCATTTTTCCAAAGTGTACAGTTTTATGCGTATTACAGAGGATTTAGTGACAGCTTTTACCAATCAAATCGATGACACAGATCCAACAAAGCCTTATATGAATGGAAAATCAGCTCTGATAATATGGATGTGCCACCAACTCTTCTGGAGTTTCTCCATTTGAGACCATGTGGAACCCTGGCATCCCTTCAACACTATTTTTAATGCAAGCGTAACTCTTAGTTCCTTTCCAGGTTCAGCCACAAATCGTAACCAGAAGCAGGTGATATCATAATAAGAAATATATTGTCTGACTTCCCGCAAGAGTTCAAACTCCTTCCGGTATTTTTAAATGCAGAGAATAGACTATAATCAGAGCATATGGGATTGATAGGCCACATCTCTCCTGTGCTGCTGGGTGCTGAGTTTAGTCCAAGGTGAATGCTGGGAATCACCCTGAATCTGGGGAAATGACTAGTAATTAGGAAGGCTAATGGAACATTGACCTTTATTGGAAGGAAGATGGCGTTTCAAAGAGTGGAAATTCTGATCCAAATTCACAAGGCACTCCTGAGACCACACCTGAAGTACTGTGTAGAGTTATGGTTTTACACTTAAGGAAAGAAGGACTATTTATGGAATGATTTAGACTTTAGACTTTAGAGATACAGTGCGGAAACAGGCCCTTTAGCCCACCCAGTCCATGCCGACCCTGTACACTAGCACTATCCTGTACACTAGCACTATCCTGTACACTAGCACTATCCTGTACACTAGCACTATCCTGTACACTAGCACTATCCTGTACACTAGCACTATCCTGTACACTAGCACTATCCTGTACACTAGCACTATCCTGTACACTAGCACTATCCTGCACACTAGCACTATCCTGTACACTATCACTATCCTGTACACTATCACTATCCTGTACACTAGCACTATCCTGTACACTAGCACTATCCTGTACACTAGCACTATCCTGCACACTAGCACTATCCTGTACACTAGCACTATCCTGTACACTAGCACTATCCTGTACACTAGCACTATCCTGCACACTAGCACTATCCTGCACACTAGCACTATCCTGTACACTAGCACTATCCTGTACACTAGCACTATCCTGCACACTAGCACTATCCTGTACACTAGCACTATCCTGCACACTAGCACTATCCTGTACACTATCACTATCCTGTACACTAGCACTATCCTGCACATCAGGGACAATTTACATCTTTACAAAGCCAATTAATCTGCAAACCTGTACGTCTTTGAAGTGTGGGAGGAAACCAGAGCACCGAGTGAAAACCCACACGGTCACAGGGAGAATGTACAAACTCCGTACAGACAGCACCCGTAGTCAGGATTAAAGACAGCAACTCTACCGCTGCGCCACTGTGCCACCCCTATTTGCCCTGGAAGCAGTTCAGAGATGATGTACTAGATTGATTCTCGGGATTAAGGGTAAATGTATAAGGAAAGGTTGAGCAAGTTAGGCCTCTATTCATTAGAATGTGAAATTGTATTTTGAAACATCAATGATTCTGAGTGGGAATAACGGTGTGGATGTTTCTAGAATGAGGGGCTGTTGTTTCAGAATAAGGGATTCCACATTTAGGATGGAGATGAAGATAAATTTCTTCTCCAACAGGGTCAGGAGTCAGGAGCCTTTGCAATTCTCTACCCTGAACGGCAGAGTCATTGGGTATATTCGAGGCAGAGATTGTAAAACAACAAGGAAGTCAAGGAGAAATGAAACAGAGTAGGAAGCTGGTGCTGGGGGCAAAGACTGGATTAACTATGGACTTATCAATGACATTTGGATGGGCAACTGGTAGATAGGGTGGTCAAAAAGACTTTTGGCACATTGGCCTTCATCAGTCAGAGTATTGAGTATAGAAGTTGGGAGGTCATATTACAGTTATGTATGACGTTGGAGAGGTCGCATTTAGAGCATTGTGTTCAGTTCTGGGCACCACATTATCGGAAAGGTGTTGTCAAGTTGGAAAGGGTACAGAGAAGATTTATGTTGCCAAGATTAGAGGGGCTGAGCTATAGGGAGAGGTTGAGCAGGGTGGGATTCTATTTCTTGGAGCGCAGGAGGATGAGGGATGATCATACAGAGGTGTATAAAATCATGAGAGGAATAGATCAGGTATTGTAGATGCACACAGTCTCTTGCCCAGAGTAGGGGTATCATGAAACAGAGGGCATCGGTTTAAGATGAGGGGGGAAAGATTTAATAAAAACCTGGGGGTCACTTTTTTTTACACAAAGGGTGGTGGGTATATGGTGGTGGGTATATGGTAGTTGAGGCAGGGACTATTGTAACGTTTAAGAAACATTTAGAGAGGTACATGGATAGGACAGGTTTAGGGGGATATTGGGCCAAACTCAGGCAGGTGGGACTAGTGTAGATGTGACATGTTGGTCGGTGTGGACAAGTTGGGCTGAAGGGCCTGATTCCTCGCTGTGTGACTCTGAGTCTAACTGGCCTGTTCCCGCCTCAGTTACTCACATTCTTGTTGCAGACCTTGAAACCTTGAAACCTTGAAGATCGCAGAATTAGATTCCACTACAAAGCCTCGCACACGTTAATAAAAATTAACTGCTCTAGCACTGTGGGACCACTACACTCATTGGATGCCCCTACTTTATTCTCTCAAGTGCAGGTAAAAGTGAATATTGCTAAAACACCAAAAGATTATCACTTAATTTATGTGGTGATATTAGAGAAGGTGAGGTTTTATTTCATTAAAGTGGGGAAGGTTCAAGTGGGGAGATTCAGTAGAATGCCATGGAGGTGTAGCTGGTAGAGCTGCTGCCTCACAGTGCCAGAGACCCCGGTTCGATCCTGACCTCGGATGCTGCCTGTGTGAAGCTTGTATGTTCTCTCTGTGACTATGTGGGTTTCCTCCAGGTGCTCCAGTTTCATAGGACATAGAACATAGTATATACAGTACAGTGCAAGAAGAGACCATTGGGCCCACAATGTCTCTGTCAAACCTAATGCCAAGACCTTCGCTCATCTCCCTGCACATAACCCATATCCCTCCATACCCTGCATATCAATATGCCTTGCCAAAAGTCTTTTAAATGTCACTATGTATCTGCTTCAACCACCACGTCATCCAACTGCCTAAAGATATGTCCGTTTGGTAGGTATAAACTGCCCCTAATTTGTAGGGAGTGCATGAGAAAGTGAAATAATGTAGAAATAGTGTGAACGTGTAATCGATGGTCAGTGTGAAAAGTGTAAGAAAATAACTGCAGATGCTGGTACAAATCGAAGGTATTTATTCACAAAATGCTGGAGTAACTCAGCAGGTCAGGCAGCATCTCAGGAGAGAAGGAATGGGTGACGTTTCAGTCTGAAGAAGGGTCTCGACCCGAAACGTCACCCATTCCTTCTCTCCCGAGATGCTGCCTGACCTGCTGAGTTACTCCAGCATTTTGTGAATAAATACCTTCGACGGTCAGTGTGAGCTCGGTGGGCCAAATGGGCATGTTTCCACGCTGTAATCTTTAAACTAAACTAAAGGAAGGTTTTGATGGAGTATAAATTATTTTCACAACCTGGAAAATCAATTATTACAGGCCATAGAAAGAATCAGAAAGCATATTTCTGGAAGGTGGCACAGCGGTGGAGTTCGTGCTTTACAGCGCTGGAGATCTGTGTTCGATCCTGTCAATGGGTTCTGGCTGTATGGAGTTTGTACATGCTCCCTGTGATCCCATGGGCTTTTGCTAGCTGCTCCCACATCCCAAAGACATGCAGGTTTGGAGCTTAATTGGTCCTCTAAATTTCCCCCGAGTGTGTGGAATAGAACTAGTGTATGAGTGATCATTAGTCCGCACAAATTTAGTGGGTCAAAGGGCCTGTTTCCACGCTGTATCTCTAAACAAAACTAAACTAAGACCATAAAGGCCATAAGACAAAGGAGCAGAATTAGGCCATTCAGCCCATCGAGTCTACTCCGCCATTCAAACATCGCTGACCTATTTTCCCTCTCAACCCCATTCTCCTGCCTTCTCCCCATAAACTTTGACACCCTCACTAATCAAAAATCTAGCAATGTCCGCTTTAAAAATACCCAATGACTTGGCCTCCACAGCCGTCTGTGGCAATGAATTCCACAGGTTCAGCACCTTCTGGCTGAAGAAATTCTTCCTCATCTCCATTCTGACCACAGGGAGAATGAATGCGCAAGCTCCACACAGATAATGCCCAAGGTCAGAATCGAACTTGGAGTTGTGAGACAGCAGCACTAACTGCTGCACCACTGTGCTGGCCTAAGACGAGGAGATGAAAGCAGATGAAGAAAATTACGTGATCAAGAACAAGCTGCCTGAAAGGAATGGCAGCTGATTAGCCTCCCACAAGAGGAAATTGGCCAAATACTCAAATACGCACAAATAAGAGAGCTTTTTCTAACAGCCACCTCCTTTACATAGATTCGTTTTTATACTGTTTATGAGGCAGGTTGCTGTATTTCCCTCCTTTACCGAAGCCTCTATTCTTCCAAAGCACTTAATTGGTGTCAAGGACACAGTGACGTCACCTATGGGTTCTATGTATTGAGTGGAGATACAAAGAACAAGAGGTGTTGGAAAATGGAGTAAAACACAAAGGGCTGGAGTAACTCATTACACGATTACACTCAAGCCATCCACAGAGTACAGAAACAAGATAAAGGGAATGACGTTTAGTGCAAGATAAAGTCCAGTAAAGTCCGATTAACGGTGGACGTTTTCCTCAGGATTATGGGGACATTGTATTTAATATTAACCGTAATCTAACCATCTTGTCTTTTGGGCCAAATTGTTATGAGGAAGCATCAGCTATGACAGGTAGCGTAGCCAAGGTTAGGCCAGCACTGCGTTAGGAAGACATCAAAGTGGCAGATCTCCACTTTCTACATTGTCCTCTTTCCTGCAGTGTCTGTAATTTGATGCCCGGCTTCTGTCTGTGTCTCAGCAAGGTCTGTTGCAACGGTTCGTCATTTCTTGTACCTTACATTGTGACATTTCAGATAGCATTTAAATGAAGGAAAAGTGCATCCTCTCTGGGGACAAGACACAGAATGGAGCAACAGGCTGAACTAACCAGATGTTTCCAGCACTGGCGAAGCCTCGCCTTCCTGTTAATCCCAAGATAAATAACAGCTTCATTATTTAGCCATCACGAAGGGGGGTGCCTTACAAATTAGAAAAATAAATACATGCACCCGCTCAAATATCTCCCACTGTTGCTTTGTGACTTTTGATTGTCAAATAGCTAAATATGCTAAGATACTTCCTCTGCACAAGACAGAGGGTCAGTAAGGCTTGCAGCCCCACACAGTTATAACTGGTCACGGTATCCTGCCCCGTGTCTTTGTGAAGACTGCAGATTAGCTTCAGCATTCGTGTGTGTGATGGACAGATAAAAATGTGTTTGGTCTGCCCGCTTGGTCTGACTAATATTATGATGAACCGTTTGAAGAATGCTTCGAACTAATTTAGATTTTCTCCCATTAACAGAAAGTGCAACGAATGAAAAGGTTACAGATAAACTAGTGCAAATGAGTCGTATTGGTCGGTGTGGGCTAGTTGGGCCGAAGGGCCTATTTCCATGCTGTATGACACTGTGACTCTATGGGTATGGAAATAGGCCCTTCGGCCCAACTAGCCCACACCGACCAATACGACCCATTTGCACTAGTCCAACATGCCTGTGTTTGGCCCATATCCCCTGGACCTATCCTATCCATGTACATGTCTAAATGTTTCTTAAATGTTATGATAATATCTGCCTCAACCGGCAGCTCATTCCATGCACCCACAACCCTTTATGTAAAAAAAAATTACCTCTCAGGTTCCTATTAAATCTTTCCCTTCTCACCTTAAACCTATGTCCTTTGGTTCTCAATTCCCCCACTCTGGGCAAAAGACTATGTTTGTTTACCTGCTCTATTCCTTTCACAATTTTATACACCTCTATAAGATCACCCCTCATCCTCCTGCACTCCAAGGAATAGAGTCCCAGCTGCTCAACCTCCCCTATAGCTCAGACCCTCAAGTCCTGGCAACATCCTCATAAATCCTTTCTGCGTCCTTTCTAGCTTGGCAATATCTTTCCTATAACGTGGTACCCAAAACTGAACACAATACTCTAAATGTGACCTCACCGACGTCTTATATAACTGCAGCATGACCTCCCAACTTCTTTACTCAATGCTCTGACTGATGGCGGTGGCATGGTAGAGTTGCTGCCTTACAGCGCCAGAGACCCAGGTTCGATCCTGATCACAGGTGCTTGTCGGTACGGGCTTTACATGTTCTCCCCGTGACCTGCAAGGGTTTTCTCCGAGATCTTCGGTTTCCTCCCACACTCCAAAAACGTACAGGTTTGGAGGTTATTTGGTGTGGTATAAATGTAGAATTGGCCCTATTGTGTGTAGGGTAGTGTTAATGTGTGGGGATCGCTGGTCGGTGTGGACTCGGTGGGCCGAAGGGCCTAGTTCTGCGCTATGTCTCTAAAACTGAAACTAAAATGAAGGCTAATGTGCCACTGGCTCCACTGTTCGCATCTCTGTATCCTTTCATTGTCACCTCTTCTCCTGCCAACAATGCGCCTCAATGGGCTCCACCATTCCTTGGTCATCTCTTGTCAGTCCTGCTTTGTTCTGCCCTGCCCTTTTCCTACCTCCTGTTCCCTCCCCTCTACTTTCAGTCTGAAGAAGGGTCCCGACCCAAATTGTCACCCATCCTTTTTCTCCATAGATGCTGCCTGGCCTGCTGAGTTACTCCTGCACTTTGTGTCGGTTATTAAAAAGAATAATGCCAACACCTTCAAATGCCCTTTTTTTGTTTAAATTGCACGCACGCAGTAAATCTGAAATAAAGGCAGAAATTGGTGCATCTGCTCGACAACTCGGACAGCATCTGTGGAACGACAAACAGTACAATATTGTGGGTCTGTGATCCTTTGCCAGAATAACAAAGTGAAGCCTCATTCTGGCAATGAGTTGCAGAGTCGAAACATTGACCGTTTCTCTTCACACCGATGCTACCACAGTTTTTCTTGCATTTCCTGATCTTATTACCTTCAAAAGCGCTCTTGATGTTGTGAAAATGTTCCATTCCAGCTGACCTGTTGGTTATCCCACGACTATTTGTGAGATCTTGCTACTCACTAACCTGGAAATCCCCAGCAGTGCCGACAGGCCACTGAGCATAGTGTGCTTTGTAACTTTCTGAAGCTGTGAATGTGGTTCTGTCCATGTAAGTCTTGTTACTTTCACAACTATTGTATCAATCTGAGTTTCCTATTGATTTAAAAAAAATACTCAAATAGAAACCGAAAATGCTTCAAATGCTGATCAGGTCAGGCAGCATCTGGGACGAGAGAAAACCTGCATTAATCATCATATCATCATATCATATCATATATATACAGCCGGAAACAGGCCTTTTCGGCCCACCAAGTCCGTGCCGCCCAACGATCCCCGTACATTAACACTATCCTACACCCACTAGGGACAATTTTTACATTTACCCAGCCAATTAACCTACATACCTGTACGTCTTTGGAGTGTGGGAGGAAACCGAAGATCTCGGAGAAAACCCACGCAGGTCACGGGGAGAACGTACAAACTCCTTACAGTGCAGCACCCGTAGTCAGGATCGAACCTGAGTCTCCGGCGCTGCATTCGCTGTAAAGCAGCAACTCTACCGCTGCGCTACCGTGTCTGTCATTTTACACGAGGGGCAGCGGTAGAGTTGCTGCCGTACAGCGCTAGAGACCCCGGTTCGATCCTGACTACGAGTGCCATCTGTATGGAGTTTGTACCTTCTCCCTGTGACCCCGTGGGTTTTCTCCGGGTGCTCCAGTTTCCTCCCACACTTCAAAGGCGTGCAGGTTTGGAGGTTAATTGGCTTCAGTAAAATTTGAAAATTGTTCCTCGTGTTTGTAGGAAACAGGATCACTGGTCAGCGCGGACTCGGTGGGCCAAAGGGCTGTTTCCCCACTGTATCTCTAAACTAACCTAAA
The DNA here is from genome assembly GCF_053455715.1 of Rhinoraja longicauda. NCBI lineage: Eukaryota > Metazoa > Chordata > Chondrichthyes > Rajiformes > Arhynchobatidae > Rhinoraja > Rhinoraja longicauda. The sequence continues at coordinate 12,653,947 of NC_135974.1, forward strand.
CTAAATTAATAAAACAATTAATCTTCTAAGTATATCCAGCATGTACTTTAAATTGGCAGTGTTTGCAACATCCTGCTTTTCAATGATTAAGAACCACAGCATGATTGAAAGCTTCAAGGTGGGATCTCTGTTTGTAAGAGACACTCATTTCTCAGTCAACACTGGGCCAAAGAGTTTTGTTATGGACACAATCAGTATTAGTACATTCAGTCCTGTTACAGATGCCGTCAGTAATCCGCCACGTAATATAGACGTTGGACATGCGGCCTGTTGATTGAGTTATGGATCCAGTCAGTACAACCATCGTTACTTTTATTATATACACGTGCAGAACTGTAACTAGGGTTGCCAACTGTCCCGTATTAGCCGGGACATCCCGTATTTTGGGCTAAATTGGTTTGTCCCGTACGGGACCGCCCTTGTCCCGTATTAGGCCCGGGGGGGAGCTGTAGGCCCAGACGCTGTAGGCCCAGAAGCTGTAGGTCCGGACGCTGTAGGTACGGACAGTGTAGGTCCGGACAGTGTTGGTCCGGACAGTGTAGGTGCGGAGGCCCGGGCGCCACCTAACGGAGGTTGCATAGCAACCCGCATCCCGGCCTGGGCGGCCGCCATTGGTGGAGCGGGAGCATGTGGCTGCTGGCTGGGTGAGGTCACGTGGGGCACGGGGCGGTGACGTCACCTTGTCCCTTATTTTGGAGTGAGATAGTTGGCACCCATAACTGTAACACACAGCCAGGATTAGGCCAGCAAGCCCTTCTGAAAGAAATAGAACATAGAATGGAGTTTGCACATTCTTCGTGTGACAACTTGGGTTTCCTCTGAGTGTCATAGAGTGATACAGCGTGGAAACAGGCCCTTCGGCCCAACTTGCCCACACCGACCAACATGTCCCAGCTAGACTTGTCCCTCCTGCCCGTGTTTGGTCCATATCCCTCCAAACCTGTCCTATCCATATACCTGTCTAACTGTTTCTTAAATGTTGGGGTAGTCCCTGCCTCAACTACCTCCTCTGGAAGCTCTTCCATACACCGACCTCCTTTTGTGTGAAAAAGTTACCCTCAGATTCCTATTCAATCTTTTCCCCTGCACCCTCAAAGCACCTTAAGGTGCTCCGGTTTCCACCCACACTGCAAAGACGTGCGGGTTGATAGGTTAATTGGCCTCTGTAAATCGCTCCGGGTATCCAGGGAGTAAATGAGAAAGAGGGAAAGCATAGAAATAGTGTGAACGGATGATCGATGGTCGGTGTGGACTCGGTGGGCCAAAGGGTCTGTTTCTTTGCTGTGTCTTTCAAACAATCAATCCTCTAGCAGAGGGAAAGGCCCATTGGCACTCCAATGACATTCCTCGGAAACTCCGAGGTCGGAGCGAGTTGGGCCGAGGTTGGAGCCGCAAGGCCGGAGTCGGGCCGTGGTCAGGCCAAGATGGTCGGTCTGCACCGCCGAGAACTAAGGGGGACCCAGCGTGGGGGGGAGGCACTGACAGCAATGGGGGACCCGACATGTGGGGGCCACCGAGAACTAAGGTGGACCCAGCGTGGGGGGGAGGCACTGACAGCAATGGGGGACCCGACATGTGGGGGCCACTGAGAACTAAGCGGGACCCGGCATGGGGAGATGAAGAAGGGATGAGTACTTTTTGTAACTTTGTCCGTGGCTTTGTGGCGACTCTTGTGTGTACTTTGTACGCAAAAACAAAGATTTTCACGGTACCGCGGTGCGTGACAATAACGTATCATCATTATCAGAGGCATCAAGTGTCGTCACCATGAACTATCCAGTTTCACTAATCCCCAGTTCTAACTCCGTTTTTATTCTACCTGATTGCCATTAACCAACCTCTGACACTGCCGTTTGTCGACATGCTAGAGGCAACCTTCATTGGGCCAAATAATCCACCACTCACGCGACATTGAGATGCAGGAGAAATCCAAGGCACCTGGCACAGCGTTCAAACCCCACACAAAACATCACCAGAGGTCAGGATTGAAACTGGGTTCATTGGAAATGTGAGGCAGCAGCTCTTCAAGTTGTGTCACTGGGGGACGGTTACTCTTATTACACTGCAGTCCCTGCTCAGATTAACAGTCCTCCTATTCTGTGTCAGTGCTGGGACAGTCCATTCTGTCATATACAACATCAGGCATTCCAGTGTGTGTTCAGTTACCAGTAAGTATGTGGCCTGCCGCGGTTCCAAGGAAATAGCCAGCAGTGTGATGCAGGTTTGCTGCCCTTACCATTGCTTCCATAGCATTTACATCAAACACAAAATCAGAGATCTTTATGCTCTTCCCATCGACAGGTCAGTTACCCTAAAGACACTTTCCTTTGAAAGCACCCACCTGATTTGCTTTACTGTTGGATCTTGCTATCGGCATGATCTCAAAGCAGAACAAAACAAAATAAAGCAGGTTTTTGAAGTTATTTTTTAAAATGCATTAGAGGAAGAATTTTCAGTCAGTCTGAATCGTCCCAATTTCAAGTTGCAACTCCAACTAGTTTAGTTTAGTTTGGTTTGGAGATACAGTGCAGCAGAAGGCCCTTCAGCCCACTGAGTCCGCTCCGACCAGCGATCCCCGCACACTAACACTATCCTACACACACTAGGGACAATTCACATTTTTACCACAGACAATTAACCTACAAACCTGTACGTCACTAGAGTGTGGGAGGAAACCGGAGCACTCAGAGAAAGCCCACCCAGAGAAAATGTCACGGGGAGAATGTGCAAACTCCTTACAGAGAACACCCAAGGTCAGGAGCGAACCCGGGCCACTGGCGCTGTAAGGCAGCAAATCCACCACTGCGCCACCATGCCGCCCCAGACTTTAGTTTAGTTTAGTTTAGTTTAGCTTAGAGATACAGCGTGGAAACAGGCAACTTCGGCCCACCAAGTGCACGCTGACCAGCGATCAACCCGTACGCTAGTTCTATTCTACATGTATAGGGCCAATGTCTTCTGCACCATTTTCAATGATGACAGACGCCTACTCTCAAAGAGAGTCTTTGCACTCGTGTGAAGGTGAAAGTGTTTGCACAATTAGCCGCACAGTTCTTCCTGGGCATTCTTTCCCTTGACCCGGTGTCATTGTACTCCAGAGATTGGGAATTGAATGCAACGTAGGAGACGTGATTGGAAGATATATCACACTAAATATGTTTTTTTTTAAATGTTTCTTTTTTTTTAACCTGAAATCTGCACCTTCATCAGTTTTAGACCCTTCATGCAGCGGGTCAGTGGGGAATCTGAATATATATTTAGCACAGCCAAGAATTTCTCCTTTACACTGCAGAACAGGATGGCTCGATATTTTAAATAACCTGCTGAATCTGCTGTTGATTCCACGCAAACCCATAAACTGCATTTTACACTCCAATAGAAATGATCGGGGAATATATTCATGTAATAACTTCATATACGTACTGTATTAATAGGCCAAATAAACGCAAAAGGAAAAAGAATATTTCATTCAGACAAACATTTATACCAATCTTCTTCCACCATTAATTAATTGGTCCTGCGGCCATTTTCAATACCCTAAAGGTATCCACTTAAAAAGGGTGCTCTGAGAGTGAAATTTGCACATCACCCAGCCCTGGTATATATTACACTAATCAAACTATACTACAGGGTGTTGGCAGGGTGTAAAAAGGGTTGTTAAAAATGTGATTCACGATGTTTCAATTTGTATAATCACATGTAAGTTATAGCCCATCATGCATAAGTGTATCAGTGCAGCTTTATTAAACTGTTAGGCGCTCAGAATTAATTGAAAAATATTATCTGATGAAATAATTTAAGATGGTTAGATATCCAGTTAAAAAGAACCCAATCATATCCTATGGATTAACCCTGTGAGGTCAAAGGCATGATTGCCGCTCCAGCGTCAATCAATATGACAAGCAATAACCTTCTTAGATTACATCTCGAGTAATGGAGATGGTGGAAGCGTATTACTGAGAATTATCATTCGGGAAATGCAAAGTGCAGAACATGCAAAAGTGATCGAATCCCAAACCTTTACATTTTGCGCAAGGCATTACGCTGCAATTTCAAAGCAGGGAGGAGATCAATATGTCTAAATAAAGGCCTGGAGAGAGTGGATGTGGAGAGGATGTTTCCACCAGCGGGGGGGTCTAGCAACGGGTTCCTGGAATAAAAGGACGTACCTTAAGGAAGAAGGAGAGGAGGAATGTCTTCAGTCAGAGGGTGGTGAATCAGTGGAATTTATTGGCACAGAAGGCTGTGGAGGCCAAGTCAATGGATATTTTTAAGGCAGAGATTTGTATATTCTTAGCAGGAAAGAACTGCAGTTGCTGGTTTAATTCAAGGGCGACACAAGATGCTGGAGTAACTCGGCGGGACAGGCAGCATCTCTGGAGAGAAGGCGTGGGTGATGTTTCGGGTCTCGACCCAAAATGTCACTCCTTCGGCCCACTGAATCCAAGCCTACCACCGATCGCCCATTCACATTAGTTCTATGTAATACCACTGTCTCATCCACTCCCTACACACCAGGGGCAATTTGCAGAAGGCCAATTAACCAATAAACCCATACATCTTTGAGATATGGGAGGAAACCCACGCGGTCACAGGGAAAATGCGCAAACTCCACACGGACTGCACCCGAGGTCAGGATCAAACTCGGAGTCTCGGGCACTGTGAAGCAGCAGCTCTACCAGCCGTGCCACTGTGCCGCCCCCAAATTAAGATCGGGTGTGTAAAGAAAATAAACACACCTCCGGGAATTGCAAACTTGATTTCAGACTTTCTCTGAAGATGGTCAGAAAGTCATCCCGACTATTATCAAAGTGTCAAATCTGCATTAGTCACGAAAGGGTTAACCTTTGCTGCACAGCCTTCAATGAACGATCATCTGTCTGCAGTTCTTGCAACATGCAGAAAAAGCAACCTGCCTCAGTGTTGTTTTTGCGATTTTCTTCTGCTGTCTAAGTTGATGGTACAGTTTGGAAGGCTTCCAAAAATCAAATGTAACTTTCATTGTGCTCGCAGAAATTCCTCCTCCCTTTACTCCCACCCCATTCTGCCCCCCCCCCCCCCCCCCCATCTTTGCAATGATAAAAAAATGTTCCTTTCTGCTTTTATATCAAGGCCGTGGCAAATCATCTGCTGGATTCTTGAGGCAAAGTAAACCAAGCCTCTGCCATATTAAACAACAGCATTTTTAAGAAAGCACCTTTAACACTGCAAAAACATCCCAAGGTTCTTCACGAGAGCATTAGCATACACGGTATTGGACTTGGGCAGATGACCAAAAGCTGATCAAAGGAGGCAGATCTCAAGCAAGATCTTTAAAGCAGAGAGGGAATGAGCGAGAGTGAGACCATGAGAGAATTCCAGAGTTCAAAGTAACGATGTAGCCAAAGACGCATCCTTAATGGCGGATCAATTATTTTGCTGGGTTACTCGGCGGGAATAACACACAGGGTTAGGCACCATGGAAGGATTTGAAAAGGAGCATAGGAATATCAAAATCAAGGTTCTGGGGAACCCAGAGATCTGTTTAATCTGTGAAAAGTCAACACAGGGTTTAAATTTATCATTAAAGAATCAGGTGAGTGGGACACATCCCTTGGAACTGGCCGACACCCACCAATCCTGATGCATCAATCAGGCATGGCTGGACTTGCTTACGAACAACCATACCCCCGGAAACCAGTCCTCGTGTCAGCCACAGCCCGAACTGCTCAGTAAATCTTCTTGGAGAAAACCTGCCGCTGCCTAATTATTGTAATGTATCATGACTGCTGCTCCATATGCACTGATTATCATGAACATAACATGCACCAATTGCATTGTAATTAAAGAGCCGTTGACAAAAGAAAATAAACAAAATGTAAAATGCATTTTAATATGATAAGAAAAAAAAAATCATTGCACGCTTAATGCATCACATGAATTTAAACTGTCAACAGTCAAAACAGTTTATTTGTCTGAAGAAGGGTCTCGACCCGAAACGTCACCTATTCCTTTTCTCCAGAGACGCTGCCTGACCTGCTGAGTTACCCCAGCATTTTGTGTCTATCTTCAGTTTATTTTTAAGACAGGTTAATTCTTTCCAATAAAATACTGGCGGGGGGGATTTATTTGAATATTCAGGTCAGCTTTGTTGTGGTTTGCATGATCTTTTATTAGCGTTTTCTCTAGGGTGGGAGATTTCTGTTGCAGGTTAGGACCAAGCAAGACGAGGTATTCCTCTTCGAACCAAAGGTTGAGATAGAATCTGATTGAGGCGTACAACGTCTTGACTGGTGTAGTAGGATACACAGAGGGAAGCTGTTCCCAGTGATGTGGCATTGGTTTACCATCTTGGATAATAATTACAAGGGGGATGGGAATAAAGAAAGTAAACAGAGAATAATTGTTATCCAGACCTTATTGCCTGCATGGTTGGTGGGAACATATTCAGCGCTTTCAAAAGTGAAAGGGAGAGAGATTTCCAAGTGAATTACACAGTGGTGCAGCAGTAGAGCTGCTGCCTTACAGCGTCAGAAACTCGGGTTTGATCCTGACTACGAGTGCTGTCTGTGTGGAGTTTGTTCGTTCTCCTTGTGACCGCGTGGGTTTTCTCCGGGTGTTCTGGTTTCCTCTCACATTCCAATGACGTATGGGTTTGTAGGTTAATTTGCTTCTGTAAATTGCTCGGACTGTGTAGGGTAGAAGTAGTGCAGAGGTAATCGTTGGTCGGCATGGACTCGGTGGGCCGAAGGGCCTGTTTACATGCTGTATCTCTCTAAACCTAAAACTAAAACTAAATTAGCATTGTTGTGGGAAAGGACAGGGGGAATGGGACCGCTGGGATGGTTTTATTAGGAGTCGGCACATACTCAACAGGCCAAATGGTCTACTTTTTGTGCTATGAGAATTCTATGATAAACAAGACCTTAGATAAGTACTTGGTTACAGCATTAACCAGAATGACTAATTGATAGGGTGAGATGAGGGTGGCTGAGAGGAAGTTTGATGGTACAAATTGAATGTCTTAGGAAAGCTGACCTGACTCTGCTCTGTGGATTTTGTTAATTCTATACTAACTCATAAATAAGCAACATTTCCAGCTAAGACTTTAAACCATTGCAGCAGAGTGTGGCTACATTTATAGCCTGCTTTCATCACAAACTGTTGGCCATGAACTTTTCTCCCACAGTCTCTGAGGGGCAATAGCTATCATTTTGACTTTGTACAATAGCATAAACACATATTCTAATCTATTCTTCAAAGTCAATAGAACAGAAACAGAGACTGCTGTAAAAAGTGATACATCAACTCCTCTCTCGGCATAGGCTTCTGTGTTGCACCAAGTCTGGCTTCTTGTGAATCCCTGATCCCCATTACAGTAACGCTGGTACCATAGAAGGAATGTATCGCACGCTGGCATGACTACTGCACTGCCTCAGATTGCACGAAATTGCAGGAAGTGGTGGAGGCAGCCCGGATCGGACCATCAGGCCCACCGGTACAGTGTGGCACGATGGCGCAGCGGTAGAGTTGCTGCCTTACAGCGCCAGAGACCAGGGTTCGATCCTGACCAGGGTGGAGTTTGTGCGTTCTCCCTGTGATGGAGTGGGTTTTCTCCGGGTGCTCCGGTTTCCTCCCACATACCAAAGACGTACAGGTTTGTAGGTCGATTGGCTGTGGTAAAAATAAATTGAAAATTGTCCCCAGTGCCAGTGTACGGGTGATCATTGGTCGGCACGGGCTCGGTGGGCCGAAGGGCCTGTTTCTGCACTGCATCTCTAAAAGCCACTATCGTATCTGTCGCCACCACCACTCCTGGCATTGGTGTTCTTGAGATAGATGGTGATCCTGAGAGACAGGTGAAAGGTGGCAGCCAAGCCAACTCATACCGCTTTTATTTATCCTCCGGTAGTTAGTTGCAAACAGGGCAAACTAAAACCTACAGGTGGTTCATTGATGTGACTTTTCACTTAGTTTACAATTGATAAAACAAACATGAAGATAGGGAGGCAGAAAGTAAGGAATAGCGGCATTGAGTAAAACTAATCTAACTGCTCTTAAAATTCATCACGGGCTGTGAGATCAGTCAAGCAGGGAATTATTAGGTTACAAGTGTTAGCTACGTGATTGAATATGACACTTGATCCCGAAAGGTCAGAAGGCTAAAACTTTATTAGGTCCAGAACTTGGCTGCAAGCCTTTGGAAGTCACTCCAGTCTATTTCCACCTTTCTCCCAAATTGTAGTTTGCAGGGAGCTCGAAACGCAGATGCAATCAGTGAAAATCTTGGCCCCGCTAATATTTTCACTAAGTTGTGAGAACATGCTGTGGAAGTTGTGTAATTTAAACTGTACAAACTGTTCAGTCAAAGCACTTCTGGTGAATTTTGTGAACATCAGATAAGCACTGGGTAAACACTGGATAATTTCTTGATTGAAGGTGCCAGTAATGGAGCATTTGGCAAAGATAATCGTAGCAGCCCCGATGAAAGTTGCAATTTCATGCCATGTGCAAGTAAAATAGGACGAGAGAGATAGGGGTTAAAAGCTGCGGGTAGTCAAACATTAATGCAGGCTGCTCACTGTGTCAGGCAAGCCTGAGCCAGTCTGAGTCCTAGCGATCACTCACAGCAAAGCAGAGGAACCTGTTTAACTGGCTGGTCTAACCGACCCTGCATTGTGGTGTACAATATCAGTGGCGGGGCCTAAAGATTAGCTGGGAGGTGTAGGAAGACCCGAGAAAAAGGCATAAACAGCAATTATCAATGTCAGGCTGCCATTTTCAGCTCCTCCCTGTCCCGAAACTGCTGAAAGCTGAGACAAGCTCCACGTTTCCCACAACCTTCCACTGCCAAACCATTCACCTTCACCCCTCCACACAACGACTCCCCTCACTCAATCTCTCAATAACCGCTGCTGCAGTAAAAAGGGGGCTCAAGGAAGTGCAGATGCTGGAATGTTGAGGTGGCGCAGCGGTAGAGTTGCTGCCTTACAGCGCCAGAGACCCCGGTTCGATCATGGCTATGGGGTGGTGTCTGTATGGAGTCTGTATCACGTTCTCCCAGTGCTCTAGTTTCCTCCCACACTCCAAAGACCTGCAGGTTTGGAGGTTAATTGGCTTTTGGTAAAAGTATAAAGTTGGCCCCAGTGTGTCGGATATTGTTAGTGTCCGGGGATTGCTGGTCGGCGTCGGCTCGGTGGGCCGAAGGGCCTGTTTCCGTAACGTACCTCTAAAATCTAAATACTAAGTATGCAGGAAGGAACTGCAGATGCTGGTCTATACCGAAGATAGACACAAGGTGCTGGAGTAACTCAGCGGGTCAGGCAGCATCTGTGGAGAACAGGGGTCAGCAACGTCTAGGATCTGGACCTTTCTTCTGACTGTTATCAATGGTACTGCTCCATGTACCCTATTGCAGGTCACCTCAGAAAACCACACAAAGCATCGGAGAGGGGGGGGGGGGGGGGGGGGGGGGGGAAACAATCCTTCGCCTTTTGTTTTGGACGGTTGACCGAATTGCAAATCATATTTTCAGAGATCCTGGGCCTCCTCCATGCCAGAGTGAGGCCACGTGCAAAATGGAGGAACAGCACCTCATATTTCACGTGCATCTTACAGCCCAATGGTATAAACGTTGAATTCTCCAACTTTAGTTACATCCCTCCCCCACCTTTCTTCCCCCCCCCCCCCCCCACCCCAACCCACCCCTCTCTTCCCTGAGCCCCACTCAGGTATGTCCCCAATTCTCCCACTATCCACCCCCCCCAGTCCTCAACCACTCATATCCCTCCCTCTGCATTTACATTTCACTCCTCTTCTCTTGCGCTTGTCTCCTTTTCATATCTGGCCATTGTTGACCCTTCTGCCAGTCAAACTCGCCATACCTAAAGCTACCCATCACTTAGAGTCATACAGCATGGAAACAGGCCCTTCGTCCCAACTTGTCCATGCCAACCAAGACACTTCCTTCTACACTAGTCCCTCCTGCCCATGTTTGGCCCACGTCTCTCTAAACCTTTCCCATCCATGTACCTGTCCAAATGTCTTTTGAACTTGCAAGGGTTTGAACTGCCCTCCTCTATTCCAGTATCTTTTCCTTACAGTAATCAGCCTGACGAAAGGTCCAGACCCCCCCCCCAAAGGTCTCCTATCCATGTCCTCCAGAGATGCTGCCTGACCCACTGAGTTACTCCAGCACTCTGTGTTATTTTTTTGTAAACCAGCATCTGCAGTTCCTTGTATTATCAAACAACTTCTCTGGGGTAAAAGATCACTTTGACCCATAAAGAAATGATCAGAAAAATGATTTTCTCAATGGCTGCCTGGAGGAGATTTTCCAGTTAACTCCAATGTTGTGATTGAGGTGTTCAACATCAGGACATATTTTTAGCACTAAATTCCAGCTTCGTTTGTTCATGATTATGCCCTTAACAACGCAAGAAATATATCAATAAAATCAATAAAATTCGTTGCACATTGCATTGTATACTTGCAACAGAATAATGCCTGATTACATAATGCTTATATGGTACTTCATATTTTATATTCATTTATGAAATACAATACCGTGTGCAATTCTAAATTTACTGTTCATCCCAAATTGCCCTGAGGTAGCAGGAAATCAAAAATAATGTAGGCACAGGAAAACTGAAATTAAAAACAGAACTGGCTGGAAAAACCCAGCAGGTCAGGCAGCATCTGTAGAAAGAGAAACAGCACGGTGGCGTAGTGGTAGAGTTGCTGCCTGTCCAGGGGTGAAGTTTTATGTTCTCCCCGTGACCTGTGTGGGTTTGCTCCAGGTGCCCTGGTTTCACCCCACGCTCCAAAGACAAACAGGTTTGTTGGTTAATTGGCTTCTGTAAATTGTAAATTATCCCCAGTGTGCAGGATAGTGTTAGTTTGTGGGAATCGCTGGCTGGCACGGACATGTTGGGCCAAAGGGCCTGTTTCCGCGCTGTAGCTCTAAACTAAACTAAACTAAACTAAAGAAACAGAGTTAACATTTCAGGTCAAAGGCTTGCCCTCCCATTTAGACTTTAGACTTTAGAGAAACAGTGTAGAAATAGGCCCTTCGGCCCACCGAGTCCACGGCAACCAATGATCACCCCATACATTCGCACTATCATGCACACTAGGGACAATGAACAATTTACAGAAGCCTATTAAACTGCAAACATGTACATTTTTGGAGTGTGGGAGGAAACTGGGGCACCCAGAGAAAACCCACACAGTCACAGGGAGAATGTACAAACTCCGTACAGACAGCACCCGTAGTCAGGATCATACCCGGTTCTCTTGTGCTGTAAGGCAGCAACTCTACCGCTGCACCACCGTGCCACCCAAATTAATTTTTATATAGCTTAAACTACACAACTTCCACAGCATGTTCAGATAAAGGGTCTTCATCCTCAACCACGAACTCTTGCTTCTCTTTCCACAGGTGCTGCCTGGTCTGCTGAATGTTTACTGCACTTTCTGCTTATGCCAGAGGTAGCACTTTGAAGCAACTGAGTGGCGTGCTAAGCAATGCCAGAGGCCAATTGTAAACCCGGAATCTTGAATAATCCAGAGTGAAAAGCAAGGCAGGTTTTCCTTCCCTAAACGACAGTATTCAACCAGTCTATTCACGTAATCCGACCATTTGATGGCACTGAGCCTGTACTCGCTGGAGTTTAGGGGGATGAAGGGACACATCTCATTGAAACTTACCGAATAGTGAAAGGCCTGGATAGAGTGAATGTGGACAGGATATTTCCACTAGTGGGAGAGTCTCGGACCAGAGGCCACAGCTTCAGAATAAAAGGACGTACCTTCAGAAAGGAGATGAGAAGGAATTTCTTTAGTCAGAGGGTGGTGAGTCTGTGGAATTCATTTGCACGACGGCTGTGGAGGCCAAGTCAATGGATATTTTTAAGGCGGAGATTGACAGATCCTCGATTAGTACGGGTGTCAGGGGTCATGGGGAGAAGGCAGGAGAATGGCGTTGGCAGCAAAAGATAGATCAGCCATGATTGAATGGTGGAGTAGACTTGGTGGGCCGAATGGCCTCATTCTACTCCTGGAACTTATGAACATGAATTTTCTGCTGTTTTATCAATGTGTTGAACATTACCAGTTTTCTTTCAAGCATAATTCAATACTATAAATCTCCAAAGTAAGATTGATTCACATTCCGTTGGATGTTTAGTCCAGATGTTGTGATTACCAATCCACCTATCGAACCACTGTAAACCTAGCACTGGGGCTGGATTATAACACGTTAGTGAAAATGACTATAATACCGATGTTAATTAAATAGGCAGCTTGCAGTGTGCAAGCATATTGGTGCCTGTTCCACCATGCAAGGCTTATCATGCACAGTGATGCATGCGTTACACACAGTGGCACAGCTGGTAGAGCTTCTGCCTCACAATGCCAGCGACCCAGGTTCCATCCCGTCCTCGGGTGCTGTCTGTGTGGAGTATACATGTTCTCCCTGTAACCGCGTGGTTTTCTCCAAGTGCTCCGGTATCCTCTCACATCCCAAAGACGAGCAGGTTTGCACGTTAATCGGCCTGTGTAAAATTGCCGCTAATATAGACAATAGACAATAGTCAATAGGTGCAGGAGGAGGCCATTCGGTCCTTCGAGCCAGCACCGCCATTCAATGAGATCATGGCTGATCATTCTCAATCAGTACCCCGTTCCTGCCTTCTCCCCATACCCCCTGACTCCGCTATCCTTAAGAGCTCTATCCAGCTCTCTCTTGAATGCATTCAGAGAATTGGCCTCCACTGCCTTCTGAGGCAATATGTAGGGAGCAGGTAAGAAAGTGGAATAACATAGAACCAGTGTGAACAGGTGATCAATGGTTGGCACGAACTTGGTCGGCTGAAGGGCCTGTTTCCTTGCTGTATCTCTAAACTAAACTAAAGTGTGTGTACAGCCACTTTAAACTTGAGATACTTGGAGTGTATTGGCTAAACTGCTCCAATTACTTTCACACCCTTCTGTGACACGTGACACGGGTAGCTATTTCAGATGATTTACTGACCAGCATCAGTAATGTGATATGCTAAACCAGCCCTTCCTTCAACATTTAAATATCATTGGGGATCGTTAAGATAGCACAAACTGGCACGCTTGAAATTCCCCCCAAAACTTCACCTTTAACATCTGCCTTCCAGAGTGCTCCCAGCATTTGGTGCAATCATTAAGCGAATGCATCGTGCATTTCTGAGCCGTGTCAATCCTGCTTCTTGGAATCTTCCCCCAATAGAAACTCGAATCATACGTCGTGCTTGAGGGTGTTGAAGCCATTTTAACGGAGAGTTCATTTTTAATAAGTTTAACAACAAGACACCTCCCATTGTCCCTGTTTAAAATTGTAACAGTTGCACAGAGAATTATTAACTTTTTTATCCTGTGTTGTGCTTTCCATTCAACTTGGCAACTTTTTTTTTAATTTGACGAAGTCAGAATGACATCATCGGGGAAAGATTTTTGCAATTAAATAGCTTCTTTGACAATCTCTTCAACAGTGGACGATTTACAAAGTGTAGTCACTTCTGCGATATTGCAAAAACCAAAACCAAAAAACAATTTATAAACGGTGAGTCCCCACAAAGAGCAGTGACGTAATGCCTACACGATCTGTTTACTATGATGTTAATAACAGCTGCACTCTCTACTCCACTTTCAAACTTTAATTCTATTCAAGATATTGGAACTGAATTTCGGAAGCACAGCCACTCCCAGCAAGGGATGACCTTTGAGGCAGATTTTTTTGAGGTACGATGCTAAAGTGAAGCGCTCCTTGGGTGGACTTTAGACTTCAGTCTTTAGAGATACAGAGAGGAAACAGGCCCTTCGGCCCAACGAGTCCGTGTCGACCAGCGATCACCCTGTACACTAGCACTATCCTACACATTCGGGACAATTTACAGATTTTGCCGAAGCCAATTAAGCTACAAACCTGCACGTCTTTGGAATGTGGGAGGAAACCGGAGCACCCAGGGAAAGCCCACAGGCTCACAGGGGGAAAAGTACAAACTCCATACAGATAGCTCCCGTAGTCAGCATCGAACCGGGGTCTCCGGCGCTGTAAGGCACCAGCTCCACTGCTGTGCCACTGTGCTGCCCTAAAGGATTTGTGCCGACATAAAAGATTCAATTGCACTGTTTTGAAGAGCAGGAAAGTCTAAGAAGAGCTGCTGTCCTCAAAAATATCTTCCCCTCAAATAAGCGATACTGAAACGGATTATTTGTTCAGTATGATAGAGTCTTAGCATCATACAGCACAGAAACAGGCCTTTTGTCCCAACTCGTCCATACTGACCAAGATGTCTAATCTACGCTAGTCCTATTTGCCTGCCTTTGGCCCAAATCCATCTCCATCTTTCCTGTCCATGTAGTGTAAGAAAATAACTGCAGATGCTGGTACAAATCGAAGGTATTTATGTCACAAAATGCTGGAGTAACTCAGCAGGTCAGGCATGTATCTGTCCATGTATATGTGTCCAAATATCTCTTAAATGCAGTTATTGTCAACTACTTTCTCTGGCTGCTTGTTCCATAAATCCACCACCCACTGTATGAAAAAGCTGCATCAATGGTTCCTATTAAATCTTTCCCCTCTCCCCTTAAACCTATAGAGGTCTATAAAATCATGAGGGCTATTGAACTGGTGAATGCACAGAGTATTTTTCCCCGGATCAAAATCCCCTTGATTTTCTCGGGGAATCAAGAATGAGGGGGCATAGAAACATAGAAAATATGTGCAGGAGGAGGCCATTTGGCCCTTCGAGCCAGCACCGCCATTCATTGTGATCATGGCTGATCAAGAAGGATCTCGACCCGAAACGTCACCCATTCCTTCTCTCCTGAGATGCTGCCTGACTTGCTGAGTTACTCCAGCATTTTGTGAATAAATCCACTATCAGAAGGCAGGCACAGGTTACTGATTGTGGACGATCAGCCATGATCACAATGAATGGCGATGCTGGCTCGAAGGGCTAAATGGCCTCCTCCTGCACCTATTTTCTATGTTTCTATGTTTCTATGCCCTCTCATTCTTGATTCCCTGAGAAAATCAAGGGGATTTTGATCCTGGGAAAAATACCCTGTGCATTCACCAGTTCTATACCCTCATGATTTTATAGACCTCTATAATATCACCCCTCAGCCTCTTGCGCTCCAAGGAATAAAGTCCTTGCCTGCCCAACCCTTCCCTATAGCTCAGGTCCTCAAGTCCTGGCAACGTATTCATAGATCTTCTCTGTGCACTTTCTAGCACCTAATGATAGGTAAAAAAGGCAGGTATCACAAAACTGGAGTAACTCAGCGGGTCAGGCAGAATCTCAGGAGAGAATGAATGGGTGACGTTTCGGGTTGAGACCCTTCTTCAGACTGTAAAAAAGGCATATAGTATGCCTGTCTTCATTGGTGGGGCATTGTGTATAAGAGTCAGGAAGTCGTGGTGCAGCTCTATAAGTCTATGGTTGGGCCGCATTTGGAGTGTTGTGTGCAGTTCTGGTTGCACCATTGCAGGAAGCATGTGAAGGATTTGGTCAGGGTGTAAAAAAGGTTCACCAGAACTGTCTGGATTGGGTGGTAACAGCTACAAGGAGAGGTTGAACAGACCTATCAGAGGTCGAGGGGTGACCTAATAGAAGTATATAAAATGATGAGATGCCTGGATAAGTTGGATAGTCAGAACCTTTTTCCGAAAGTGGAAATATTGTAGACTAGAAGGCATCACTCAGTTGAGAGGGACAAAGTTTAAAGAGGATGTGCAGGGTCTGAAAGGATGAGAGGAGATCTTATCGAAGCGTATAAGATTATTAAGGGGTTGGACACGTTAGAGGCAGGAAACATGTTCCCAATGTTGGGGGAGTCCAGAACCAGGGGCCACAGTTTAAGAATAAGGGGTAGGCCATTTAGAACTGAGATGAGGAAAAACTCTTTCAGTCAGAGAGTTGTGAATCTGTGGAATTCTCTGCCTCAGAAGGCAGTGGAGGCCAATTCTCTGAATGCATTCAAGAGAGAGCTGGATAGAGCCCTTAAGGATAGCGGAGTCAGGGGGTATGGGGAGAAGGCAGGAACGGGGTACTGGTTGAGAATGATCAGCCATGATCACATTGAATGGCGGTGCTGGCTTGAAGGGCCGAATGGCCTCCTCCTGCACCTATTGTCTATTGTCTATTGTCTGCATTTTACACAGAGGGTGGTGTGTGTCTGCAATGTGCTGATTGGGGTGGTGGTGGAGACAGATACAATGGTAATGTTTAAGAGGCCTTTAGATAGGCACATGGATTTGCAGGGAATGGAGGAACGTGCGGGCAGATGAAATGAGTTTATTTTGGCATCACAGTCATCACAGACATTGTTGTCCAAAGAGCCTGTTCCTGTGCTGTCCTGGTCTATGTTTTCTGTTCTGTTCTAATATGGACCTTAAGGCAGGAAACGGAGATTAATTAACTTATTTTTGGCCAAGGTGAGTTTCAGCGGAACAGGTAGAGTTGCAAAATAGATAAAAAGGAGAGTGGCAAACTGGTTAGTGGCAGGACGCAGTGAGTAATGATGGACAGGATTTTGTCGTTCGAAGACTGTTAAAACCTGTGTTCGAAGGGGCCCAGTACTAGTACATTTGCACTTTGTTGTATATGTTATAATGGAATGTTAACAGCTAAGTGTCACATGGAGACAATTACTTTTTATTTGTATATGTTGCTGGAAAGGCCAACGTTTATTGCCCTGCGTTAATTGCCCCTGAACTGAGAGACATGTTGGGCCATTTCAGAGGCTAGTTCTGAGTCAACCAAGCGTCCAGGTAGAATCAGGAACGAACGCCCAGACTTCCTTCACCATAGTATTTCAGTGACATGGACAGAATGTTTAAAAAATAAAATAGCTATTTAGCTGCATCGTTTTCATCGGTGAAAATGCTCCCTATTTAAATTCCAGATTTATTTCTGTTACATAAATTTAAATTTCCCACTGCGAGGAGTTGTTTCGTCCTGCAGTTTAGCTGTCAATAACTGGTGCCACACCGTAATGCATGTATCTGTGAGTTGTAATATAAAACCCAGGGCTGTTAACAAACCAAACAGAGCAGACCAAGGTTTAGGACCTCAGCAAGTACGACACATGCCCCTTGACTCTACAAAGAAATTAACAGGTCAGCCAACTGGACAAATTGATCAAAAGCAGCTGAATGGTTTGGAAACCAAGCAGAAAGTTCCATTAGATAAGAGAGATAAAAGGAAGCTGTTCCCATTAACCGAATGGTTCAAAGGGGCAGAGGTTTAAAACCCAGGGCAAAGGACACAAGGGAAGTGTGTGGAAAACAACTCTTTCATTCGGAATCATAATGATCTGGAATTTACTGCCGGCCAGAGTGGCGGAGAGAGAGTCACTCTGTAACTTTGGAAGGGAGTTGTGCGGGCATTTGAGAGAGAAGCAACTTGCTGGGCTGCAGGGAAAGAGCAGGCAAGTGTGAATGAGGGGATTGTTCGCCTGGAAAATGTCACCGTCTCAAGTGAAGTTATAGCCCGCCTGTGACCATGTTCATCCATCAGTCCCGTGGCAGCGGCACACTGGTGCTGCTGACAGAGCTGCTGCCTCACAGCAGCTAGCGACCCGGGTTCGATCCTGACCTCGGGTGCTGTCTGTATGGAGTGTTCACGTTCTCCCTGAGACCGTGTGGGATTCCTCCCAGTGCTCCGGTTTCCACCCACACCCCGGAGACTTGGGTTAATTGGCCTGTGCAAATTGTCCTTAACGTGCAGGCAGTGGATGCAAAAGTGGGATAACAGAGTACTTGTGTGAGTAGGTGTTAGATGGTTGGCATAGACTCGGTGGGCCGAAGGGCCTGTTTTCATGCTGTATCTTTTGATCAATCATGGAACAGAAACAGTAAATGGCAATGTTCATATGTACCTAGCCACATAATCTCAGAAAACACCCAAAGAACTTGGCAACAGTGTAGGTTGTTTCTAGATAATCAACTGTTATATCAGAAGTGCCACAGGCTGAGGGGTGATCTAACAAAGGTGTATAAAATCATAAGGGGAATAGATAAGGTGATTGCATAAAGTCTTTTATCCAGGGTAGGGGAATCAAGAAGCAAAGGACATTGGTTTAAGGTGAGAGGGACAATTTTGTTCAGGTTTTTGTTACATGTACAGAAGGACAGTGAGAAGCTTTTCTTTCAATAGGAACATGAGGGACAATGTTAAGTTCAGAGGCTGGTGAGCACATGGAATGAGCTGCCAGAGGTGGCAGTTGAGCCAGGTACAATAACAACATTTCAAAGACACTTGGAGAGGGAGATGGATAGGAAAGGTTTAGAGGGATATGGTCCAAAAGCAGGCAAATAGGACGAGCTTAGATGGGCCATCTTGGTCAGCGTGGATGAGTTGGGCTGAAGGGCCAATTTCATGACTCGGTGACTCAAAATAAATTTGCAGGCAAAACATCTCCAGGCCCAAATATCACCCGTTTCCCCTCTAATGCGCATTAAGAAATATTCTAATTGAGAAGCTTTAATCTCAGCCTAAGGATCCTGTCATTAAAACGTCTTCATTGCTGTGGAGCTCAACAGAGCCGTAGCCTTTAAGATGATGGATAACGAGCTGAGAATTAATCTAACAGGCCGAGTGATTGACATGGTGGGTTAAATGACGTCTTTCTGAGCCTTTAATTTCTGCGTGCTTCTTCTGCATGACATGTGGCTGGGTTTTGTAAGTCTTCCATTTCAGTTGAGGTCATGATGAAAACATTGTTATCCTCTTTTCCACAATGAAAATGATGGTCAGACGATGTCAAGCTGCATTCAAAGGAGGCAGGTAGAGGAGCCCCTGACTGCCACCACAAAAATGTAAAGGGGACATTTATAATACGGACCAAGGTTGCGTGGTGTAAACATATGTCAAAACCAGGCAGCCTTCGGCCAAACTGATGTGGTTTCGTGAGATTCATTCCAGATCTCATCAAAGACTTCACGATTGCCTGAAATTTATCTTTAAAATCTGGGAGGGGCACGATCAGGAATTTATTTCTCATATTTCCTTACAATATAGAAGGCAGCCATATGGTCCCATTGAATCCAAGCCAGCTCTTGGAGCAAACCCATTCTCCTACTCATCTGTCCTCCCCTTATTCCCATGAACTCTTCTACACACAAATGACAATTAGGCAGTGGCCAGTCAACCTACCAACCTGCACATCTTTTCCCTCTAGGCAGGGATTCTGCCCCTCTCCATCGGGGACCTGGGGTGGAGGGTACTGCACTGAGGAGTCCCCTGCAACCTGTTTCTCTCGCAGTTCACAGACTCGCCAGCTGCCTGCCACGTGTATATAGAGTGTGTGAGGTTGCAGCCCCTGTTCCAATATCTAAAGGGCCTGCTCCTTGCCTTCTGGCTGCACTTCTCACCCACCATCCTCATCTTTGGACACCCTGTGCGTAGGGGGAGAGGGTAGGGCCGAAGGGTTGCTGGTTGGGTTGCTCCTGGGCCTGGCCAAGTTGGCTATCCGCGGGTCACGGGGCCAGGCAGAAGAGGGCTCTGCCCGGGCCAGCTGCCTGCCCCTTTTCCAGGGTTACGTCCGCTCCCGGGTGGCGTTAGAGAGGGACTACGCGCTGTCCACGGGCACCCTGGGGGATTTCCGGGACCGCTGGGCACCGCGGGGGATTGGATGCATCCTGGACAGGGATTGTAATATAGCTGTATAATAGTTTCATTTGGTATAGTTGTTTGTATTGTATTCTGGTGGTGCGTTCTGTTTAGTTTTATCGCATTATTATTTTAAATATTATTTTTAAATAATTGAATAAATGTTTTGATTTAAAAAAACTTGCACATCTTTTTCCTCTAGGCAGGGATTCTGCCCCCCTACGTCGGGGACCTGGGGTAGCAGGTACTGCACCGAAGAGTCCCCTGCAACCTGTTTCTCTCGCAGTTCACAGACTCGCCAGCTGCCTGCCACTTTAGCGGGCTGGAAGCGTCTGTGTACCACGTGTATATGGAGTGTGCGAGGTTGCAGCCCCCGTTTCAATATCTAAAGGGCCTGCTCCTTGCCTTCTGGCTGCACTTCTCACCCACCATCCTCATCTTTGGACACCCTGTGCATAGGGGAGAAGGTGGGGCCGAAGATGGCCTGGTTGGGGTTGCTCCTGGGCCTGGCCAAGCTGGCCATCCGCGAGTCAGGGGGCCAGGCAGAAGAGGGCTCTGCCCGGGCCAGCTGCCTGCCCGTTTTCCAGGGTTACCGGGTGGTTTTAGAGAGGGACTACACGCTGTCCACAGGCACCCTGGGGATTTCCGGGACCGCTGGGCACCACGAGGGGTTGAATGCATCCTTGACAAAGAGTGCGAGATAGTTGTATAATAGTTTATTGTTTGTCTTGTATTATGGTGGTGGGTTCTGTTTTGGTTTTATTGTATTGTATATATTATTTTAATATTTGAATTAATATTTTTGATTAATTTAAAAAAATCCTGCACATCTTTTGAATGTGAACTCACCTACATACAAACTCACCTACACACAAAGGACAATTGACAATCATCCTACCAACCTGCAGGTCTGGAATGTGTGAGGAAATCCAGCATTCAGAGGGAGTACATGCAAACTCCACACAGACAGCATTGGAGGCCTGAACTGCATCTCTTGTAGCTGTGCCATGCTGCTTTTGAAAGGGCAAATTCACGCCAAGTCATGTTGAGTTTATTGTCCTTCACATAAGTACAGTGAGGTAGAGGTGCAATGAAAATCTTGCTTTCAGCATCGTGACAGATATATCAACAAACTTACGGACACATAAATAATGCATAAATGACCATGAAATTCTTCAAGACAGTAAAATAAATAGGACTGCAAAAAATACAAGGCATTAGTCCAAAACACAATTAGAAAGCAAAAAGGTGGAGCAGTAACGCAGCGGTCTGGCTGCTGCCTCACACCACCAGAGGCCCTGGTTCGATCCTGACTACGGGTGCCGTCTGTGCGGAGTTTGTATGTTCTCCCTGTGACCACGTGGGTTTTCTCCGGGTGCTCCAGTCCGATTCCGATTCCGATATGGTTAATGATTTATGGGAGTGAGTGGCGGGGAGAAGTGTTCTGTTGCGACCCACTTCTGCCCCCCCCCAGCTATAACCCACCTTTACTCAATGAGCATTGGATGGAAATGAGTTTCTTTTATCTACGCATTCAGGATATTTAATGAATCAGCTGGAGAGGAGAAGAAAATGCCTGATTTTCAGCCAAGAAAAAGACAATTGCCTTCAAATAGTTAAAACTCTGAGCCCCCTCTTGCAGTTTGCTTATGCCTTTTCTGATTTATTTAAACCACATTCACTATTAATGTCGACTGGATGGATTTGGCTGCGACTGAAATGTGTAGATTGCAGAAATTTATTCAGCTTTTCATTCAAGAGATGGACACAAAAAGCTGGAGTAACTCAGCGGGACAGGCAGCATCTCTGGAGAGAAGGAATGGGTGACGTTTCGGGTCGAGACCCTTCTTCAGACCCATTCAAGAGAGTTGGGTTTTCTGGTAAAAATTAACAATTTGATCATTAATGCTCAGGATGACTTTCCTCGCCACAGTTAAGCACGCACTGGCTTTCAATTGTATGCGGACAGCTGCATTTTATTCTTTACGGTAAGAAGGGAAATGGAAATTAGAAACTATGAATAGCAGATTTTGTGGCGTTTGCATTCCCTGAATTCTTTTTCATTTGAGCTGT
Organism: Rhinoraja longicauda; assembly: GCF_053455715.1. Classification (NCBI taxonomy): domain Eukaryota; kingdom Metazoa; phylum Chordata; class Chondrichthyes; order Rajiformes; family Arhynchobatidae; genus Rhinoraja; species Rhinoraja longicauda. The sequence continues at coordinate 12,675,651 of NC_135974.1, forward strand.
CTGTTTTATTTTACTGTGATGTTTTCCACTGCATTTCCTGCAGAAGGACCCAGACAGTATCCAGCACTTCTGCCTGGGCACTTTGGTGTGTATCATGTGCTTCAAATCGGGTTCAGCAACTTCAATAACTGTTTACAAAATGGCGCAGATAGTTCCTTCCCAATCTCCACACCACATGGAGGTCTCACCAACACGTGCTCGGCTTCAAACCTATTCAATAATTCAATAACCAACAATCCAAATCCACAATGCAGGAGCACATTTGCCACATTACTGAACTAGAGAACAGGGCTGACCGCATGAGGCTGTGAGTTCAGATCCCACTGCAGCCTCTGGGGAATTTAAGTTCGATATTCTAGAATGGGAAAGTCGTACCATGGATACCGGGCACAGAAAATGACTTGTATGGAGTGAATTTTGGAGGAAGGGTAAGACGTGTTAACGTCCTGCACCAATGTTCTGAGAAGTCCTTACACCTGCCTGAACTCACGCATATTGTATTTTTACTAGAGATGGGGACATTGAACTTAGAACAGTGCAGTACAAGAACAGGCCCTTCAGCCCACAATGTCTGTGCTTAACAAAACGCCAAGGCCAACTCTTATCTGCCTTTACGTAATGAATACCTCTCTATTCCTGCACGAGATAACCACTTATGAGTTGTTTGCGCAGTAATCAACCAGAACCAGAACAAGAACATCCACGGATCCATCCGAAAGACACTTAAAACCCACTATCATATTCTGCCTTCATCACCACCCCCAAAACAGGTTCCAGGCACCCACCACCCTCTGTGGGGAAAAAACTTGCCCTGCTTATCTCCATTAATCTTTGCCTCTCTCACCTTGAAGCTGTGCCCTCTTGTATTTGATATTTCCATGCAGGTGAAAAAGGTTCTGACTGTCTACCCTATCTATGCCTCTCATAATTTTACATACTTCTATCAGGTCTTCCCTCAACCTCCAGTGGTCCAGAGGCAACAATCCGAGCCGGTCCAACCTGTCCCTGTTAGAATGACTTGGATTGTTTTGCTCCATCAGGAAGCCAACTCTGTTTCACTGCTAGTGCAACAATGTAGCCTGATTAGCAGTACTGATCGGGATGCGTTTCTGGAAACCTTCTGAAATGGCCTGGCAAGCCTCTCTGTTCAAGGGCAGCAAGAGGGGCATTAAATACAAGCTTTGTGAGTCGGTCCTAGATCCCATGAAAGAATGAGTAAAAAAGCCTCAAACCTTAGGCCTTTTCCATATGTAAGCATGTCATACTATTAAGCTCATATTTTGCTTGGGCAGCTTACAACCTAGTGGTATGAATATTGATTTCTCTCACTTCAGGTAGCCCCGGCATTCCCTCTCTCTCTATCCCTCCCCCACCCGAGTTGCAGTAGCTTCCCGTTTTTACCCTACAAACAGCTAACAATGGCTTGTTTCCTTTATCATCGTCACTCTTTTGCATATCTTTTATTCTTTGTCCTTTATTTCTCCACATCATTGCCTATGTCTCTCATTGCCCTTGCCCCTAACCATAAAATTAATGACTAATCATTTCTGCATCGTGAAAAGAGATTCTGTCCAGGCACACAATGGTATCTGCGACTTCAAAGAGTGTCCAAATCTGAGATTGGATATTAGGCTGAAGACGAAGACACAAAGTGTTGGAGTAGTTCAGCGGGCCAGGCGGCATCTCAGGAATCTATGGATAGACAATGTTTCAGGTCGGGACCCAATTTCAGAATCAGTCTGAAGGAGTGTCCCGACCCGAAACGTCGCCTATCCATGTCCTCCTGAGATAAAAACAAAGAACTGCTGCTGCTGGTTTATACCAAAGGCACAAAGTGCTGGATTAACTCAGCGGGTCAGGCAGCATATCTGGAGAAAAAGGATAGGTGATGTTTCGGGTCGAGACCTTTCTTCAGACCCCTGTGACTTCTGAGATGCCGTCTGACCTGCTGAACTACTACATCAGCACTCTGTGTCTTTTTTTTTTTGTAAAGCAGCATCTGCAGTTCCTTATTTCTACATCTCTTGGATATTATGCTGCTGATTCCCATGTTTCCAGTTAACTGCTCCTCTGTTAACTGTTCTTCTGCTAATTTACCAAATGCTTGGGAGCTGCACAGTACAGTGTATTCAATTAAGAAATGCAATAACCTTCCTCTGATCAAACTGAACCATCCTACCAACAACTAGAGAGCAGTCCTTAGCTACTATCTACCTCATTGGAGACCCTCGGACTATCTTTGATCAGACTTTACTGGACTTTATCTTGCACTCAATGTTATTCCCTTTATCATGTATCTGTACACTGCGGATGGTTTGATTGTAATCATGTATAGTCTTTCCGCTGACTGGTTAGCAAGCAACAAAGGTTTTTCACTGTACCTCGGTACACATGTCAAGTCAAGTCAAGTCAATTTTATTTGTATAGCACATTTAAAAACAACCCACGTTGACCAAAGTGCTGTACATCTGATTAGGTACTAAGGAAAAAAAATGAAACATACAGTAGCACGCAAACAGTTCACAGCGCCTCCTCAATGAGCCTCAAACGCTAGGGAGTAGAAATAGGTTTTGAGCCTGGACTTAAAGGAGTCGATGGAGGGGGCAGTTCTGATGGGGAGAGGGATGCTGTTCCACAGTCTAGGAGCTGCAACCGCAAAAGCGCGGTCACCCCTGAGCTTAAGCCTAGACCGCGGGATAGTGAGTAGCCCCAAGTCGGCCGACCTGAGGGACCTGGAGTTAAAGAGGGGGGGTTAGAAGATTTTTGATGTGGGGGGGAATGTCCATTTAGGGCTTTATACGTGAATAGGAGGAGCTTGAAGTTGATTCTGTACCGTACAGGGAGCCAGTGGAGAGAGGCCAGAATCGGGGTGATGTGGTCCCTTTTACGGGTACACGTCAGGAGTCTCGCTGCGGCGTTTAGGACCAGTTGCAGGCGGGACAGGGAAGATTGGCTGATCCCAGTGTATAGGGAGTTGCAGTAGTCTAGGCGGGAGGAAATGAAAGCGTGAATGATTTTTTCTGTGTCGTCGAATTGGAGGAAAGGTTTGATTTTAGCTATGGTTCGAAGTTGGAAGAAGCTGGATTTTACCACAGCGTTGACTTGCTTATCAAATTTTAATGCAGAGTCAAATATCATGCCGAGGTTTTTGACATGCGGTTTGACTAGGCAGGATAGACTTCCAAGACTGCCTGTTATCGATTTGATGGAGTCGGGGGGGGCCGAATAGGATGACCTCAGACTTGCTCTCATTTAATTGGAGGAAGTTCTGTGCCATCCAACATTTTATGTCCTCAAGGCAGTGTAAGAGGCTGTTTAAATTTGACTGGTTGTTGGGTTTCAGGGGGAGGTAAAGCTGAGTGTCATCGGCATAGCAGTGGAAAGAAATGCCGTGCCTTTGAATGATTTGGCCAAGGGGGAGCATGTATAGAGAGAAGAGAATGGGGCCTAGGATGGAGCCTTGTGGAACTCCGCAGGAGAGGCTAGCTGGAGCAGAGGAATAACTGCCTATGTTGATGGCGAAACTCCTATCTTTGAGGTACGAAGCGAACCAGCTCAGGGCAGTGCCATCAATGCCAACCGCGTACCGGAGACGGTCAATAAGGATGGTGTGGTCCACTGTATCGAACGCTGCGCTGAGGTCGAGAAGGAGCAGGATTGCACAGTCGCCGGTGTCGATGGCGAGAAGCAGGTCGTTGTGTACCTTCAACAAGGCAGACTCTGTGCTGTGGTGGGCTCTGAAACCTGACTGGAAACTTTCCAGGATGGTGTATTGGTGCAGGTAGGGCACTAATTGGTTTAGAATTGCCTTTTCAAGGACTTTTGACAGGAATGGCAGTTTGGAAATGGGTCTGTAGTTGCTAGGCAAGGTGGGGTCTAGGTTAGGTTTTTTCAGTAGGGGCTGGACCACCACGTGCTTGAAACTGGTTGGAACAGTCCCATTGGCCAGAGAACTGTTGATAATAGAGAGGATGCTGGGACCGGCTATTGCAATGACATCCTTCAGAAGGGCAGTGGGGGCAGGATCAAGGGGGCAGGTTGCAGGTTTCATAGCGGAGACAAGCTTTGCAAGGGAGGATAGAGTGCGGGTTGGAAGCAGTCCAATTTAGATGAACAGACTAGTGAGACAGCTAGGTCACGGGTGGGAGGGGAAATGTTCATTCTAATGTTCTCAACTTTGTTGGTGAAAAATTTAGCGAATTCTTCGCACTTAGCAGGGGACCCAACTAAGCTGGTACTGGGGGCGGGACATATGACAGAGGTAATTGTTCTAAATAGGACCTTGGAGTTATGAGAGTTTTTGGAAATAAGGTCGGAGAAGTATTGTGCTCTAGCAGACTTTACTGCTTCCTGGTATTTGAGAAGATTGTTTCTCAGAATTTCGAAGGAAATTTGAAGCTTGTCACATTTCCACCTCCTTTCTGATTTTCTGCACTCCCTTCTTAGGGCTTTGGTGGTGTCATTGAGCCACGGCCGACCTTTGGGCTTAGGCTTTTTCATTTTAAGGGGAGCGATAGAATCCAGGATGGAATCTATTGACATTAAACTAAACTAAGAAACATAAGTAACCTTCCTCTGATCAAACTTTCTTTGGTGTCTGCTTGCAGATTGGATGCTGCCAAATACTATTGCTTCCCCTGTCCATTTGTATGTATCGATCAGTTTCACACGTGACCTTTAACAATAAAATGAAGCACCATTTAGCCTATTTGATCTGTTTTGCCTTTTAATGTACGAACGCGTTCAATTTACACTGGATGATGCTCATTTGGTGACAGTAGTTCCTTTGCGCTGGACTGCTGTCACAACACAACGCAATGGCAACACAGCAAGCTGTATACATTTTGTTCCGAGTGAAACGTTTCCTTTGCACGTTTCTCATCCCTACACAGACGTCAACCTTTAACAAAAACAAAAGCAAATTCCAGGATTATTTCTGGAATACCAAATTACCCAGTTCCAAAGCAAATGAAAAGATGTTTACCTGGCTTATGGCATGGAGCGCAGTGGTTGCTTTCTTGTGCATTTCATTGGGAATCTGTGTAAACGTAAGATATAAAATCAAAAGGTAGATTACGCTTACTTTCAAGTGATCTCGTGGAATGAAAGACAGGACGGACAAATAGTTAATGAAATGCACCTGTTAATGAAACAACGCATCAGTGTTTAATAACCTGAGACTAATTGGATGTACAAGGATAGGAAAGGTTTAGAGGGATATGGGTCAAACGCGGGCAGGTGGGACTGGTGCAGATGGGGCATCTTGGTCGGCATAGGCGAGTTGGGCCGAAGGGCCTGTTTCCATGCTGTGTGACTCTATGACTCTAATTAGCTGTACCAGTGAAGTGGAGGCTGAAAGTAATCTGGTTATATGAGTCTACAACAGCAACAATTCGTATTAGTGTAGCTTCTCAAAATGTCCCTTGATGCTTCACAGGAGCTTGTTCAAATAAGATTTGGCAGCCTGGAGATAATCTCCTGGAGATATACAGCCAGTCTCCTGGAGATATATTGGGACAGGTGATTAGAACCTTGGTCGGAGTATATTTTAAGGAGAGCCCTAAATAGAGATGGAGAGGTGGATAGGGTTGGGTAATGGATTCCAAAGCTTACGATCTTGGCAGCTGAATGGATGCTAGCTAACAATCAAGCAGACAGCTCCGGAGATGATTCGGAAAAGGATTTGGAGGAGCTCAGATGTTCTGGAGGGTTAAAATGAAAGGGCGAGACCACAGAAAAATCTGAAGGAAAAAGTGTAATTTATTTTAAATCAATGTGTTACTCAACTAGTTAGGTATTACATTTTTCCTCACTGTGGTTTTTGTCATTGAGTCATGCAGCACAGAAACAGGCCCTTCGTCCCATTCGCAAACGTTCTAGCCATCAAACACCCATCGGTGCTAACCTCTCACTTTCCTTTTCCTCGCACATCTCCCTTAAAAGCCAGAATATTGCCCACACCTCCTCCTCCCTCCCCCTCCACTATCCATTCTCCTGCCACTCACCATACTTGGGGCAATTTACAGTGGACACCATTTACAGCGGTTGATTAGCCTCCTGGCCTGTAGGTGTTTGCGGTGGGAGCATTCGGGAGAAGCACAAGTGCTCGCAGGAAGAACATGCAAACTCCACACAAATGGTACCTCGAGGCTAGCGTTGAACCCAGGTCACTACAGATGTGAGCCTCCTTGCCTTAAACTTTATTGATTCAGTCCATGTAGCCTTGGAGGTTGTTAGCACCAGAGGTCATTAAACTAAAACCTATCATGCAGCCACATCAAAGACCACTGGTCCGTGCAAGATGAGAGCCTGTTTTGCAGAGTAAACTTTCTTCCATTCTTCCCCAACTGTATGTCTGAGCTGCTATCTCAGAAGAGCACCCTCCTCTGCAGAAGTATGGTACTTCACTTCAAAACACAGGCAACTCTGCGGCCTGCTTTTGGTCAGGGGCTTTGGCAATGGGCACTAAATCACCGTCAATTTTCTGCGATGATCTGGCATCGGCAGGAAACTCTGGTGAGGCTGCCCATGTTGTCCTTCACTTGAAACCTTCCATTAAGGCCGTGGAATTACCTAATTCTCATCCCATCAAACTACACTAATTTGAACTTTGTGATCAGGGTTTATAAGGACAGTGGCAGAGAACAGAGTATTGGAGACAATCCTCCAGTGTTGACATTTCAGACGCTCTTATCTATTCTGATCTGAAAAGCAATCTCTATGCTTTGTTTCTGATATCACCTTAACAGCCAAAAAGGATATCTGCCCAGTTTTGTTTTAAACCACCATTTAGCAACTCTTTTCAAACATGCTTTTTGGCTCACTTCCACGCGGCCTGTCATTTTACTGATAAAAAAAAAGCCTGTTGCAAAGCTGCAAGATTTTTATTAAAGTTGGAGGTCATTGGCTTTTCTTACCAGCCATCTACTGAAAGTCCAAAGGTGAAATCATATCAGCACTGCAGGTAGACACAAAGTGCTGGAGTAACTCAGCGGGTCAGGCAGCATCTCCGGATAAAAAGGAATAGGTGGCATTTCAGGCCGAGACCCGGTGTTTTTCTCGTGCTCTCATGCATAGAGCAGGAGAAGAAAGGTGAACACAAAAACAAAAACAAAAAGTGCTGGAGCAACTCAGCGCGTCAGGCAGCAACTCTGGAGGATGTGGATAGATGACGTTTCATGTCAAGACCCTTCTTCAGACAAGAGAAAAGCAAGTGTTTTTTTAAGGATTTTCAACAAGACCATTTTGGAGGGGTGCAAGCCAAAATGTTGAATGAAATTAAATGAATGCATATTTATAAACTCACAGTATATTCTATTCTTGAGATGAAGTGGGAACTGTCCGTATTTATTACAACACGAAAGGAGGTGATTTGGTTCATTGGGTTCGTATGGCTCTTGGCAGAGCAACTTGATCAGTCCCATTCCCACTCACTTTACTTCCCTGTAGGTGGGCAATCGAGTCTCTCCAGCGCACCCACCTACTCTCCCCTTGGCTTTTCTTTTGCAATTTACCCCGCACTAAGGGATAATTTACAGATGTCAATTAACCGGCCCGCATGACTTTGAGATTTGGGAGGAAAGAAAAGTGCCCAGCAGAAACCCATGGGAATAATATTCAGATTCTGCAAATTGCCGAAGATTGAAGGTGGACACAAAATGCTGGAGTAACTCAGCGGGATAGGCAGCATCTCTGGAGAGAAGGAATGGGTGACGATCAAGATTGAACCCAGGTTGCTGGCCCCGTGAGATAGCAGAATTATCGTGCTATTTCCTTCCCTTCCTTGATGTGCATGGGTTATATTGGAAATGTCTAACTTAAAGCTTTCTGCTAAAATATGTATGTTTCCAGGTTGCGCTTGGGTTTATTGGAATTTAGATTTCCATTTCCCTCAAGCTCGTATTAAAACTGTTGTAATCTCCCTTTCCAAATACCCAGTTTATGGGATCTAGACATCACCTCACAAGTAACTTCACAAGGACAATTAGAGATGAACAATAAAACTATGAATGGACATAAACCACTGGAATAACTCAGCGGGTCGGGCAGCATCTCTGGGGAAAATGGACAGGTGACGTTTCCAGTCGGTACCCTTCTTCGGACTGATTGTGGGGTGTGTAGGGGTGGGGGGCGGGGGGTGGAATTGGAAAAGCAAGAACAGACCAAGACAAATCAGGGCCGGCAACAGATGACCTCAGGTAGGGTAAGAAAATAACTGCAGATGCTGGTACAAATCGAGGGTGGTTCCCTGATAGACCGATTGTTGACTAGGCATGGTGTGATCCCAAGAGGGATACAAAAATAAACTTTGGCCTTGCCAGCAATATCTACATCGTAAGAATATATTTTTTTAAGGAACTGCAGTGTGCCTCTGAGTTTTGTTAATTATTGGTCATGTTATCTAATTCTGGAGATTCATCCCCTATGGTTTGACTATCTTTGTGACATGCTAACCATTAAAGACCAGTGGTAATCGCTGATTTATTATGCAATCAAATTAATAGATTTGATTCTCCTCGTGCTTTTCCTGCGGCAAATGTGAAAAAGCAGAATGTTCGCGCATTAAAGAAAATGTCATCTGGGGTGTTACCAAATGATAAAGCTTTCTGATAAAGGCTGAGTGTACATCTGGCTCAATAGATCAGTTTACATGAATGCAGCATTGCGTAGCGGCATAGCAAGCAAACAAACACCTCCTTTCTGGATGAAGGAACGAGTTTGAGGCTATTTCAACTTCATGAAGCATATTAAACATGCACAGTTCATTTCTTTCCTCTGGCTTCACAATTTGCGCCCCCTCTATCCTAATCTTCTTCATCTCACACTTTTTGCCTTTTCATCTCTGGCCTTTGTCAAACCATCCTCTAATCAAACCCCACCTCCTCCCCTCACCTGTATCCACTTTTCACGTGCCAGGCTTTGTCCTGACCCCACCTCTCTTCCAGTTTTCTTCCCCCTCACCCCTCCCACCACCACAGCCCAAAGAGGGGTCCTGACCCAAAACGTCACCTATCCATGCTCCGCAGTGATGGACCATTGTCGGCTCTTTGGCTAACGGTGCCGCCTCTGATTTGTTCCGTGCCTCTCCATACCTCTAGTTTCCCTCTCCCTCTCTAATCTCAATCTGAACGAGGGTCTTGACCCGAAACGTTACCTAATCCTTTTCTCCAGAGATGCTACCTGACCCGCTGAGTTACTCCAGCACTTTTGTGTCTTTTGTTTTGTGAACGAGCATCTTCAGCTCATCTCCTGCTGTCAATGGCAGCAGTTACAGAAAAAAAAATCTGCAATGATTAGAATGACTTTGACAGGTATTTTGTTGTGAGGCAACAATTATTGGAATGTAAAGTTTTCCTCGTCTCAGGGCAAGCGATTCGATGTGGTGCAAAATTCTGAGCATTTCAACACTTACGACATGAATGTGCATGGCAATGACTGCAAGCTCTACACATTGACTCCTAAAGGCAGCAAGATTGCCGGTTTGCACTGTGGATCTGAGCAATAGCACATCACTTACTGCGACAAGCAAATCACGCGACCCACTCATAACTAACAACAACAACAAAATCACATGCATTCACTCACACATGCACATCATTATGCATATTAACCAGCAGCAGTGACTAGCATAAAATAACATGGTGAACTAAAACAAATAGATAGAGCTCTTAGGGGCTAGCGGAATCAAGGGATAGGGGGAGGTGGCAGGCATGGGTTACTGATCGTGGATGATCAGCCATGATCACAATGAATGGCGGTGCTGGCTCGAATGGCCAAATGGCCTCCTCCTGCACCTATTTTCTATGTTTCTAAATAAAAACCCTCCACTTTTAAAAATTCTGCTGGTAATATGGTACTAAGACCAACACTTGACTTGTGTCTGTTTCCTTGATACATCTAATCCACAAACTATTCCTTTTTTTCAATATTTATCCAATTAAAAGTTACTGAATCTACTTTGCAGACACTGCATTCTCGATGATGGGAATGATTGATGTCTCTGCTCTGTCCCGTTTTCGACTGCCCGTACAAGAAACAAAAGTTCCGGCAAATGTTTGTGAACAGAGTGTCGCCGCTGTTTCAATGAGGATGAGCAAAAGCGGGAGAGGGTGATATTTCTCTTTACAAGAACCGTCAAGAATGGAGGGGGCGAAATTGAACCTATGTATGAAACATCATTCTGTTTTAGGAGAGATAGGGGTATCGATTGGTTGTGCTCGCTGTATGCGGTGAACGATCGCGCAGAACATTTTCTGTTGCGCAGCGGCCATAGCTATCTAAGTGAATCTCTCTAACGATTATCACCTCCCGGTCGCGATAAAATGGAATTTCAAGTCCGCGCGCGGGTCTACAAAACACGGAGAGGATTATTTCCGAGGTGTTCCATTGACAACACTCTTGGTGATATTCTGGTTCAAAAGCAGGGAAGGCGCTGCAGCTGTGACGCCTTGCGGGTCCGCAGATTGGACGAAGGCTATGCGGGAAGTTGACCCCTGGTCGCACTGTGGGCAAAAGGGGGCAGTTCGGCAATGGGGGAAAAAAAGGTGACACGCAAAAACACTTTACAAAACATCTGATGTTTTAAATCATAGCCTGTTAAACCTGTCCATCGCACATTTTGTGGGGGTCACTGCTTCTTATTTTGCACTAATTGGCTCCTTCAGTTTGTAAAAAAAAATTATCTGACATATCTTTATATTGGTCACAATAACTTACTCAAACATTAGCTTTTAACTTGGGTTTTGCTGCCATTATAATCATCATTGAAAAAAAATCTTAATGCATTGTGAGCACTCTATTACTGCCAATTTATTTTATTCAAAACTAAAATGAAAATATTGGAAAATATTATTTGAGTTCCATGACATGTCGTCAAATAGAAATAGTGGAATGGCGGAAAGCTTACATTATTCCCAAATAGGAAAGTTACATTTACTGTACACCACATCTCCGGAAAACAAGAGGATCCTAAATTCACCAGCGTTAATGATGGCCTCACTTTTAAATAATTGATTCCCTTAAACTGTTTTAATAGAAACAATTCTTTCAATTTCATAGCATTTTTGCATGGTTAATTTTAATAAAGGCAAATTATCAGCAAAATGTTATAAATTGCCTTAACTACTGCAGTGTCAGCTATTCTCTTGTGGCAGCTTTTTGATTTCAGTCTTGCTTTTCATTTGTTTCACTTCCTATTACAATACATTTTGGCCCAGAAAATGTTTGGCTTTTTCCAATTTCTGCAGCGTTCAATATTTTATGTATATAAAAACCTACTAATGATAAAAGAGACTCTGCCGTCGACAGTGCATTCTATGGTTCACACACAGTGTCAACCTTTTTCACCAGAGGAGTAAACCCCTTCCTTTGCTGAAGTCAGGCCCAAACGTTATCTCTGCTGTATCTCGGGATCAGTAATTTGACACCGTCAACTCCTGAAGAGATGTCCTGACCCTTCAGTGTCAACCATTAGTAACCAACCAGCCTGCTACAGCAAGTCAAGCCGTCACTGTGCTGCTGAAAACTCAACCTAAAACAGCTGGGAACATTTAGTTCCGAACAACTAGCTGGGAGAACTGGTGCACACTGTTAAAAATCGCAGCATTTAATAAACCCGCTAGTTAGAGATTCCAAAAGATGAAATCTCCCAAAGTGTCAACTCTGCACTTGATTGTTCATGATCATTTCTTCATGCAGCCCTGTGGTTTATATATCACATATATTTTATGTGTCTGGTATAATTAATCTGAATAAGATTGTTTCAATCACTACAGTCAATGGGTTCTGAAATTATTATAAAATAATGTTGTGATAGCACTAGAGGTGAGCGTGTGTATCTGTGCTTTTAATATGTTGGAGGGGGCCATTGAATTTTAGGGTACAACTTTACAAGCTTAAATGTTTGTGCAAAATTATTTTATGAGATGTGCACCTTCTTCTCAAAGCCGTGTGCATTGGCTGCATCGATAAAAGCAAGATGTGTATTTAGGAAAATTCCAAAGACTGGGTTTAAATGATCACTTTCTGAAAGATCAGCTATTTGCCGCCTCTCTCAAATTTCTGCTGCAATCAATGCATCCTGCCGAAATCCTGCCTGCAACATGAATTTCATCCAATTTACAGCATTGTACAGTTGAGAGGACCACGGGTCTCTTTGGCGTAACCTTGAGATTGTACCAAATACTTGGAAGTTTACAGTTGCTGCAAACAGGGCAACACAAGGACAAGGCAAAAGCAACACTACTGCGACTTTGTACATTATTCACCTATCTGGGGTTTTTTTCGGTCGGTTCGGGATTTTCATTAAATGCAGTGTGCTTTCTTGGCAATCTGCTAACTGGAGGGCAAGCTTAGCAAACTCGCCACTCTTCCCACCATTTGAAATGTCCATTTCAAAATGAAAATTAAAATTCATAGTGGTTACTGATATGACATTAACTCCTCCTCCAAAAATGAACTCCAACCTCCAAAAAAACTTTCCAGCCACACAGTATTCAAACAGAATACACCATGCTAAACATACCACGGCCTTTTCTTTCTATTTTCTTATTACTGTTGTTCAATTAGCCCCACTGTTTCATTCACTGCATGCATGAAAGGACATTAATATGCATTGGCAGTTCCCACAAACAATATTCCTCTCAGGCTTTTCCAAGCTAACATCTAATAACTGGCTCACAGAGTGGTTTAAAATCGTCAAAATAATGTCCAGCCAGTAACTGTGCTCACACATGCGGAGAACAAAACTAAAAATATCAAAATTTGAACTCTCAGCTTAAGTACTGGTTTTACAACAGTAAATATGTCTAATATGTTACAGATTAAAGGCAATGATTTTCCAGTGACATTTTTAAAAAAAACACAAATCTGTTATTACTGTGGGATTTCAAATATAAATTCTTGGCATATTGTCAGAATGAACTCTGGTGCAAATGCATGTTAAAGATGAGGCACCCAGTGACAATGGTCATAGATAATACAAATGGGTATGTGACAGTAACAAAACGGATTTAAACTTATGTATTATGCAGCACACTCTCTCTCTCAGTGCCTCTTGACTCCCCCCCCCCCTCCCCCCCCCACACCTGAATTTATTTTCCAATACTCAGCAAATTAAAAACAAAGGATCAAGTGAAGGTGAGAATAAACGACATCAAAGAAGCATGTCATCAAAATAAATGCCATTTGAATGACTTTAATAAGCATATAATAGAAAAAAACACAGTCTTCACAGAACCAAAGAGAAAAGACAGAATCCATTTCTTTTTTTGGGGGGTGGGATAACACTACAATAATCCAAATTGGGACAGATAATTAAAATACATTATCATTTCCATAAGCGATATCTTTATGATCCCTTCAGAATTTATGAGATAAATATTTTGTGTGTCTGGTATAATTAATCCGAATAAGATTGTTTCAATCACTACAGTCAATGTTTTCTTTCTTTTTCAAAAAAAAAGAAGCCTTTTTTTGTCCAAAACAAAAAGTAAAGCCGCACAGCGTTGTCATGCCTCCCCATTATTTTTCATTAATTTGTCACATTATGATTTATATTATTTTGTTTAAGACATGAAATACACACAGACGCGCGCGGGAGGAAAGCTGTTCGAACCCGCTGGTGAAAGCGAGTTTACAGAGAGTTTGAAATCTGGTCAGATTGTCAGTACCCATTGCTCACTAGTCTTGTACAAGACAGACCAGGATTCATACTGTCCAGAATTATTTTTTTCTTCTAAACAAAAAAAGTGTACATTTTATCGCATCGCTTTTTGCATGAAGACCTGCATTGGACAACTTAGTGAAAGGAGCATTTTTCCCACACTGTCAGCGATGAAAAAAGAGCTCCAATTTCAATTGAATCAACATTTTTTTTAAAAACTAAAACATTCTCACTGCGGTGACTGTATATTTTATTAACAAGCGTTGGATTTACAACATACAGAACCGAAACTTGACCTTCATTACTTTCTCCAACCCCCCCCCCCCCCCACCCCCTCCCCACCCACCCTCAGTTTGGAAAGCATTTAAGAAATAAACCGCATTTATAAAACAAACACAGTTCTCTGCTGCGTGACAGTTTACATTTCAAAGAACGAAGAAATCAAACTATTATACCAAAGAAAGTGTCATAGTCTCAAATCTAAATTCTGAAGCAATCGCCGCCCATTTCAAGGGCGCCAAGTAAAATTAACACGTTAATGGCATTTTTTTAAAACAAAAATGATTGTTGCTAATCATGGGTTTATGTTCCACATCTGTCCGTTTCTTTTAAATTCTGCAACAACTAACACAAGAGAAAAAAAAATGGAAAAAAAAAGTAATCAAAACAACAGGAGAGAAAAAAAAAAGAGGCGTTGAAATTACAATGTTGGTTTCTGATGAAGCGGAAATTTGCCCTCAGTATTTTCCCCCTCCCCACTCCCTTTCCACCCCTCACCCCGCGAAAAAAAAGGTTGTTTCTCCTTTGTTTAAAAACAAAACTCTGCTGAAATGGTTCAGTGCATATGGGACACAAGTTCTTGATGCAAATATTTACAAGCTGTTAAAATGGTCAGCTGAAAACCGAGACCGGCATAAGCAGTAAAATAGTTCAACTATTCTGTAGTAACTTCTTTCAAATATAACGCCATGCCGAATGGAAAGTAAACTGGTACAAAATAGAAATTATTACCGTACATGTCCAGCATGCAGGATTAATATTTTTTTTTTTGTGTGTTTTTAAATGCAAGTTTTCTGTAATTCTTTCTCTACAACCACACAGGCAATATATGAATGGGGCTATGTTGCTGATAGTTCTCTCTCGCTCTCTCGCTCGCTCTCTTTCGCTCTCGCTCTCTCTCTAACAAATCTCAAGCAGGCATATGGATGGGGTGTTATAGATGGAGGATGGCAGGCGACTACAGACTCACATGAAGAACTCTGGAGACGGCGGGTTGTCGCTGGTAGAGCCAGCTTCTCTGAAGCCAGTGGTGGCGAGTTTCTCACATTTGATTTTGTAGGCGTCTCGCTCTCTCATCAGCCTGGCAACCTCTTGCTTGAGCTGTTCTACCTGCTGGATCAGCTGGGTCTTCTCGTTCTCCAGCAGGTGTTTCTGTTGCACCCGCTTGTACCTGCAGGACTGAGCGTAGCCCCTGTTCTTCAAGGTTCTCCTCTTTTGCTTCAGGCGGATCACGTCGTCCTTGGTGAAACCCCGGAGGTGCCTGTTGAGTTCCCGGACCGACATGCTGACGAGCTGGTCGTCGGAGAACCTGTCCTCGGCCAGGAGGCCCTGGTGATGAGGGGAACTTTGGATCTGCTGAGAGGTCGAGGAGATGGAGGAAGCCGGGGAGCTGTGCTGTTGGTGGTGGTTGTTGTGGTGCTGGTGGTGCCCGTTGGCGTTGCCAAGCTCGTCCGGGTTGATCCCTTGGAATTGGTGGTGGTGGTGATGGTGGTGGTGGTGGCCCCTGAAGCTGTCGAAGCCCTGCAGCTGATGCTGGACGGCGTGAGCGTTGCCAATCAAAGCTTCCACCGCGTCCTCTGGGGTGAAGTTCAAAGCCTCCGAGTTGAGCTGTTGGTAGCTGTTCGCCATCCAGTACAGATCTTCCAGGTGAGTCTTCTGCTCGGTGGGACTGAAGCTCGGGGAAGAAGGCACCGAGCTACAAGGGGTGCTGATGGGGGTCGAGGACACAGACCCTGCCGGCTGTAAGCGGTTACAATGCCTCACGGTGCGATCGATCCCCAGTGGCTCTTTCTTCACGTCGAATTTCATCAAGTCAAAATCATTGACATATTCCATGGCAAGTGGGCTGGTAGGCAACTCTGTATTAATGGCCAGCTCTGTAGTCATCGCTTAAAGTCTGTTCTGGAGGTTCCTGTTACTTTAAAGTCTCTTGCGTTCCTTTCCCCCAGTGTGTGTGTGTGTGTGTGTTATCTCTGCGAGTGTCTTCAGAGTCTCTCTCTCGCTCTCTCAGAGCGGGTTTCTTCCCCCCCCCCCCACCCCCACCCCCCCACCCACCCCCCTCCTTCCCACCGCCTTCTTTCCTCGGAGCTTCTCAGCAAGTAAAACTTCTTTGAATGACACAGTACATTGAGAGGGGAACAGTCGATTCTTGCCTTTGGCGTGGCGTTCCTTGTCACGGCGCTGCGATCCTTCTTAGACCAGCCGGGCTGGCATGGAGAAACAAGCCTCTTGCCTTGACAGCTTGCCACCGACGAGAAGAGAGGGGGAGAGAAAAAGATCGCTTCCTTCTCTTAAAAAACCAGGGGGGCATTAAAGAAAAATCAAGGGTTGAGCGAGGGGAGGAAAAGAGGGAGGACGTGTTCCAGCGGTGCAGAGTCTCTCTTGTGAAAATAGTTTCAAGTCCTCCCCTCCCAAAGCAGACAAAAAAAAACGCAAAAAGCTTACGCTTGCAAAGCAGAGATTACTGCCTGCCGCTGCTTCGCCCGACTCTGCGAGAACAAAATTAATATAAATATTAACAACAAAAAAAAAACACCCCACAGCCAATCTGCCTTTGATCAGACAGCTTTTAGCACAGATTGCAAATCTCCTTCTTTACTGTATATACCCCCACGGCCTCCGTCAGCAGCCGGGAGGCAGGGCTGGCGTTACACCTCGCCAATCAGTCCCTCCGCACGCCGGCATTAGCATAGTAGGATGGAGACAAGGCTACTAGACTTTGACAATTGGAGCCAATCAGCTGGTAATCAGCTGGGCAGCTCGAAGCTGCCACCCCCTCCCTCCCTCCCTCCCTCCCTCCCCTCCCCTCTCCACCCTCTCATGTACAACTCTAACTCTCTCTCTCTCTCTCTCTCTCTCTCTCTCTCTCTCTCTCTCTCTCTCTCTCTCTCTCTCTCTCTCTCTCTCTCTCTCTCTCTCTCTCTCTCTCTCTCTCTCTCTCTCTCTCTCTCTCTCTCTCTCTCTCACCCCCCCCCCCCCCCCGCTCTCTCTCTCTCTCTCTCTCTCCCCCCCATCTCTCTCTCCTAGCAGTCCAGTTATAATGAACCCCGGGTTCCCCTCCATCACCCTCTCCCCCCCCCCCCCCCCCCCCCACACACACACCCTCCACCTCTCACCCATCCCCTTCCCCAGACAGACAGAAGGATCATCGCCCTCAGTATTCGGTGCTAATTCTCACCCCAACACTATTTATTTCACCCCCCAAACCCTCCCCGTTTATTCATCCCCTGCCTGCTTGCTCTCTTCGGACGGCAGTTCCCACTTTCTACCTGACTTGTCGCCTTTCCCGCTCCCCTGTCTGGTTCCAGTTTACTTTCTCTGCCCGCTGTTTTGTTTCAATCTTTCTCGGTCGCCTTTTCCTTCCTCGTCCTATCTGTATCCCTGCTTTTGGTCTCTCTCTCTCTCTCTCTCTCTCTCTCTCTCTCTCTCTCTCTCTCCCTCTCCCTCTCTCTGATCCCTGTCTTCCAGCCTCTCTACCGCATCTTCACTTCACTCCAGAACATCACCTTCTCTCTTTTTTTTGTTCTCAAACCCTTCACTCTCGCCCCCCCCCCCCCCCCCCCTGCACTGACACTAAAAGCAAACTCGCGGTCCCTCTTGGGATTTTCGTTCTCCCTCTTGTGTTGCTTTGCTGTTGTTGTTGTTGTTGTTGCTGCTGCTGTTTCTCTGTGACGGCCGTCCCTCTGTAAGGACGCTTGCATCTAGATTAGCCGCGAACAGTGGCAGAGCGGAGATTAATGCCGATCACTTTGGTCGTGTCCCGCAGCCAAGTACAGTATTTGTTCTACAAGAGAGAGAGAGGGGGGGGGGGGGACCCGTGCGTTCAAAACCTGCCGCAGCCAAAGGTCGAAATCCGCGCGTTCTGCAAAAAGGTAAAAACAAAAATGCAAAGACCTGTAATAATTGAAAAATATCCCCTAAAAAAGCTGATTATTAAACCCCTGTGATGTTCCGGTGTTGGCATGCAGTGACGTTAACAACTTAACACCATTCTTGCACGGGACATTATAATTTAACTTTAGAAAAAACATCGTTGGTTTGCACCAAAAGGATCGATTTAATTTCGAGATGGAGGGCTGTTTATAATGTCACCGGACTACTGCCTGCAAAATATAGCCTGCTGCTTCTCCACGTTGTTGCATTACTTGCAAAATGAACTCAAAACAGGAGGTTCGCCGCTCTATACTTGTTCGAATGCATCTGCACTTCGGCGCTACTTTAAATGGATCAGATTGCCCGGGCCGGGATATCTATTTACGCGTGTGTGCACACACTCACACACACACACACACACACACACACACATACACTCACACACACACACATATATATATATATATAAGAAGATAACTGCAGATGCTGGTACAAATCGAAGGTATTTATTCACAAAATGCTGGAGTAACTCAGCAGGTCAGGCAGCATCGCAGGAGAGAAGGAATGGGTGACGTTTCGGGTCGAGAGGTCTGAAGAAGGGTCTCGACCCGAAACGTCACCCATTCCTTCTCTCCTGAGATGCTGCCTGACCTGCTGAGTTACCCCAGCATTTTGTGCATATATATATATATATGCACAAAATGCTGGAGTAACTCAGCACACACACACGCACGCACACACACACATATATATATATACACGCATATATATATATATACACGCATATGCACACACATATATATATATACGCACACACACACACACACACATATATATATATATATATATATATACACACACACACACACACACACAGTCAAAGCGCTACAAAGTGCGACCCCAAGTGTTCAGAACAGGAGTGGAAGCGGGGAAATTAGCCTTGGACCGGAGCAAAAGTCCGGGGCAGCAGGCGTTATGAACAATCCCACAAATATTTCTGATGGGCAGCCAGTTTGAAAACAGTACTCTAAAGATGCGGTGTGTAGGAATGAACTGCCGGCCGGTGCTGTTTAACACCGAAGACAGGCACAAAATGCTGGAGTAACTCAGCGGGTCAGGCAACATCTATCTCTAAACATGTAGAA
The DNA here is from genome assembly GCF_053455715.1 of Rhinoraja longicauda. Classification (NCBI taxonomy): domain Eukaryota; kingdom Metazoa; phylum Chordata; class Chondrichthyes; order Rajiformes; family Arhynchobatidae; genus Rhinoraja; species Rhinoraja longicauda. Next base: position 12,694,611 of record NC_135974.1, read on the forward strand.
TGCCTAAGCCAAGTTCTAAATCATCGGCGTTTGCCTGGTTGGTGCGTCCGTTACTGATTCATGGATATTAATGTACGTGTTTATAAAAATAGTTGCATCATTCCTGCAGTCGCCGACCAATCTCCCGGGAATTTCGGTCACAGTTGTAAATCCATCTCCACGTTGCCCAGGGATTCAGCATTACATGTTCACCCATCATCACAGTTGTCTGTTTCTTATCGCTGTAATATCTGACTGGAACGTGTATCGTTCCCAATTATCTCTGAACTTTTAGTGCCGATGAAATAGCTATCACCACCGACACTATTCTGTTTTATTTGCAGAAACGGGGATCGGCGGCAGCGAGACTTTGAGCCCCATGACCGGAATTATCTGCACGAATCACCCACTTTTCTGCTTTCTCTCCCCCCCCGCCTCCCCCTCCCCTCCTTTCCCATGTCATTTATCATTAGATATCATCGACTTTAGGCTCTGACAACTGAAGTCAAATGACAGCTCGTTCCGCTTGGATGAGCTGTTTGGTGAGTCTAGCATCGCTCCTAATATTTCCAACTCCTCAAGTTTAAATTAATGCAGAAAGTCCGGGCTACTAGCTATCATTTCAACCGGTAGGTCTAACTTGTTTGCTTTTGTTGTGTATTATCAGTCGTACTGTTGTAATCCCGTTAACAAAACACATGCAATATCCGCGTGGAGTGGTACTGACAAAGTTTCAACCTGTTTCCAGCCGCTCCCAAGGGCAGTTATCAAATAATCTCACTCGCGACAGTCCCATTGGTTTAACGCTCCGTGTAAAGTGTGCAGCAATAACTCAATAATTAAAATGTTTTATTGTTTCAAATATGTGTTGTTTAAAGTGGCGTGCATAAATTGCATTTATTCAACGGCTGATTAATCGCGCAGTGGGAATATGTTTTTCAAGACCGAGAAATAGTATGAAGATTTTTTTGTTGTTGAGATTATTGAAATCAATTTGTTGCTATTTTTCCGATTGCATCCGATCGCTTCACAAACGACGCTTAGGTAAAATCTTCGCAGCGAAGTCAAACAAGTACACACACCAGATAGATTACATTACTTCCAATTGAAATAGTCCGTCGTTGTGAAATATACCATATAATTTTTGAAGTACTTTGTTGATTAACAATTTCAACAGACGAGGTGGTAGTGAAATTGCTTTTACCCGCCGATTTAAATTCGTCCGTTTTAAGAAGCGGATTTCTTTTTTTTATTGAAACCGGTGTGGTTTCAGATTTCAGGACTTTTTCCCCGCTCCGATAAACATGGACCAAGGTGCAAACATGGCTCGGGATATTGACTGTGACAACAGATGCTACCGCAAAAAAATATATATCACTCCCGCTCAAAGCTCGCACGACACAAGAGTCGCTTCAAACCGAGTTCCAATATCGACTTTTAAAAGAACGATTTCTGGTGCGAAAACACCAGGCACGAGCTCTCGACATTACCCGGGTGACTTGGGGGGAACAAACTTGGCGAGGTGCAGCCACGAACCCAACCTATTATTAAATAGAAATACGAGTTTAATTAATCTCTGGTGATGGATGGGCTTTTATATTATATGGGGCGTGAACATATCTCGGGTTGTAGGGAAATCCATCAGTTTTTAATCTTATTTACCACCCCCCCCCCCCAAAAAAATGATGGTTAACAAGTGAATTTTAATGTCTTTTGACCTCCCCAATGTTTCACAGCGGACCCGACCTCCAGTTGCTGAATATTGTACTTGTTTACTGGAGAAGCGAGAAGGAAGAACGTTCAGATCGATACAATTACTTGGATTTGGAGAGGGTATTTTCCCCTGTCATGACTTCAGAACATAAATACATATAGATAGGGATACATATATTTCTCCTTATATTTATCATTCTAGACGACAGGGGTGTTGATTCGCGTTGATTCGTGAAGGACGTGAATTATAAAGTCCCCATTCTCTCCACCACCCTCTCTCTCTCTCTCTCTCTCTCTCTCTCTCAATAAAAAATATATATATTTTATCCTTTACACGTAACGAGGCTTTAGATGAACAAGGGATTAAACAGAAGCACAAATAGTTGGACAAGGCTATGATCATCTGCAGAATCTGAAGGAAAACAAGTATGTAAATATCGATCTGCAGATTTAGGCCAGGCCAAATTAGATAGCTGAGCGCATTGTTAAAGGAAGGTGGTTTACATCTCCGAGTATTGTTGTATCAGATTATTCCAGCCAACTGCAAACTGGTTAAATCTGACCCAGATGGAAATCACCCATAGTTTAAACGGAGCAGCTTTCTAAAGTGAACCCCCCTTCCTTCCTTGGGGCTCGCTTCCTCTCTCGGGACATCTTGCACTACCGGTCGCGAACCTTTTCCCTTCCCGAGCCGCATCTTCCAAGCCCTTCCAGTACTTCTCTCACACGTGCACACATTTATAATTCACATGCTTGCGTGCACACACGCACACACACGAACACAGACACTAACATATACGGCACTGTGATACGCAGCGGGCAGACAAGCTTAGTCCTATAGCTCATATATGGTTGAAAGCAGAAACCAAGGTACCTAACCTAACGCCGTTGGCACGTTTGCACGTCATTACACCCGTGCACATTAACACACAGACACCATTCTCACACTCAGTCAGTCCCGCACATTCAGAAACTCCGCAAGACCCCGCGCAAAAGCCAGCAGGGGCTCCACCCCGCTTCTCAAGCGTTACACTACAACACTAGTGAACAAGGACACATCGCGCGTTACACAATTACCACACCAGGGAACAAGGGCAAATCTCACGCATTACACCATTACCACACTAGTGAATAACGACACATCACACTCCTCACGCGTTACACTACACTAGTGAACAAGGGCACACCACACACCTCGCCCGTTACACTATAACACTAGTGAATAAGGGCACACCACACACCTCGCCAGTTACACTATAACACTAGTGAATAAGGACTCATCACACACCCCACGCGTTACACCATTACACTAGTGAACAAGGTCATACCGCGTTACACCATTACACTAGTGAACAAGGGCACACCACACACCTCGCCCGTTATACTATAACACTAGTGAATAAGGACTCATCACACACCCCACGCGTTACACTACACTAGTTACGTTACATTATAACGCTAGTGAGCAAGGTTACATCACACATCTCCCGCTTTGCACCATTAAAACACTGGTGGACGAGGACACATCACACACACAGTCACTTGGACTGAGTTTTCGCAAGATGTTTGGTGCCGAACTTTTCGAGGGACCGCCGTCAGGGTGAAATCACATCTCAAATCAACCTCGCTTCGGAGTTTCTGATTCACCCAAATTGGACCGGGCGCTGGAGCTTTGAACGCCGAGGGTCAGCATGGGGACCAGCCCACCTAAAGATACAGGGACCAAGCTGAAACGTGGCCCTAATATATCCACATTGCACAGGGGGAGCTTATTTTCACACAAATATTATTAACCCTACACGCCGAGTCTTCATAACATTCCTCCCCTACATTGTCTAGATCTTTTGAGCTCTGTTGCAAACTCAAAGTGCAGAAGATCTAATGTTTTTAATTCATAATGTTGAAGATCAAACAAAAAAAAACCCGTAACATCTATTGTAATAAATACCACAGACACAATTAAATATAGACACACATCAACAGGAAAGGCGATGTGACGATTTGAGGAGGTTACAGATACATTTTATTTAATGCCCACATTTGTTTTTCATATTGATCGAACATGTGAATAGAACAAGAAAAGAATGGGTTTAAATGAAATATTCGGCGACACACACACACACCACTGTGATTCAGTCCTCGGTATTTAGCGGAAGATACCGGGTTATAGGTTGGGGCAGGAACGTGGGGAGTTCAGGTAACTGGGAGAAGGGGGTTAGAGCGAGAGGGATCAGATTGAAACGGGCCAGTGAGCGAGTCAGAGGGAATGCAGTGTGCCGGGTGAAGCGAGAGCAGGGAGGAGAAATCCGCCGCCCTCTCTCGAAATTTATTGTGTGGTAAATGTTTTTCCGGAAAGATGATATTTGTTAATAATTCATCGCATTTTTATGCGGGCACGTTGCACCGCAGGGCAGCCTCTATCGTTTAACCCAGTCTCTACATGCGTGTGCTCTTGATATCTCTTACCAAGCAAGGGGCTGTTCCCACCAAACGTTTCCGCAAAGAGTCAACACTATCAAGAGCGCAGCTCGTCTCTTTTACAGCCGGAGAGACCCTGGTTATTTTTAATTTCTTTTTTGCTTGACATAATTAAACTTAAGTGCCTTGTGTTGTGCATTAGTACGTTTCTCACCATCTCATCTGTCTAATGTATCTGTGCGCTATATTTTTTTAAAAACACTAGTTAATTTTACTGTATTGTCTGTGATAAAATAAATTCAATTCCCCCCCCCCCCCCCCCCAAATCAAAATGGGCAAACGTTTTACTAGCAATGGGAGTTTTTAAATCCGGCTTGTAATGGAACGATTGCATTTAATTCCAAATGCTATTTGCTACCGTTTTACAAATAACTCTGAATGGGTTTTGCGATATTGAGTGACGACTGTATCAGGCCGACAGGTCCTAGACTGGAATCCCGCTGTGAATGGACTCTGGGATCGAGTGGCTACATATTCGTTTGGGATTCCGCGGGGCTTTAAATTTTTTTAAATATATATATATATATATATATATATATATATATATATATATAATGTCCCGCCACATGCTTGACAATTTTAATACCCGCATTGAAAACAATATCTTTTATCCCAAACAAACATCGATTTGCATGCTGCTGAAACCTGCATTTTACAGGAGCGGCTAAAGGGGGCCGCCTTGAGTCAGTCCAACGACGAGGGGTTGAAGCAATTTCATCGAAAAGTGCGAGGGGGTTCGCATCTCGTGTTTACTCGAGTCAGGTGTGAATTTCCTGGCTTCCTGCCTCCACTTGCTTCCCAGGTTTTCAGGGGTTGAAGAGGAGGACTCGATTGGGAAATGCAGAGTTTAATTTTCTACTGATACGTTCAGGGGAAATATACAGCTCCGTGCGCTCCCTGCTAATTCTGCACACAATTACCATTAACGTGCAGCCAGGCAAGTGCAGCTACAGCTACAGCTACAGCTGCCGGAATCTTGAACGTGACACAAAGTGACGGAGTAGCTCGACGGGTCAGGTAGCATCTGTGGGGGAAATGGATAGGCGACTTTTCGGGTCGGGACCCTTCCTCGAGAGGGTCTGCCAATTTATACCTTGAAATAAACTTCGAAAGAGAGTCACAAAAAGCTGGAGTAACTCAGCGGGTCAGACAGCATCTCTGGAGAAAAGGAATAGGTGACGTTTCGGGTCGAGACCCTTCTTCAGACCTACACGTTTCGAAGGAGAGTTACAAAATGCTGGAGTAACTCAGCGGGACGGGCAGCATCTCTGGAGAGAAGAGATGGGTAACATTTCTTGGGTCACCCTTTCCTTCTCTCCAGAGAAGCTGCCCGTCCCGCTGAGTTGCTCCAGCTTTTTGTGTCTATCTTCGGTTTAAACCAGCGTCTGCAGTTCCTTCTTACACATTTCGAAGGAGAGTCAAACAGATAACCGACTCTTCTCAGCATGGAATGGATCAAAGCGATGGAACCGCACCCCGAATACATTATAATGGAATCTATCCCATCCCATCCATCGCCTATCCCGTCCCACCCCATTCTAAACATGCAGCCATCTGAAAGCTGCTGTGCGAAAGAAATCCCGGGAAATATATATTTTATTTCCCAACTAAACGCAGGCTAACGAAATTGCATTTCCTCGAAGTTGCACTTTTCAAAGCTTTCGCGAATCCCAAACAGCGAAAGCCTCATCCGTTCAGATAATACCGTGCAGAAGTATCTCCCAAATTTATTTCCGAACAAAGAGATTCCCCCCTCGACGTTACTCCGGCATTTTGTGTCTATCTTCGGTGTAAACCAGCATCTGCAGTTCCATGCTGCACATTGTCCTTGGAAGGTGCGGGTTTGATACAGGGAGCTTGTGATGGAGAATCGCCAATCACCTCAGAGTCGCTAATGACATCCACAATGTAACTCCGATCGAAAAATGGGGGCTACAGTATTGGACAAGGCAATTTCATTAACAGGTCGTTAATTGTAGAAGTAAATCGGCTTTGCTCTGTGTTAAAAAAGGTGACATATTCTATCAGTTATTTATTCACAAAATGCTGGAGTAACTCAGCAGGTCAGGCAGCATCTCGGGAGAGAAGGAATGGGTGACGTTTCGGATCGAGATGCTCTCCCGAGATGCTGCCTGACCTGCTGAGTTACTCCAGCATTTTGTGAATAAATACCTTCGATTTGTACCAGCATCTGCAGTTATTTTCTTAAATATTCTATCAGTTGTTTGCTGTATTATCTCGCATGAGATTAGAATTAATAAAGAGCGAGTGAAGTTGTCAGAGAATCCTTAACTGCTAAGCAATGCACTGTGCATTAACATGTATTTTCTTGCAGCAGATGTAAGAAACCATTACAAATTGGGTACAGCTACACATTCGTGTTGATCGCAAACTGACAGCCAGGACCCTTACAAAGGCGAGCTTTCCGCCAGAATGTGAATCGCGCTTTGAAAGTTATCTTTAAATATCATGACTCTTTTGTGATCAGGAATCTGAGCCCCTTTTTTTCACATAGTCTGCGTCGGTAACTAGTCGGGGCCACAACTGATCAACGCCCCCGCCTTTAAAATTGGCAACAAGTGCTATCTTTCTTCCCACATCTATCTATCTTTGTAAAGGAGCGCCAATTTTGCCTTTCTCCCTACCAGTTGAACGTCCCCACCCCTTGCTCGGGGCGGTGGGTGCATGGAACAAGCTCCATGGAAGGTACGATGACAACACTTAAAATAATTTTGGACAGGTACATTGCTGGGTCGAGGAAAGGTTCACAGGGACAAGGGCCAAACGCGGCCAAACTTGGTACGAGGTTAGATGGGGAATCTTGGGCGGAAGGGCCTGTTTCCGTGCTGAATGACTCCCCTCAGTTCTTATCGTTAAGCAGTGAATGTCCCTTCTATCCCATCAGGCTAAGCCCACTCCCTTTGTCTGTATGGAGTTTGTCCATTTTCCCTGTGATCTCCTCCCACACCCCAAAGACATGCAGGTTTCTAGGTTGATTGGCTTCTGTAAATTGCCCCCCCCCCCCCCGTGTAGGATAGTGATCGTTGATCGTTGGTCGGCGGGGACTGGGTGGGCTGAAGGGCCCGTTTCCACACTGCATCTGTAAAACTAAAAATTAAAAAAACTAAAACCACACCTTTGTTCGAGGATACTTTAGATAGTTCCTCTGTCCCTCTCTTCCCCTCCCTTCCCAGATCTCCCTCTATCTTCCTGTCTCCACCTATATCCTTCCTTTGTCCCGCCCCCCTGACATCAGTCTGAAGAAGGGTCTCGACCCGAAACGTTACCCATTCCTTCTCTCCCAAGATGCTGCCTGACCTGCTGAGTTACTCCAGCATTTTGTGAATAAATACCTTCGATTTGTACCAGCATCTGCAGTTATCTTCTTATACCCTTTGTTCGAGGAGTTCACAGAGCACATGGCCAGGATTTGTCGGCATAAGTCAAACTCACATTTTTTCTGTATTCATACTCAAAGCATAACATGGTATTTTAGTTAGTAGCCGGACTTAAGTCTGCAGTGAGACCCTAACTTACAGTTAGAGGACCATTCATTTAAGTCACACCGTGTCCATTTATTTGAGTGTTTTGGAAAGAAACATTTGAAACCTTTCTCATTAGAGAATACATTTGAAAAGGGCAATATTTCCATCCGGCGAGACCTGGTGAATCGTAAATAAGACACAAAGTGATGGAAACTGAATCATGCACTTGGACCGTCCTATCAACAACTAGAGAGTGGACCATCTACCTCATTGTAGACCCTCAGTCTATCTTTAATCAGACGTTACTGGACTTTAACTTGCACTAAATGATATTCCCTTTATCCTGTATCTGTTCACTGTGGACGGCTCGTTCGTCATCATGTATAGTTTTCAGCTGACTGATTAGCATGCAACATCTTGGACAGGTACATTGATGGGTCGAGGAAAGGTTCAGAGGGACATGGGCCAAACGCGGTCAAACTTGGGACGAAGTACATGGTGAATCCTGGGCAGATGGGCTGAAGGGCCTGTGTCCGTGCTGTATGAATCCATGACTCCCCTCAGTTCTTATCATTAAGCATTCTATCCCATCAGGTTAAGTCCATTCCCTATGTCTGTGTGGAATAACTCAGGGGGCTCATAAGGGTCTAGAGCCACAACGTCACCTAGCTATGATGAGGAAAAACGTTTTCAGTCAGAGAGTTGTGAATCTGTGGAATTCTCTGCATCAAAAGGCAGTGGAGGCCAATTTTCTGAATGCATTCAAGAGAGAGCTAGATAGAGCTCTTAAGGATAGCGGAGTCAGGGGGTATGGGGAGAAGGCAGGAACGGGGTACTGATTGAGAATGATCAGCCATGATCACATTGAATGGCGGTGCTGGCTCGAAGGGCCGAATGGCCTCCTCCTGCATCTATTGTCTATGCTTCTGCCTTTCCTTGGATGTGTGGATCGACCAGAGAACCATCATCCCTCTCCTCGCTCGCCCACCTTTGTGCCCCTGGTGGGCCTCTCACCGCCGACCTTGCGACCACGGTGGGCCGTACCCCGGCCCCTGCCTTGACCCGCGACAGGCCAGAACCCAGCCCCTCTCCTCCCAGCTCTGTTCCCCACCCGTCACAGCTGTCAATGCCGCCAGCTCCATCCTCCCGGTCTTAGCCACAAAATACTGGAGTAACTCAGCGGGACAGGCAGCATCTCTGGGGAGAGGGAGTGGGTGACGTTTCGGGTCGAGTCCCTTCTTCAGGCTATCCTCTCAGTCTACGGACTTCGGGGAAGAGCACAGACATTGTGGGCCGAATGGCATGTTCCAGTGCTGTACTGTTCCAGTGCTCCAGATTCTACAACTCAACTTTGTTTTAAAACTGCAGCTGTACGGAGTCAGATATTTTAATTTAAACATTTTGTGCGTGCAGTTCATGTTTATGTCTGCGACACATGTGAATCCTTGTTAAGTTTTATTGGCCTCTTATTGTTTTCTGTGGCGGATTGCCATGTAAATTAGTTACCATATTTCTTATATCAGTCACTACTTTTGAAATGCATTTTCTTGACTTAGAAGTGCATTGGTGTCCAACTGTAGCATTGAACATTGCTGTAAATATACACACCTTTTCCATATTGTAGGTGAGGGATAAAAAGAGAAACATAGACCTCTAGAGAGGAAGCATTAAAATAACTTTTAGAATATAACCCCTGATCTAAAGGAAGGCTGAAAGGGCAGAGAGCTGTTGACTGTTCATAAGGTATTGTATCTTTTATTGGAGGAACAGCACCTCATATTTCGCTTGGGCAGCTTACAACCCAATGGTATTAGTATTGATTTCTCTAACTTCAAGTAACCATTGCTTTCCCTCTCTCTCTCTCTGTCCCTCCCCCATTCTCGTTCTCCGACTAGTTTCACTGTCCACCTGATTACATTTTACTGATTGTGTGCTTTGGTGTCACCTTCTCTTCTCTTCAGCTAACAATGAACCATTCTACATTTTCCTTGATCAATGTCCCCTTTAATCTGTGTTTTCACACCTTACCCTTCCATATCTCTATGTCTCCCCTGAATCTCAGTCTGAAGAAGGGTCTCGACCCGAAACATCACCCATTCCTTCTCTTCAGAGATGCTGCCTGAGTTACTCCAGCACACTGTGTCCATCTTGGTTGTTTCTCTTAGTTTTGTTATGGCACAGTGGTGCAGGAGTGGAGCTACTTCTCTGCAGTGCCAGGGACCCAGGTCCGATCCTGATCTCTGGTGCTGCCTGTACGGAGTTTGTACGTTCTCCCTGTGACCGCGTGGGTTTTCTCCGGGTGCTCCGGCTTCCTCCCACATTCCAAAGACGTGCAGGTTTGGAGGTTCATGGGCTTCTGTAAATTGTCCCCGGTGCATAGGATTGAACTAGAGCATGTGTGATCGTTGGTTGTCGTGGGATCGGTGGGCAGAAGGGCCTGTTTCCACGCTGCATCTCTAAACTAAGCTCAATTCTCTGATAAAAACCAAGGGCACTTTTCAGAAACAAAACTAAAGGGAAAAGTGACAGATGCCACAAATTTCTAAAGTTGTGCATTCTGACAAAGAATGACTGTCGGTTCTTTCAGCCATTTCTAAGGCTTCCACCTGTTTACTGGTATTTCTGTTTGCTGAACATCACTGCTACCTGTTCAACACCAATCTGTTAAAAGAAACAGGAAGGATCACATTCGGGATCATCGTTGCAGTCCAAGCAAAACTAATTAATAAACTCTGGAGCTCCAAAGATTAATGAAAATCCTTAACAAAATCGTTGTGTAATATTTTCCTTCACTCTTTCTACACTAATGCTTGCTCAAGAAGAGTGCCTTTAAATTAATCAATTGAATATTATTTAGTAATAACTCTTCATCTAAATTATTCTGTGCAGTGCTTTTAAAGTGGTTGTCAAGGAATTATATTTTGTGTAAAAATAACTTGTGTAAAAAGATTCTTACATCAGATAAAACAGGTAGAGATTTTCAGTGTAGCTCTCAAAGACACTATCCCAGCCGCACCCTTAGAAGTGCACATCCCAGTAAAGAAACATGACATTTTAATATCCAATGTCAGCAAATTGCGTGCCTCAGGGAAAGAATACTACACTAATTATTTCAAGTACTCTTTTGAATGGTCTTTGAATGTTGAAATTTTAAAGAAAAAATATATAAAGAGCAGGAGATACAAGTAAATAACTCAAGATTTGAAGAACCCTTGTAAATGGTGCTGGCAAATTTCGCATCGACACATTAGTCATAATAGGATAACCAAGTTAGTTGTAAACCAAACACCATTCTGAAGTAGGGTCCAACTTTCTCCCCCTTAGTTTGAAGAAGGGTCCCAGCCCGGAACGTCACCTGTCCAATCCCCCCCACAGTTGCTGCCTGACCCGCTGAGGTCCTCCATCACTTTATGTTTGGTCAATACTCCAGACACTGCAGTTGCTTGCGTCTCCAGCCAACAACATGTATTGAAACAGAGCCATGACCACAGCAAAGAATCCCTGCATGCTTCAGTGAAAGTTCATCAAACAGCATTTGACACCAAACTGCATAAAGAGTTATCAGCACAGATGACTGAAAGCTGAACTCAAAGATAGAGTTTGAGGACAATCTTACTGGCGTGATTGGGCGGCAGAAAAAATCTGCGGAGAGATTTCCGAGCTTAGACCACTAAAAGCACACATTCACCTGTGCTGCAGTAATTACATCGGTGCGGGATCACAGGGCTTTGAATAGGCCGAGTTGGGTCTGTGGCCTAGCGCCAGAGACCCTGACTATGGTGCTGTTTGTGCAGAGTTTTTACGTTCTCCCTGTGACTGCATGGGTTTTCTCCGGGTGCTCCAGTTGCCTCACACGCTCCAAAGACATGCAAATTTGTAGGTTAATCAGCTACAGTAAAAATTGTAAATTGTTCCTCATGTGTAGGATGGTGCTAGCGTATGGGGATCGCTGGTCGGTGCGGACACGGTAGGACGAAGGGCCTATTTCCGAGCTGTACCTCAAAAACTGAAACAAAACTATTTAATAAGCCATCATGTCAGAGTTTTCGGGTGCGTATATTAGATGTTAATATGGTAGCACAGTGGTTAAGTTCCTGGATCAGCATTCCAGATGCGTGGTTAAATAAACCAGAGATGAGAGTTCAAAACACCAAGGCAGCCAAGAAATCCATATTCAATTAATGAAGTAAAGTCATGAGGGGACGCAAGGACACGTAAAGTCTGAGCCAATCCTCGTAGAACTCGTCACCTATTCCTTTTCTCCAGAGATGCTGCCTGACCCGCTGAGTTACTCCAGCATTGTGTCTGTCTTTGATGTAAACCAACATCTGCAGTTCCTTCCTACACTACCACTTTTGAAAGGCCTGATTGACTCTGCTTCCATCACTATTCCAGTTTTGTATCATAACCATTCCTTGCGTTAAAAAAGCTTGGCTTGAAATCCCATGTTTATCTTTTGCTAGTTACTTTAAATCAATGTCCTTGGATCTTTGGACCACACACAAATGGGAACCTTTCCCATTTTCCTGTCGTAATCTTGCACACCCTCACCAAACCTCCTTTGATCTTTTTTTTTTTGCTTCAGGGAGAACTCCCTCAGCTTCTCCAGTCTGAACTTGTAGCTGAAATCCATCATTCCAAGAACCTTTCCAGTGTCTTTTTTCTGTACCTCCCGGAGATTTTCATAAACTTCCTCAAGTGTAGTTTAGATTAGCTTCGAGATACAGCATGGAAACAGGTCATTCAGCCTACTGAGTCTGTGCCGATCAGCAATCACCCGTACACTAGTTGTATCCTACACACCAGAGACAATTTACAGCAGCCAATCAACCGACAGACCTGCACGTCTTTGGAATGTGGGAGGAAACCGGAGCACCCGGAGGAAACCCACACATTCACAGGGAGACTGTGCAAAGTCCATACAAACAGCACCCGTGGTCAGGATCAAACCCGGGTCTCTGACGCTTTAAGGCAGCAACTCTATCACTGTGCCATTGTGCCACCCTTAGTGGGATGACTAAAAACAATAATATTCATCTGGTGAATTAAACTGTGCTTTAAGCATCAATGTTGTCTATCTGCTTTTGTACTTCATCCCTCTGTTTATGAAGCACATGGATTGGATGTGTTTTATTGAGTGCTCTGTGAACATGTCCAACCTCTATGAAACTTCTAGGCATGTATGCACTTGAGTCTCTCCGTTCTTCCACACTCTTTAAAATCAAGCCACTGATGCCAGAATCATGTGTATATAGGCTCTCCTCACCCATGCTGCCAACATTTATCACTTCATTTATTTTTGATGCCAAGTTGCATCTGCCTCTTGCTTGTCCATCATGCCCTTTTAGCAGATTAATATTATTTTCCTCAAGGTTTGACAAACTTATAAGTCTTGTGTCCTCTGCAAATGTTGGAATGCCCAAACCATTAATCAAAAAAGGGAGAATGTTTCCAGTACTGATCCCGAGGAACACCACTTTTCATTTCTCCATTCAGGAAAATAGCCATGTACCACAATGGTGCTTTATGCCTCGAGGCCGCAGGACCTCTTAGCTCAGCTTCACTGAGAGATACAGCGGGGAAACAGGCCACCGAGAACACAGCGACCATCGACCAACCATGAGTTCTATCACCTACACACGAGGAGCAAGTTACAGATGCCAATTAACCTATAAAACCTGCACATCTTTAGAATGTGGGGGGGAAACCGGAGCGCCCGGAGAAGGCAAACGCAGTCACAGGGAAAATAACAAACTCCGTATGCACAACACTCAAAGTCAGGATCAAACCCAGGTCTCTGGTGTAAGGCAGCAGTTCTGCCAGTGCACTATTGTGCTACCCAGAATCCTCAATTTTACTAAGTTTTTTTTAATGTGTGATATTTAACAAGGACCTGATGATCTGCAGAATGAATATCCACTGCACTCCCTGTAGGGAGGAACTGTTGATGCTGGTTTACACCGAAGCTGGACACAAAATCTGACATAACTCAATGGATCAGGCAGCATCTCTGGGGAAAAGGAATAGGTGGTGTTTTAGGTCGAGACCCTTCTTCAGTCTGCATTTTCTTCAACTGTTTTTCCATTAATTCATCCATAATAAAATATTTAAATTTTTATGAAATTCTATCAGATTTGATAATGCTCTTTTAATCTCCCTTGATTGGCCTACATGTGATTCCAGATTAGCCTCTGTGACCACTGCTGAATTGATGGGAAATTGGGAAAAGAAGATGGACCACACCCAAAAAACCTCTCCGGTTTCCTCTCACATGTCAAGGACATACTGGTCTTGCAGGAAACTTTTTTTTCAATCTCTTACCTCGAAGGGGATGCGATTTATTTCCATATTATATCTCTATCCCCTCTGCGGCCCAACATCGAGGAGTTGGCAACCTTTCCTGGAGACCGGCTCGGCGCTTCAAGCCGCGGGCGCGGCGCGGGCTTTAACACCGTGGAGCTGCGATCCTTTGCAGAGGATCGACTGTGGAGAGCTCCAACCGCGGGGCCTGTGGACATTAACATCGTGTAGCCCGCGGTCTCTGGTAAGATGAGGCCGACTCGGGAGCTCCATGCCGCGGGGAGTGTTTCAACCCGTCCCGACGTGGGGAGATTCGATCAGCCCGACGCAAGGGCTTCGGACATTGGACCGTCGGCTGCGGATGGTTCAACAGCCCCGACGGCAGGTGGTCAAAGAGGAAGTGAATTGAACTTTATAACCTTCCATCACAGTGAGGAATGTGGAATCTGCTGTGGTGCATATTTATGTTAATTTTTTATTTATGTGGCTGCGTGTTTTGTTGCTTTGCACTTAGTATGGCTGTATGGTAACTCAAATCCCAATGTACCTTAACTGGTACATGTGACAATAAATTGATCTTGAAATCTTGAGGTTTGTAGGTTAATTGGCTTTGGTGAATTATTCCTGGCGTGGAGGATAGTGTTAGTGCATGGGGATTGCTGATCGACACGGACTCGCAGGACTGAAAGGACTGTTTCCATGGTGTGTCTCTAAACTAAACAAAACGAATAATATTTTGAATAATTAATAGAGAATGAAATTACACCTTGGCTGGGAAAATGGATGAAATCCCATTGATATGTAATGTGATCACATCTGGTGTGACTCACTAGATCTGCAGGGCTTCTAAAATGTCATGTTCAACCCACACATTATCCAAAAACCAATTGGCAAAGATATTTTCCGATTTGAAGTTGGGCATCACTTTGACAGGATTTCCCATTTAATAACCATAAAGTTATCTTGTTTTGCCCTGGCTTTGCTCTCTATCCCGTACAAAACTCTGCAGTAACATTACCCCCCACTAATTATTGGGGTCAGACGCCTAATTTGCAGTTTGTTGATCTGCTTGAAACAATTATTGGAAAAGTCATTTTGTTGGAAGGCTTAGCAGAGCGAACAGCAACTCAAGGCAAGGAAACAAAAACCTACGTGTTGGAACTTGGTGGTAATTAAAGGCTAATACCAAGGCAAGATGACTTTTAAGATTCACACTGGGAAAAGGGCACGCTTGTTTCTACATGCATTCTATTTAAAAATATATAAATTTATACATTCTTTATCAAATGTAAAGTGCAAGTAATAGAGGAAGGATGGTGAGGAATGTTGATAAAGTTACGGCACAAATCTTTTACAATCAAATCGTCTCCTGCCATTTCCAGCTACACATTGATACGATCTTGTGAACCTCACGTCCTAACTCTGCAGCGAAAGGCTGTGTTCTGCTCAAGTGCCAGGAGCCCTTTTCTCGGTACTGAGAACTTAGCATTTCCAAAAAGGTCGATAGTGGCAATTGAAGAGACTTCTGGGGCAAATCACACCAGACACCATCATGATAAGTGAGTGCACGCAGAGTAAATGGCCACGCAACGCATGCAGAGAAGGCAGACCGTTTTGCCAATCAGTTCCCTATGATGGGTTGATGCCGACACAGTTAATATTGGATTGTAACACTTCGGAAAATGTCTGCACCAAATCTCAACCAGTTAGCATACAGCAGGATCCAGATCCACTGGCAAAATGGGCAACGGAATGGGCAGATGGAATTGAACATACAAGTGTGAAGTGATACATTTTGGGAAGTTCAGCCTGGGCAGGACGTACAAAGTGAATGACATGGGAGTGTTGTAGTTAGGAGAGAACTAGCGTACAAGTACATAGTTCCCTGCAAATAGCAACACAGGAAGGTAATGTGGTGAAGAAGGCGCAAGGAATGCTCGCCTTCATGGAATGGGACACTGAGCACAAGTTGGGCAGCCATACTACTGCTCTACAGGATGTTGGTGTGGGATATTGGGTACGAGTCCTTCCTCAGCATTATGCCTTCTCCCTCAAGGCTTGTCCGAAACACCAACGCAAGGACTTGGATCTGGACCTCAAACTAATCAGCACTAGATTGCTCGAATAGATCGCAGGGTGGCACAGTGGCACAGCCATGGAGCTACTGCGTCACAGCGCCAGAGATTCAGGTTTCATCCTGACTACGGGTGCCATCTGTGCGGAGTTTTACATTCTCCCTGTGACCACGTGGGCTTCCTGCCATGTTCCAAAGACGTGCAGGTGTGTAGGTTTAATTGGCTCAAGTGTGTCAGATGCACAAGTAGGATAACAGAGAACCCGTGTAGGGGTGATCGATGGTCGGCGTGGATTCGATGGGCCGAAGGGTCTGTTTCCATGCTGAACAAAACTACTGTAGAGTTTCAGGCCCACTATGTCCAAAACCAATTGTAATCTAATATTTCATCTCCTATCCAGGCACACTACAGCCCTTGAGACTCAGTGAAGAATTCAACAATTGCTGATAAACAGTATCTCCTGTTTGCGAAAGAATTTGCCAGTTCTCATATAGGATTATCCATGTTAACTCATGTTCTATATTCTCCACAGGTGCTGCCTGATCTGCTGAATACTTCCAACATTCTCTAGTGCAGTTTTAGTTTAGCTTATTATTGACACAGTGAAAAGCATGTGTGTCTCACCCAGTCAAATCATACCATGGGTACAATCATGTACAAGTAAACGGCAGGACTGATTGTAGTGGATAATCATTGATCCACTTCTGGGATGGCATGGGAAGATTCGCCAGATTCTGGCACTATCTTGTACCAGTCATGTCTCAAGGCTCTGAAAAGTCTGAAGAAGGTCGTCTGAAGAAAGGTCCCAACCTGAAACGTCACCTATCCATGTTCTCTAGAGAGGCTGCCTGACCCGAATAACCCAGGTTAAGTTATTCCAGCACTTTGTGAACTTTTTTTCTGAAAGGTTTGATCTTGGCCTAAGAAGATATAGATTTTTAATCACCTGCGTCCACCTATTACCTGCCACAGTAATTTCTGTCCTCTTATCTAACATTTGTCCGCTTTGAGACCTGGATTACCCAGAGCAGGCACCATAAAATCCTCAAACCCATTGCAAAGGTAAGCAAACTAACATTCGCATCTGGGTGGCGCAGTGGTAGAGTTGCTGCCTTACAGTGCCAGAGACCCGGGTTCGATCCTGACTATATATATGCTGTTTGTACATTCTCCCCGTGACCGCGTGGGTTTTCTTGGAGATCTTCGATTTCCTCCCACACTCCAAAGACGTACAGATTTGTAGGTTAATTGGCTTGGTATAAATATAAAATTGTCTCTAGCGTGCGTAGGAGAGTGCTAATGTGCAGGGATCATTGGTCGGTGCGGACGCGGTGGGCCGAAGGGCCTGTTTCCACACTGTATCTCCAAACTAAACTAAACAAAACATTCCCAACATGGAGGCCCCATCTACACACATTTGGCTCCATTAACAGTCAAGTTATTTGACATTGCCCAACACCAAACTCCTGGAACAGACTCTCCACCAAGCTTGAAGAGATTGTTCGGAAGATGAGGGTAAAGATTCCGAGTAGCCTCTTTGAAAAATTGGAATATTCCCACTGAGAATCCATGGTTTCAGCGTCAACTTTGCTGACCCTGGAATTACTGGATAGTCATTAAAAAACACGGTCTCTCAAAGTGAAGAAAGAGCATTTCCAGTGTGACTGAGAAGTTCATGTCCATGTATTGGAAGTAGATACAAGCCATGGATAACTGGTAGAAGGAACATACACGATCAGGCACCTCCTCTCCCATCTATGGAAGAGTTTATATTTCCCATATGTCGGTCTGAAGAAGGGTCCGATCCAAAACGTCACCCATCCTTTTTCTCCAGAGATGCTGCCTGACCCGCTGACTTACGCCAGCACTTTGTGTCTTTCTTTGGTTACGAACCAGCATCTGCAGTTCTTCGCTTCTACTCTTATATTTCCCACATTGGCCTCGTCGGTCACCTCAGAATCCACAAAGTGGAAGCACGTAATTTTAAATACCAAGGGACTGCCTAAGAATAAACCAATTGTTTCTCTTTGCAATACGAAGAGAAATAGAAATAGAAAAGCAGCATCTTTCACATTGAAACATTATGAGCCCATAGGAAGGCTTGGGATGTAATGGGAGGTTGTGAGAGCCTAAAATAGCTTGAGCTGTCAGCAGGATAAGAGGTTACCACTGAGATCAAGGATTGAACTGGATATGATCTTGAGGTGGCTAATCAGCCATGATACTGAATATCCAAATGAGTAAGAAGGGAGAAGGGTTTTGACCTGAAACGCCACCTATTCTTTTTCTCCAGTGATGCTGCCTGACCTGTTGAATTACTCCAGTTTCCTGTGTCTATCTTTACTGAATATCCAAGTTGCTTTCTGAGGCCATAGAGCTTACTTCTGTTTTGTACTTCTAATGTGCTGGCTGCCTTGAGGAGAAATGTGCCTCCAGCACTTGTATCCCAGACAGAACTGGGTGTGCTGTTCAATGTGTAGTTTCATCCAATCATAGTTTGATTTTAGTTTCGTTGTTTTGGTTTAGAGATACAGTGCAGAATCAGGCCCTTTGGCGCACCGAGTCCGCACTGACCAGCGATCCCCGCACATTAACCCTATCCTATACACACTAGGGGCAATTTACACATACACCAAGCTAATTAACCTACATACCTGCACGTCTTTGGAGTGTGGGCGGAAACCGTAGATATCGGTGAAAACCCACGCCGTCACGGGGAGAACGTACAAACTCCATACAGACAGCACCCGTAGTCAGGATCGAACCCCAGTCTCCGGCGCGGCAAGCGCTGTAAGGCAGCAACTCTACCGCTGCACCACCGTGGCCGCCCTTTACAACCCTTGATGATCGCCACCTACATTCTGCTACTTTGTTTTTCAATCCACTATTAATCGTATGTCAACACTCCATTCACTTCCGTATTTCTGGCCTTTACTGGGCGGTTAGATTTAGATTTTTATTTACTAATTCCCAGCTCTTTGTGGAATCATGCATAGCTTTCTTTCAGTACTATTCACTGACTCATTTCCTTCCCACTTATGACCTTTATTGCATTGCCATTACTAATCTGTCGATACTAATCTGCCTTTTAGACTTTACTTTATACTTTGGAGATACAGCGTGCATACAGGCCCTTTGGTCCATCGAGTCCACGCCGACCAGCGATCACCCCGTACACTAACACTATCCTAGAGACTAGGGACAATAAACATTTCACTGAAGCCAATCATACCTACAAGCCTGTACGACCTTGGGGTGTGGATGGAAACTGGAGCACCTGGAGAAAACCCACGCGGTCACAAGGAGAACATACAAACTCCATACAGACAGCCCCCTTAATCGGAATTGAAGGCAGGTATTTGGCACTGTAAGGCAGCAGCTCTACCGTCACACCACTGTGCCACCGACTAATATTTTTTACATTTATGCTGACATTCTTAAACTGCACAATCTAATTCTGCGGCCTTCCCCGATTAAAATTATGCAAACATTTGACAAATGGTACAGAGATTCTGATTATAGTTGTAGACAGCAAGATGGATTTAGAATAGACCGCACTTGTTAAGTTCATGCAATGTACTGTGCATGTCTCATGTGTAGTAAAGTGGCTTACTTTTGAGCAGGTTGGCTGATAATGCCCTCTAATTTCCTGTGTTGTCCTAGATGAGGGGGCGGGTCTCCCAATTGATCACATTTGGCAAACTCCAGCAACTAAGGAAACCCTGATGATCCTATAAATAATAACCTGCAATGGAGGCGGGGAATTTCCCCAAACAAATTCCTGTGAACTATATCTTTCAAGAGTATCTGTGGTCATATATACAGGACTAAGTGTAGACATGCTACAAGTACATGCACACAGATAATAAAGAACATAGTGGTTTGATAAAGCACAAAAATATGTTAACTACTGCCTATAGAGAACTATGGCAAGATTATATCAATAAGCAATGGAAGATAAGGTGAAGATTATAGTTTGCCTGCCTCGGCAGTGATAAATGTAGACTATAGACTTTTGAGATACAGTATGGAAACAGGCCCTTCGGCCCACCGAGTCCGTGCTGACCAGCGATCACCCCGTACACTGGCACAACCCTACACACTAGGGACAATTTACAATCTTACCAAAGCAAATTAACCTACAAACCGGTACATCTTTGAAATGGGGAAGGAAACGGGTGCACCGGAAGAAAACCCAGGCGGTCACGGGGAGAACGTACAAATTCTGTACACGCAGCACCTGTAGTCAGGATCGTACCTGGGTTCCTGGCGTTGTAAGGCAGCAACTCTACTGCTGTGCCACTGTGCCGAAACACAACTGCCTATGCTTTCTTTTTATTCATGATCTGGCTGCCAGGGTTCCAGGTGAAGCAGATTGCTTTAGGAAGGCTTCCATTCAAGTGGCGGAAAATGCCCAAATATTTCCAAAGATAGGAAAGTAAATGCTTGAAGTGCAAACAAAAGTAAGGTGAAAACAAAGGTTTGCAGTAACACCTCTGCTGGGGGTGACCTGGTCAGACAACTTATGAATCCAATTCTTATATCTTTGGCATTTTAGTTGGTTACAAGAATATCAAGGGAGTGTACGAGAATACGATATGATGTGCAAAGATTGGGGACAGCGGTGGGGGAGGGAGTCAGTCTACCCCACGACAGAAGGGGGAAGAGTTGTACAGTTTGATAGCCACAGGGAAGAAGGATCTCCTGTGGCCAGGTGGGACTTGTCTAGATGGGGCATGGGCAAGTTGAACCAAAGAGCCTGTTCCCATGCAGGATGACTATGACTCTATCAAGATTGTCAAGTATGTTTAATTGTCATATTTACCGACATTTTTACTTGCAGCAGCATAACAGGCCTCAATACGCACAGATAATATGCAATAAGCAAAAAGAATCAATAAATGAATAACCATTTTTCTAACGTAAAGAAGCTGAAGTTCTTTGTGCCACCAAATCCAGTTCACAGAAGCTCATAGCTGAGGTTAATGTTACGTAGTGTTAAAGAGCTTGGTGGTTTTTGGGGAGAAACTGTTCTTAAACCTGGTGGTCAGTTTTCAGACTCGTCCACCTTCCCTCCAATGGTCGGAGCGAAACGAGAGTGCGGGACGGCCGTGGCATGTTACTGACTAGCACTGCAGAGGTCTTGACTAATGACCTGCTGACAATGTGTTCAAGTCCAACTGCAGGAGCTGGACAATTTAAATTCAGTTAATTAATTAAATGGACTCTAAAAATAAAACAAAAATCAGTAGCAGTCCTAATGACCTGGAAATTTGTCATAAAAAAACCATCAAGTTCATTTGTGTTCTTACAGAAGGAAGTCTGCTATCATCCAGCTCAGAAACAGGTCCTTCGGCCCATCGAGTTAACACCATAATCATCATGAATCCATTTTTACACTGATCTTACTCAAACCATTTATTCTCCCCACATTCCCATCAACTCCCCCAAGTATATAACGCTTATCTACACACAGGGTCAATTGGCTTCTGTAAGCTGTCCCTAGTATGTAGGATAGTGTCCCCAGTGTGTAGGGTAGTGCTAGGTCCCTGGCGTGTAGGATAGAGGTAAGGTATGTTTGTTCGTTGGTCGGCGCGGATGCAGTGGGCCAAAGGGCCTGTTTCTACACTATCTCCAGAACTAAAACCAAAACCCTCTATGCGAACAAGTTTCCCATCCTGTTCCTATTAAACTCTCTCCCCCTCTCCCCCCCCCCCCCCCTCACTTTAAAACGATGCTTCGTGATTTTTAGACTTTAAGAGGCAGAGTTTCGTTTTAGTTTAGTTCAAGGTAAAGTCCGATTAAAAATAGTCCAAGGTCTCCAATGAAGTAGATAGCAGTTCAGGACCGCTCTGTAGTTGTTGATAGGATGGTTCAGTTACCGGATAACAGCTGGAAAGAAACAGTTCCTGAATCTGGAGGCATACATTTTCACACTTCGGTACCTCTTACATAGAAACATAGAAACATAGGTGCAAGAAGAGGCCATTTGGCCATTCGAGCCAGCACCGCCATTCATTGTGATCATGGCTGATCGTCCCCAATCAATAACCCGTGCCTGCCTTCTCCCCATTTCCCTCGATTCCACCAGCCTCTAGAGCTCTATCTAACTCTCTTTTAAATCCATTCAGTGATTTGGCTTCCACTGCCTTCTGTGGCAGAGAATTCCACAAATTCACAACTCTCTGGGTGAAAACGTTTTTTCTCACCTCAGTTTTAAATGGTCTCCCCTTTATTCTAAGACTGTGTCCCCTGGTTCTGGACTCCAGCATTGGGAACATATTTCCTGCATCTAGCTTGTCCAGTCCTTTTATCATTTTATACGTTTCAAAAGATCCCCCCTCATCCTTCTAAACTCCAGTGAATACAAGCCTAGTCTTTTCAATCTTTCCTCATATGTCAGTCCCTCCATCCCAGGGATCAATCTCGTGAACCTACGCTGCATTGCCTCAATTACAAGGATGTCCTTCCTCAAATTAGGAGACCAAAACTGTACACAATACTCCAGATGTGGTCTTACCAGGGCCCTATACAACTGCAGAACATTTTTACTCCTATACTGAAATCCTCTTGTTATGAAAGCCAACATTCCATTAGCTTTCTTCACTGCCTGCTGTACCTGCACACCAACTTTCAGTGACTGGTGTACAAGGACACCCAGGTCTCGCTGCACCTCCCCCTTACCAAACCTAACTCCATTGAGAAAATAATCTGCCTCCTTGTTTTTGCCACCAAAGTGGATAACCTCACATTTATCTACATTACACTGCATCTGCCACGCATCTTCCCACTCACTCAACCTGTCCAGGTCACCCTGCAACCTCCTAACATCCTCTTCACAGTTTACACTGCCACTCCTTCTCAACATGCACTACCACTTCACCTTCACCCTTGAGGATTTCCTGCACTCTGTCCGTGACATCCTGGATCCTGGCACCAGGGAGGCAGCACACCATCCTCGAATCCCGTCTGTTGCCACAGAAACCCCTGTCCGTACCTCTCACAATGGAATCTCCTACTACCACGGCATTGCCTGATGTCGGCCTCTTTGGTTTTGGCTCAACAGCACTTTTTGCTTCGCAAGCCAGTCTGCCACTCAGTGTGGTAACGTCTTCTTCCCCGACAGCTTCCAAGTGGATGAACCTGTTCTCAAGAGGCACAATGCCCGGGGACCTTTGTACTCCAAGTTTCCTTCCTTTCCTCACCGTCACCCACCTTCTCTCTTCCAGTACCTTTGGTGTAACAATCCCACTGTAGGACTTGTCGAAGAACGACTCAGGTTCTCAGACGAACCCGAGGTCATCCACTTGCTCCTCCAGTTCCCCAACACAGTCCTTCAGGAGCTGTACCTGGATACACTTCTCACACTTGTAGCAGCCAGAGGCTCCAGCAGTGTCCCTGACCTCCCACATCCTGCAAGCATCACATTGACATTTCGTTCTTGCGTCTCGCCCTCTCCAGCGTTTGGTGTGGCATCCTCCCTCAGCCTCCTCGCCGAAGACTCGCACTTTTCTCACAGGGCACTTCCCTCAACAGGGCTGCACCCCTTGAGCAAGCCTTGCTTATATCAGTTGCTAAATTGATTAATTGTCCAATTTACCAATCTTCAAATCTAATTGTTCAGCCAATCCCCACACTCACTCCTAACCTTCATTTCTCTGATGAGCTTGAAGGTATGTGCTTTGCCTGACCTGCACTCAAAGACTGCTAACCTGTTGTTTGCCCTCTTTTTAAACCTGCACTCAAGACTCACCAAGTCCAGCCAACGGTCGTTCTCACTGCTGCTTTGCCTGACCTGCACTCAAAGACCCCTGATGGGAGTGAGGAGAAGAGGGAGTGACTGGGGTGAAACTCATCCTTGATTATGCTGCTGGACTTGCCGAGACAGCAATGAAGTGTAAATGGAGTCAATGGAAGGGAGGTTGGTTTGCGTGATGGTCTGGGTTGCGTCCACAATTCTCTGAAATTTCTTACGGTCTTGGATGGAGCTGTTTCCAAACTATGCTGTGATTCATGCCGATAAAATGGGCTACCTTTAAGAGGTGCAGGCTAGCTTTAAGAAAGGCCTGCTGCTTTAAGAAGCATTGGCTTGCTTTAAGAAGTGCCTGCTGCTTTAAGAAGTGCCGGCTAGCTTTAAGCGGTGCAGACTATTTTAACATAGCCAGCTTTAAGAGGTGCATGTTGCTTTATGAAGTGCTGGGTGGCTTTAAGAGGTGCAGATTATTTTGAAAGGTGAAGGAGACCAAATGATGTTGGTGAGGCCAAATGCAAATTGGTGGAATTTGGGCAGCTTACAACCCAGCGATATGAATATTGATTTCTTTAACGTCAAGTAACCCTTGCATTCCCTCTCTCACTGTCCTCACCAACCCTACTCATGGTACTAGTTTCTGTGTTGACCTGGTGAATGTCACTGTCTGTGTAACTCGTTATCACCACAGCCATCAATGGAACACTGCGGACTCCACATTTCCTCAATCGTCATTATTTTTTTGCGTCTTTCATTCATTTGATCTGTATATCTCTATATCGCCGTCTATGTTTCTCGTTTCCCTTTCCCCTGATTCTCAGTCTGAAGAAGGGTCTCGACCCGAAACGTCGCCTATTCCTTTTCTCCAGAGATGCTGCCTGACCCGCTGAGTTACCCCAGCTTTTTTTTTTTTTGTGTCTCTCTTCGGTTTAAACCAGCATCTGCAGTTCCTTCCTACACAATAGATGTTGGGTCCAGTGTCGGCCACTCAGGGAACAGGGGTTGCATACAGTATACACCTTATTAGCATCACAGTATCACAGGAATGATACAGTAGAGACACGGAACCAGCGACTGAACCGTACCACAGCAACAGGAGGATGTGACTCCAATCTGAATACTGCACAATCTGCCTGTGTTACTAATCGATTCAAAAGCCCAGAGAAAGAAGAAAGTCAGTTCTTGTAATTGTGTTGCAGTGGGTCGCTGCAGTACCACGGAGCTATGATTTATGGTCCTGTAACTCTGGGACCAAAGGCGCTGAAGTCCAGCATCAGCATTTGAGTTTACAAATAAGGGAAGAGCATTTTTATTTTTGTTCATCCGAGAGGGCCTTGAGTAACATTTAAGCGGATTGAAGATGGTTAAAGCGGCAACCGTTGCTGGCGCTAATATGGCATGAAAAATACTCTGCCGGCTCCTTTTCTGTACTCTGTCGCAGCGGCAAGAATCAATGACCCAGTACCAATCTGTTGAGAAGGGTCCGTCAGCCTAAATAGACATCTGCTGAACCAACACTTGTTAGGAGTCACAACAAAGAGAGTGTGCACTCGTCTGATGAGCCACTCACTACTGGACTCTATGCACAGTGTATGATGGATGACCATCTCTGCTTTGTAGGGAAGGATGTGTATCCCTGCATGGGGCCTTTCCTCATCTCAAATTTAGTCCTCATAAATCACAGGTGCAAAGAAAGGCAGCCTCCTTTTCATTACACCTACGTGCTAGGGTATCAATCACAGCAGCACCACTGTCTGTACTGCTCACTTCAGATCGCTCTTCTCAAAAAAACATATAAATATAAATATATATATTGGAATACCATTTCCATCTCTTTGTGTCTACAAATTCCAGAGGAGCAGCCGAGATTGACCAGAAGTGAAGAGAGAGAAGTCTGTACAAAAGAGTAGGTTGGAAATACTGTCAGAGACTTCAGGGCGATCACTGACAGCTTATGTGGTGAAGACATCCATCAGTTTCACAAAGAGCCAGTTGAACAATTATCTTAATTTACCGGTTCCATTTTGCCTGGGTAGCTATAGATGCTGGTCGGTGAAGGAGCAGGGGACATTCCTTGCATCATCACTACTTTTCACTTAAGGAATCGTTACCAATGAATGATTAACAGAGGGCAGAAGTAAAAGGTATTGCCTTTGAGGAAGACACAGAACCAGTGTCTGAACAATTCCACAAGCAGGAGGTTTCTCTCTGAAGTGAATCAAAACCCTTTGTGCAGCTCATGGCCACAGTTTGGGTCTGTATCCTGCTGCCTTTGTTTCGCACAAAGTTGATTGGTACTTCAAAAGAGTTTATTCCATGAATTGAGAGAGTCTTAGTTTAGTTTTAGCGTTAGAGATACGGCGTGGAAGCAGGCCCTTCGGCCCGCCCTAGTCCGCGCCGACCAGCGGTCACCTGTTCACCCTAGTTGTATCTGACACTCTAGGGACAATTTCCAGCAGCCAATTAATCTACAAACCTGTACGTCGTTGGGATGTGGGAAGAAACCGGGAGCACCCACGTGGTCACAGGGAGAACGTTCAAACTCCACACAGACAGAACAATAGACAATAGACAATAGACAATAGACAATAGGTGCAGGAGTAGGCCATTCAGCCCTTCGAGCCAGCGCCGCTTTCAATGCGATCATGGCAGATCACTATCAATCAGTACCCCGTTCCTGCCTTCTCCCCATACCCCCTCACTCCGCTATCCTCAAGAGCTCTATCCAGCTCTCTCTTGAAAGCATCCAACGAACTGGCCCCCACTGCCTTCTGAGGCAGAGAATTCCACACCTTCACCACCCTCTGACTGAAAAAGTTCTTCCTCATCTCCGTTCTAAATGGCCTACCCCTTATTCTCAAACTGTGGCCCCTTGTTCTGGACTCCCCCAACATTGGGAACATGTTATCTGCCTCTAATGTGTCCAATCCCCTAATTATCTTATATGTTTCAATAAGATCCCCCCTCATCCTTCTAAATTCCAGTGTATACAAGCCCAATCGCTCCAGCCTTTCAACATACGACAGTCCCGCCATTCCGGGAATTAATCTAGTGAACCTACGCTGCACGCCCTCCATAGCAAGAATATCCTTCCTCAAATTTGGAGACCAAAACTGCACACAGTACTCCAGGTGCGGTCTCACCAGGGCCCGGTACAACTGTAGAAGGACCTCTTTGCTCCTATACTCAACTCCTCTTGTTACGAAGGCCAACATTCCATTGGCTTTCTTCACTGCCTGCTGAACCTGCATGCTTCCTTTCATTGACTGATGCACTAGGACACCCAGATCTCGTTGAACTCCCCCTCCTCCTAACTTGACACCATTCAGATAATAATCTGCCTTTCTATTCTTACTTCCAAAGTGAATAACCTCACACTTATCTACATTAAACTGCATCTGCCATGTATCCGCCCACTCACACAACCTGTCCAGGTCACCCTGCAGCCTTATTGCATCTTCCTCACAATTCACACTACCCCCCAACTTAGTATCATCTGCAAATTTGCTAATGGTACTTTTAATCCCTTCGTCTAAGTCATTAATGTATATCGTAAATAGCTGGGGTCCCAGCACCGAACCTTGCGGTACCCCACTGGTCACTGCCTGCCATTCCGAAAGGGACCCATTTATCCCCACTCTTTGCTTTCTGTCTGTTAACCAATTTTCTATCCATGTCAGTACCCTACCCCCAATACCATGTGCCCTAATTTTGCCCACTAATCTCCTATGTGGGACCTTGTCGAAGGCTTTCTGAAAGTCGAGGTACACCACATCCACTGACTCTCCCTTGTCAATTTTCCTAGTTACATCCTCAAAAAATTCCAGTAGATTTGTCGAGCATGATTTCCCCTTCGTAAATCCATGCTGACTCGGAACGATCCCGTTACTGCTATCCAAATGCTCAGCAATTTCGT
This sequence comes from Rhinoraja longicauda, assembly GCF_053455715.1. Taxonomy (NCBI): domain Eukaryota; kingdom Metazoa; phylum Chordata; class Chondrichthyes; order Rajiformes; family Arhynchobatidae; genus Rhinoraja; species Rhinoraja longicauda. Next base: position 12,722,307 of record NC_135974.1, read on the forward strand.
CTTTTATAATTGACTCCAGCATTTTCCCCACCACTGATGTCAGACTAACTGGTCTATAATTACCCGTTTTCTCTCTCCCTCCTTTCTTAAAAAGTGGGATAACATTTGCTATTCTCCAATCCACAGGAACTGATCCTGAATCTATAGAACATTGAAAAATGATCTCCAATGCTTCCACTATTTCTAGAGCCACCTCCTTAAGTACTCTGGGATGCAGACCATCAGGCCCTGGGGATTTATCAGCCTTCAGTCCCATCAGTCTACCCAAAACCATTTCCTGCCTAATGTGGATTTCCTTCAGTTCCTCCATCACCCTAGGTTCTCCAGCCCCTAGAACATTTGGGAGATTGTGTGTATCTTCCTCAGTGAAGACAGATCCAAAGTAACGGTTTAACTCGTCTGCCATTTCTTTGTTCCCCATAATAAATTCCCCTGCTTCTGTCTTCAAGGGACCCACATTTGCCTTGACTATTTTTTTTCCTCTTCACGTACCTAAAAAAACTTTTGCTATCCTCCTTTATATTATTGGCTAGTTTACCCTCGTACCTCATCTTTTCTCCTCGTATTGCCTTTTTAGTTAACTTTTGTTGCTCTTTAAAAGAGTCCCAATCCTCTGTCTTCCCACTCTTCTTTGCTATGTTATACTTCCTCTCCTTAATTTTTATGCTGTCCCTGACTTCCCTTGTCAGCCACAGGTGTCTCCTGTGGTTAGAACATGAGGTCAGGATCGATCTCGGACCTCTGGCACTGTGAGGCAGCAACTCTACCGCTGCACCACTGTGACCCCGAGCTCAAATAATCTAAAATGAATCCCAGTTAACTTTGAGGGGGGTTGTATTAATGTCTTTAGGGTAGATCATTCCTTTCACGGTCAGGGCAGTGCAGTTTGCCTGTCCATTATCAATATCCACACATTCCCATTCCAATTAAGTAAACGTGTTCTTGGTCATCCAGGACACTGTGGTGCTTCAGTGAGGTTGAACCTACACGATTATTTTTGCCTGCCGATCAACTGCATTTCCAAATGTGAGTCCAAATCTGAGGCACAAGGAACCGCAGATGCTGGAATCCTGAGCAAAACACAAAGTGCTGGAGGAACACAGCGGGTCAGGTAGCCTCTGTGGAGGGAATGGACAGGCGACGTTTCGGATGGAGATCCTTCTTCAGACTCAGAGACTCATAGCTTCCTGGCTGTGACTGACAGTGACAGTGACAGTGAAAGGGCCTCAAGAACCACTCAACCTCCAGTCTGGTATCATTGACTCTAAGATTCCTTCTCTCCAGAGATGCTGCCTGTCCCGCTGAGTTACTCCAGCATTGTGTGTCTATCTTTAGTTTAAAGCAGCATCTGCAGCTCTTTCATACACATTGGTTCTAAGATGTTGGGCTGTGGTGGAAGATTTACCTAGGAACTCTCTGGTAATTATTACAAATTGCCTGGACTCCAAATAGTTCCCCATGAGCTTGAGTTTCAGGGCCCATCTTATCCTCTTCCACTTCTTCCAATGGAGATAGAAAAAATTAAGACAGTAAGAATTTCATTGTTCCGTTTCGGTACTTATGACAATTAAACACTCTTGACTCTTAGCTCTCTTGGTCAGGAAAGGTTTAGGGGGATACGGGCCAAATGCGGGCAGATGAGACTAAGGTAGACGGGGGAAGCTTGGTCGACATGGGCAAGTTGGGCCAAAGGGCCTGTTTCCATGTGGTCTGGCTCTATGACTCTTGAGTGACGGTGAACTACTGATCTCAAATGTTCAGGAAGTTAGAGATGCGAAGAATTCCCTGGATATTTGGCAACAAGAAAATGTTAAGTTCACTCATTTTCCTTAAGAGTTTTCCTTGAAAAGTTATGCTTAAATTATAACAATAATATATCATAACATAAGACACAAATCTTTTTAAGAATGCAAATATACTTTAAATAGACTTGTATTGACTTTGATTTGGGGAGGTAAATACAATTCATGAATAATTTTCTTCCACATGTGTGGGCCAAGTTGCAAAGTTTTTTGGAGTACCTCTGCCAATGTGCAATTGAGAGAACAATTAAGAGTGCAGTACAGGAACAGATCCTTTGGCCCACAATATCTATGCTGAACATGATGTCAATTTAGACTAATCTCCAAGTTAGACTAATCTTGTCTGTCTGCACGTGATCAATGTTCCTCCATTCCCTGCCTATCTTTTAGATTTAGATTTAGATTTAGAGATACAGCGCAGAAACAGGCCCTTCGGCCCACCGGGTCCGCACCGCCCAGCGAACCCCGCACACTAACACTATCCTACACCCACTAGGGACAATTTTTACATTTGCCCAACCAATTAACCTACATACCTGTACGTCTTTGGAGTGTGGGAGGAAATCGAAGATCTCGGAGAAAATCCACGCCGGTCACGGGGAGAACGTACAAACTCCGTACAGCCGGCGCCCGTAGTCAGGATCGAACCTGAGTCTCCGGCGCTGCATTCGTTGTAAGGCAGCAACTCTACCTCCGCGCCACCGTGCCGCCCATGATCTTAAAGCCTCTTAAATGCTTCTATCTTCTCTACTTCCACCACCCCCCTGGCAGCACATTTCAGACACCCACTACCCTCCATGTAAAAACCTTGCCCTACAAATCTCCTCTAAACGTTGTCGCTCTCACCTTAAAGCTAAGCCCAGCACGTAGGCACACATGGCAGGTGTACAAGGATCCAGTACTAACTTTGTTTTACTCTGATGAAGTTCTTATCATCACTGTGGTCGAACAACTAGTTTAAAGTTTATTTTGTCGTCTCCCTAGCCCATAGGAAGCCTCGATGCCCCTCCTAATATAGAAGTCATACTGTCGGGTTGCATTAATGCTTGGTTTGGGATCAGCTCTGCCTAAAGTCTCGAGCAATTGCAGAGAATTGTGGATGTAGCCCAGCCCGTCACATCGACCAGACTCCCCACCACTGCCTCCATCAACGCTTCACGTTGCCTCAGGAAAGCAGCCAACATGATCAAAGACCTTTCCCACCCTGGTCACTCCATCTCCCTGTTCCCATCTGGCAGAACATACAGAACCTTGCAAGTGCGCACCACCAGCCTCAGGAACAGCTTTTTCCTCTCTGTTAGCTGGCTTCTGAATGGTTCTTCCATAAACTAGGGTACTGCCTTTTTCTCCTGTACCTCATTGCGGACATTGCTATAAAATGCTGAGAACTATATTCTGCACAATGCATCTTTATCTTCACTCTACCTATTGCACTTGAGTTTGTCTTGGTTGCATTTACTTGCAGTAAAATCTGATTTGATTGCAAAGCAAAGCTTTCCACTGTGCCTCAGTAGACGTGACTATAATAATAAACCTAAATTTAAACCTAACCCGAAAAATGGACATGATTTCTGATGTGCACATATGGGAAAGCGGTGACTGAAAGCAAGACACAGAACATCAATACTTTATTCTGATACTGCTGAAACTTTATGAGGCACTCGTCGGAAGGCATTTGGAGTATTATGAGCAGTTTTGGGCCCCATATCTGAGGAAGGATGTGCTGGCATAAGAGGGAGCCCAGAGGAGGCTTACGAGAACTATCCCAAATATGAATGGGTTAATATATGATGAGCATTTGATGGCACTGGGCCTGTGCTCGCTGGAATTTTTCTTTAGAGGAATTGATCTTTGGAGGACTTTCTTCGGAGAGGATGTTTCCACTAGTGGGAGAGTCTAGCACCAGAATAAAAAGACGGGCCTTTAGAAAGGAGATGAGGAGGAATTTCTTTAGTCAGAGGGTGGTGAATCTGTGGAATTCATTGCCACAGATGGCTTTGGAGGCCAAGTCAATGGATATTTTTAAGGCGGAGATTGACAGATTCTTGATTAGTACGGGTGTCAGGAGTTATGGGGAGAAGGCAGGAGAATGGGGTTGAGGGAAACGTAGATCAGCCATGACTGACTGGCGGAGTAGACTTTGATGAGCCGCATGGCCAAATGACTTATGAACATGTGAACATGATATACCCACCTCATTATGAGGTGCTCAGTTCAGTTCCCGAGTATATTTTAAAAATCTGTTAGTAAAATTATTTCAATGAATAACTGAAACGTTGTGATCTAATATATTAGGAAAAAAAATCATATTTTGCATCACTTTCTGGTTTTCACGTGGCATTTTACACTAAATTAACTACTTTTGATGCAGAAAACACAGGAAGCTCCCACAAACTGTAATGCGATAATGACCCAAATGAACTACTTTGGTCGTGTTGATTGGGGGAAATAACGCTACGCTTTGACAAAGGACTGGGGGATATTTTACAACCAGTTTGGGTGTGTGTTGAGTGAAAGAACAAAGTATTGTTTGGGGTAACCAGGGTCAAGATAAATTGATTACATTTTGAGGATAATCCTTATCTGGATCGCCAAGTGTGGGTGGAATTGTAGTCCATGGCTCAGAGGAGAGATTATTCATCTTTTGGCATCGAAAAAAACCCTGCAGAAAATGAACAAATTGTTCTCCCAATATTGAACTAGCTTTAAATTATATTTCAGTGACAGAACTAATTACTGAAGGTTTCCTACATTTGGGGTTAATGATTGTGGGTTTTATCTATTGGGGTTAATAGCTGAATGTTCTTCATATAGTTTAGAATTAATGGCTGTGTTTTACGTGTGCGGACGTGAGATTAATGGTTGTATATTTTATATATTTGGACTTTGGAGTAAATGGCTGTTATATCGTTGGAGGAATGAAGAGGAATCTATAATCTATAATGCTCCATTTATTATACTGCATCTGCATCACTCTCCAACACAGAATAAAATGCACCGTGTTTCTCAGTAGCACTGGAAAATAATCACGATTTCAGCTTCAGACCTGAGCAGAAAAGTGTAACAAAGAAGCCCAATCTCCAGGAATAGGGTGTAGAAATAGCTTTAGATATTGTGGGATTTTTTTTGAGAATCTCTGCACATTTTGTATATTTTTAATACTAATGTGGTTACTGATTAATAGAGCAATATTCTTTGTCAATGTCAATGTTAACTTTGGTGGGTGGGTGGGGAGGGGGGTGGTTTGCACTGGCAGAGGTACCAGCGTTCAACCAAGAGATTAAACAGAGGCTCTGTCTGCTTCATTAAAGTAAACTTAAAGGTTGCAATGGGACTGAACAAGAACCAGGAAATGTCTTAATCAATATTCGGGGCGGCACAGTGGCGCAGAGGTAGAGTTGCTGCCTAACAGTGCCAGAGACACGGGTTCAATCCTGACTAAAGGTGTTGTCTGTACGGAGTTTGTATGTTCTCCCTGTGACCACAGAGGTCTTCTCCAGGTGCTCCGGTTTTCTCCCACACTGCAAATCATCCCGTACGCACGGGTTTGTAGGTTAATTGACTTTGGTAGAATTGTCAAATGTCCAAATGTGTAGGATAGTGCTAGTGTACAGGATGATTGAGCACAAACTCCACACATCACACCCGTAGTCAGGATCAAACCCAGGTCTCTGGCACTGCAAGGCAGTGACTCCACCACTGTGCCACTGTGCCACCCTATGTACAAGTACATAGTCCTCAGAAAGTGGCGTTGCTGGTAGATGGTGTGGTGAAGTGGGCAAGATTTCAAGATTTTAACCTAGTGACAAAGTATGCAGCTTGGAAAGAGACATTCAGTTGCTGGTAAGACCATGTATCTATTTTCTTTCTATCTTCAGATAGGTTGGAGAGAGTGAATGCTTAAGAAAGTGGTTCAAGTCAGCTGCTTTGTCCCACACAGTGCCCAGGATGTTCAAACATCTGCACATAATTCAAACCCATCACTTTAATGACCTGCAGAAGGGAAGGTTATATTTCAGAAAAGGACTTCGGTCACTTGACCGTCCACATTGCCCAAGAGTAGGTCTTATTCCTGGCTGTAGGTGCATGCTCAGTGCAAATTACCCATTGTGTTTCTTTCCATCCTCAAGTGACTTCAGCAGCTGGCGTGCAGAGCACTTTGGGACAGTGTGCAGTTGTGGAAGGCACGACATAAACCAAGTCTATTCTCATAAGCTTCTACAGATGCGCCATAGAAAACATTTTATCGGAATGTATCACAGCATGGTTTGGGAACCACCTCCATCCAAGTCCGCAGGAAATTGCAGAGAATTGTGGACCATCACACAAACCAACCTCCTTTCCACAGACTCCATTTATACCTCACGCTGCCTCGACAAGGCCACCAGCATAATCAAGGACGAGTCGCACCCCGGCCACTCCCTCTTCTCCCCTCTCCCTTCGGACAAAATGTATAGAAGTGTGAAAACGCACACCTCCAGATTCAGGGACAGTTTCTTCCCAGCTGTTATGAGGCAACTGAACCATCCTGCCAACAGCTAGAGAGTGGCACTAAGCTACCATCTACCTCATTGGAGACCCTCAGACTATCTTTGATTGAACTTTACTGACTATATCTTGCACTAAACATTATTCACTTTATTCCCTTTATCATGTATCTGTACACTGTGGACGACTTGATTGTAATCACGTATTGTTCTTCTGTTGACTGGTTAGAACGCAACAAAAGCTTTTTACAGTATCTCGGTATAAGGGACAATAAACTAAATTCAAATACAGAATAATATTTGGCTCACCGACACTCAGCATATCAGACTGGAGCTTTGAAATTCGGCAGTCAGTGGTTACAAATGAGAATTGCACGCCCACAATCTGCATTGAAGCTCACAGCCCACTGGAATGTTCCTAACATAATACATGCCCGAGTCTGATTATTCCTTGGCAGATTATTGATCATTAACTAAATAGAAAGCTATGTCAGCAGTCCTCTCATTTGACAGGGACCAATAACTAACTACAGAATTAACTCTTTAAAAGAGGTTTAATTTGTTATTAGTGGATGAAAGAGGGGAGTGGGTCCTGTGTATTAACTTTCAAATGGCAAACGACAACAGTATTGTTTCTGAAATGTATGGGAGTATAGTCATTGTTGTACGGTGCGAAAGGAAAACAGTAACACATGAAACTCTATGGGTTTACAGTAGAGAGCTCGTTGACTGCTCTAATCACACACATATACATATATATATATATATATATATATACTGATCTTTTTTTTCTTATTTATTATATTGTTTACGGTGTACTTTGTTGACATTTTCTGTTGTGCTGCTGCAAGCATTTCATTGTTCTGTCCAGGATATATGACAGAGCAATGAAATTCTTACTTGCAGCAGCACAACAGAATCTCTCTCTCTCTCTCTCTCTCTCTCTCTCTCTCTCTCTCTCTCTCTCTCTCTCTCTCTCTCTCTCTCTCTCTCTCTCTCTCTCTCTCTCTCTCTCTCTCTCTCTCTCTCTCTCTCTCTCTCTCTCTCTCTCTCTCTCTCTCTCTCTCTCTCTCTCTCTCTCTCTCTCTCTCTCTCTCTCTCTCTCTCTCTCTCTCTCTCTCTCTCTCTCTCTCTCTCTCTCTCCCCCCCCCCCCCCCCCCCCCCAGCTGTTGTCAAGCAACTGAACCAACCTATCAACAACTAGAAGCATCCTAAACTACTACCTGCCACATTGTAGACCCTCGGACTATCTTTGGTCGGACTTTACTTGCGTTAACTCGCACTGAGTGGCTCGATTGTAACCATGCATTGTCTTTCCGATAACTGGCCAGCATGCAACAAAAGCTGTTCCCTGTACCTCTGTGCAAGTGACAATAAACTAAACTAAACTCAAGCTCATGTTCAATGTCACCAGGAAGCATTTTGACCACAGGGATGTCATTACCATTGCCACATTATATTACTGTGCATTGGAATATTATTTTTAGTGATAAAGCAGTAACATTTTTCTTATCTTTATTAATGCCTAATCCTTGGTTCAAAGCACAGATTTAAAACTGTCTGAACTCCTAATGTGCGCTTTTGTTTATCTGACCCCTGTAACCTCGTTCAGCTAATAAAATGGCAATCTTCAACCTCAGTCACTTCTTTTAAAAAATAGAAGAGCACGAGATAGGTTATGGAGTTTGGGATTTGAACTAGCTTCGTAACAATTATCTTTAATCTTAAATGGTTTCCGTATATCTTTCAAAGCCAATTATTTTTGTGATGAATAGTTATTGATGTGATGGAATCATCTCTTGGAATGTAACGGCCAATGTGTGCATAGTAAAATCCCACAAAGAGCAAAGTGATAAAGACTGAGATCAACCGAGTCCCAAAGACAATGCAATTCAATGCAATGCCTCTTTAAAAATACTGTTGGGAAATTTCAAAAATATTTTAATATTTAAAACAATAAAAAATCTGCACAATAAAAATCAGTTTAAAACATTGAAACCAACTTAGATGAATGATAAACCCATAAGCTATGTCCCGGGCTCAATCCTAATCCTTCCATATCTCCATGTCTCCCCTGAATCTCAGCCTGAAGAAGGGTCTCGACCTGAAACATCACCCATTCCTTCTCTTCAGAGATGCTGCGTGAGTTACTCCAGCACTTTGTGCCTATCTTTGTTGTTTCTCTTACTTTTGTTGTGGCACAGTGGTGGAGCTGCTGCTTTGCAGTGCCAGGGACCCAAGTTCGATCCTGATCTCTGTACGATGTCTGTACGGAGTTCGTACATTCTCCCTGTGACCGCATGGGTTTTCTCCGGGTGCTCTGGTTCCCTCACACATTCCAAAGACATACAGGTTTGTAGTTTAATTGGCTTCAGTAAAATTGTAGAATTGTCGCTAGTGTGTAGGATAGGGCAAATGTATATGGTGATTGCTGGTCGACGCAGACTCAGTAGGCCGAAAGGCCTGTGTCCGTGCTTCTATCTCTAAGGTCTAAAGTCTAGGGCACTCGATAAGCTTTCCGATTCACCACTACCCCATTGCAGATGTTGGACGGGGTCTATGGAACTGTTGTACTACAGAACTATATTCTACACTCTGTACTTTCCCTTTTGCTCTACCTATTGTACTTGAGTCTGATGTGATTGTATTTATGTGAAGTGATCTGATTGGAGACCATGCAGAACAAAGCTTTTCACTGTACCTCAGTGCACGTGACAATAATAAACCCAGATCAAAACCTTTAAAAAAAAATTGGAGAAGATAATTCTTTCCATTCCTAATGAAGGAAGACTGCTGTGCTAACATTAGGTTTCGCCTAGTACTGGCTCTGCAGACTGGCTGATCGCCATCTCAGAGGACCCGAGGCTTTGTGCCAGGTCTAAATGAACGTCACCCATCCTTTCCCTCCATAGATGCTGCAGACCCGTTGAGTTATTCCAGCATTTTGTGTCTATCTTCGGTGTAAACCAGCAGAGAGAGTTAGATATAGCTCTTAGGGGTAACGGAATCAAGGGATATGGGGGGAAAAAGCAGGAACAAGGTACTGATTCTGGATGATCAGCCATGATCATATTGAATGGCTGTGCTGGCTCGAAGGGCCGAATGGCCTACTCCTGCAACTACTTTCTATGTTTCTATCTGCAGTTCCTTCCTACGTGATTGATCTTCCTGTTCCTTTCCCTCAAATGAGCAAAGTCAAGAGTAGAGGATGGCTCCATTCTCTCTCGTCGCTGAAAGAGATTTTGCTCCTCGGATCTGTATTTTCCATTGTATTTTTGTTAAACCTAATTATTGGAAGGTAGTGTGGTGCTTCAGGGGAGGATGGTAGAGAATCTTGGCCTTATGAGTTTCCACTGCTAAACCCATTCTCCTGTGTAGTTTGGTGAATGTGTCAACGATGTCTGAGTTTGAGTTACTTAGAGAGATCATCCTTTTTTGAAAGATCAGGGAATTAAGGACAATGCAAAACTGGGATAGAAGAGGTGTTAAGACTTGGGGTGCATCATCGGTGGCACAGGGGCGCAGCAGTAGAGTTGCTGCCAGAAATCTGGGTTCGATCCTAACTACGAGCGCTGTCCATGCAATGGTTGTACGTTCTCCCTGTGAGCGTGTGGGTTTTCTCTGGGTGCTCCAGTTTCCTCCCACATTCCAAAGGTTTTGCAGGTTTGTAAGTTCATTGGCTTCCATAAACTGTCCCTCGTGAGTAGGATATGGTGATCATTGGTCGGTGGGCCGAAGGGCCTGTTTCCACGCTGGTGTCTCAACTAAACCATGGGTAGCAAAGAACTGCAGATGCTGGTTTATATCGGAAGATAGACACAAAGTGCTGGACTAATTCAGCAGGTCAGGCGGCATCTCTGGAGGAAGAGGATGGGTGACGTTTCGGGTCAGAACCCTTCTTCAGACAGGGACTTGTTCAGATTGAATGGTAGAACGGGTCTAGGGAGGCGTGTGACCAATTCCTGCTATTTCCCGTGTTGCGGTGTTCTGTAAGTGAATCAATGAATAAACAAAAACTTGTTTCTTAAATGTTATTCTGGTGCTTCTTTGGCACCTTGCTGTTTCTGCTCTTTCACACCATATTACCCAGCGCTGGGAAGTTCTTAATCTTGTTCACACATCCCCAAGCAATTTATGGGGATGAAGAGCAAAGCAGATTTGCTGACAGGCAGCACATTTGAATTGGCTGTAATAAACTACCAAGGTATTTTCAGTTGGTAAAAAGGTATGAGCCTATCACATTAGGTTCACAAAATGACAAGAGAGAGTGGCAAAAACAGGAGAAATGATGACGGCGCAGTAGAGATTTCTCACAGCATGCTCTCCGTTAATAAAGAGAAATAACAACAAGTGTTTTATTCTTATTCAAAGTGAAGTACGCAGACACGAGCTTCTCATCGAGCAGGGAGCAGAAAGGCAAAGTGAATGCTGGTTTGCCACTGATCCAAGTGACATCTTCTGGGGGGAAAAAAACAGCATTAAGTGAATCGGAAACAGATGAGTGGGACTGGAACTCAAAATGACAGCAAAATCCTACCGGCTGCACCTGATGTCCAACAATGTGCATGTACATAGTCCCTTTCACACAGTGATGTATGGTCAGATGCAAAAGTAACATTCTCCAGGCAAGGGATGAATTCAACATAAGCCCTGCTGTTCACATCACGCAGCACATTCGGTTCGAACACAAAGTGCTGGAGTAACTCAATATGTGTAGGAAACAAAAACTGCAGATGCTGGTTTAAATCGAAGGTAGACATAAAATGCTGGAGTAACTCAACGGGTCAGGCAGCTTCTCTGGAGAGAAGGAATGGGTGACGTTTCGGGTCGAGACCCTTCTTCAGACTGATGTCAGGGGAGGGGGGCGGGACAAAGATGGGATGTAGTCGGAGACAGGAAGACTAGTGAGAGAACTGGGAAGGGGGAGGGGATAGTGAGGGAAAGCAGGGACTATCTGAAGTTAGAGAAGTCAATGTTCATACCGTTGGGGTGTAAACTACCCAAGCGAAATATGAGGTGCTCTTCCTCCAATTTGCGCTGGGCCTCACTCTGACAATGGAGGAGGCCCAGGACAGAAAGGTCCGATTGGGAATGGGAGGGGGAGTTGAAGTGCTGAGCCACCGGGAGATCAGGTTGGTTAAGACGGACTGAGCGGAGGTGCTCTCCAGAGATGCTGCCTGACCCGCTGAGTTACTCCAGCATTTTGTGTCTACCGGAGTAACTCAATAGGTCAGGCTGCATCTGTGGAGGAAACGGATAGGCAATGTTTCGGGTCAGGACCCTTCAGTCTGAAGGAGAGTTCCGACCCAAAACATCCCCTATGTATTTAGACTTTAGAATATAGACTTTGGAGGTACAGTGGGGAAACAGGCCCTTTGGCCCACCGGGTCCGTGCTGACCAGTCATCCCCGTACATTAGCACTATCCTACACACTAGGAACAATCTTTCCAATTTACAGAAATCAATTATACCTACAAACCTGCACATCTTTGGAATGTGGGAGGAAACCAGCGCACCCGGAGAAAACCCATGCGGTCACGGGGAGAATGTACAAACTCCGTGCAGACAGGACCCGTGGTCAGGATTGAACTCAGGCCTCTGGCGCTGTAAGGCAGCTTCTCTACCGCTGCGCCACCACCCTGCCACTGTGCCATTCGTTCCACAAATGCTGCCTGACCCTCTGAGTTCGTCCAGAGAATCCAACATCTGCATGATTTCAGGATCTGTAGTTCCTTGTGTCTACATTTAGTTCGAATCCAATCCAAAATCTGTGACTGTAGACTACACTCATGCTTGAGATCTGCCTCATCAATCCTGGACAGGTACATGGATAGGAAAAGGTTAGAAGGATATGGGCCAAACACACGCAGGTGGGACTGGCGTAGAAGGGGCATCTTGGTTGTCATGGGCAAGTTGACCAAAGAACCTGTTTCCATACTGTGTGACTCTATAATACAAATGCATTTTGAATTATTGTAAAGGAAGGATAATTGTGTAGAAACATGTACAGAACACATTGTGTGTTGTATTTTTCCATGATTCTGTGGCAGAACTTAATATTCAAGATATGGATGTCAATCCAAACAAATGAACGTAGCAAACACAAAGTTCAATGATTTTTTATAAGATAGAGCACTTTACTAACTAACCAACATGACTACTAACGAACGGGAATTAAGTCTTAAAATGGAATCATAATTTCAAATTGCTCCATAGCTATTCTTTTTGGACATTAGTAAGTTGGATTGGGCAAGGGTTGATAGAGGGTTTCCAAACTACTTGTAGCTTTGATAAACACAAAATGCTGGAGTAACTCGGCGCGGTCGGGCAGCATCTCTGGAGAAAAGGAACAGGTGACGTTTCGTGTTGAGACCCTTCTTCAGGCTGAGAGTCATGGGGGAGGAGAGCTAGAGGTATGAAAAGGTACAGAATAAATCACAGTTGGCACCGATGACCAAGGAAAAGTGGCGCCCACAATGGTCCATTGTTGGCAGTGGAAGGAGTGACAACGAAGGGCTACAAACAGTGAAACGAGCAAGACGACTGGGGTGGGGGAGGGATGGAGAGAGAGGGAATGCAGGGGCTACATGAAATTAGAGAAATCAATATTCATACAGCTGGGCTGTAAGCTGCCCAAGCTTCGATATAACCTCTGTGCAGCCCCTTGAAGACATTCTTGCACGTTGTCTTGAAATGACCCTTGATAAAGATGTTTTTCATCAAGAAGATGATTTTATCAGACTGACAGAAGCCCTCCTCCCACCCTGAGGCCGATAGTTATTTCATGGTGATCTTTTCCATGCGTTGGTGCGGTTTGAGACAGGTAAAGGAAACTTGCACTTTCATAAGTTATTTGTCAATGTTATCTTATTTCACCCACCGTTTTAGAATAACAACCGTGGGTAATTTAAGTTAATAGAAAATGGATGGCAGTAAGACTGCAAATATAAAATCTTTATTGTCCAATTTTATCTTCATTGCATAATATTTGCAAATATACAGTTTAATCTCTTGCACAGCAATCTTTAGAAAGGTCTCATATTCCAAAGTCATATATTCATAAATCATCCTTGCATATTTAGACAGATAATTCATCCACATCGCAAGTCCTGACTATTTCCTTGGGAGTCACACTAATTTGCCTGAAGAGGATAAATGCAAGAAAGAAGCAGCCAGGGATAGTGGCACAGCTAGTGGAGCTGCTGCCTCCCAACTCCAGATAGAAAATAGGGGCAGAAGTAGGCCATTCGGACCTTTGAGCCGGCACCGCCATTCAATATGACCATGGCTGATCATCCAATATTAGTACCCAGTTCCTGCTTTCTCCCCATATCCCTTGATTCCGTTAATCCTAAGAACTACATCTAACTCTCTCTTGAATACATGAGTAGATACCCGGGTTTGATCCTGATCTGTGGTGCTGTCTGTGTGGATTTTGCACATTCTCCCTCAAGTAATTCTTGCATTCCCTCTCTCTCTATCCCTCCCCCACCCGAGTCATCCTGCCAGTTTCGCTGTTTGTATCCCTTCGTTATCACCTCCTCCACAGCCAACAATGGGCCACTGTGGGCTCCTTGGCCATCAGTGCCAGCTCTGATGTGTTCTGTACATTTTCATACGTCTAGTTTCTCTCTCCCCTGACTCCCAGTCTGAAGAAGGGTCTCAACCCGAAACGTCACCTATTCCTTTTCTCCAGACATGCTGCCTGACCCGCTGAGTTACTCCAGCATTTTGTGTCTGTCTTCAGTGTAAACCAGCATCTACAGTTCTTTCCTACTCATAGGGTGCTCCAGTTTCCCCCCACATCTCAAAGACAGGTAAGTTGGTAAGTTAATTGGCCACTGTAATTTGCCCTTAGTGTGTAGGTGAGTGAGTCCAGGGGAAATTGATGGGAATGTGGGGAGGGTATAATGGGAGTAGTGTAGGACTAGTGATGGTCAGCATGGACTCAGTGGGCTGAAAGGCCTGTTTCTATGCTGCATGCCTCTTTGGGATAGGAATTGTAGATGCTGGAATCTTGTGAAAACAGAAAATGCTTGAGGAACTCAGCGGGTCAGGAAACATCAGTGGATTCTGCCTGACCCACTGAGTTCCTCCAACACTTTGTGTCTCTTTGAGATGCTTGCTTTTGGGAGCACGGATTACCAACAAATATACATCAAATATATGTCAACATCAACTCAGAGAGGCTGGAGGATAACATTGCACACATTTTGCAAACCATCCCAAAAACAATATAGTCCTTTTTTTTTGTTGCTGCTCCAATGTCAGGTCGGCACAGTGGTGCAGCCGTAGAGTTGCTGCCTTACAGCACCAGAGATGCTGGTTCGATCCTGACTACGGGTGCTGTCTGTACGGAGATATACATTCTCCCAGAGATCGCGTGGGTTTCCTCCAGGTGCTCTGGTTTCCTCCCAGTTTCCAAAAACGCACAGGTTTGTAGATTAATGGCTTTGATAAAAATGTAAATTGTCTTTAGTGCGTAGGGTAGTGCTGTTATACGAGGTGATCGCTGGTCGGCGTGGCCTTGGTGGTCTGAAGGGCCTGTTTCCACACTGTATCTGTAAAGTATGGAGTCACAAGCCTTTTCTCCCTAGAATCGTCATTTAACGTGGTCCAGATTACAGTCAAGTGATGGTGGCACGGTGGCGCCACTAGTGGAGCCGCTGCCTCACAACTCCAGATACACAGGTTCGATCTTGATCTAGAGTGGGGTTTTTCTGTGTGCAGTTTGCACGTTCTCCCTGTGACTGACTTGGTTTACTCCAGGTGCTCCGGTTTCCTCCCACGTCCCGAAGACATGTAGGTCGGTAGCTTAATTGACCGCTGTCAATGGCCGTTAGCGTGTAATGCCCAGCTATCATCCTCTGCAGCTTGGCCCAGGCCACCGATGTGCCTCTCATAGAAGGTGTAACCAGCTGCACTCTGAAGGGCTTTGTCAGCCTGTGAGTCAGGGTTCCCAGGGTCAACGGCTGTCTAAACTATCACGGTTACTAATTGCTTGCAGGGTTAGTTGGAATCCACATATATTTGTAATCAAGAGAGTCAGGAGTCAAGAGTGTGTTGTTGTCATATATCCCGTAACAGCAGAGGGTCCTGGTCAAAACCTGAACCAAAACCAACATCACTAATACTGATCACTGCGACCTATTGCAGTGAAATTTGTAGGACCTGGCAGTGCAGCAAGTAGAGAGATGAGGTTGCTCACATTTTACATTTGCTCATATATCAAAAGTACCGCAACTTTTAAAGTAGTACGTTGATTGCGGAGTAGCTTATGATTCTCCATGAACAGTACAGCACAATGGCTGTGCAAACATGATGCCAAAACCATGTTTAGCTGAACATCGAGCTCAAAATCGAATCTGGAAATTGCTTGAAGTCTGAAATCTGAAGTCAAGTCTGTAGAAGGGTCTCAACCCAAAGCGTCACCCATTCCTTCTCTCCAGAGATGATGCCTGTCCCGCTGTTACTCCAGCACTTTGTGCCTATCTTCGGTGTAAACCAGCATCTGCAGTTCCTTCCTGCACTACTAAATGGATACTGACAATGTGGTCTGTTGAACATGTGTGAACATCAAGGAAGATGTAAGCTAGAAGATCTCCTCTTAGGATTTAATGCAATGGCTCAGCTTTATTTCTTACTTGATATTGCTCTAATCCTGTTGGCTTTTCCTTGCTGAAAGTGTGGTGAAAACCCTCATCAATGCACGCTCTTGGCCAGAATGCTGTGCGGGAGGAAATCCAATGAAGTGAACCATAACCTTGTCCATGAAGGTCCTAAAACATATTGCAGTTCAACATACTGGAGTCCTGTTATAGGAAAGATGGTGTCAAGCTGGAAAGAGAATAGATCGGGTAGACAGAGTCTCTTGCCCAGAGTAGGTGAATCGAGGACCAGAGGACATAGGTTTAAGGTGAATGGGAAAAGATTTAACAGGGATCTGAGGGGTAACTTTTTCACACAAAGGGTAGTCGGCGTAGGAACATGTTGCCTGAGGAGGTAGTTGAGGCAGGGATAGGGTTGCCAACTGTCCCATATTAGCCGGGACATCCTGTATTTTGGGCTAAATTGGTTTGTCCCGTATGGGACCGCCCTTGTCCCGTATTAGGCCCGGGGTTTAGAGGGATATGGACAGGTTTAGAGGGATATGGACCAAATGCGGGCAGGTTGGTAGTACTAGTGTAGATAGGGCATGTTGGCCAGTGTGGGTTAGGTGGGCCGAAGGGCCTGTTTCCACACTGTATCACTCTATGACTCCTGTATCATCACCGACACAGTGCTACCGTCAGGTTTACAGAGGCAGATGGTAAGAAGTGCATCTATTAGTAAATGCTTTTGTTTCAATTAATGCTAAATTATCAGATGTTCCTTTAAGTGATCCAACTAACTGAAAGGATAAGAGATTAGGAAGAAATATATTTTATAGATGAAGTCCTGAGGTAGTAAGGAGACCGTTACCCAGTTTGTATGCACATATCACTGAAACTGCTTGAGTTACATACCTCCCAGCTGACACTACGGAAGATATGAGGACATTATCCATACTTCGAAAAGCATGAGTGATAGCATATTGCACGCATTTCCTCTCCAACGTTCCACTAATGAAGTCGGGGCAGCGGTGGGAATATCGTGAGGGAAGTGAGACTGTTTTCTTACTGCATGCCAGCTATCTGCTCTGCCCCGTGCACAGCCCTGGGGATAGCGAAGGCATTAAAGGGGACACTGCCCTCATTGCTATGGGAAGCAGGGGAGACAGCACTTGACTGCACTACCAAAATTACTGCTGTACCTAGGTTGCAGAATCAATTTATCACTTTCACACCGCGAAAACCCATATGACTGCAAACCCTTCCGTGGGCTACAGCTAATTGTAGATAGGTCTCCACAGTGAAACATTTCTACTACACAGGCTCCTGCTAGTGGTGCAGTAATCCTAATGATTAATAATTGATTGAAATGTTAATTGATTTGTGGCCCTAATAAATGAACAGATTTTCTCACGTGCTCTTTTTTTTCTCTTCGCTCCTCTCTCCCTGAGTTTTAACTGGCGGAAACCTTGTTAATTTTTACAGTCCAAATTGCCAATTACAATGTGGCATGTGTTTCTTTGCATTCGACTGGGAAAAGGCAGTCTGATCACAGACTTAACCCTCTCAGTCCAGGCCACCAGGTTTTCCTGCGTTCAATCTAAAGCAAATGGATATAAATCTCCGTCGGCCCTGCGGCAACTTAATTAAATAATGCTAGGGTTTTCCATGAGGATTGGGACCAGGAAAAGATTTAATTATCATTAATTAAACCGGACATAACCAGAATGGTTATCAAGAGATGGGGACTAATTAATTAAGGTAGTGCAGGACCACTTAACTCTGCATGATGAAATGGGAACAGGGATAGAGGTTATGCTTAAATTAGGAAATTGAATGCTGGCGTGGAGACTATGTTTCTTTAGTCAGAGGATGGTGAATCCGTGGAATTCATTGCCACAGAAGGCTGTCGACGCCAAGTCAATGGATATTTTTAAGGTGGAGATTTTGCCAGGTTCTTGATTAGCACAGGTGTCAGGGGTTATGGGGAGAAGGCAGGTGGATGGGGTTGAGAGGGAAAGATAGATCAGCCGTGATTGAATGGTGGAGTAAACTTGATGGGCTGAATGGCCTAATTCTGCTCCTGTAACTTATGGACTTTCTCTGGGTTAAAACGTGATGAGGGACCAAACTCTTCTTTGCCCCTGGATGGTAAAATAGAAGCTATGTCAAGCTGCATGTATAAACTATTTGGCCATAATCAAATGCCAGAGGAACTACCAAGAGGGGCAGGTGCATGATCATTAAACCTGGCTCTGTGCCAGGTTTGAGGCAGGTTGGGTTTAATTTTGAAATTTATACCTTAGACCAGTTTGGGGTTTAAAATGACCCTCAACACTGGTAATGTTGCAACTCCTCATTGTTCTTGGGTGCAGGTAGTTGAGTAACTCTGGTGCTATCATGTCGGCATTGACTCCTGGTGATCCACTGAGCAACTTCACAGCAAGACAGGACAAGGCACAAAGTGCTGGAGTAGCTCAGCGGGTAAGGCAGCATCTCTGGAGATATCCTGGACACCGTCAATTGGCTGCATCCTGAACCTGTTGCAGAGGTTACCCCATCCATCTGCCTCACCGAACACAATTATTTCCTAATGGCATTGTCTTCTTGTATACACATCCAAACTGTGTTAGTTGAAGCCCAAGCATCGTGGCCTTGAGGGAACAGGTTAGATTTATTTGGTGGGGAACACAATCAATCAAGCTGCCTGCTTCAGATCTCTCTCAAGTTACAATCCTGTGGAAGTTAGTGCAGGGAAATCTCGGGGTTATCCGCGGTGTCTTCCGCAGTTGAATGACATGCCGAACCTTTGGCAAATGTCAGCCATGTCTGAGCCGTGTAAGACTCTCGCTTTGAACAAGAAGATGAAGGGTGAATTTCCGCATTTCCAGAAAATGAGAACATAAACCTAAGCTACACTCAAAGTAGTTCAGAGTAGGGAGGAACTGCAGATGCTGGTTTACACGGACGATGGACACACAATGCTGGAGTAATTCAGCGGGTCAGGCAGCATCTCTGGAGAAAAGGAGTAGGTGATGTTTCGGGTCGAGACACTTCTTTAGCCTGAGAGTCAAGTGAAATGGGAAACTAGTGGTATGAAAATGTACAAAGAACAAATGAATGAATGAATGGTATGAAAAAAAAAAACAAATCAAAGCCAGCAACGATGATCAAGGAAAGGAGGAGCCCACAATGGTCCATTGTTGGCTGTGGAGAAGGATAATGAGTGGATACAAACAATGAAACTTAGCAGGACGGCGGTGAAGCTAGTAGGACAACTCGGGTGGGGGAGAGACGGAGAGAGAGAGAGGGGAATGCAAGGGTTCCTTGAAATTAGAGAAATCAATATTCATACCATTGGGTTGTAAGCTGCTCAAATTAGTTCAAATGGTTAAGAGGTTTGAAGTTTCGTCAACTCTCATGTGGATGAAGGGAACGCAGGTGCAAGGAAGTTTCCCCGAGTGTTTTGCCTAATATTTACACCTCAATTTACATTATTTTATGGTATATATTCTGCGTGCATTATACATCGTTCAGGAGTTTGCTGTGTGCAAATTTAGTTGCTGTATTTCCTAATATAAACACTTTGAAGATGTTTAATGGTTCAACGGTGCTCTATTGTTGCATGAAATTCCTTTTCTGCATACAGTTCAGTAAAAAAATTATTATACATAAGCACAATTATATTCAGGTACAAGAATGGTAGAATGGTAGATTACTGAGGCAGTACACAAGAGTTGTCACATTTCTGGCGTCATCTTGTACCCTTCAAGTTCAAAGTTGTTCAAAATGACTTAACTTGGCCCTAAAGGCTCTCGGCCTTTAAAGCCTAGACCTGCTAAAGTTGCTGTAGCAGCACATCATTCTTCTAATGTTCCCTCACATGTTGAAAAATGACAGCTTCTTAGGTGGTGAGCTCTGAGACTAAAGAACTGGGCCCAAGAAAGAATCAATGGTTTCCACAGAGACTGGGAAAGTCTCCTCTCGAGCACCCTCCAATGTAATTATTACACAAAACAGAAAAGTGCTGGAAGAACTCAGCGGGTCAGGCAGCATCTGTGGAGAGAATGGACAGGTGACGTTTCACGTGTTGGGATCCTTGTTCAGTAATTATTGCTGCTGTATATATATGATATGATATGATATTTTATTGATTGTTTTTGTCAACATTTTCATTCATGCTAATAATTGCACATCAGGCTGAACCAAGCAAGACTTTTGTAGCGGTCCCCAGTTGTCCAGCCTGCTCTATGATGACATAAAGGGTAGAAAGAAACATTAACAGTTTAGTTTAGTTCAGAGATACAGCGTGGCAACAGGCCCTTCGGCCCACCAAATCCCCACCGACCAGCGATCACCCCATATACTAGCTCCATCCTGCACTCTAGGGATAATTTTACAGAAGCCAATTAACCTACAAAGCTGCATGTCTTTGGAACGTGTGAGGAAACCGGAGCACCCGGAGAAAGCCCACGCTGAGAACGTGGCAACTCTGTACAGACAGCACCTGAGGTCCGGATCGAATCCGGATCCCATAGAAACATAGAAAATAGGTGCAGGAGTCGACCATTCGGCCCTTCGAGCCAGCACCACCATTCAATATGATCATGGCTGATCATCCACAATCAGTACCCCGTTCCTGTGTTTTCCCCATATCCCCTGATTCTGTTAGCCCTGAGAGCTAAATCTAACTCTCTCTTGAAAACATCCAGTGAATTGGCCTCCACTGCTTTCTGTGGCAGAGAATTCCACAGATTCACAACTCTGGGTGAAAAGGTTTTTCCTCATCTCAGTCCTAAATGGCCTACCCCTTAATCTTCAACTGTGATCCCTGGTTCTGGACTCCCCCAATATCGGGAAGATATTTCCTGCATCTAGCCTGTCCAATCTCTTAAGAATTTTATATGTTTCTATCAGATTCCTTCTCATCCTTCTAAATTCCAGTGAATACAAGCCCAGTCGACCCATTCTTTCATCATATGTCAGTCCCACCAGCCTGGGTCCCTGGCGCTGTAAGGCAGCAACTCTACTACTGTGCTGCCCACTATGTGTTGTATTATACAATGTGTTCGGAAGTGTGTGGAATGGGGCTCGGAAACTCCTCTGATCACTGTCTGAAATAACATCAGCCTCGATTTTCCACAGCGGTCATCTCAGCACTTGAGAACAACTTTGCTTTAATAATTCCTCAGACTACAAGCAAAATACAAGTAAAAGGAATAATTGGAGATTCTTACCCCTGCTAGCCTTTTTACTATTCAGGTAATCTGTGTGAGCATTAAACTCAATAAATGAAAGAGGATTTAATTTATTTGTATCTAAACAAGTTCTTTTATCATGAAGCAATAAATTTGTCTTGTGCCAGCAATTTGTTGCTGGTGACAAAGCCCAATAAATTGATTAATCAGTGGAATACGTGGTGAAATGAGAAAAGCAAGGAATTATTATAAATAGCATCCATCGGACACAGTGGAGTTTCATTATTCACCAATGGTTAGTGTTTTGCTTGATGCAGATTACATTCATTTGGAACCTCCTACATCACAGTTACATAAATCAACAAACATGCATTTATTAAGAAAGGCATGAAAGCTCTTAGGTGAAAAATAGCTTTCTTTCAGAGTGGCCTGCTGTCTGAAGCCTGTTTTTTTTTCCCTTGAAAAGTAATTAAGTGCTAAGCTTGGGCCCGTGTTCCCGTGAATACAAGGAAAAACAAACAATGCACCATCTCTCTCCAAACTTGTCTTTTTAATCATCGTCTCATTGTGTGAAATTTGTGATTTTCCAAGTGGGCAACATTATACCTCGGTTTTTAAATATGTTCTTGTTTCTCAATTCTCTCCTTGTCGCTGTAGCCTCCTGCGGTCCCACGCTCCCTGGAGGTTTCTCCAGTTCCTCCTCCAGTCCTGTTGACGATTGCCTGTGTGCTACAGACGTGTAAGCTCTGGAAAATCCCTCCCTGAACCTCCTCACCACACGCTCTTCACAACCTCCCAACTATCCCCGAGTTCATAACTTCATGAGTCACAGGAGCAGCATTAGGCCATTTGGCCCATCAAGTCTACCCCACCATTCGATCGTGGCTGATCTATCATTCCCTCACAACCGCATCCTCATGCCTTCTCCCCGTAACCCCTGACACCCGAACTAATCAAGAATCTGTCAACCTCCGCCTTAAAAATATCCATAGACTTGGCCTCCACAGCTGTCTGTGTCAATGAATTCCACAGATTCGCCACCCTCTGACTAAAGAAATTCCTCCTCTTCTCCTTTCTAAAGGTCCATCTTTTTATTCTGAGGCTGTGACCTCTGGTGCTAGACACTCCCACTAGTGGAAACATCCTCTCCGCAACCAGTTCTTTGAAGAAGCTTTTGACCCCGCCCCCCTCCGCTATGGTGACGTGATATGCGTGGCCGCAGCCGCGGTAGAAAGTTCTCGGGATGCATCGCTGCGGAGTCGAACAAGAATGGACCCAGCGGGCAGCAATGAGCAAAGACCAGCAGCAGCCACCGACGAAGACCTGGTGGGCCGCCCGTGGCTACATGTGGCGGCAGGCCTGGCTCACCGCCTCGTAGAATGACCAGCGGACCACTGGCCTGTGGGGGGGATGTTCGGAAGCTGGTGAGCCCGGTCCCCCGATGACGTCGGACGCGAGGAGTGGGCCGGTGGGAGAGGGACCGAAGTATTGCCTCCACCACCTGCAGCATCGGCTGCAGGAGGCATCCCCGGGACACAGAGGCGGTCGGGAGAGCGGAGGGATATCAGTTCGTGGGCCGAGCCCATTGAGGGCGATGGAGGAGGTCCTACAGCAGCCTGGGGCTTACCTGGGCCTACCTGGACCAGAGGCACTCCAGTACATCGAGCATGTGGCATTTGGACTTTTTCTTTTTGTAAATGGTGCCAAGAATTTCACCGTGCAGTGCAGACGTGACAATAAAGAACCATTGAACAATTGATCTGCCTCAGAGACAGATTTTAATAGATAAAGATTTCATGCTTTGCCTTCGGCCATTTTACTGCATTTGAACTATGACTTCTAGGCTACAAACCTGCACATACCCCCCTCCCCTTCTCCCCTGCTTCCACCTTCCCCCTTCCCTATGCTATACCTGGATGTTAACCCAATTCTCCTCTCCCCTTCCACTTTTATTCCTTCCTCTGGCTTCACAATTTGCACTTCTATCCTTATTTCACACCATTTGTCTTTTCATCTCTAGCCTTTGTCCAACCATCTACTTATTAACCCATTTTAGAAAGCAGTAAGTACTGCTGGAGTGGTGGTCAAGGCAAACTCAAGAGTGGCATTTAAGAGACTTGTGGACACACACATAGACACATAGATATGCAGGGAATGGAGTCATATGGATTATGAGCAAGCAGACAAGAGTTGGTCTTGGCATCATGTTCGGGACAGACATTGTGGGCTGAAGAGCCTGTTCCTGTGCTGTACTGTTCTAGGTTGCATGTAATGATCCTCATTGATGGGACTGAAGTCTCTGACAGGCCATATCATTAGTAGAAGCACTGATTGTTTGTGCAAAATCAGCTTCAGTAATAAACCTCTACATATAACAATGCAGAAGGAGGCCATTCTGTCCATTGCATTCATGTTGCATTCCTTCCTTCCTATTTTCTTGCACTCTTGTAACTCATTCTTCCTCATACACCAATTCCCCTTTGAAGTTGGATTAGTGCTCAAGTCACTGGGAAGAGAAAAAGACCGAAGATGGAAGACGGTAAACCAACCACACGTGCTGTAAAATGCATTGAGTGGTGCCATGGTAAATAAAAGATGGCGTAATGCTTTCTCTTAAGGAAACCGGAGTACCTGGAGGAAACCCACGCAGTCACAGGGAAAATGAATAAACTCCATGCAGACAGCACCTGTACCCGGGATCGAACGCAGATCACTGGCGCTGTGAGGCAGCAACTCAACCGCTGCGCTACCGTGTCACCCTACTGTTTTACAGCCATGGATAAACAGGTAAACTATCATTGTGAACTAGAATAGTGATCTGCAATTCTCAACACAATCCCAGCCTGTTGTGTTTCGCTGATGTATCTTTCCTCTGAGACCAATCCTGTTCACGAAGAGGTGAATAATGGGACTGAGATTTATCGTGAGCAGACTAATTGCAAATAAAAGCACAGAAGAGATTTAAAAATCGGCCCCCTTCAACTAGGAATTGTTTCTTATGGTATTATATCATTTGAAGAAGATTTCTCTGGGGCAATTGAGGGTGGGCAATAAACGCTGGTCTTGCCAATATTGTTCACAGCCCAAAACATGAATGAACAAAGTACAACTGCAGGGTATGCTCCCATCTCAGAAACAACTCAACACATGTCTGTCTGTCTGTCAACATGCCACCAGCACTTCGCATTGCGTTAGTCCTTTCATGGTTGTAAACAGATGTGGTGAGCAATACAGACCACACAGTCTCTGGTATAGGGAGGAACCCTTTGGAAACATTCCCTTAACACCTGTGGTGCTGCCTATAGACTCCAATACCACATGAGTGCCTTTGAGGTAACCATAACATTGAAAAGGTGATGTAATTTTGGGAGATTAATTAGTGCTCCTCTTTCCCTCAAATGGCAATAAGCCAACAAACTATGTTTGCTGTTATCTTTACATCTACAAGGATAATATGCTGGGTTTTTTAGCAACAACTTTGCGGCACAGTGACACAGCGGTAGACTCACTGCCTCATAGCGCCAGCGACCCGGGTTCGATCCTGACTACGGGTGCTGTCTGTACGGAGTTTGCACGTTCTCCCTGTGACCGCGTGGCATTTCTACGGGTGCTCCGGTTTCTTCCCACGTCCCGTAGACATGCAGGTTTGAAGGCTAATTGGCTGCTGTAAATTGTCCCTAGTGTGTCGGATGTAAAACTGGGATAACGTAGAACTAGTGTACGGGTGATCATCGGTTGGCATGTATTCTGGGGTGTGGGGCCAGTTTCCAACTGTGACTTAAAAAAAAAAAATCAACAGGGATAATTGATGTATGACTTGTAGGAAGGAGCTACAGATGCCGGTCGAAGAAGTCAGCTGTCTGAAGAAGGGATCCAACCCAAAATGTCACCCATCCTTTTTCTCCAGAGATGCTGCCTGACCCGCTGAGTTACTCCAGCACTTTGTGTCTATAATTGATCTATGCATTAGGTGTATCACAAAATGCTGGAGTAACTCAGCGGGTCAGGCAGCATCTCAGGAGAGAGGGAATGGGTGACGTTTCCGCTCAAGACCCTGATGCATTACGTGTTATAAAATGTCCCAAAGCACTGCCCAGGAATACAATCAATTAAAAGCTGGCACCAAGCTGAAATAAAAGAAGCTTGCTTGACTTTGAAATCTTGGCGTGTAATCTTTGCACTGTTCTGTTCCATTGCACTAGTTTATTTGTGGTTGTATCTATCATGATTGTAAACTCTTTTCTTTAGGAGCTTCATGCATACAAGGAATTTCTAGTGTAGATTACAGTAAACTAATTTGAATTTTTTCTCAGTTACCTGAGATAGGCTTTTGATGAAGTGTTGTTTTCCCTTGATATTTACCTCCCGAAAGATTAGTTCTTTTATTTCACATGCTTGTCATATATGTCGCTTGGCAATTTACAGCTTTCTGGGACCTCAGTGCATGCATATTGCTGGCTGCAATTGCTGCTAGATAGATGATGTTTCTAAAGTTTAAGAGGCTTTTAGTTCGGCATATGAATGTGCAGGGAAGGACGGGTTTACGTAGATCACATGCAGGCGGAGGAGATTATTTTAACTTGGCATTAACTTGGCCCAGTTGTATGAACATCGACTTCTCCAACTTTAGATAGTTCCTCTGTCCCTCTCTTCCCCTCCTCCTTCCCAGATCTCCCTCTATCTTCCTGTCTCCACCTATATCCTTCCTTTGTCCCGCTCCACTGACATCAGTCTGAAGAAGGGTCTCGACCCGAAACGTCACCCATTCCTTCTCTCCTGAGATGCTGCCTGACCTGCTGAGTTACTCCAGCATTTTGTGAATAAATACCTTCGATTTGTACCAGCATCTGCAGTTATTTTCTTATATTATCTTGGCATTATGTGCAGCATAGACATCGTGGGCTGAACGGCCTGTTTCTGTGCTACACTGTTCTGTATTCTTTGTTTTAAAGTGGTTAAATGGCAACATAGCTCTTTGGGCCATTCGGAAATCATGGAAGCGATAAAGAAAATGCAGTATTCCTGTTTTAGCAGACATTGTTCTACAACTCGGTTTGTTATGATTGTCTAACATACAGTAGAAATATGTTAAAACACATATCTAGCATATGAATCAGGAAAGAAAACGGAGAGTGTAGGACGCAGGGTATGGAGGGAGGATGTCGTGATAAGCGGTGGATTGAGTGCAGGTACCAGAAATCCAGGATGGGTCCAAACTGGGAGGCCTGGAACTGGAGCTGGAATCCATGAGGCGCAAGATGGCGGCAAGTGTTGATGGAATACAAGTGGCTGTGGCAGTGAGTCCAGGTCAGAACATGGTCGTAGAGCAGGAGAGCAGCAGAAATCATAGAGACCAGTGAGAGAGGATCTCATCGGAGAAAGGAATCTGAAGAGTCCCAACCCAACACGTCACCTAACCATGTTCTGCTGAGATGCTGCCTGACCCACTGAGATACTCCGGCACTTGTGTCCCATTAGGTGGTCAGCAATAATTCAGTGGGCCTAACATTCTGTTTCCATGCGGTATGGCTCTAGTTTATGAAATAATGAGAGCAACAGAAATAGGTTGCTACTTTCACCAATCTAAGGGCAGTACGGTGGCGCAGCGGTAGAGTTGCTGCCTTACAGCGAATGCAGCACTGGGGACCCGGGCTTGTCAGCACGCTACAAAAGCCTTTCACGGTA
The DNA here is from genome assembly GCF_053455715.1 of Rhinoraja longicauda. Taxonomy (NCBI): domain Eukaryota; kingdom Metazoa; phylum Chordata; class Chondrichthyes; order Rajiformes; family Arhynchobatidae; genus Rhinoraja; species Rhinoraja longicauda. The sequence goes on from NC_135974.1 coordinate 12,749,070, forward strand.
CCTCGGTGCATGTGACAATAAACTAAACTAAACCTGACTCATGTGACAATCAACCCTTCCTCGCACAATCTAACTATCACTTGCTAGTTCCGGTCCCATCCCTTTCCTTCACTTCTTTCTACCACCTGTCCATTCCATCAGCCCAACGAAGGGACCTGACCCGAAGCATCAGCTCTCCATCTGAAACATCAGCTCTCCATCTGAAACATCAGCTCTCCATCTGAAACATCAGCTCTCCATCTGAAACATCAGCTCTCCATCTGAAACATCAGCTCTCCATCTCCATACACAGATGCCTGGTCCTTTCAAGTCCACCTGCATTTTTCTTTTTCCAATGCGTTAGTACAGATCGGTCTGCTTTTTAGAGCAGCATTTTAATGTTTAAACTCTCCTGCCGATGATATTTGTTTGAACACAACACTATGAAAAATAAAGTTGGGAATATAAGCGACGTTAATTGAGCACAATCCTCAACGAAATCGTCACAATACATGCAAAGACATTCAACAGACATTTTAATTAAGCAATGGACACCAGCCATGAAAAACAAAGGAGCATCCAAAACACTCCTGAAAATTCCAAAACTTTAATAATTGGAGACAAATCCATCATTCAAGTTACTTGACATCTTTTCTAATTTTAAATGAAAAATATACTGACAAGGAAACATGACAGATAGCTTATTTTCAAAATATTCAGCCAAATATCAGCCCCTGCCTTCCACATTGGTTTATTATAAATATTAAACCTTCATCTTTGCTAAAAGAGGAGTCTCTTGCTAATGGAAATTATATTTTTACGTCGCTTGTGAGATTAGAATGTTTAATCATAATGTCCGGAATCTGTGTCTCTCTCCTCAGAACCTAGTGCTGTTCTGCTTCTGTTAATACAAATGGCAGCAGGAGGCAGGAACAGGCTCTTCGGCCCACAATGTCTGTACCGAACATGATGCCAAGCTGAACTAATCTCCTCTGCATGCACGTGATCCACACCCCTCCATTCCCTACATTTTTGCACACCTATCCAAACACCTCACATGCCACTATTGTAACTGCCTCCTTCACAATCCCTGGAATCGTGTTCCAAGTACCCCGTTTTATTTTGGTTTGGCTGCAAGCAAGATGGCGCCCAATACTAGCGACTATTGGTGTGCGAGCCACAGAAGCAGATCTACAAACACATATCACAATCGCTCCACACTCTTAAATCTCTATTCCTACAGCAACACTTCTCACTTTATCATGTACCTGTCTATACACTGTAAATGGATTGATTGTAATCATGTATTGTCTTCATGCTGACTGGTTAGCATGCAACAAAAACTTTTCACTGTACCTCGGTACGCGTGACAATAAACTAAACTAAAAAAACACACATCTCTTTCAAACTTTGCCCCTCTCACCTTAAACTTTAGACCTTAGACTTTGGAGATACAACGCGTAAAAAACAGGCCCTTTGGCCCATCGAGTCAGCGCTGACCAGCCAGCACCCTGTACACGAACCTACACATACTAGGGACAACTTTCTTTTACTACTTACTGAAGGTAAGATTTTAAGACTTTACAGTAGGTGTATAAAATCATGAGGGGAATAGATAAGGCGAAAGCACAGAATCTTTTACCCTGGGTTGGGAAATCAAGAACCAGAAGACCTAGTTTTAAGGGGAGAGAGGAAAGATTTAATAGGAACCTGAAGAGCAAAATTTTCACTTAGTGGGTGATGGGTTAATGGAACACAGAGAAGGTGGTTGAGGCAAGTACAATAACAACATTTAAGAGACACTTGGATAGGTACATAGATAGGAAATGTTTCCAGGCATATGGGCCAAATCCAACTAATCAGACTGGCTTAGATGGGGCATCTGGTTCAGCATGGACTAGTTGGGCCAAAGGACCTGGTTCCGTGCTGTATGACTCTATAACTCTAAACCATGGGTCTGCTTCTGATCATCTGAGAGATTGATAGAACCTTGGTATAACTTCTCACTAAATGGCAGCTTTAGTATTTAGGCTTTAGAAATACAGCGCGGAAACAGGCCCTTCAGTCCACTGAGTCTGTGCCAACCAGCGATCACCCCGTTCACTAACACTTTCCTACCCACACTAGGAGCAATTTACAATTTTACCAAAACCAATCAACCTACAAACCTGTATATCTTTGGAATGTGAGAGGAAACTGGAGCACCCGGGGAAAACCCACATGATCACAGGGAGAACGTACAAACTCAGTACAGACAGCACCTGTAGTCAAGATTGAACTCGGATCTCTGACGCTGTAAGGTAGCAGCTCAACCGCTGTACCACTGTGCCGGCCCTCAGACAGTGCATAATTCACCATCCCCACACCCACTTAAGCAAAGATAAGTCCTGAAACTCAATTGCGTAGATAGTGTCCATATCAGATGAAGAGATTTCTTTATCATTGTTACCTTTTCGCATCTTTCATTCATTTGTTCTGTTCCTCTCTATATCGCCATCTATAATCTCTCGTTTCCCTTTCCCCTGACTCACAGTCTGAAGAAGGGTCTCGACCCGAAACGTCACCTGCGACTCGGCCGCGGGGACTTCCATCCCCTTGCGGGGACTTTGCGGGTCGGTCGGGGACAAGCTGTCTGTCCGTGGGCGTGGGGAAGAGAGTGGAAGTTTTGTTGCCTCCATCACAGTGAGGGGGTGTTTGGAGTCACTGTGATGGACGTTTGTGTTGGGGTCATGTGTCTTGTGTTCTTTTTTGTGTGTGACTGCTATGTAGTTTCGTTCGGTACCTTGGTACCGAATGACAAATAAAGCTCTGTCTGTTGAACTGTTATTTTTCTCCAGAGATGCTTGTCTGACCCGTTGAGTTACTCCAGCTTTGAGTGTCTGTCTTCTTTTTTTTTTGAACACTGTTGGCTGCCTTGGCCATAAGATGTAAACAGACACATAAACAAATTTGGGGCCAGGTCAAACATCATGTCATGTTCCTCCAGCTATTAGATTCCATTCTGCTGAAGGAATCATGAGCTACAGGTCCTCAAATAGAACCTTGACATCAACCCTGGCTTAGAAAACAAGCTGGGAAGAGAGATGGTGAGCTTACCCTAGCTGTGTTGGGAGCTGTATCTTCCCATTGCTTTAAATTATTCCTTAAGTGGTACTCTGACAGCTCCACGGAGATACTTAATATCTTTGAAAATTGAAACCAAATGCCATGTTAACTGCCATTTTAGGCAAATGATTTAAGAGGAGCACTCCACAGTGTAGATGGGGTTGTATAGGTTACACGCTGATACATTTTATTTCCTCTCTACCTCCTCCCTTCTGGGCACTCCACACGTTTTGTTTGCAAGGAATAAATCTCTGGAAATCATGAAATAAAACAAAAATATTAACTAATTTTGGCAGATTCTCAGCAATAATTGCTTTCTCCAGATCGGCATTGAATTTATTGGAGAGGACAACTTGCTCCTTTTTGTTTCAATCAAATGTTTTTTCAAGACTGAGGCTCACCTGCACGCTTAACTTTCACCTAATCTTAGTAACTCTTTCCCCTTCAGAACTCTGAATAATTACACACATCAGGAAAATATCTTCCTCTCTGTTATCAGGCTTGTGAACGGTCCTTTCATAAGCTAGATTCACCTCTATCCCAGTGAGTGAATGAGAAAGCGGGATAGCGTGGAACTGGTGTGAAAGGGTGGTCTACGGTCAACATGGACCTGGTGGGCTGAAGGGCCTGTTTCCATGCTGTATTTCTGGACTACACTAAAACTGAACTTCACTGGGAGATACAGCACCTAACTCATTCCTTCCCACCATCCAGGTGCCCAAACAGCCCTTCCTGTGAAGCAATAAGTCATTTGCTTTGCTTTCAATCTTGTGTTATACAATCACTGTGGTCTTAGAACTGAACAAATGCAGATTGCAGAATACCTTTATTCAGTCTGCAAGGGCAACTTAGAACTTCAAGCCACCAGTCACTTTAATTCTTTAAACCACTCCTATGCGATTCAAAGCAAAGTGGCGCTGAGGTAGAATTGCCGCCTTATGGTGCCAGAGACCCGGATTCAATCCTGACTACGGGTGCTATCTGTGTGGCGTTTGTATGTTCTCTCTGTGACCGCGTGGGTTTTCTCCGGGTGCTCCGGTTTCCTCCCACACTCCATAAATATGTGCATGTTTTTAGGTTAATTGACTGTGGTAAAATTGTAAATTGAACCGAGTGTGTGGGATAGTGCTAGCGCAGCGGTAGAGTTGCTGCTTTACAGCGAATGCAGCGCCGGAGACTCAGGTTCGATCCTGACTACGGGTGCTGCACTGTAAGGAGTTTGTACGTTCTCCCCGTGACCTGCGTGGGTTTTCTCCGAGATCTTCGGTTTCCTCCCACACTCCAAAGACGTACAGGTATGTAGGTTAATTGGCTGGGTAAATGTTAAAATTGTCCCTAGTGGGTGTAGGATAGTGTTAATGTACCGGGATCGCTGGGCGGCACGGACTTGGAGGGCCGAAAAGGCCTGTTTCCGGCTGTATATATATGATGATATGATGATGATGATATACGGGGTGATCGCTGGTCGATGTGGACCCAGTGGACTCAAGGACCTCTTTCTCTAAAGTAAAGTCTAAAGAGAGGGTATCTGATTGAAAGAAGCAAGTTAATTAACCAACCATGCACATCTTTGCAAGGAAGATGGAGCACCTGGGGCAAACCAGGTGGTCACCAGGAGAACGTGCAGCCTCCACACGGACAGCACCAGAGGTCAAGATTGAAGCAATGTTGCTGGAGTTGGAAGACTGCAGCTCTACAGCTGATCGACTCTCTATTTCCAGCAATCTTTTGGGGTTTTTTTCAATTTCCAGCAACAAATACATTTTGTATCTCACTGTTTCCCTTGATCTTTTTATCTCCCCTTTCCCTAAATGCCCTCATCACTATTTTATGTGGAGAGAGACCAACCAAATTGTCACCAGGACAGACATGGGTCTCCACTCTATTATGGGGCGCCACGGTGGCGCAGCGATAGAGTTGCTGCCTTACAGCAAATGCAGCACCGGAGACTCAGGTTCGATTCTGACTACGGAGTTTGCACATTCTCCCCGTGACCTGCGTGGGTTTTCTCCGAGATCTTTGGTTTCCTCCCACACTCCAAAAGCGTACAGGTTTGTAGGTTAATTGGCTGGGCAAATGTAAAAATTGTCCCTAGTGGGTGTAGGATAGTGTTAATGTGCGGGGATCGCTGGGCGGCGCAGACCCGGTGGGCCGAAGGGCCTGTTTCTGCGCTGTATCTCTAAATCTAAAAAATCTAAAAATCTCAGGCATTCATTTGTTCTGCCCCACATTTTCAGTAAATTAAAACACACTTGTTTTCTCATTTTCCAGTCCAGATGAAGGGTTATTGACCAGAAATGATAATTCTGTTTCTCTCTCCATATATGCCGCCTGACCCAATGAGTGTTTCTAACATGTTCTGTTCTTATCTCCTCCTTCCAACAGCTGCAGTTCATTTCTGTTCTCCATCTCTCTGTTTCCTTTCCCATCTTTGTAAAATTCCCCAAAACTACCAATCTGTCCAAAATATTAGTCACCTGCTCTAACAAGTACTAAATTAGACTGTTGGTTTAGTTTAGTTCACCTTATTGTCATGTGTACCGTGATACAGTGAATAGCCTTCGTTGCATGCTACCTAGCCTGCATAAAAAACTATATGTGATTTCAATCAAGCCTTCCACATGTACAGATACAGGATAAAGGGAATAATGTATAGTACAAGATAAAGTCCAGTAAAGTTCGATTAAAGATAGTCATAGGGTCTCCAATGAAGTGAATGGTAGATCAGGAACGCTTTCTAGTTGGCGACAGGATGGTTCAGTTGCCTGATAACAGCTGGGAAGAAACTGTCCCTGAACTAGAGGTGTGCCTTTTCACACTTCTGTACCCCTTATCTGATGGTAGAGAGGAGAAGAGGGAGTGACCCGGGTGAGACTCATCTTTGATTATTTTGGTGGCCTTGCCAAGGTGGCATAAAGTGTAGATGTTGTCTTTGGAAGGGAGGTTGGTTTATATGATAGACTGGGCCGCATCCACAATTCTCTGCAATTTCTTGAGATTTTGGATGGAGCTGTTCCCAAACCATCCTGAAAAAAATGCTTTTGACAGCGCATCTGTATAGGTTGTTTAGGACCGCCAAATCCACACAAACCATGAAGCACTCATCTACACTTATCCCATTTTATTCTCCCGATACTCCCATCAACTGTCTCTGGTTTCATCTACACTCGAGGAGCAATTCACAAGGGACAGTTAAACTACAAACCCACACATATTTGAGATATTGGAGGAAACTAAAGCACTACAGGAAACAAGGTTAAACATGCAAACTCCATACGGGCAGAAGCAGAAATCTGCATCAAATTTTCAATAACACAATCTTTGTGTGAGGTTCCATCTCTGAGTATTATTTAAGGAGAGGGGGGATATTTAAGGTGCGGGAGGAAAGCTTTAACAGGAACCTGAGGGGTAACTTTTTACACAAAGGGTGGTGGGTGTATGGAACGAGCTGCCGGAGGAACATATCGAAACATAAAAGATTATTAAGGGGTTGGACACGTTAGAGGCAGGAAACATGTTCCCAATGTTGAATGAGTCTAGAACCAGGGGCCACAGTTTAAGAATAAGGGGTAGGCCATTTAGAACGGAGATGATTTACAACTCTCTTTTTCAGTCAGAGAGTTGTAAATCTGTGGAATTCACTGCCTCAGAAGGGAGTGGAGGCCAAGTCTCTGAATGCATTCAAGAGAGAATTTGATCGAGCTCTTAAGGATAGCGGAGTCAGGAGGTATGGGGAGAAGGCAGGGACGGAGTACTGATTGAGAATGATCAACCATGATCACATTGAATGGTGGTGCTGGTTCGAAGGGCCGAATGGCCTCCTCCTGCACCTATTGTCTATTGTCTATTGTCTAGGAAGTAGTTGCGTCAGGTACTATTGCAACATTTAAGAAACATTTCTCCGGGTGCTCCAGTTTCCTCCCACACTCCAAAGAGGTACAGATTTGTAGGTTTACTGGCTTCTATAAGTTGTCCCTAATGTGTAGGATAGTGCTAGTATACGGTGATCGCTGGTCGCTGGTCAGCACGGACTCGATGGGACGAAGGACCTGTTTCTGCGCTGTATCTCTAAAATAACTAAACTAAACCAAGTGACTACAAAAGCTACTTGGTGAAAAGGGCGTATTGCATGCTTGCCTTCAAAGGCCGAGGCAGTTTTTTTCAAGAGTGAGATATCATATTATCATTGTACAAATCATTGGTTAGGGTACACCTGGAAAACTATGTGTAGTTTAGTTTTAGTAAACAGCCCCTTAGGCCCACCAAGTTCGCACGAACCAGCAACCCCCACATATGCTATCCGACAGACACTAAGGACAATTTACAATTTTTTACCAAGCCAATTAGCCTACAAACCTGCAGGTCTTTGAAGTGTGGAAGGAAACTGGATAAAACCCACGCACGTCACGAGGAGCACGTGCAAACTCCGTACAGTCAGCACCCGTAGTCAGGATCGAACCCGGGTCACTAGCGCTGTAGGGCAGCAACTCTACTCCTGTGCCATTGTGCTGCTGGAGTGCAGTTCTGATCGCCACACTAAAAAGAAGATGTGATTAGGCTGTAGAAGTTGCTTTAGAAAAGAGGCCTGCTGCTTTTCCCCAATCCATCCCCTGAATCTCCAGGTTTCTGATTGACTTGTAGGATTTATGCTGGACAACTGCCTTTGGGTAATTAAATGAACTGATTCATGGTCTGGGAAATTCAACATAGTGCAGTCTATGACCTTCTTGAATAGTCTTGAATAGACTGATAATGGTCTGATGGAGTGTCTCGACCCGAAACGTCACCTATTTCATATATTTTGTCACCTATTTCATATATTTCGTCACCTATTGCTTTTCTCCAGAGATGCTGCCTGACCCGTTGAGTTACTCCAGCATTTTGTGTCTATCTTCTGTGTAAACCAGCATCTGCAGTTCCTTCTAACACATAGTGCAGACTCAATGGGTGCAGCTGTACACTGGCACCAACCCAATAGAACTGACTGCATTAATTTTGGGGTGATTATTTCAGGATGCAAATTTTTAGCATTTGTTTGAGTGAAATAATCGTCTGTAGTGTCCGTTATTTAGTAGACGCTGGTAGCAGAGATGGTGAGAGGAGGTATTGGGAGGGGTGGTTCTGAGACACTAGAAGTAACTGTTGAGCCTTCCCGAGATGTCGTGGGCCTAACTCAACGAAACACCAGCGAAGGGAGGTGCCCACTTGATAATCCCAATGAAATACTTGCGTCTACATGTTCAGTTTCTATCGGTTTGTTAACATATAGATAGCATAATAATAATATTCATTTATTGTCGTTGCAACAAGTACAACGAAATTAAAAAAATAGCAATCCTGACGGTGCGTAAAAACATATATGCAATAAATGCAAACAAGTAAATACCAATATATTAAATACAAAAGTTTTAACAGTGTGACCTATTGCAGAAAGTAGTGTTCAGTTCTCGTATGGCCCCGGGGTAAAAACTGTTCTTGAGTCTGTTTGTTCGGGATTTGATCGACCTGAAACGTCGACCAGAGGGCAGAAGAACAAACAGACGGTGGCCGGGGTGGGATGGGTCTTTTATTATTTTTCCTGCTCTACTGAGGCAGCGTAGGCTGAACAGGTGCTCCAGGGAGGGCAGTGAGCAGCCGATGATCTTCTGGGCCGTCGTGATGACCCTCTGAAGGGCCTTCCTGTGTTTTTTCTGAGCAGCTGGCATACCATGTGGTTATACAGTATGCCAGCACACTCTCGATGGAGCAGCGATAGAAGGACATCATGAGCTTCTCCTGCAGGTTGGTCTTCCTCAGGATCCTCAGGAAGTGGAGTCTCTGCTGTGCCTTCTTCACTGTGGTAATGGTGTTGGTAGACCAGGTAAGATCCTCTGCGATGTTCGTACCCAGGAACCTGAAAGCGGGTACCCTTTCCACACAGACCCCATTGATGTAGAGTGGGTCATGTTCTGCACTGGTTTTCCTGTAGTCTATTATAAGTTCCTTTGTTTTGGAGGAGTTCAGGACAAGATTGTTCACTGAACACCATGCTGTCAGCCTTTGGATTTCATCCCTGTAGGCTGTCTCATCTCCTCCTGAGATGAGTCCAACCACAGTCGTGTCATCCGCAAACTTGATGATGGTGTTGGTGGGATGGATGGGGGCGCAGTCGTGAGTGTAGAGGGAGTAAAGGATGGGGCTCAACACACAGCCCTGTTGTGAGCCGGTGCTCAGTGTAATGGTGGAGGAGAGGTGAGGGCCTATTTTGATGGTCTGGGAGCGGTTGGTCAGGAAGTCCTTGATCCATTGGCAGATGGTTTGGGAAAATCCAAGGTCAGAAAGTTTGGTAACCAGTCTGCTCGGGATGACTGTGTTAAAGGCAGAGCATATTATTGCATATGGAGTTACTGTAGTTATTATCCTTTGCACAAGTGTGCAGTTTAGATACTACTTTGGCTTTGGTTTTTCTTGGTCGAGCGCTTATCCTAGTGTTATAGCAAGTACTTTGTGTTTTAATAGTAATTTAAATTATTTTGGAAACTATGTAAAAATACACACCTGTATGTATATTTTGCCTTCTGGCACATTAGTACATAACAACGTGTCAATAATGATCTACATTTATTTTCAGAGTGTGATCACTGTAGGAAACTGCATCACACACTGCAATGTCACTTCTATTTGTTAATAGCAATTACATTCAGTACTGCACTAACTATTAAGTAGAAACAGGGTTAGAAACATATGGCACAGCTTAAGAACTATTATTTGTTTAATAATAATAATAATAATTCATTTATTTTATATAGCGCCTTATCGCATGCTCAAAGCGCTTTACAAAAACAATTAACATAGAAACAAACAGACAAACTATCCTGACGGAAAAGCGGCGAATACACAACGCCAGCGTCCTCTCACGTCAGGGTCCGGCAGTAGACATTAAAAAGCACAAGACACACAGATATAATTTTTTACACAAACAGCCATCACAGTGATTGCTCTAGGCATACCCTCACTGTGATGGAAGGCAAAGTCTTATCTCCTCCTCGTTCTTCTCCCGTGGTGCCACGAGGTGATCGAGGCTCCCAACTTTTTGAAGCCCCCACCGGGCGATGGAAAGTCCCAGGGCCGAGCCGAGCAGGCCGATGAAAGTCCTGAGCCCCCACTGGGCGATGGAAAGTCCCAGGGCCGAGCCGAGCAGGCCGATGAAAGTCCTGAGCCCCCACCGGGCGATGGAAAGTGCTGCGGCCGAGCCACGCAGGGCGATGAAGGGCCTGCGGGCGGGTCGATCGTACCTTGCGCTTCGGGGCGGTCGAAGCTGCTACGGCTGGAGCTCCCAAAAGCCGGTCGCCAGCCAGGGACCTGCGAACTCCCGATGTTGCGGTCTGCAGGGCCCACGGCCAAAGCCTCCGAGATGGTAAGTCCAGGCCATGCGACCGGAGTCTTTGAGGTCGATCCCAGCTGGAGGCCGCCGACTCCACGATGTTAGGCCGTAGCGCGAACGGAGATACGACACGGTAAAGGTCGCATCTCCGTTGAGGAGGAGATTTGAAAAAAGGTTTCCCCCAACCCCCCCACCACCCCCCCCCACATACACAGAGTTAAAAATAAAACAAAACGTACATTTAACGACGACAATGACAAAAAACAACAAAAAAAAAACAGAGAGACTGCCGGTGAGCCGCAGCTGCAGAACACAGCCACGCCCCCTTTTAGGGATGAAATATTTGGTCATTTTATCGTCGGTTACGAAACTAGTACAAAATCAGATATTGTGTTTCATCCTTTATGTGACCCATTGATGTGATTGATTACTTTATAAATCTCCTTCAAACACTTACAGTTGAACTTTTACAATCTGTTGGGTAAATACAAACAATGATGCAATTTTAAGAGAAGTTTGCCATTCAAACATTTGGTAATATTTTGCTAAAATGTCTCTAGTTTACAGTTTACCATTCGTTCCAAATCGTTTAGTTTATTAGTTTAGTTTGGAGATACAGCAGGGAAGCAGGCCTTTCAGCCCACCGAGTCTGCGCTGACCAGCGATCCCTGCACACTAACACTATCCTACACACACGAGGGGCAAGTCATAATCTTACCAAGCCAATTAGCCTACAAACCCGGTATGTCTTTGGAGTGCGGGGGGAAACCGGAGCTCCCGGAGAAAACCCACGTAGGTCACGGGGAGAACGTACAAACTCCGTACAGACAGCATCTGTATTCAGGATCAACCCGGGGTCTCTGGGGCTGTGAGGCAGCAACGCAACTGCTGCACCACTGTGACACGCATTTATCCAGTGCTTTAAATTAAACAAAGTTAGCAAAACACACATGGGGAACTAAGTACGCAGTTTCAAATTAAATGAAAATATAATCTGAATTGAATTTGAATAAACTGTATCTCTCACCTTCTAATTTTAATATTCTCTCCTAAACCTTTTTACTTCCCTACATCTTATTTTTTTAAGACAGCCGTTAAATTTTAACTCTATGATCAAGCTTTTGGCTTATTACTGCCCCTTATTCATCTGATTCACTGGCTCAGCCAGACTTTCATTAATGATGCTCCTGAGAACTGTCTGCAGGTGCTCTGTTAAATTGAAGATGCTTCATAAATGCAAGATTTGATTGCTTTTATAAGGCAGCCATACATGCCGATCATTTCAACGTTTTTTTGCCAGTATTGCTAGTTTAGATAAATTATCACATAGAAAGTAGGTGCAGGAGTAGGTCATTTGGTCCTTTGAGCCGGTACCACCATTCGATATGATCATGGCTGATCATCCAGAATCAATACCCTGCTCCTGCTTATTCCCCATATCCCTTGATTCCATTTGCCCTAAGAGCTAAATCTAACCCTCTCTTGAATACATCCAGTGCCTCCTGTGGCAGAGAATTCCACAGGTTCACAACTCTCTGGGTGAAAACGTTTTTTTCTCATCTCAGTCCTAAATGGCCTACCCCTTATTCTTAAACTGTTTGAAATCTCATGCATTTTTTTTCGTAGAAACTATTGGAAATTCGAGATTTCTGCTGCGATTATACACTATCCACCACTGCTTCATTCAATTCGGTCCTCAGGACAGACCATCTGTACCAGAGATATTTACTTTTACTCTTATTAGCGGGACAGTGATCTATTTTGGAACTGCCATATACACATCCTCCCACATATACATATGTACGCCTGTATACATACATCAACACAGTGGGCAGGAGTGAAGGGAGAGTTCACTGTGGCTGCCTGTCCCTTTCCCACAGTTTCACTTCATCTTGGTGGCTCTGGTGATGGAGAATCTTGCGTAAAGTTATTTAACACGATAAAAAGAGCTAATGATAAATGAAATGTTTGCTCCCGATGTTTTCACTAAAACCAATGGAGCCATACAGCTTGGAAACAGGCACTTGACCCAACATGTACATGCCGACCAAGATGCTCCATCTAAGCTAGTCCCATTTAATAATAATAATAATAATAATAATAATAATAATAATAATAATAATAATAATAATAATAATAATAATAATAATAATAATAATAATAATAATAATAATAATAATAATAACAATAACAATAACAATAACAATAATAATAATAATAATAATAATAATAATAATAATAATAATAATAATAATAATAATAAGCCTTTATTGTCATTGTACTTAGAGATACAACAAAATTAGGAGAGCTTCTCCTGATCAGTGAAACCAAAACAAGTTAAAAGAAATTAAAAGCACATCCAATACATTTAAAAGCACATCCAATAATTGCCCTCATTTGGCCCATATCCCTCTAAACCCTTCAAATCCACGTATCTGTCCAAGTGTCCCTTAAATGCTTAAGTGCGGCACAGTGGCACAACAGTAGAGTTGCTGCCTTACAGTGCCTGAGACCCCGGTTCGATCCTGACTACAGGTGCTGTCTGTACGGAGTTTGTACGTTCTCCCTGTGATCGCGTGGGTTTTCTTCGGGTGCTCCTGTTTCTTCCCACATTCCAAAGACGTGCAGGTTTATAGGTTAATTGGCCTCTGTAAATTGTCCCTAGCATGTAGAATAGAACTAGTATTAGGTGACCATGGATGGTGTGGAACCGGTGGGGCTGGAAGGCCTGTTAACACTCTGTATCTCTAAAACTAAAACAGGAAATAAATTCTGTTATGGTACCTGCCTCAACTACCTTCTCTGGCTGTCCGTGACACATACCCACCATCCTCTAAGTAAAAAATAATAATAAATTCTAATGGCCAGAAGAAAATAAGGAACTTACATGTATTTAGCACAAGTTAATACAAAATAAATAACACTGTCTATGCTGGAAATTTTAAATAAAAAATAAAAATAGATTAAATTGAGGGATCCAAACAGATCATTTCAAGGACCCAGGCAGTCCTTCCAGGTGAAGTAGAAAGATTTTTGCACTTCTTCCCAACCAGTGTATTGCTTTGATATTCCCGAAAGTGGACACCAATCCATTGTTGCCTTTGGGCAAACCAAAGGCAGATTGGGTGACCACTTTACGGAGGCACTGGAGTTCAGTCTACAGGGGCATGCCTGATCTTTCTGTTGCCTGCCTCTTTAACTCTCCATCCCACTCCCTCTCTGACCTATTGTTCTGTACCTAGACACAAGGTGCTGGAGTAACTCAACGGGTCAGGCGGCCTCTCTGGAAAAACAGGAATAGGTGGTATTTCGGGTCGAGACCCTTCTTCAGACTGAGTGTCGGAGGTGAGGAGAACTGGAGGTGTGAGAAGGTACAGGACAAATTAGAGATGGTACCGATAACCCTGGAAAGGTGGATCCCACAATGGTCCATTGTTGGATGTGCAACAGGTGATAACGAACGCGTACGAACAGTGAAACTAGCAGAACGACTTGGGTGGGGGAGGGACGGAGAGAGAGGGAATGCAAAGGTTATTTGAAATTGGAGAAATCAATATTCATACCGCTGGGTTGTATGTAAGCAGCCAAAGTGAAATAGGAGGACACAAAAATATGTCGATGCTGGTTTAAACCGAAGAAAGACACAAAAATCAAAAAGAAGGATCTCTACCTAAAAAGTTACTTATTGCTTTTCTCTAGAGATGCTGTCTGACCCATTGAGTTACTCCAGCTTTTTGAGTCTAGCCACAGAAATATTGTTCTGTGGCCTCCTGTTCCGTTACAATGCAGCCCCGTGCAAGCTGGAAAAACAGCAACTCATCTTCCAGCTGAGCTTTGCTGCCTTCTCTACCCAATACTGAACTCTATGACTTAAGGTTACTGATTCCTCAGTCTATATCAGTCTCTGTGATATTTCTCTCTGATAACAGCTCAACTTGTTAATATTATTCTCCTTTTGTTTTATTTATTCTCAATGGGAATTGACCTATAAAGCACATCTGGACAGGTACATGGATAGGAAAGTTTTAGAGGAATCTGGGCCAAATGCAGTCAGGTGGGACTAGTGTAGATGGAACATGTTGGTCAGCATGGACAAGTTGGAGCAAAGGGCCTCTGACTGTATGACTCCATGACTTAACCAGCCTGATCTGCCAGGCACTGAACCATCCTATCACCAACTAGAGAGCGCTCCCACCTCTACCATCTACCATCATTGGAGACCTTCAGGATACTTTACTCGAACTTTACTGAACTTTTTCTTGCACTCAATGTTATTCCCTTTATCCTGGATCTGTACACAGTGGACGGCTTGATTGTAATCATGTATGGTCTTTTTGCTGACTGGATAGCACGCAACAAAAAACTTCTCTCTGTACCTCGAAGGTTTTTATTCACAAAATGCTGGAGTAACTCAGCAGGTCAGGCAGCATCAGAAGGGTCTCGACCCGAAACGTCACCCATTCCTTCTCTCCCGAGATGCTGCCTGACCTGCTGAATTACTCCAGCATTTTGTGAATAAATACCTTCGATTTGTACCAGCATCTGCAGTTATTTTCTTATATATATATATATATATATTCTCTCTGTACCTCAGTACACGTGACAATAATGAACTAAATTAAACAAAGGCATGCCTTCCTGCTCTGCATTATGCAATCGTACATTCTTTTGACTATGTTCTCACTCTCTAACTGCGCTCATTAATTCATTGATCAGACACTCTTGTTCACAGCTTATCCCCATGGTCATCCTGATTTTAACCCGCCAGCCACGTACCACTGACCTCACCTTACCTGCAGCTTTATGAACTTATTTTGACTCCTTCCCTGTTTTGGTGAAGGCTCCTCAACCTGAAACATTAACTCTGTTTGTCATCCCCTCAGTTGTGGCCTGACCTGCTGAGTATTTCCAGCATTTTCTTTCATTATGATATCCGTAGAAAGCACATTTAGCATATTTAGAATGCAGCAAAGCAGTTACAGCCAACAACAATATTGCAGCTGGTAAAGCCACTGCTTCACAGCGTCAGAGACCCCAGTTTGTTCCTCACCTCGGGTGCTGTCTGTATGGAGTTTGCAGGTTCCCCCTGTGACCATGTGGGTTTCTTCTGGGTGCTCCAGTTTCAATGACGTGTTGGTTTGTAGATTAATTGGCCTCTGTAAATTCACCCCGAGAGTGTAGGGAGTGGATGTGAAAGTGGGATGACATAGAACTAATGTGAACGGGTGATTGAGGGTCAGCATAGATTCAGTGGGCCGAAGGGCCTGCTTCCACACTGAACTTTTCAATCAATCGATCAAACAAGATACCCTTTGTGGCATTATAAATAGGCATATTGTTGTCCAGTGCTGTCTGCAATGTAAAAATACTACAAAGCCCATAAAGCAATCAGGAACATCCTGAGATTACGGAAGGTGCTGTGCGCATGCACACAGTCGTCAATCTGCATTAAACCCATCTCACAAACAGTAGCGAGATTAATCATTGCACAACAGGATTAGAAATCTCTCCTCAGTTGCATTCAGTCTGTGTGCGCTTTTGAAATGTAGCATCCGCTCGTTTTGTGAATCATTGAGGAGGAAGATATTTGGGTTTTTTTATGGTATTGTTTGATGGATAAATATTGGTCTGAAGCCCAGGAAAACGTTGTTATCTTTTATCAAACACCAAGGGGGTTGTTTTATACATCCGCCTGAGAGGGCAGAAAAGGCCTTGGTTTAACATCTTATCTGAGAGAAGTGTCAGTATTGATTATGTGCTCCAACCTCCAGTGTTTGAACCCATGACCCGTCCAACTTAGAGGTGAGAGTGCTTCCACTGAGCTAGGTTTGACGCTAATCCCTTTGGTCATGACAGGGTACCACGACGCTTTAGTTAAAGACTCATGGATCTAGCACTGTCGGCCAGCGAAAAATTCCTGATACTTTATCCCAAATGCAACAAGCATCTATATTGATAGTTTAACCGTAGAATTAACTTGCTTCCTAATCAATGCATAAAATAAGCTGCACAGTAAAGCTCCACAAATGCAAACACTGTCGCATTTATCTCAAACAGGTCAGTAGCTCATTGGACTTCAATGTTCATGAGTGAACTTTCGTCAGTTGAGTATCAGAGAGTGCAGAAAGTTTTCTGTTCACCTCTCAGTGAAAAACAGATAGAGCTGCTTATAAAGTTTGACAAAATTCAAGGCCTAAGTTCTGTCTGCTTTGCTTGTACTGTGTGCTACATTCAAGAGGGAGCTGGATAGAGCTCTTAAGGATAGCGGAGTCAGGGGGTATGGGGAGAAGGCAGGAACGGGGTACTGATTGAGAATGATCAGCCATGATCACATTGAATGGTGGTGCTGGCTCGAAGGGCCAAATGGCCTCCTCCTGCACCTATTGTTTATTGTCTATTGTGCTACATGAACTGCAGAGCCAGAACAACAACATAAATTTCAGACACTGATACTGGACCGAATCAGGCCATTAGCCCCATGGAATTCATGCTCACCACCTGCACTAACCCTTTTTTATTCTCCTTATCCTCCCGTCAATTACCCCTTGATTTCACCTGCACTCTCAGTGCAATTTATAATAATGGACAATAAATTTCCAAACACCAACTTGAGTTGAGACGTGGGAGGAAACTGGAGCACTGCAGCAAACCCATGCCGTCACAGGCTTGATTAGCAAGGGAGGTCGGCCCGGGCAGCTCAAGAGACCAGGATTGGGCATGGGTCAGTGGAGTTGTGATGCAGCAGCTCTACTCGTGGTGCTGTGGTGCCACTACTTATGTTGCATTTCTAATGCATAGCACACACAGTGTCATACATCGCGGAGGCAGCCCCATCAGCCCAACTTGCCCAGGCCGACCAACACGTTCCATCTACAACCCAACGGTATGAATGCTGAATTCCCCAAAGTAATGTCATGCCTCCCCAGTAGCCCTCCCTTCACACACTCACCTCCTATCCTTGAATCCCCCATAGATAGACACAAAAAGCTGGAGTAACTCAGCGGGGGCAGGCAGCATCTCTGGAGAGAAGGAATGGGTGACGTTTCGGGTCAAGGCACTTCTTCAAACGTCTCGACCCGAAACGGCACCCTTTCCTACGACCCACATCCCTCCCTCCAACTTCACATTTCACTCCTCCTCTCCTTTCCTTACTTGACACCCTTTTGTTTCCCTTTTTTTGTAACCTCTAACCTTTGTCATTTACGCCACCCACCTGCAAATCAAAAGCGCCCTACCTGCATCCACCTATCACTCGTCTGGCTTTGTCCCGACCCCAGCTCTCTTTTCTGTCTTTCTCCCCTTGCTCCCCACTCCAATCAGTCTGAAGAGAATTCCCGACCCAAAATGCCATCGGTCTATTCCTTCCCTAGATGTTGCCCGAAACACTGAGTTTCTCCAGTACTTTGTGATTTGATCATAGTTCAGGCATCTGAAGTTTCCTGAGTTTTCATCTAACATTTTCAACTATTTTCCAAAAGGCTCTCAATGAAGTCAATCCCTCTCATTATTTCCCTCATCATTTTCTTAGAGTTAACAAAAATGATAGGATGGCTAGTTCTTTTTCAACAGCAGTGGTAGAGTTGCAGCCTCACAGCACCAGAGACCTGGGTTTGATCCTGACTACGGGTGCTGTCTGTATGGAGTTTCTACGTTTTCCTTGTGACCGCGTGGGTTTTCTCCGAGCGCTACGATTTTCTCTCGCACTCCAAACCTGCACAGGTTTGTAGGTTTATTGGCTCCGGTAAAAATTGTACAATTGCCTCCATTGTGTAGGATAGTGTTAGTGTACGGGGTGATCACTGGTCAGCGCAGACTCAGTGGGCCGAAGAACCTGTTTCCGCACTGCATCCTGGATTACCAGCCACGATCATATTCAATGGCGGTGCTGGCTCGAAGGGCCAAATGGCCTACTCCTGCACCTATATGCACTTGTGGGGAGGTTATGATTGAGGCAATAAAGGCCAAAAGTAACCAATATTATTTTATATCATCCACAAGGAATATAAGATTACTCTGTGTCCCAGTGGTCACAATAGGAATTCACACTGTTGTCGGACCCAACATTTAAACACTCCTCAGGGATGGACTGATAGTTTTACATCATGCTAGAGTCTCAGAATAAATCAACAAAAATGCACCATCAGTAGAAAGGGAGGTTTTCCACTGCTGATGTTGCGCAGAGATATAAGGCAGTCCTCCTTTGGGGATAGGTTTTACCTCTGTCCCACTCTGCGCTGCTTGGCTGGAGAGCAGGGGGAGGTTTGGCAGGGGAGTGCTGCATGTCTTTGACAGATTCCCATCTGATATTTCTATCGTTTGCTTACACGAGGGGAAAATCAAGGAGGGTTCCCGGCACCGACATTTGACCCTCACCGTCACGTCTTGAGGTCATGTCAGGACTGAGAAAAATCTGTAACCATCTGCAACCACCCTCCCACCCATTCCTAGCAGTCTTTGTGTCCAATTCTGTTCTAGCTGGTTAACACATCAGAACATCACTATTGTCACACAGTGTTAGACAATAGACAATAGACAATAGACAATAGGTGCAGGAGTAGGCCATTCGGCCCTTCGAGCCAGCACCACCATTCAATGTGATCATGGCTGATCATTCTCCATCAGTACCCCGTTCCTGCCTTCTCCCCATACCCCCTGACTTCGCTATCCTTAAGAGCTCTATCTAGCTCTCTCTTGAATGCATTCAGAGAATTGGCCTCCACTGCCTTCTGAGGCAGAGAATTCCACAGATTTACAACTCTCTGACTGAAAAAGTTTTTCTTCATCTCCGTTCTAAATGGCCTACCCCTTATTCTTAAACTGTGGCCCCTTGTTCTGGACTCCCCCAACATTGGGAACATGTTTCCTGCCTCTAACGTGTCCAATCCCTTAATAATCTTATATGTTTCGATAAGATCCCCTCTCATCCTTCTTTAGAGATACAGCATGGAAACAGGCCCTTCGGCCCGCCGAGTCTGCGCTGACCAGCAATCACCCCGTACACTAACACCATCCTGCAGACTAGAGACAATTTACAACTTACAGAAGCCGATTAACCTACAAACCTGCACGTCTTGGGGATGTGGGAGGAAACTGGTGCATCCGGAGAAAACCCATGCAGTCACAGGGAGAACGAACAAACTCCGTACAGACAGCACCTGTAGTCAGGATCGAACTTGGGTCTGGCGCTGTAAGGCAGCAACTTTACCGCTGCGCCACCTTGCTACTGAAACCGCTTGACTTCCCTTTGATGTCTAGAGTTTATTTGCGTCCAACCAAAAGAGCAGAATGTGCCTTAGCTTTCCTGCGAAAACAGAGAAAGGAACCACTTTTGACATTGCTTTCTGAAATGCCGATTACTTATTGCCTTACTTATTCGCAAACTTGCTGCCTTAAACCTGAAACGCCTTTTCCTCTTTACAACAATGACTAGACTTCAAAAGTACTTGATTGCTTCAAGGGTACCCCAAAGCCATATAAATGCAAGTCTTTCTTTCTCTTAAGTTTTGGTTTTAGCTTTATGTTAGGTTTCGGTTCACAGGTACCAAGTTTTGTTTTTGCATGCTCTCCAATCAGATCAATTAATACTATACAAAAATACAATCAAGTCACACTCAAGTACAATAGGTACAACAAAGGGAAAATACAGAAAATGGGGTATATTGTAGTTCTCAGCGTTGTGGTGCACCAGTTCCCATAAACAAAAAGTGCAATGGGGAAGAGGTGAATTAGCTTATATTATGACTGCTTAAAGTCTGATAACAGAGGGGTAGAAACTGTTCCTGAGTCTGGTAGCGCCATGCTTTCAAACTTCTGAACCTTCTGCCTGGTAGAAGCAGGGAGAAGAAGGAATGACCTGGGTGGGATAGGTCTTTGACAAGTCAATCAAAAGGGCGGCACGGTAGCGCAGCGGTAGAGTTGCTGCTTTACAGCGAATGTAGCGCCGGAGACTCAGGTTCGATCCTGACTACGGGTGCTGCACTGTAAGGAGTTTGTACGTTCTCCCCGTGACCTGCGTGGGTTTTCTCCGAGATCTTCGGTTTCCTCCCACACTCCAAAGACGTACAGGTATGTAGGTTAATTGGCTGGGTAAATGTAAAAATTGTCCCTAGTGGGTGTAGGATAGTGTTAATGTGCGGGGATCACTGGGCGGCACGGACTTGGTGGGCCGAAAAGGCCTGTTTCCGGCTGTATATATATGATATGATAATAGGTGGTGCTCAATGAGTGATTTAGTTGAAATCATGCAAAACTAGTACAGCCTGGAAAAGGAATTTATGTGACACTTCAAACCTCAGGCCAGTGTCAGGACAGTAAATGGACCAAGAACTTCCTTACATATAAAATTATTACCAAATTATTCCTGAGGCTATTTGGATGTATGTGTATATGTTTTTATGTGTATGTATGTGTGTGTATACTGTATATACACAACAAAATATGTAAATGTAGTACTCTGCAAACAATATAATAAACATATGACAATAAAACACTCTTGACTCTTCTTATCATATC
The DNA here is from genome assembly GCF_053455715.1 of Rhinoraja longicauda. Classification (NCBI taxonomy): domain Eukaryota; kingdom Metazoa; phylum Chordata; class Chondrichthyes; order Rajiformes; family Arhynchobatidae; genus Rhinoraja; species Rhinoraja longicauda. The sequence continues at coordinate 12,770,029 of NC_135974.1, forward strand.
ATATATATACAGCCGGAAACAGGCCTTTTCAGCCCACCAAGTCCGCACCGCCCAGCGATCCCCGTACATTAACACTATCCTACACCCACTAGGGACAATTTTTACATTTTACCCAGCCAATTAACCTACACACCTGTACGTCTTTGGAGTGTGGGAGGAAACCGAAGATCTCGGAGAAAACCCACGCAGGTCACGGGGAGAACGTACAAACTCCTTACAGCACAGCACCCGTAGTCAGGATCGAACCTGAGTCTCCGGCGCTGCATTCGCTGTAAAGCAGCAACTCTACCGCTGCGCTACCGTGCCGCCCTTGTATCATTCTGTCTATGCCAGCTCTCAGAACAATCCCATTCCCACATAACCTCCCCTGTAATGTTAGCTCCTCTGACAGAAGGTCAGTGTTGTACCCAGGTTGCTGGAGCTGTGATGCTGTTTCCTTCTTCAACCTAACATTCATAACATACTCAACCGTCTTATTTACTCTGTGTGGTGAATTACACAATTAATATCCTTTCCATGTACTAATATTGTAATAACTACTATATGTTTATTGATCTCTTCTCCACTGAAACTCCTAAAGCAATGTCACAGGCGGCACGGTGGCACAGCGGTAGAGGTGCAGTCTCACAGCGTCAGGGATCCTGGTTCGATCCTGACTATGGGTGCTGTCCGTACGGAGTTTGTATGTTCACTCCGTGACCGCGTGGGTTTACCTCTGTGAGCTCCGGTTTCCTCCCACACTCCAAAGACGCCAGGTTTGCAGGTTAATTTGGCTTTGGTAAAGATTGTAAATTGTCCCTACAGTGTAAGATAGTGCTAGTGTACGGGGATTGCACGGACGCAGTGGGCCAAACGGCCTGTTTACGTGTCGTATCTCCAAATTAAACTAAACTTCTGTAGACATGTGTGGAGTATGCAGGAAGAGAGGTGTATGATTACCAGCAAAATGTAACTTTCACCATGCAGCAGATCATTCTCCCTGTAATCATGTACATCTTTGCATTTAGATCCTTCTGGAGATTTGTAAAGCCCACTTCCCAAAAATGTAACACATCCACAGACGTTCAAAAGGTGTAAGATCTCAGCATTGGTGAGGCCATGTTTGGAGTATTTAGTACAGTTTTGGTCACCCTGTTATAGGAAAGATGTTGTTAAGCCGGAAAGACCGCCGACAAGACTTAGAAAGATTTTGCCAGGACTTCAGGGCCTGAGTTATAGGGAGAGGTTGGGAAGGCTCAATAGACAATAGACAATAGGTGCAGGAGTAGGCCATTCGGCACTTCGAGCCAGCACCGCCATTCAATGTGATCATGGCTGATCATTCTCAATCAGTACCCCGTTCCTGCCTTCTCCCCATACCCCCTGACTGCACTATCCTTAAGAGCTCTATCTAGCTCTCTCTTGAATGCATTCAGAGAATTGGCCTCCACTGCCTTCTGAGGCAGAGAATTCCACAGATTCACAACTCTCTGACTGAAAAAGATTTTCCTCATCTCCGTTCTAAATGGCCTACCCCTTATTCTTAAACTGTGGCCCCTTGTTCTGGACTCCCCCAACATTGGGAACATGTTTCCTGCCTCTAACGTGTCCAACCCTTTAATAATCTTATACGTTTCGATAAGATCCCCTCTCATCCTTCTAAATTCCAGTGTACACAAGCCTAGTCTTCTTGGAGTGCAGGAGGATGAGAGGTGATCTTATAGAGGTGTATAAGATCATGAGGGGAAAATATAGGGTAGAGCCTTTTACCCTGAGTAGGGGAATCAAGAACCAAAGGACAAAGGTTTAAGATGAGACAGGAAAGATTTAATAGGTATCTGAGGAGCAACTTTTTCACACAGGGTGTGATGGGTATATGGAAGGAAGTGCCAGAGAAGGTAGTTGAGGCAGGTTCTATAATTACATGTAAAAGATATTTGGACGGTACATGGATCAGAAAGGCTTTGAGCAATAATGGCCAAATGGGGGCGGGTGGGACTAGTGTAGATGGGGCAGTTTGGTCAGCATGGGCAAGTTGGGCTGAAGGGCCTGTTTCCATGCCACATGACTCTCTGACAGTGAAAAGCCGAGGGGTGCCTCAGAAAATAACAGTGCCATTTGGTTATACTATTTTATATGTATGCTTTCAGAAAGACTTTGCAATCAGAGGCAAACAGTTTGAAAACTTTACAAACAAACAAAAACTACAATAAAAGGACTCCCTTGGCCTGATGTATGGGAATCGGTCTTCTTGCAAATTCAACCCGTGGGTTTCCTAGAGCATTTTTCAAACTAGCAATAAGAATAATTGAATGTTTCATGGTCTCAGCTGTAGGCACTCCCTGACTTATCCTCGAGTCATAGTGAAACTATTTCCCACACATTGAGTTGAAAGAGCTTATCCAGGATTATTACTGAGAAACGGCATTTCACCATTACCTCTCTCAGCTTCCTCCCCCACCGATCAACCAAAACCACCTGCAACTCTCCTCACCTGATCGACTCACACACCCTCCCCACAGGGTCCACGCCGCTGTGTTAATCAGCAACGTCCCACCGCCTCCTTGTTGATAATCTTCCCCGTGAAAAGAAACCCAACCTGTCTTTTGAACTATGAGCAGGGCCGGGCAGAAGCTGGCAATTTTCCTTTTCATGTCTTTGACAAATAAAATTGGCACTTAGATTTTATTGTGATTTTGACAGTGAAACCACTATTTATTTTTTTGGTATTTAAAAAAACCCACTAAGTGCTGGTGTAACTCAGCCAGCATCTCTGGAGAACGTGAGCAGGTGACGTTTCCTGTCGGGACCCTTCTTCAGACTAATTATATACAAATAACAATGTTTGTTTCCATGACCACACACTGCTGAGATTTTAAAACTTGCTGCAGCAGATCGAACCAGCATCTACAGTTGCTTGTATCTCCATTTATTTTTGGGGCATTTCTTTCAATAGCTACCTGTATAAACGTGCAAATTTAGTCCTTTCTGGTGTACAAAATCTGGGGAAAGATTTAATAGGAACCTGAGGGGTAACTTTTTATACAAAGGGTAGTGGGTGTATGGGACAAGCTGCGATATTGGCCAAAAGCAGGTAAGTGGGACTAGTGTAGATGGGACATGTTGGTTGGCATGGACAGGTTGGGCCGAAGGGCTTGGTTCCGCGCTCTCCGACTCTATGATTCTATGACTCTGTGACTCCATGATTGCGGTCTTTAGTTTAGTTTAGAGATGCAGAATGGAAACAGGCCCTTTGTCCCTACGAGTCCACGTTGATAGAGATCTAAGGGCTAGTGGTGTCCAGGTTATACGGGGAGAAGGCAGGCATAGGTTACTGATAGTGGATGATCAGCCATGATCACAATGAATGGCGGTGCTGGCTCGAAGGGTTAAATGGCCTCCTCCTGCACCTATTTTCTATGTTTCTATGTTTGACCATTAATCACCCGCACACTAGACCCATGTTATCCCACATTCTCATACTACACACTAAGGACAATTTACAGAAGCCGATCAACCTTGCATGCATGACTTTGGAGTGTGGGAGGGAACTGGAGCACCCGGAGAAAACCCACGAGGTCACAGGGAGAATGTGCAAACTCTGCACAGGCAGCACCCATATTCAGGATCGAACTTGGGACTCTGGCATTGTGAAGCAATTGCTATACTGCTATGCTACTGTGCCTCCATTTTATAATACCACTCATATGATGGAGCAACTCGGCAGTTCGTGTCGTGCCAGGTACCAGTGCACAGAGAGCCTGTGTGGTTCCTTGCCGATCCATCTCAATGGAAGCACAGACATCCCCTGCTGTCTGCTCCACTGTTAAAGTTCATCCAATGGTCCGTTTATCCCAAGCCAACCTGTTGCATGTGCATGTTCTAATGAGGAGGAATTTCCTTCGCCAGAGGGTGGTAAATCTATGGAGTTCTGTCACAGACAGATGTAGAGGCCAAGACATTGGGTATTTTTAAGGCAGAGATTGATATGCTCTTGATCAGGAAGGGTGTCAAAGGTTATGGAGAGAAGACAGGAAAATGGGGTTGAGATGGAAAAAAATAGATCAGCCATGATTGAATGGCGGAGAAGACTCAATGGGCTGAATGGCCTAATTCTGCTCCTACGTCTCTTGGTCCTAAGGTCTGATAAATTCCGATTATTAAATATGGAAACTGATCAGTAAAGATGAGACGCATTGACTTTTGCTCGCTTCCACTCGCACATGGATGTTCCTTGCTGTGCACAGCCAATTATTTACTTTTCAAGCGTGGTCACTCTTGCAATGGAGGCATCATCAGTGCTAAAACAAGATACCCGTCTTGCACTGACGTAAACACATGCTCCGACTGTATTGACAGATAGAATTTCACATTGCTTTCGCTAGTCTCACATTTAGATGGGCCTGATAGCTTTTCCCCAGGCCTCCTCCAGTAGGATTATCGCAGCCAGCCGCAATTCTAGGAAAAACATGCCGGGCTCGATTTTCTAACAGCTGTCATCTTTGGCAGATCTGGACATCTCCACTTGCTGAGGCATCCATTGAGAATTAGCATCAGACTGAGCAGGATAAAGCAAAGGTGGGATAGTTGCTGCAACAGACCTTGAAAGAGTAGAAACAAAGAACTGCAGGTTGGGGCGGCACAGTGGTGCAGTGACGCAGTGGCGCAGTGACGCATTGGCGCAGTGGCGCAGTGGCGCAGTGGCGCAGTGGCGCAGTGACGCAGCGGCGCAGTGACGCAGTGGCGCAGTGGCGCAGTGACGCAGTGGCGCAGTGGTGCAGTGGCGCAGTGGCGCAGTGGCGCAGTGACGCAGTGGCGCAGTGGCGCAGTGACGCAATGGCGCAGTGGCGCAGTGGCGCAGTGACGCAGTGGCGCAGTGGCGCAGTGGCGCAGTGGCGCAGTGACGCAGTGGCGCAGTGACGCAGTGGCGCAGTGGCGCAGTGGCACAGTGGCGCAGCAGCAGAGTTACTGCCTTCCAGCTCCAGAGACCCGGGTTTGATCCCGGGTTTGTACAGACGGGTGTTGTCTGTACAGAATTTGTACATTCTCCCAGTGACCACATGGGCTTCCTCCCACATTCCAAAGACGTACAGGTTTGTAGTTTAATTGGCTTCTGTAAATTGTAAATTGTCCCGAGCGTGTTGGATAGTGCTAGTGTAAGGGGTGATCGCTGGTCAGTGCGGACAAAATGGGCCGAAGGGACTGTTTCCACACTGTATCTCTAAAGTTTTAAAGTAAAGATGCTAGTTAATACACAAAAGGATGCAAAGTGCGGGAGTAACACAGCAGGTCAGGCAGCATCTCTGGAGAATATGGATTGGTGACTTTTCGGGTCAAGACTCTTCTTCAGACGAGTCCTATGTTAACCCATGAGAAAATGGGTTGACATGGAACTTGTTCGCCACCTGAAACTAAACCTATCCATGTATCAACAGGTGACCAATGATCAGCAAGGGCTGAAGGGCCTGTTCCAATGCTGTATAGATGTGAATCCGTTATCTTCCAGGAAATCTTTCAGCTTTTAGACAATAGACAATAGACAACAGACAATAGGTGCAGGAGGAGGCCATTCATCCCTTCGAGCCAGTACCGCCATTCAATGTGATCATGGCTGATCATTCTCAATCAGTACCCTGTTCCTGCCTTCTCCCCATATCCCCTGACTCCGCTATCCTTAAGGGCTTTAGAGTACGGAGCCCCACCGAGTCCGTGCTCACCAGCGATCACCCTGTACACTACACTATCCGACACACTAGGGACAAGTATACAACCTAACAAAGCCAATTAACCTACAAACCTGCATGTCTTTGGAATGTGGGAGGAAACAAAAGCACCTGGGGAAATCCTACGCAATCACAGGGAGAACATACAAACTCCACACAGACAGCACCCATAATCAGGATCAAACCCGGGTCTCTGGAGCTGTAGGGCAGCAACTCTACCACTGCGCCACTGTTCTGCCCTAGCCATGATGCGGCTTGCTGCAGTTTGATGGCTTTGCGAGCTTGTTGTTAGGTACCTGTAGCCATTTACTGATAGGACCTCGATGCTGGGATTCCTCAACTGGGAAAGGGAGGTGAAATTTGCCTAGCTATCCTGTTGGTGGATTTGCAAGATCTTGAGGAGGTATTTTGTATATTATTGAAAGTTTGGAAGGCAAGCACCTTAAAGCATTGGAAAAATATACTCGCGACATTACCTCTGCAAAATCCCAATGCAGAATAGCCTCTACTAGTAAGCGAGGAAGTATATGGTAAATTCTATGACATTAAGTCCAGGAGGTGGTGATGTAGATAGGTAGTCGTAGAGTCAGAGAATCATTCAGCATGGAAGTAGGCCCTTCAGCCCAACTTTCCCATGCCGACCAAGATGCCCCATCTACATTAGTCTCACCGGCCCACATCTGGCCCATATCCCTCTAAACCTATGCAGAGAGGAAGGTGGGATATAGAGCAATGTAACTCAGAAACCTTATCAAAGTGCAATGAAGAGTCAGCATTGAGGAAGTATGCAAGTATACAAGTTGAAGTCCATTCATCTGGCATGCTTGGGACTTTGGTGGTACTGGTCATGCAGATTTTCTAGCCTTTTGGATGATATTTATATTAACATCTCAACACTTCTTTAATTCTTTTTTTTAGCTGTTAGGCAGTTAGATAATAGACTTCCCTGTGAATGACGTAAGTTGAAGGTAGATCAGGGGTGGGGGCTCCAGGTAAATATTACCAGTTGAGTCAGATACCAAACTTTCCGGATTTCTGATTTGTGAGATCACTGTCAAAGTTATCCCGTTGTTATGTTTTACCCCAAGGTCTTTTCTCTTAATTCCTCCATTAAAATGGCAGTGCATTTGATAACCCAAAATAAAATTACTTTAACATGTCGAGGTTTTGTGAAAGGTTATGTCAAACAACAGAAAACTATGACATTAAAGTGGTTAATTTATTGAAGCACGATTACTTAATCGTATTAATTGCTGTTATTCTTGACCTTCAAGCAGGAAGTTTGGATGACTTCTGATCATAATTCGAAGGGCATCATTAATAGAATTAGCCAGCTCAATCTTAATGTCATTAACAGTGCTTTGCCTTTGACTTTAAGTGTTATCTGACCTCCCAACACAAATGTGCAATGAATATGAATGTATCAATAACTATAAATCCATGACTGATCAATTGCATTGTTCGGTCTGCCATTGTTCTTATTAGTACAATGTGTCTTTTTCCTGTTTAGTTTAGTATTGAGATACAGCGTGGAAACAGGCCCTTCGGCCCACCGAGTCTGAGCCGACCAGCGATCCCGTACACCAGCACTATTTAACACACGAGGAACAATTTACTATTTTTACCAAATTAACCCAAAATCCTGTACATCTTTGGAAGGAAACCAGAGCACCCGGGAAAACCCACGCGGTCAGGGTGAGAACATACAAACTCCGTACAGACAGCGCCCGTAGTCAGGATGGAACCCGGGACTCTGGTGCTGTGAGGCAGCAACTCTACTGCTACACCACTGTGCCGCCCTAATACTGCACCCTTCTTCAGACTGATTGAGGGGGGAGGGGGTGGGGGGGGGCATGGGAAGAGAGCTGGTTGAGAGGAGAGGCAGTTCAAAGCGTGGCAGGTGATAGGTAGACACAGGTGAGGGGGTTTTAGATAGGCAGATGGTTGGGACAAAAGCCAGAAATTAAAAACCAAAGGTGTGAGACAAAAGGATTGGAGAGTTGTGAAGTGTGGGTCAGGGGAAGGAATGTGGTGGAGGGGGCGGGGGAGGGGAGAGATACATGCGAGCCCAGCTAGGTCACAGGGGATGGAGGGAGGGTGGAAAGAAAGGGCAAGGAGAGGGGGAGGAGCGGGATTGCGGGGGTTACCTAAAATTGAAGAATTCAATTTACTTACCGTTGGGTTGTAAACTACCGAAGTGTGCCTTGCAAAATGCTTTGTAAAATAGTATATTGCATGGAGTTCCCATTGAATTCAAGGACCTTGACTGAACTGGCTACATCCTGAAACCTCTTGTGGCATGGTGAAGCACTGCAGTTCAACCTTCTTGTCCTGAGCCACATATTCCCCTCAGCTTCCCATTCCAGGATGTCAATGAAGACCTTTTTTGCGGTGGCAAGTTTAGATTTTTGATTTAGATTTAGAGATACAGCCCTTCGGCCCACCGAGTCCGCGCCGCCCAGCGATCCCCGCACATTAACACTATCCTACACACATTAGGGACAATTTTTACATTTACCCAGTCAATTAACCTACATACCTGTACGTCTTTGGAGTGTGGGAGGAAACCGAAGATCTCGGAGAAAACCCACACAGGTCACGGGGAGAACGTACAAACTCCGTACAGACGGCGCCCGTAGTCAGGATCGAACCTGAGTCTCCGGCGCTGCATTCGCTGTAAGGCAGTAACTCTACCGCTGCACCACCGTGCCGCCGAGGTTCACAACTGTATTATTGCCTGGAACACCAGTGACATTATTCAGTGCATTTCGGAGTATTGTCCCGTTATTCCAATGACTTGCATTGAATTCCACATGTTCCTGCAAATGTTTAAATCATAAGCAACTGCAAGCACTTAATCAGCTTTTTCTACCAACCCAGGATTGCGGATTCCAGTCTATAAAGGATCTTGCACTGGGAACACAACTAAGATGATTGTATTTAAACATAGTACAATTTTAGCAAAAGATAACTTTATGTGTTTAAGTCCAGTATTCATATATTCTTTCGACTGCAGACTTTAGAGATACCGTGTGGAAAAAGGCCCTTTGGCCCACTGAGTCTGTGCTGACAAGCGATCATTCTGTACACTTGCACTATCCTACACACTAAGGACAATTTACAATTTTACCAAATCCAATTAATTTACAAACCTGTACATCTTCGGAATGGGGGATGAAACCGGAGCACCCAGAGAAAACCCACGCGGTCACAGGGAGAACGTACAAACTCCGTACAGACAGCACCCGTAGTCAGGATCAAACCCGGGTCTCTGGTGCTGCGAGGCAGCGATTCTACCGCTGCGCCACTGTGCCACTGCATATAGTTCTGAATCTATTTCCAGTAGAATTGATAGACCGTGGACATACTGTACATCAATTGTGGACATCTCTGCTTGCCAATATTAATATTTCAACAAATATTATTAGACAAATTCAAAATGCAAAGGCACCAACTCGATTTTGCAAGAGGTTTGTAAAAGACTACAAAATATGATCTTTTAACATGTTTTCACAGTTTCTCCCAAGCTGAAAATTTGCAAAAATTCCTAAGTAAAAATATGAGGCAGAAAAAAAAATTCTGACAAATGCATAGTAAAAGGTCAAAATAAAATTCTGGCAAGTTTGTTAATGGACAAGGAGATATTTGTTCTTTTGACAGCTGCAAGAAGTTGGCAATTTATGGAGTCACAGTGTTGTTGTCAGCGAGTTCCCGGGCCTTCTGTGCAGGTGAATCTAATTAAGGCGATACATGTGAGCACTGATCCTAAACGTGTTGTGGCATTGCAACAAGAAATGGTATTTAAACTAAAGCTATAGCGCTTGTTATCTACGATCAAATGAACTCCATCGGTTAGACAGCGAAGAGAATGACTGATGAATTAACAGTTGAGTTTATTAGACAGTCTGGATTTATCACACCACAGCTCAACCATAATTTATTACAGTCATAACAGACACAGCCAGTGTTTTTAGTCAGATTACATGTTGTCACAGTCGCTGAATTGGAATAGTTGACAGTTTTGTTTAAATTGATTGCACCGGCAGAGTGTATATTCCTCTTCTTAACTACGTACCTAATCAGATATATTTCTCTCCCCTTGGCTGACAGCAGCAGGTATCCATTAATCCAGGATTTTGTCGGACACTCCTAGAAAGCCATAGAGTCATAGAGTGTTTCAGCGTGGGAACGGGCCCTTCGGCCCAACCTGCTCACGCCGGCCAACATGTCCCATCTACACTAGTCCCAGCTGCCCGTATCCCTCTAAACCTGTCCTATCCACGCACCTGTCTAAATGTTTCTTAAATGTTGCAATAGTACCTGCCTCAACTACCTCCTCCGGCAGCTTGTTCCATACACCCACCACCCTTTGTGTGAAAAAGTTACCCCTCACGTTCCTATTAAATCTTTTCCCCCTCACCTTAAACCCATGTCCTCTAGTTCTCGATTCCCCTACTCTGGGCGAGAAACATTGTGCATCTACCCGATCTATTCCTCTCATGGTTTTTGTACTTTATATTCCTTGTAAATCTCTCCTAGTCAGCAGGCTGGTCTTAAAGTGGAGTGGGTCCATACATGGCCAGTGGCGATGTAGCTGCAGCTTCACATAAGATGTTGGACACTCTCCTGTTCATTTGACTTGGAGCAAATCCACTTCTTCTCTTTTTTAGGGTCTGTGAAGAGGATCATGGCTACATTGTGAACTATTACTGAGATACACTGGAGACGATTGCCAAGACTATTTTAAGCACACTAGACCATAGCTCTGCCTTCAAGCCCATAATCCCATCCAAACTCACTACCAAACTCCAGGATCTCGGAATCAGCTCCCCCATCTCCCACTGGATCCTTGACTTTCTGACCCACGGACTTCAATCGGTGAGGACAGGTGACAGCATCCCCTCCATAATAACTCTCAACACTGATGCCCTGCTGGTTACCTTCGCAGTCCCCTATTATGACTGTATGACCAAATTGGCCACATTTGGCTCTAATTCTATCTAACTCTATCTTGTTTGTAGATAGGTTTGTAGAGCAGCACGGTGGTGTATCGGCAGAGTTGCTGCCTGACAGCACCAGAGACCGGGTATGATCCTGACTACGGGTGCTGTACGGAGTTTGTACGTTCTCTCTGCACTAGTGTACGGGAATCGCTGGTCGGCATGGACTCGATGGGCCGAAGTGCCTGTTGCTGTGCTGTAAACTAAACTAAACTAAACTGCATCACTGTGCTGGAACAAATCACAAACAATGACATGGTTTACATGGATATGTAACATTTTGGTTCGAGACCCTTTTTTAGACTGATTATTGGCGGGGGGACGGGGGGGGGTGGGGGGGGTGGGGGGGTGGGGGTGGGGTGGGGGGGTGGGGGGTTGGGGGAGTGGGGGTGGGTGGGGGGGTGGGTGGGGGGGTGGGGTGGGGGTGGGTGGGGGGGTGGGGGTGGGTGGGGGGGTGGGGTGGGGGGGTGGGGGGGTGGGGGGGGTGGGGGTGGGTGGGGGGGGTGGGGGGGTTGGGGGGGGTGGGGGGGGTGGGGGGGTGGGGTGGGTGGGGGGGCGTGGGGGGGGTGGGGGGGTGGGAGGGGTGGGGGGGGTGGGGGGGGGTGGGGGTGGGTGGGGGGGTGGGGGGGGAGAAGGCTAGAAGAGAGGAAAGAGAGGGGGTGGGGGGGGGTGGGGGGGGTGGGGGGGTGGGGGGGGGGTGGGGGGGGTGGGGGGGGGTGGGGGGGTGGGGGGGTGGGGGGGGTGGGGGGGGTGGAGGGGGTGGGGGTGGGGGGGTGGGGGGGGAGAAGGCTAGAAGAGAGGAAAGCCAGGACAAAACCTGGCAGGTAGATACAGGTAATACATCAACACAAGCGAGGGGGATTTTTGATAGGCGGATGGATGGACAAAGGCCAGAGGTGAAAAGACAAAAGATATGAGACAAAAGGATTGAAGAGTTGCAAATTCTGAAGCTAGAGGAAGGAATGAAGGTGGAGGGGGAAGGGGAGGGGAGAAATAGGTGGGGCTCAGGGGAAAGAGGAGAGGGAATGGGGGCGGGGTAGGGGAAAGAGGGAGAGCGTGGGGTTAAGTTACCTAAAATTGGAGAATTCAATGTTCATACCTTTGGCTTGTAAGCTACCCAAGTGGAATATGAGGTGCTGATCCTACAGTATGCTTGCAGCCTCACTCAGGCAACAGAGGAGGCCCAGGACAGAAAGGTCAGCATGGGAATGGAAAGGGGAGGTTTTTAATTATTTGCAGTTAAATTGCTCCACTCTATATAATTCATCCTAGTTAAGCGACTGTCTAGTTGGAAACGACTTAAATAATCAATATTATGGGAAAATTGTGATTGCAGTCAGAGCTTAGGAAATAGAGCTAAGTGGCTGTTCACCGAGCCTACCATTTTGTTAGAGGTAGAATGAAGTCATAATATTACCATAGAAAAGGGAAAAGCTGGGAGGACATAAACGGGAGGACATAGATTTAAGGTGAGAGGGGGAAGATTTTAAGGGAAGTTGAGGGACAAGTTTTCCTCACAAAGGGTAATGCATATGTGAATGAGAAGCCATAGGAAGTCAAGATGGGTACCATTGCAATGTTGAACATTTCTTTTTATAGGTATGTGGAAAGGGAAGGTGGGATATGGGCCATGCAGGTAAACGAGATGAGCTCAGGAAAGCACCTTGGTCGGCTAGGTTCAGTTGACAAGTTCACAAGTTATAGGAGTAGAATTAGGCCATTTGGTCCATCGAGTCTACTCCGCCATTCAATCATGGCTGATCTCTGCCACCGAATCCCATTTTCCAGCCTTCTCCCCATAACCCTTGACGCCCGTTCTAACCAAGAACTAGTCTATCTCTGCCTTAAAAATATCCACTGACGGCCTCCACAGCCTTCTGTGGCAATGAGTTCCACAGATTAACTACCATCTGATTAAAGAAGTTTCTCCTCACCTACTTTTTAAAAGAGCGCCCTTTAATTCTGAGACTATGACCTCTGGTCCCAGACTCTCCCACCGGTGGAAACATCATTTCCACATCCACTTTATCTATGCCTTTCGTTATTCCGTAAATTTCAATGAGGTCCCCCCTCAATCTTCTAAACTCCAGCAAGTTGAGGCCCAATGCTGTCAAACGCTCATCATATGCCCACTCATTCCTGGAACCATTCTTGTAAGCCTCTTCTGGACTCTCTCTCCAGAGCCACCACATTCTTCCTCAAAGCTGAGTTTGAGCTTAGTTTATTGTCACATGTACCAAGGCACAGTGAAACGCATTTGTTGCGTGCTAACCAGTTAGCAGAAAGACAATTCAAGATTACAATTGAGCCATCCACAGTGTACAGATACATGATAAAGGGAATAATGTGAATAATGTTTAGTGCAACATAAAATCCAGTAAATTCTGATCAAAGATAATCTGACGATCTCCAATGAGGAAGATAGTTGCTTATGATTGTTCTCTAGTTGTTGGTAGGATGGTGCAGTTGCCTGATAACAGCTGGGAAGAAACTGTCCCTGAATCTGGAGGGGCGTATTGTCACAGTTGGGCCGAAGGGCCTGTTTCTGTGCTATATTAATCTATGGCACTGTGACTAATGTGTCCCAAGGTCCTCTCTATTATGTGAAGGTCTCTCTGCTTTCATGTTTGTAGTTCAACATATCCCATTACAAAGCAGCTAAAGGATGTGGAGACTGGGAGAAATGTTTGTGCGCATTGGAAAACAGGAAAGAAAACTGGATGCAAAGATCTGACGCTCTCTATCTTGAGAAGCTCACGGTTCCAAGCCTAATCCTCTTCCAGAGGACCTCTGGCATCTGTCGGCAGTGATGTTATCAAGCTGACTGAACAGCTACTTCTATTGATGAAATCTTCCAGATGACAACCCAAACTCGAAAGAGTAAAGTAATTGATCTTCACTGCAAGCTCCCACAAACAACAATGTGATTGTGACCAAACATGTAGCAGGGCCCTGAGGAAACGAAGGGACGGGAATGGGATTGATGGAATTGTTCCTCTGGCAAGACACATGAACCCAATTGGCAAATGGCCTCCTCCTTTGGCATAGTAAGTAAGCAAGACTGACATTTGTGATGGTGAAACCAAAATGAATGATCTGTTGAGGGCTTTGAGCTGAAGATGGTTACAAACATTTCAGCCTAGTGCTTTGCCTTGGGGTGCTGGAGATGAGGAGGAATTTCTTTAGTCAGAGGGTGGTGAATCTATGGAATTCATTGCCACAGATGGCTGTGGAGGCCACGACACAGGGTGTTTTTAAAGCAGAGATTGACAGTTTTGTGATTAATAAGGGTGTCAAAGATTATGGGGGTGAATGAAGTTTAGTTTTATTTTAGTTTAGCTTAATGTCACGTATACCGAAGTACAGTGAAAAGCTTTTGTTGCATGTTAACCAGTCAGCGGAAAGACAATACATGATTACAATTAAGCCATCCACAGAGTACAAACACATGATAAAGGGAATAACGTTTAGTGCAAGATAAAGTCTAGTAACGCCCAATTAAAGGTAGTCGGAGGGTCTCCAATGAGATGGATAGTAGCTCAGGACTGCTCTCTAGTTGTCAGTAGGATTATTCAGTTGCCTGATAACAGCTGGAAAAAAACTGTCCCTGAATCTGGAGTAGTGTGTTTTCACACTTCTATACCTCTTGCCTGATGGGAATTCAGCCACGATTGAATGGCGGAGTAGACTGGATGAGCCTGTGGCTTATGAAATTATGAACTAATGATATTAATGTAGAGGACATTTAAGGTGAAGGGGAAAAGATTTAATAGGAATCTGAGGAGTAACTTTTTCCTACAAAGGGTGGTGGGTGTATGGAACGAGCTGCCAGAGGACATCGTTGAAGCAGGGACTATTGCAACATTTAAGGCACATTTTGACAGGTACATGAATAGGACAGGTTTAGAGAGATGTGGGCCAAATGCAGCCAGGTGGGACTGGTGTAGATGTTGGTCGATGAGGGCAAGTTGGGCCAAGGGGCCTGTTTCCATGTGGTATGACTTTATAACAGATGTTTATGAACTACTGTTGGATTTTGTTACATGGTGAATCAGTACCTTAGGAGAGCCAATGATGCATTTGATTCCTCTACAAAAAAGGTACTATAGATGGATTGCTGCTAATCTATTTCTTTGTCATTCTGTGGAATCCCAATGTCGTTGCTCTCTCTGTCTATTCTATAGATTTCCAATGTATCATTTTCACCATATTGGAAAACAATCTGAGAAACAGCTGGGCCCGCTTATCCCTTCACACATCTTGCACTGTCTAGAGACACAATCAGCTAGAAAACAAATCTCCCATCAGTCTAGGGTCAATAGAATCAGGGGGATAACTATTTCCTTTTAATAATAGATCATAGGACGCACAGTGATGCAGTGGTAGAGTTGCTGCCTGACTGCGCCAGAGACCCCGGTTCGATCCTGGCTATGGGTGCTGGCTGGATGGAGTTTGTACGTTCTCCCCGTGACCGCGTGGGATTTACCAGGGTGCTCTGGTTTCCTCCCACACTCCAAAGACGTACTAATTTGTAGGTTAATTTGGCATTGTATAAATGTGAAATTGTCCCGAGTGTGTAGGATAGTGCTAGTGTGCGTGGATCACTAATCGGCACAGACTCAGTGAGCTGAAGGACCTAAATCCACGCTATATCTCTAAACTCTAAAACTGTATATCGGCATAGCTTCAATGCTAATCTTTTCAGGTGCAAGAAGCCAACACTTTTAGTATGAAGACTGGCGGTGACCTGAACCAGTGCCTATCCATGTTCTCCAGAGATGTTGCCTGACTCACTGAGTTACTCCAGCACTTTGTAATCTGTGCAAGATTCCAGCATCAGCAGTTCCTTGTGTCTCCAACCCTTTTAATATAGTCATCTCAAAGTGGTTTTGCATTTAGAGTCATAGTCATAGAGTCAAGGAATGTAGAAACAGGTCCTTCACCCCAACTTGCACATGCTGACCAACATGTCCCATCATCACTAGTCCCAGCTGCCTGCTTTTGACCCATATCCCTCTAAACCTATCCTATCCATGTACCTGTCTAAATGTTTCTTAAACGTTACGATAGTACCTGCCTCAACTACCACCTCCTCAGTTTGTTCCATACACCCACCACACTTTGTGTAAAAAGTTACCCCTTGGATTCCTATTAAATCTTTTTCCCCTCACCTTAAAACCTTTGTCCTCTGGTTCTTGATTCCCCTGCAAAAGACCCTGTGCATTTACCCGATCTATTCCTCTCATGATTTTGTACACCTCTATAAGTAGTTGTACAAAAGTTGATTAAAAGGTGCTAGATGTTAGCTCCAGCACATCTATTTACATCTATTACAATCATTCTATGTCTCATGTATGGTACAGTTTGCCTGGATAGCATGTAACAAAACATTTTTCACTGTATCTCAAATACACTTGACAATTATAAACCAAAATGAATGCCAACTTGTTAATCTTGAATAGAGTCATTTCTACAGAGAGGTCAGGGGAATTGATTGACTGCAGATACAGCATGGAAACGAGCCCTTTGGCCCACCAAGTCATTGCCGACCATTTATCACCCATTAACACCAGATCTACGTTATCCCACTTTCGCATCTATTCCCTACACACTCGGGGCAATTTACAGAGGCCAATTAACCCGCACGTCTTTGGAATATGGGGGGAAACTGGATCGCCCAGAGGAAGCATGTGTGGTCACAGGGAGAATGTGCAAACTCCACACAGACAGCACCCTAGGTCAGGATTGAACCCGTCTCTGGCGCTGTTGAGGCAGCAGTTCCAGCAGCTGTGCCAGCAGCTGTGCCACTGTGCCACTATGCCACTCTGCCACTGCCACTGTGCCACTGTGCCGATTATGGTCGTGTAAATGCTGAAACGTTCCAATTTACTTCAAAGCACTAAGGCAAAATTCTGCTCACTGGAAAAATTTACTACGAAATTATCAATATAAGTTCTTCTTAGCATAAAAGACACTTCACCAGAAAATGATGTTAGTGATGGAAGGTCAGGAGTTTACTGCAGAAGCAATGTAGCTGTTACAGTCCTGTCTGCCACTTGGCACATATGCAGGGTTTGAATACAGTTGGTATAGTGGCTGTCTGTAATCACAAAGTAATGTGATTTTAGTTGCCCGAGTTGCTATGGACTCTCTGAACATGGAGCCATTGTGCAGACAATAGCTATTTAGTAGTTTACGACTCTTTGAGATATATTCCTGGTATTACGTAACGTCTGGTGCCGGGTTTGTTTTATTCACTTCTAAAACCCCATTAAAATACTAACCCATTTTGGCTCGAGAAAGACGTGCCACTGTTTTCCGGCCACAGTTTGCGATTTCCATTTTCAACTCTGGACCTCCCTCTCTTATGAAAATATAGAGGAAAAGCAAAAGTGTTAGATTTCTATTGAGCCTTTCAAGACCTAAACTCATTCCAAAGTGTTTTGCCGCCAACAGAGTACTATAGTTATGGCAGGAAGTGCAACGTGCATTATGAACGCAGACAGCAATGTGAAAATGACATGATAATGACATGAGGGTGGCATGGTGGCGCGGTGGTAGAGCTGCTGCCTTACAGCACCAGAGACCCGGGTTCGATCCCGACTGCGGGTGCTGTCTGTGTGGAGTTTGTACGTTCTCCCCGTGACCTGCGTGGGTTTTCTCCGGGGGCTCAGGTTTCCGCCCACACTCCAAAGAAGTACGGGTTTGTAGGCTGATTGGCTTTGTACCAATTGTAAATTGTCCCTAGTGTGTGTGTGGGGTAGTATTAGTGTCCGGGGATCGCTGGTCGCCACTGACTCGGGGGACCAACGGGCCTGTTTCCGCACTGTATCTCTAAACGAAACTAAACTAAATCAGTTTAGGTTAAAGATACAGCACGGGGACAGGCCCATCAGCCCACCGAGTCCACGCCGACCATCGATCACCCATTCACACTTATTCTATGTTAACCTACATTCTCATTCACTCCCTACACACTGGGGGCAATTTTACAGAGGCCAATTAACCTACAAACATATAAGTCTTTGAGATGTGGGTGGAAGCTGGAGCACCCGGAGGAAACCCATGTGGCCAGAGAGAGAATGTGCGAACTCCACACAGACAGCACCCGAGGTCAGGATCGAGACAGGGTCTCTGGCGCTGTGAGGCATCGGCTCTACCAGCTGCACCACTGGGCCGCCCTGTTCTCCTGATGATAAATATTACCAAATACTCTGCCCTTTCTTGAATTAGTGCCACTGAATGTTTTATGTTCACCTGATAGGCAGATTGGAGTCTCACCAACAAGGCTGCACCTCCTGCATTGGAGCTCGCTTGCAGCTCTGCATTGTACCATCAGCATTCGATTCAGTTCTCACATTAATGGACCTGGATCAACTCACAAACCCCTGAACAAATGGCAGGGATTCTATCTCTGAAGCAACATTTGTTGATCCAGGAGCATCCACCTGCAAACATCAACCATGGTCAGTCACCCCATGCCCATACCTGCGTATCTCCAGGAGCAGAGGACCTGCCTTGCTGATGTACCAACCTGAGCTCTGATGTTATGACTGAGTGGAGATGAGGCCTCAAACCATCTTGTCAGGAGGTCACGCTCCCCAAAACACCCCTGAAAACGTTGACAGGAGGCAAAACCTTGCCTCCCGCTTCCCTCACTCGCTATAGTGAGTGGAATACCATAAAGGTAGACTCTCAATACCCAAGGAGGATGAGTCAGAATCATAGTCGTATAGCACCGAAACTGCCACTTTAATCCACCACAAGCATCTTGCACCCATCTCAACTCATCTTGGTTTTTTTCATTTGCTTCACCATTAACTGTCCCCTCCCACAACCAGCCTATTCATCTACCAGCCACCTAAACTTGGGATAACTTACAGCAGCCAGGTACCATGGATGTGAGAAGAGACCTGCGAAGCCAAAGGAACCCCACGTGGTTACAGGTAGAACATGCAAACTCCGCACAGACAGCACCCTAGGCCAGGATTGAACCAGGATCACCGGGGTTGTGGAAGAACAGTTCTAACCATTACAACACTGATTTGTCTGCCATCCAGTTGTCAGTCAATACCTCTGTAACTAACAAGGAGCGTAACATCAGGAAATGGGGCGGCACAGTGGCACAGCAGTTGAGCTGCTGCCTTACAGCACCAAAGACCTGGGTTCAATCCTGACTACAAGTGCTGTCTGTTTGGAGTTTGTAAGTTCTATCTGTCACCACGGGGTTTTTCTCTGGGTGTTCCGATTTCCTCCCAAACTCCAGGGTTGTAGGTTAATTGGCTTCTGTAAAATTGTCTCTCGATGCGTGTAGGATAGAACTAGTGTATGGGTGATTGCTGCTCAGTGCGCCAAAGGCATGTTTTCCCACCGTATCTCTACATTAAACTAAACTAAACTAAGTGGCTTCAGTCTGAAGACGGGTCTTGACCTGAAGCATCACCCATTCCTTCTATCCAGAGATGCTGACTGTCCCATTGGGTTTCTCCATCATTTTGTGTCTATCTGAACTGATTGGATGCCTGGTTCTGAAAGTTGGTCAATCAAAGTGATCCTTCCAAATTTAATAACACATAACGATCACTGGAGTGAGGTTACACAGCAATGAAGTCACAGAAGGCAGTCACTAAAACGATGGATGGATTTCAATTATCTTAGATATTTTCAACTTCCTCGCAAACCGGGAAGATCACAGATATGTCAATAGTCTGAGATTTGTTAACATATTCTTCAGCTGTCTGTAAATGGAATAGATTAATGGTTTTCCTTATTTATCAATGTGTAATCAGCAAGCAAACCAATATTATTGACTCATTTAAAAAGAACCATTATCCCATTTTTGGAAGGGGCGAGGTGGGGGGGAAGGGAAGGGCGGAATATTAGCAACTAAGCTTTCACTCCCAGTGTTTACGGCTCTTTAGAAATCTGGTGGTTTTGAGGTACAGTTTCTTGATTGCAACTTTGTTTGTCAGTAGGTGGTACAGGGCTGTTATGCTGCCTATTATATGTCAACTTATGGCGAGTCCGAAAACTTGTTGGTTGTAGAAGAAGTTTATTGCAGCCGCAATATTCGAATACAAAGTTAAACAACAAGGTAAAGGACAACCATCAAAAACTTACTGTCTTCTTCGAAGACTTCGCCGAACTGAACATTTCGGGCGCCAAAAGCGCACATGACAACGCTGGCCAATCAGCGATGTCGCTCTCTGGACCAATCCCTACGGTCGCGCTCACACGTGACCTTGCTGGCCAATCTGAGGGTTCGACGACCCGGACCATTCTCTATGGTCGCTACATGACCCCCCCAGAACCCGAGGTACGGAACCTAGCAGGGAGCCGGATTTCGCGACCATAACGAGTACGGAGAGGGGCAGCCTGAACCACAGGAGCAGGGGATTCCGGACTTGGAGGAACTGCCGGAACGGGGGGTCCTGGAGGAACTGCCGGAACGGGGGGTCCTGGACTGAGCGGAACTGACGGAGGTCGGCCTCTCCTAGGGGTTTGGCCGACCAGGACTGGTTGATCCGGATCCAAGTGTGCAGGTTTGAGCCGGGACACCGAGACGAGCTCACTCCTGCCGCACATGTCTAAGGTGAAGGTAGCCGTTCCCTTACGCAAAACCCGGAACGGCCCTTGATAGACCCTCTGCAACGGGGCACGATGGGAATCTTTTCGCAGAAACACAAACTCACAGTCCTTCAGGGAAGGCGGTTCATGTACCATGGGACACCCATGACGTGAAGTCGGAACTGGAGCCAGGGAACCCACCCGTGCCCGGAGAGATGCTAAGACTGATGGGACTGGGGGCAGCTGGTCTGAGGGTTCCGGAAACAAATCTCCGGGTACTCGAAGTGTCGAGCCAAATACTAGCTCCGCGGACGACGCACCGAGATCTTGCTTAGGAGCAGTCCGGATGCCCAGAAGAACCCAGGGGAGTTGGTCTACCCAGTCCGGGCCTTCAAGCCTTGCACTGAGGGACGCCTTAAGTTGACGGTGGAACCTTTCTACAAGTCCATTTGCCTGGGGGTGGTATGCAGTAGTGGGTTGTAACTTGGAACCGTACAGTTCTGCGAGCGCGGCCCAGAGGGACGAAGTGAACTGCGGCCCCCTGTCAGTGGTAATAACTGCCGGGACCCCGAAACGAGCTACCCAATGGAGGGCCAAAGTCCTGGCACAAGAGGCTGCCGAGATATCAGACAATGGGAAAGCCTCTGGCCACCGGGTGAACCGATCCACCACCGTGAGGAGGTGGGTGTAGCCCCGGGAGGAAGGCAAAAGCCCGACCAAATCCACGTGGATGTGGAACAAATGAACTGCTGGGACCTCGAACCCCTGTACGGGAGGCTGGACATGGCGCTGGACTTTAGCGGTCTGACAGGGAACGCAGGAACGCGCCCAACCCGCTACCTGTTTCCGTAGGCCATGCCAGACAAACCGAGCTGCTACTAAAGCAGAGGTGGAGCAGATGGACGGGTGCGCCAGCCCATGAATGGCATCAAAAACCCGGCGCTGAAGGGAGGGCGGTACTACCGGCCTGGGACGGGGAAGGGAAACATCACACCAGACTTTTGTGCCTTCCGACCCGCAGGCTATCTGAGCCAACTTCAATCCAGAAGTGGTGGACTGGTATGCCGAGGCGGTATCCGCTAGAAGCTGTGCCTCCGCAAGCTCCTGGGGATCCACCTCGCAGTCCACTGCCGAAATAGGGGAAAAAGCAGGTCTAGACAGGGCGTCAGCAACGGCATTAAGCTTACCCGCGACATGACGGACATCGGTGGTAAATTTGGAGATAGCAGTCAGGTGCCGCTGCTGGCGGGCCGACCATGGGTCAGACAATTTGAAAAATGCAAATGTTAATGGTTTGTGGTCCGTAAAGGCTACAAATGGGCGGCCCTCAAGGAAATACCTGAAATGACGAACAGCTAAATAGAGGGCCAGAAGCTCTCGGTCAAATGCGCTATACTTCAGCTCGGCCGAATTTAGTTGCCGGCTGAAAAATGCCAAGGGCTGCCAACGGCCACCGACCTGCTGCTCCAAGACCCCGCCCACCGCCACGTCAGAGGCGTCAACCGTCAGGGCCGTGGGGGCGGAGGGGCTCGGGTGGACCAACATGGTGGCGTCTGCTAATGCTGCCTTAGCTGCTGTAAAAGCCGACTCTGCGGCCGGGGACCATATCAACTCTACCGGTTTTCCCGCAAGGCACTGGAAGAGCGGGCGCATGACCCGTGCAGCTGCCGGAACGAACCTATGGTAGAAGTTAACCATACCTACGAACTCCTGTAGTCCTTTTACTGTGGTGGGCCTGGGAAATGCCCGGATAGCCTCCACCTTCTCGGGCAAAGGGGAGGCGCCGGCAGGGGTAATTCTGTGCCCTAAAAAATCAAGAGAAGGGAGGCCGAATTGACACTTGGAGGGTTGGATAATGAGCCCGTGGTCTTGGAGCCACTGGAACACAGTCCGCAAGTGGACCTGGTGTTCCTGCACTGAGGGGCTGGCGACCAGGATGTCGTCTAAATAAATAAACAAAAAGGGTAAACCCCGACCCACACGGTCCATCAGTCGTTGGAAAGCCTGTGCCGCGTTCTTTAAACCGAAAGGCATACGCAACCATTCAAACAACCCGAACGGAGTAATCGTGGCAGTTTTCTGTATGTCCTCCGGCCGCACCGGAATCTGGTGGTATCCTCGCACCAAATCGATTTTGGAGAACACCACCGCTCCTTCCAGCCCAGACGAAAAGTCCTGTAGGTGCGGTATGGGGTAGCGATCAGCCGTGGTGACAGCATTGAGACGCCGATAATCGCCACATGGTCTCCACCCCCCAGATGCCTTGGAGACCATATGCAACGGCGAGGCCCACGGGCTGTCGGACTGACGGACAATGCCCATTTCCTCCATCTTCCTAAATTCCGCCCGTGCCACCACCAGTTTGTCTGGCGGTAGTCTCCTGGCCCGAGCGAAAACGGGAGGGCCCTCGGTGCGGATGTGATGGACCACGCCGTGCTTGGCCGAAGGCGTGTCAAAACGTTGGATGAGCAGCTCTGGAAACTCCGCCAGGATCTCAGCATACGAGTCAGGGGCCGCGACGACGGCCTGGACAGTAGGGCTGGGCGGGGAGACGATTGTCGGAGCGACGGGCTCCTCGCTGGCGGAGGGTCGAAGGTCATTTCCCGCGAAGGTACAAGGTGAGCGGCAGTTGCGGGATTCTCTACCCCATCGTAGGTGATAATAGCACCAGCCGCGCTTGTGCGGATCTTTTTGGCGGGCTTTTGGAGAACTGGCGGGAGACGCGGCGCCATCTTGATGTCGCTGTGGCGTGGTCACTGATGTCGAGACCTTGTTGATCGAACCGCTTGCCTTGTTTTTAGCCGCTATGAGCGCGTCCGCTTTCGCTGCATATGCTTCGGGGTCCTTAAAAGAACAATCCGTGAGCAGCAGTCGGACATCCTCAGGAAGCTTCTCTCGGAATGCCTGTTCGAACATGGGGCAATCTGTATGCTCACCGGCTAGCATCATCATCTCGGCCATGAGAACGGACGGCCGTCGATCTCCGAGGTCTGGTAGGTGCAGAAGTCTTTCAGCGCAATCATGCCTATTAAACCCGAAGGTTCGCAGTAACAATTTCTTCATTGCCTCGTACTTGCTTTCCGCAGGCGGATTAACGATGAACCGCATCACGCGTGTGGTCGTCTCCGGTGATAGAGCGCTGACGAGATAGTAATACTTCGTCGAGTCGGCCGATATGTTCTTTATATGAAATTGAGCTTCGGTGTGGACAAACCAAGATTGCGGTGAATGTGTCCAAAACAACGGAAGGTGAACGCTTACCGCGCTTAACTCCGGTGTGCCATGCGCGGCATTCAACAACGAGGCGTCGTGTTCCTGCATAGTCGGTGATCGTCCAGATCACGTCGGGGTCACCAATATGGTGAGTCCGAAAACTTGTTGGTTGTAGAAGAAGTTTATTGCAGCCGCAATATTCGAATACAAAGTTAAACAACAAGGTAAAGGACAACCATCAAAAACTTACTGTCTTCTTCGAAGACTTCGCCGAACTGAACATTTCGGGCGCCAAAAGCACACATGACAACGCTGGCCAATCAGCGATGTCGCTCTCTGGACCAATCCCTACGGTCGCGCTCACACATGACCTTGCTGGCCAATCTGAGGGTTCGACGACCCGGACCATTCTCTATGGTCGCTACAAACTCAGGGAAAAGTAGATTGATTGATAGAAAGACACAGCATGGAAACAGGTCCTTCCACCCACCAGTCCAAGCAGATTTCCAGACTTATTACAGTAGAGCAAAATTAGATGTAAAAATTAAGTTTCGTTTTAGTTTTCGATTTCAATCAAGATAGCTACTATCATTAAACAAAAACCCTCAAGGTGCTGGAGTAACTCAGCGGATCAAGCAGCATCTCTGGAGAACATGGAAAGGTGAGGTTTCGGGTCAGAGCCCTTCTTCAAACCCAAAATGTCACCTATCCATGTTTTCTAGAGATGCAGCCTGACCCATTGAAATACTCCATCACTTTTGTGCTTTTTTTACTTTAGCATAACATATAACAACATATAACATATAACAACTACAGCATGGAAACAGGCCTGTCCGGCCCTACCAGTCCACGCCGACCATTCTCCCTGACCTAGTCTCATCTACCTGCACTCAGACCATAACCCTCCAATCCCCTCCTATCCATATACCTATCCAATTTGCTCTTAAATAATAAAATCGAGCCAGCCTCCACCACTTCCACCGGAAGCCCATTCCATACAGCCACAACCCTCTGAGTAGTTTAGTTTAGAGACACAGTGCGAGACACAGGTTCTTCGGCCCAGCAAGTCCACACCGACCAGCGATCCCCACACATTAACACTATCCTACACACACCAGTGACAATTTTACATTTATACCAAGCCAATTAACCTACAAACCTGTACGTCTTTGGCGTGTGGGAGGAAACCCAAGATCTCTTTTTCCAGATCTTTTTGTAAACCAGCATCTGCAGTTCCTTTGTTTCTAGCTAATATCATATCTATATACTAAAACTCTCGTTTGTTATCTTGTTTGTGACTGAACTTCTACCAAAACATGATAGCGTGACAATTTTAGGCCCACCTTACTCACCATTGTCACTTTAGTGATAATGCGAGTAGTTTTATTGAAATCGGTGTTATATTTTTTACACATTTTTAAGTTTAAAAGGAGGGGAGGGGGGAGGGGAGGAGGGAGGAGGGAGGGGGGAAGGGGGGAGTGGGGGAGAAGGGAGAGAGGAGGGGGGCGTTGAGGAGAGAGGGGAGGGGGGCATTGAGGAGAGAGGGGAGGGGGAGGACAGGGTGCTGCCCCAATGCAGGAGAGGTTTGGGCCCAATGGGTCCACTTGGTCTAGTTTTAAATATAATCCAAATCTTGTCCTAGAAATGTGGATGATGCTGTCTCTCCATTTGATGAGAAGTTTGCCTTGATCATAGCTTGAGTGTCCTCTTGTAGCAGACCGGCGAATTCAATCGATCTCATCGTACACTATTTTAATGCCACAAGAAACATGTTTGTTTTAACCAGTCTAATAATTGCATGAAAACAGTGCTCAAAGGAATTTGATATTAAAGCATTAACCTGAATAAACCACAGCCCATGCAAGCATTAGTGGAGATTTGCAGTACGCCAGGGAGAAAGCTCATCATGTATAGAAGAAGGTTTATGCTAACAGTTTATTATAATGAGAAGCCTGTAATGACAGAAATTTATTATCATAATTGAATTGATTATAACAAGGTGTTTGTGCTGTTACACAAGCTGGAGTCATGTCTATTATTATAAAGTTTACATTGCCAATTTGTATTTTATTAATCCATTTTCTCCTCTTGGTTAAACACATTGAAAAATTTCTCACACTGCAAAAGTGACTTGCCTTTATTGCACCAGTGGCAACACTTTAATAAAAAAACTAATTAATTGTCTCATGAATGTATCTTATCAAATTATTTTATTCACATTTTCAACCATTTATTAAATTGCATGGATGGGAATACTTCAGAGAAACCATCAGCGTATCAGATCGAAGACCCTCCATCAGAAAAGGCTGAGTGGTTGGGTTGCAGCCTTACAGCGCCAGAGACCCAGGTTCGATCCTGTCTGTACGGAGTTTGTATGTTCTCCCTGTGACCACATGAGTATTCTCCGGGTGCTCCAGTTTCCTCCCACACTCCAAAGGCATCCAGGTTTGTAGGTTAGTTGGCTTCTGTGAATTGTAAATTGTCCTACTGACTCTGCATCTCCTAATTCTATGTCACCCAGGCGCAAGGGACTAAATTTCATTCCTTACCAACAGAGCGACCCCACCCCCTCTGCACAGCTGTCTGTCTTTTCGATAGGACGTATACCCCTCAATAATCCAGCCCCGGTTCTCTTGCAGCCATGTCTCTGTAATTCCCACGACATCACAATAAACTTGCCAATCTCTAACTGAGCCTCAAGCTCATCCACTTTCTTTCTTATACGTAGCACATTCACCTCCAACACTTTAACTTCGGTATTCACCTCCCCCTCTCACACTCTTGCCCCTGACCTTACTCGCTTATCCCTTCTCGAACTTTCCTTCCCATTAATTCAAGAGTCTTTTGTCACTTCCCTTTTAACTTCATCTTTATACTCCCAATTTGTTCTCCCCTCCCCCCTCTCCCCTCCCCCACTCCCCCCCTCCCCTCCCCCGCTATTTAGTTTAAACCTACATGTGTAACTTTTTTATTTCAGATGTCCAGCATCTGCAGTTTTTTTTACTTTGTTATTTATTTTATTTATTCCCTGAAGCACCGTAGGCTGAGGGCTGATCTTACAGAGATGTAAAACATCATGAGGGGAAAAGATAGGGTGAAAAGATAGTTTTTTTTAAAATTAGGGTAGGGGAATCAAGATGTAGAGGGCATAGGTTTAAGGGAAGAGGGGCAAGGTTTAATAGGAAGATGAGGGGGCATTTTTTCACTCAGAGAGTGTTGGGTATATGGAATGAGCTGCTAGAGGAGGTAGTTGAGGCATTATCAGCATTGAAAAGGCACTCGGGAAGATACATAGATAGGAAAGGTTTAAAGGGAGAATGTAGAAACAAAGAACTGCAGATGCTGATTTATACCAAAGTTAGACACAAAGTGCTGAAGTAACTCAACGGATCAGGGAACATCTCTGGAGAAAAAGGATGGGTGACGTTTTGGGTTGGGACCTTTCTTCAAATTGAAAAATTCTCTCAATTTGAGTCTGAAGAAGGTTCTCGACCCAAAACATCACCTATTCTTTTTCTCCAGGGATGCTGCCTGACCCGCTGAGTTACTCCAGCATTTTGTGTCTATCTAAGGTTTAAAGGGGTATGGGCCAAACACGGGCAAGTGGGACTAGCTTAGATGGTGCATGGACGAGTTGGGCTGAAGGGCCTCTTTCCGTGCTGTATGACTCTATTAGAATACTTATAAATGCTTTAAAGTCTTTCAAAATATGCCAAGTCAGGGATGGGCAGGATCCTTTTGAAAATCTTTGCATAAAAGAGTCATTTGAAAAATCCAGTTTAAATTTTGTTTCGAATAAATAGCAAGTGTAATATGCATATCTTGTTTCAAGCAGTGCCCTGGAATGATTTACTTTGGTAGAAGTGCTACATTAATAAAGGGACATCAGTGACAGGAACAGGTGTAAGATTCAGCAGGAGACACAAGAGATGCTGGAAAATGGAGCAAAAGCAAAACTGCTGGAAGAACCTAGCAGGTCGAGCAGCCTCTGTACAGGCAGAGGGATGGTCAATGTTTTGGGTCGAGAACCTGCATCGCCACTGAGATGGTAGAGGGATGGAAACCAGTATGAAGAAGTGCGAGGGAGGGGGCGAGGCAGGGGTGATGGTGGGTGGTGAGTTCACACAAAGAGTGGTGGGTGTATGGAATGAGCTGCCGGAGGAGGTTGTTGAAGCAGGTACCATCGCTACATTCTTCAAAAAAACCTTTGGGGTACAGGTACGTGTCTAGGAACGGTTTAGAAGGATATTTGCCAAATGCAGGCAGGTGGGACTGGTGTAGATGGTGCATTTTGGTCGGAGTGGGCAAGTTGGGCTAAATTCCAATGATATACAGCTGGATGTGCTCTGGTAAGATGGTGAATGGCTTCACAGGAAAGGTGCTTGCATCTGAAGAAGATGCAAGTGTAGCTTCCAAGAAATATATGGCCCTGCTATGTGGTAATTTTGAGGAACAGTTCCAAAGAGCAAATATAAACAAGACACAGTGCTGTAAAAAAAAAAACGAAAATCATTTGTTTTTCTGCACTCCCTCAGTTTACAAAGCAGTTGACCTAATCTGCTCTCATTATGGTGGAAATAGCCTGTGAGTAAATCAGCAAAAAATGTGTTATCATTAAAAAGAAAAGAAATAAGTTGCCGACTGGCCAAATTAATAGCAAACCACGGTTAAATTGCTCTTGTTTGTTCGTATAATTGTACATATATTGGTTGCCACAGTTAAGAATCTTGCCTGGCAAATTCCAACTGGCTTTATGCAAATATATTGTTTCTTCAGAATCTAAATAAAGTGCCTTTTGAAGAGAAGTACAAATGAGAAATGAATATATCACAGTTTTTTTGCCTGCAGGAAGAGCATTTAGGTCCTTTGCGTTTAGTTGATGTACTGAGGTTATATTTTCTCACGAAAATTGTTTATAAAAAAAAAATCCTTGCTCTTATTAATTGACTTGGAAACCCCATGAATCAATGCCACTTCAAGACAAGTCCCACATAAATTATTCTTTGCATTTTTTCCCTGAAACATTGTGGAGGTTTTTCATTGAAAAGGTGACAAAATGCATATTTTTGCGAAGTAAACAAGATCCATGTTCACAAATTAAACGGAGTGAGAGAGAGGAGAGGGGCGAAGAAAAGCACTAGTTAATCACATTTAAATAATAGACTTAAAAAGATAATTCGGTTCTACAGAAATGACAAATAATCTTCAGGAAAAGGAACCCATAGTGCAACTAATGACAAAAGCTGGTGTTTGTAATTAAATGATATTCATCATTCATGAGGAAAAACAACATTTGTTAAGGGGATACTTAAAGAATTGTCTCCGTGCAGTGGCATATTTAGCTCACATTGCTGAATATGGTATTTCTTATATTTCCTTCTCCGCATTTTTACATCCAATATCCTTTTTCTTTCATAAGTTCCAGGAGCAGAATTAGACCATTCGGCCCATCAAGTCTACTCTGCCATTCAATCATGGCTGATCTATCCTTCCCTCTCAAACCCATTCTTCCCATAACCCCTGACACCCAGGCTAATCAAGAATCAGTCAAATATCCATTGACTTGGCCTTTACAGCCATCTGTGGCAATGAACTCCACAGATTCACCACCCGCTGACTAAAGAAATTCCTCCTCATCTCCTTTCTAAAGGTACGTCCTTTTATTCTGAGGCCGTGCCCTCTGGTCCTAGACTCTCCCACTTGTGGAAACATCCTCTCCACATTCATTCTATGTCGGCCTTTCACTAAGTTTCAATGAGGTCCCCGCTCATCCTTCTAAACTCCTGTGAGTACAGGCCCAGTGTCTTCAAACGCTCACCATATGTTAAACCAATCATTCCTGGGATCATTCTCGTAAACCTCCTTTGGGCCCTCTCCAATGCCAGCAAATCTTCCTTGATATATGGAAGGTTCCTTTCAAGGTTCCTTGAAAGGTACACCTTGGAAACAGGCCCTTCAGCCCTCTGAGTCCACACTGACTATCAATCACCCACTCACACTTGCCGTAGAGTCATAAAATAATAGTCATACATCGCGGAAACAGGCCCTTCGGCCCTCTGAGCCCACACTGACTATCAATCACCCACTCACACTTGCCATAGAGTCATAAAGTCATAGAGTCGTACATCGCGGAAACAGGCCCTTCGGCCCAACTTGAGCATGCTGACCTAGATGCCCCAGCTAAGCTAGTCCCATTTACCCGCATTTGGTCCATATCCCTCTAGTCCTTTCCTATCCATGTGCCTATCTCCTTTGGCAGTTAATTCCATATACCCACCACTCTCTGTGTGAAAAGGCTGCCCCTCAGATTCCTATTAAATCTTTCCCATCTCATCTTAAATCCTCCAGTTCTTGATTCCCCTACTCTGGG
Source organism: Rhinoraja longicauda (assembly GCF_053455715.1). Taxonomy (NCBI): domain Eukaryota; kingdom Metazoa; phylum Chordata; class Chondrichthyes; order Rajiformes; family Arhynchobatidae; genus Rhinoraja; species Rhinoraja longicauda. The sequence goes on from NC_135974.1 coordinate 12,799,881, forward strand.
TAAAAGACTCTGTATTTACCCATTCCTTCTCTCCCGAGATGCTGCCTGACCTGCTGAGTTTCTCCAGCATTTTGTGAATAAATACCTTCGATTTGTACCAGCATCTGCAGTTATTTTCTTATACTGTGTATTTACCCTGTCAATTCCATTCATGATTTTATACTGCTCTTTAACATCATATTCCTATGTTATTCCATTTTCTCATCTATTCCCTTCGTATTAGAGGTATAGATGTTGGGAGTTCATGTTACAGTTTTACAAGAAACTGTTGAGGCCACATTTAGAGTATTGTGTTCAGTAATGGTCATCCCTGTTACAGGAAAGAGGAAGAGGTTTGGACTTTTTGCCTTCCATCACAATTTTTTTACTCAAAGTTTGGCACATATATGGAACGATCTGCAGGAGAAGATAGTTGAGGCAGGTACTATCACAACATCTAAGAAGCATTTAGACAGGTAAATGTCTGAGGATCGTATTACTTTCGAGGGATATGGGCCAAACACAGGTTGGTGGGACTAGTGTAGATGGGGCATATTGGTCAGTGTGGCAAGTTGGGCCGAAGGGCCTGTTGCCACACTGTACGACTGTATGACCTCACTCCACACAGGCACCCACCCTTGACTAAAAGTGGCCATCCTATTGCCCGTGGCAATAACGGCCCTCCATAGCTGACTACCATCGTCAATGAGCCGCACGGCTTTGACTGTGAAGGTATAATGAGATTGGAAAAGGATGTGGAAATAAGATTGCAGAATGACAGCTTAAAGCTCACTCAATAGACAGGAAGGAATTGAAACTGAAATTTGCAGAAAAGCTCAACAGGAGGACAGTTCAATGCCTTCAGATAAATCTAGCTTGTTCTTTTTGTGTGTCTCTATCTTACGATATCTCTGATTGAATCAGAGAACGTTTTGTTTTGTGGTGCTGATTCGAGGAAGCAGGTTAAGCTCCAGAAACCAGTCACTAACCCGGAGCAGAGTGCGATCACACACTAAATGGCCTCTCACTTGATCCTGGCTCAATCCACTATCATTGTTCTTGCAAGCTGTCACGCCATGTGTAACATTTGACCTCTTATTAAATTATCGCAAATAAACGTCCCGGATTCTTGCAGGCGGTGTGTTTTGTATGATGTTACTGTTTAATTTAATTGTTTGCCATTGATTTTTTTTTTCGGTCATAGATTGTCCTTTATAGGACATAAGCAACAAATTAAAGAGACGGGGCTGGCAGATCCATTCCCATAGCCGACGTCCGAGGCCAACTTTGTGGGCCGGTGATCTCAGCCCCTCTGCGGCCTAGGCCGACCGTTCCGGTACCGTTGGACTCCTGTCGGAGGCAATAACCTCTGCTGGTCTGACAGAACGGATATACAGAAAGCCCCCAGAGCCAAGGGTGCCGGAAAATCAGTGGTAGGTAGACCTGTGCCTCTTTGTTGGAGGCTTTGGTCAATATTCCAAACAATTTCTTAAATGTGCCAGTTTCAGGTTGTGTTCGATTATAGACCTGCAAACTATCTTTGGAAGTTTTATCATATTAAAAGCGGATTTTAAAGAGACATTGTTGAAGCAATTGGTATGGAGAGAGAGAATTTGTGTATGATATAAGGAATATTTGCCCATAGATTCCTAGTTAGGAGGGGTAAGAGTGATATATGCTAATGACTGTACATTCTACTCTACCTCCGATATCGTGCTCCATTGATTTGATAGGATTACACCTTTCAGAAGTGAGGTAAAACGCACAGCATTCTTGTGTTACACATTTAGGCAGCAAACTAGGGGTGAATTTCTGGGCAGCAGTGCATAGAAAATGCTACATTGACAGAGTGGGTCACAGCAATATAAAGACAGATTGACATAGCAGGAAATACACGAATGGATTTATAGTTATGATAAGACAAGTGTTAAAAATGAAGGATGTTATTTTGAGCACTATATTATATGGAAATTTTACATACAGACCCAGAGCATAAAATTGCTAGAGGACAGTGAATTTCCAGAATGAAGCTTCACGGAGTGTTTTATCAGGGATGCAAAACAGATACAATAATTTCTAATGTATTCAGTTTCAACAGTCAAGACAAGAGTGGAGGCCAATTCTCTGAATGCATTCAAGAGAGAGCTAGATAGAGCTCTTAAGGATAGCGGAGTCAGGGGGTATGGGGAGAAGGCAGGAACGGGGTACTGATTGAGAATGATCAGCCATGATCACATTGAATGGCGGTGCTGGCTCAAAGGGCCGAATGGCCTCCTCCTGCACCTATTGTCTATTGTCTATAAGAAAGTCAAGAGTGTTTTATTGTCACGTCCCGAAACGGAACAATGAAATCCATACTTGCAGCAGCACAACAGATATGCAAACATAGTGTCCTGCAAAACATACAATAAGCAACAACTATTTTGTGTGAACAAATGAACAAATAATAGTGCAAAGACAGCAATAATGGCCCAAGTCTATGTAGTTTGGAGCTTATTTGGAGCCATTATAGGCATTGAGTCTGACCCTGCTATTCATTCCCTGCCAGCTCTTCACGACACGTGTCTATAGTTCCGGGTCATCTTGGACTCACTTGGGCTGGATAAGAGAGTCAAACTCGTTGGCCCGCCAGATCTTCGAGGTGAGGTCTCGGTGTAACCAGAACTCAGGCTGTCTCGACACAGGGAACTGCAGATGCTAGTTTACAAAAAGAAAAGACATAAAGTGCTGGAGTAACTCAGCAGATTTAGTTTAGTTTATTGTCACGTGTAACGTGGCAGAGTGAAAAGCTTTTTGTTGCGTGCTACCCAGTCAACGGAAAGACTATACATGATAACAATCCAGCTGTCCACAGTGTACAGAAAAAGGATAAAGGGAATAACGTTTAGTCCAAGACAAAGTCCAATTAAAGATAGTCTGAGGGTTTCCAATGAGGCAGCTCTCTAGTTGTTGGTCGGATGGTTCAGTTGCCTGATAATAGCTGGGAAGAAACTGTCCCTGAATCTGGAGGTGTGCGTTTTCACACTTCAGTACCTCTGTACCTTGTGCTTGATGGAAGAGGGGAGAAGAGGGAGTGACCGGGGGTGAGACTCATTCATGATTATGCTGGTGGCCTTGCCAAGGCAGTGTGAAGTGTAAATGGGTCAGGCAACATCTCTTGAAAACATGGATAGATGATGTTTCGGGTTGAGACCCTTCTTCAAGCTGATTGTGGGAGAGAAGGATGTGGGGAAGAACGCTGGAAAAGAGTAGGGGTAGGACAAAGCTTTGCTGGTAATAAGTTGATACATGTGAGGGGGGGGGGGGGGAGAGGAGGGGGTTATAGACCTGATTGTCCCTTAATGCCTTTGACAGAAAGAATTTAATGATTTTAAATTATTTTTTTATCCAATCCATTCCTCTCGTGATTTTGTACACCTTTATAAGATCATCCCCTTTTCTTCCTGCGCTCCAAGGAACAGAGTCCTAGCCTGCTCAACCTCGCCCTATAGCTCAGACTCTGAAACAGGTGCTCCGGTTTCCTCCCACACCTGAAAGGTGAGTGGGTTGCGAGGCGCACTAGCTTCTCGTTTTCACCCTCCAAACAGCTAACAATTGCCTGGTTTCCTTTACACCATTACTTGCTTGCATATCTTTTACTCATTGTTCTTTATCTCTCCACATCATTGTCTATATCTCTTGTTTCCCTTATCGCTAACCAGTCTGAAGAAGGGTCTCGACCTTAAAACGTCACCCATTCCTTCTCTCCAGAGATGCTGCCTGTCCCGCTGAACATAATGGGCCAATTGGCCTCTTTCCATGTTGTAAAAAATCACATAAATATGGTAAATATCTTTTGAATAGTGCAAGGGGCTGTTTAGGATATTCCTTCTTTTAATTCATACACTCCTATGATTGATGCGTAAAAAAAGATTGTTCCATATTTTTATTCATTGGCGAGCGAGGAAAATGCTTCAAATAATCGATTAATTTCTCCTGCTCATTAAAGCGTTCTTTATTATTTTTGTCTACTGTGATTAAAAATAGGGAAAATCTTTTTTTTATGCAAGCTATTTAGATGCAGATATGCATCACTTGTGATCAATGAGTTTTGTTGGTGGGCCAGTGCTTCAGTGAGGAGAGCTGTTTGCAGTTCCCCTCGAACAAGGATTTAATGAATACTCATTATCAGTTCATTTTATCCATCATAAACAACCACTCTGCAATTGTTAGCAGATTTCTTGGAACTTAAAATGTTTTTTTAAAGCCTTAAAATCAGGATTATTCATTCTGTGTGCTTTCAAATGCGTTTGAAAGCATGACCCATTTAAAAAAATGTAATAGTACACCTGCCAGTGTTGTCTTTCGTTTCTACTGGGACTCCCAGCCTCACTCTCACCATTTCAGATCAGAATAATAATAATAATAATAATACATTTTATTTATATAGCGCTTTTCATATACTCAAAGACGCTTTACAGAGATTTTGAGAACATAGGGGAAATGAATAAATAGATAAATAAGTAAATAAATAAATGAACAGAGAAAGGAGACAGAAGGTGAGGTGACCTTCAGTGGTTGAAGGCAGTACTGAACAGGTGAGACTTCAGCGATGTTTTGAATGTGGTGAGTGTGGGGGAGTCTCTAACGGTTTGGGGTAGTGAGTTCCATAGGGTGGGAGCAGCGATGGAGAAAGCCCTGTCCCCCCAGGATCTGAGTTTAGTCCGGATGTGGGGGGATAGGAGATTGGCAGCGGCAGAGCGGAGGGTGCAGGTGGGAGTGTGCCTGTGGAGGAGGTCGGTCAGGTAGGATGGGGCCAGGTTATGGAGGGCTTTGTAGAATATCATGTAATAGGAGCAGAATTAGGCCATTGGGCCCATCAAGCCTACTCCGCCATTCAATCATGGCTGATCTATCTCTCCTTCTTAACCCCATTCTACTGCCTTCTCCCCATAACCTCTGACAACCGTACTAATCAAGAATCTATCTATCTCTGCCTTAAATATACCCACTGACTAAGCCTCCACAGCCTTCTCTGGCAAAGAATTCCACAGATTCACCACCCACTGACTAAATATCATATCTAATGTATTAATTCGACACTGAGACCACAGGATCCTTAATCCATCTGTAACAGTGCGGCTGTGATTGTGTTTGGGTTCTATCCCGCGTTTACTTTAGTGTAGAGGTACAGCGCGGGAACAGGCAACCTCAGCCAACCGAGTCCGCGCCGACCTACGATCCCCCTACAATAACACTATCCCACACACACACACTCTAGAGCCAATTTGCAATTTTACCAAAGCCAATTAGCTTACAAACCTGTACATCTTTAGAATGTGGTGAGAAACCGGAGCTCCCGGAGAAAACCCATGCAGGTCACAGTGGGAACGTACAAACTCCGTACAGACAGCACCCGTATTCAGGATCGAACCTGGATCTCCGGTGCTGCAAGGCAGCAACTCTACCGATGTGCCACTGTGCTGCCCAGTTCATATCATATATCATATCATATCATATATATACAGCGCGGAAACAGGCCTTTTCGGCCCACCAAGTCCGCGCCGCCCCGCACATTAACACTATCTTACACCCACTAGGGACAATTTTTACATTTACCCAGTCAATTAACCTACATACCTGTACGTCTTTGGAGTGTGGGATGAAACCGAAGATCTTGGAGAAAACCCACGCAGGTCACGGTGAGAACGTACAAACTCCTTACAGTGCAGCACCGTAGTCAGGATCGAACCTGAGTCTCCGGCGCTGCATTCGCTGTAAAGCAGCAACTCTACCGCTGAGCTGCCATGCCGTTAAAGTTAAAATAATTGTTAACTTTAAAAGGATTTGGATTTTTGAAAGGAAATTAGAGTGATATCTTTACAATCGGACACAAAGCGATGGAGTAGCTCAGCAGGTCTCTGGAGGACATGGAGAGGCACTATTTCAGGTCAGACGGGGCTTAGTTCAATGAAAGGTCCCGAACCAAGTCGTCACCTGTACATGTCCTCGAGAGGGACTGCCTGACCCGCTATTTACCCGAGTTATTCCAGTGCTCTGTGCTCTAACCAATTGTACAAAATTCTCCACATTTTGGTATTCCAATTCTCAGAAGCGTCATTCTGAATCGATGAAATATCCAGTGAAATATTGGGCGGCACGAGGCGCAGCAGTAGAATTGCTGCCTTACGGCGCCAGAGACCCAGGTTCGATCCAGACCGTGGGTGTTTGGCTGTACGGAGTTTGTATGTTCTCCCCGTGACCTGCGCGGGTTTTCTCTGGGTGCTCCAGTTTCCTCCCACACTCCAAAGATGTGCAATTGACTTCAGTAAAATTTGTAAATTGTCCTTAGTGTGTGTAGGATAGTGTTGATGTGCGGGGTTTGCTGGTCGGTGCGGACACAGTGGATCGAAGGACGTATTTCCGTGGTATATCTCTAAACTAAACTAAACTAAATTAAACTGAGTTGAATTTAAGACATTGGCTTTAAACTGAGGCGAGTCGAAGTAGCTTCTTTGGTTGTCAGGTATTTACTTTCCTATTTGTTTAACCTTCAATTAAGAACATGCTTGTATTTCCAGCTAAATGCATAAGGGACAGCCCATTTATTTCAGTTGTACTCTGATGCATTGTTTTGCATTGCACAGCACATTTATACAGCAGCCTCATGTCCGATGACTAATGAAGCTACTGTACTCAGTGTATGTTTCTGAATGAGCTATTTTTTTCAAGAACCTGGAAAAAAATTGGCAAGGTCGAGAAATTCGATTTCCACAGGAGGTCAAAAAAATAAAATCGGGATCTACGAAATGCCACACTTGGAATGCGATCCGGAGGAATTGCGAGCTTTGTTTTCAGCAATGCAGATCCACACAGCCATATTCCCTGGGTTCCTGCAGAGCTTACACACACAGACAAAAGAGCGGCTCAGTGACGCAGCTAGTAGAGCTGCTGCCTCGGTGCCAGAGGCCTGGGTTCGGCCCTGACCTCGGGTACTGTCCGTGTGGACTTTGCACCTTCTCCCTGTGACTGCGTGGGTTTCCCCCGTATGTTCTGGTTTCCTCCCATGTGCGGCTTATTGCCGCTGGTACAACTGCTGCCTCACAGCTCCAGTGACCCGGGTGCTCCAAGTGTGGAGTTCCCATGTTCTCCCTGTGACCACATGGTTTTCCTCTGGGAGCTCAATTTTCATTCCACATCCCAAATATATATGGGCTTATAGGTTAATTGGCCTCTGCTCCTTTAAAAATCACTTCACCCGAGCTTAAGGTCATAAGGTCATAAGGAATAGGAGTAGAATTCGGCCATTCGGACCTTCAAGTCTACTCCGCCATTGAATTATGGCTGATCAGTCTCTCCCTCCTAACCCCACTCTCCTGCCTTCTCCCCATAACTTCTGCCACCCGTACCAATCAAGAATCTATGTATCTCTGCCTTAAAAATATCCACTGACTTGGCCTCCACAGCCTTCTGTGGCAAAACAAATCCACAGATTCACCACCCTCTGACTAAAGAAATTTCTCCACATCTCCTTCGTAAAAGAACGTCCTTTGATTCTCCCACTAGTGGAAACCACCTCCACATCCACTCTATCCAGGCCTTTCACTATTCTGTGTGTTTCAATGAGGTCCCCCCTCATTCTTCTAAACTCTAGCGAATACAGGTCCAGTGCTGACAAACGCTCATCATAGGTTAACCTACTCATTCCTGGTCTTATCACCAACAGTGCTCTTATCTCATAATTTCCTTAGGAGGATCAAAATCAAAATCACCGTTTCATTGAAGGACATTGATTTACTAAAAATGTTAGTACCACAGGACTGTGACGCAGCAGTAGAGTTGCTGCCTTACAGTGCCAGAGACCCAGGTTCGATCCTGAGGACCGGTGCTGTCTGTACAGAGTTTGTACATTCTCCCGGTGATCACGTGGGTTTTCCCCAGGTGCTCTGGTTTTTTTCCCACGCTCCAAAGACGTACAGGTTAATTGGCTTTGATTTTTAAAAACTGTAAATCGCCCCCAGTGTGTAGGATATTGCTAATGTGTGGAGATCACTGGTCGGCACGGACTCGGTGGGCCGAAGGACCTGTTTCCACGCTATATGTCCAAACTAAACTTATGTTATATAAATGCAAGTTGCTGACGTTCTGGGGACAACTAATAACCAGTTGTACATCCTTCAAACTCAGTCATTCTCATTAAGCTAAGATATATTTATCTTCTGTAAAAAAAAGTATAGACTGTAAATTTGAACTGTAAGTCTGGGATTAAGTCTCAAATTAATTCAAGTGAACCAATAAAAATTGCAACACCAACATCGCCCAAATAGCAAATGCTTTGAGAAAGTGCGTCATAAGCTTACCGATGGAAGTGGTCATTTCAAAAATTGCATAGGTCCAGTGAACAACTGACGCATTTCTATTCATGATAATTACCTTTGCAAAAAGTGCTAGATCACATGAATTCTACCTGACATATCTGACCAGACAAAAACTTTCATGCAAGGTTTGCGTTACAGTGCAACTAATAATACAAGCAAAAATTACAGTGCTGGAGGAACTCAGCAGGTCAGGCAGCATCCGTGTGAGTGAATGGACATGCAACGATTTCAACCGGACACCCCTTCAGACTCCGCAGTACAGTCAAAACATTGCTTTCCATCTTCAAGAGGATTACATCAGGCTTATCCTCACTATCACACCCACGGCATCGGGCGGCAGTGTTGGCACAGCTGGCAGAGTCGCTGCCTCACAGCGCCAGAGACCTGGGTTAGGTCCTTGTCTCGGATGCTGCCTGTGTGGAGTTTGCATGTTCTCCCTGTGACCTCGTAGATTTTCTCTGGGTGCTCCTGTCTCCTCCCGCATCACAAAGCCGTGCGGGTTTGTAGATTAATTGGCCTCTGTGAAATTGCCCCTGGTGTGCAGGGAGTGGATAAGAAAGTGGGATAGCATTGAACTGGTGTGAACGGATGATTGTTGGTCGGCATTAGCTCGGTGGGCTGAAGGGCCAGTTTCCATGCTGCATCTCTAAACTAAACTAAATTAAAACTAAACCTTCCGAACTCTGCATCTTCTCAGTTATTATCATATCATTATCATATATATACAGCCGGAAACAGGCCTTTTCGGCCCTCCAAGTCCGTGCCGCCCAGCGATCCCCGCACATTAACACTATCCTACACCCACTAGGGACAATTTTTACATTTACCCAGCCAATTAACCTACATACCTGTACGTCTTTGGAGTGTGGGAGGAAACCGAAGATCTCGGAGAAAACCCACGCAGGTCACGGGGAGAACGTACAAACTCCTTACAGTGCAGCACCCGTAGTCAGGATCGAACCTGAGTCTCTGGCGCTGCATTCGCTGTAAAGCAGCAACTCTACCGCTGCGCTACCGTGCCGCCCATTGATCTGATATCCATGTAAATGTTGGTTTTGGGCCGGCTTCTAAATTATTTTGCAACCATACCAAGTACTTCCTGTTGGCCTCTGTAAAATTGCCCCTGAGCATAGGGAGTGTATTAAAAAGTGGGATATGTAGAATGAACCTGAATGGGTGATTAGTGGTCAATGTGGATTTGGTGGGCTGAAGGGCCGGTTTCCATGTGGTATCTCTAAACTAAACTAAACATAAGTAGACACAAAATGCTGGAGTAACTCAATGGGACAGGAGGCATCTCTGGAGACAAGGAATGGGTGACGTTTCAGGTCGAAACTGAAGAAGTCTGAAGAAGGGTCTCGACCCGAAACGTCACCCATTCCTTCTCTCCAGAGATGCTGCCTGTCCCGCTGAGTTACTCCAGCATTTTGTGTCTACCTTCAATTTAAACCAGCATCTGCAGTTCTTTCCTAAACATACGTAGACATTTGACTGGCATTGCCCGGTCCATTTAGGAACTTTAAAGGATGAGATGGAGTGGGGCCTTATGCAAACTCTGTTTAGCCAAACCAACAATGTTGTGACTCGGCAGTGAGCCTGTACTTTCCGGGGCATGGCCCAAAACCAAGTGTAGCACTAGGGAGGTATTGGTGTGAGGTTATGAGAGGTGGAAGTTCAGCAGTAAGGTATAGCATAGAATCACGGTGTCATGATAGCTGAGAAACAGTCCCTTTGATGTCTATGTCTAACACCACGTTCCCATCTGTACTAATTCCATTTGCTCCATAGCCTTCCACACATTGTTGCTCAGCTAGATATTTTGTAAATGGCATGAAAGTACCTGCCTGCACCACCTTCTCGGGCAGTGTGGCCAGATTGCAACCACCCTCTGGGTGAAAACATTTGTCCTCAAAAACCCTTTCGCCCTCTTCTCTCCCCACCTTAAGCCTGAGCCCTCTATTTCCATTACAGGGAAACGTTGCTCATTGACTACTCTATCCGTGCCTCTTTATCACTTGGCCTGAAGGGTGAGGGGAATGGAGGGAAAATAGATGATGGTTGGAATGATGCAGTCCTCACGGTTGTTAAACTGTTAATGAATAAGGGAGGTAGGCATAATGAAACAAAAAATTCAGAAGCCAGAGGTTAACTTTGATCTAGGCACAAGGAACTGCAGATGCTGCCTTACGAAACAAGACACAAAACACCGGAGTAACTCAACGGGTCAGGCAGCATTTCTGAAGAATACCTTTGGGTGACCCATCGTTGATCTACAATGAATGCTCACTGCACTGAGTGAGTTTGTTCGATGTAGCAATGGTAAAGTGCTTCCAGCGAACCCCTGTCAATGGACATCTAAGTAGTCAGATTGAAGCAGAGATCATACAAGCGGAAAGTGGCCCTGGCAGGAGATGGGAATGGTTTGGTTGCAAGTGGAATGCAAGGCATTGACAATGGTGTGAATGAGCAAATCAACAACTGGACTTGGCTGTGTGAGCTGCCAAACATTTCAACAGTGTAGCAGCAGTGTAGGAGTATTTGAGCATTTACCATGAGTCATAATTTATCATACCTCACCACAAGAAAGATGACTCTTTGTCACAGTTTTGTCACAGTTTTGGCTCTCTGAATGTTTTGTGCAACTTGCCAGGCGTTTATCAAAATTGGATCAGTGTTGCTTTGTCTACTTGCTATTCCCGTCGGGCACCAACTAATAATTGATTATGAATCCATTGCTGCCACCTTCCTGTGTTCAATTAATTAAAACAATCTACCCACCAAAACAAATCCCCACAGTTAGACCCAGTCCCACATTCAGGCAGCACAGTGGCACAACTGGCAGAGCCGCTGCCTCGCGGCACCAGAGACCCGGGTTCGATCCTGACCTCGGGTGTTGCCTGCATGGAGATTGCACATTCTCCCTGTGACCACGTGAGTTTACTCTGGGTGCTGCAGTTTCCTCTCACATCCCAAAGACTTGCAGGTTTGTAGGTTAATTGGCCTCTGTAATAAACAAAAGTTGCCCCTATTGTGGATGAGAAAGTGGGATACCATCGAACTAGTATGAACGGGTGATTAATGGTCAGTGTGTACGTAATGGGCTGAAGGGGCTGTTCCGACGCTGTATCTCCAAATTAAACAGAACACTCCTAAGGAAGTACAAAGAAAGCAAAATGACAGAACCCCGATTTTATTCAACTTTCCCATGACAGTGCAAGGAAGTTGGTGACGAACTCATTCCTAACGTCATACCCATCTTTTCACAGTTAATGCAGGTGAATTGATCACAGATCATAAGATCATAAGTGATAGGAGTAGAAGTGGGTGGCACGGTGGCGCAGCGGTAGAGTTGCTGCCTTGCAGCGAATGCAGCGCCGGAGACTCAGGTTCGATCCTGACTACGGGCGCCGCCTGTACGGAGTTTGTACGTTCTCCCCGTGACCTGCGTGGGTTTACTCCGAGATCTTCGGTTTCCTCCCACACTCCAAAGACGTACAGGTATGTAGGTTAATTGGCTGGGCAAATGTAAAAATTGTCCCTAGTGGGTGTAGGATAGTGTTAGTGTGCGGGGATCGCTGGGCGGCGCGGACCCGGTGGGCCGAAGGGCCTGTTTCTGCACTGTATCTCTAAAAAAATTTAAATAAAATTCCAGACTTATAAGCAAATCTGAAAATAATGACGAAATGCAACGTTATTGTGAATCTGAGAAAAGAAATGACGAAGGATTTTGATACGACTAAAAATTCAAGAAAGACGTTCTTCACACTGAGAACATGAGCACCTTAAAACAAAATAAACAGGGCTGGTCAAACGACAAGACAAATAAGCATTTGGGGGACAACAATTCAGGTGGGAACTGCGTAGTTTATGCCGGTGAATTGATCACAGATCATAAGATCATAAGTGATAGGAGTAGAAGTAGGCCATTTGGCCCATCAAATCTACTCCATCATTCAATCATGGCTGATCTATCTCTCTCTCCTAACCCCATTCTCCTGCCTTCCCATAACCTCTGACACCTGTACTAATCAAGAATCTATCTATCTATGAATTTCGTCCAATATTGGATGACAAATAAAGCTATCTTGAATCTTGAATCTTGAATCTCTGCCTTAAATATATCCACTGATGGCCTCCGCAGCCTTCTGTGGCAAAGAATTCCACAGATTCACCACCCTCGGAGAATGGCCTTATGGAAGCAAAGCTCCATCTGCCTTTTAGCAAATGGCATAACAACCAAAATTCATCAGCTTTGCAACCCACATGACGTTGGGTTGACGTGCAAAAGCCAAAAAGGAACGGTCTTGGTGCAACGCGGGGGGGGCGATATTTCTCCAGATTTATTTTACTTTCATTGACGTGGAAAGAACCTAATATCAGTCAAGGGATGTAAATCAGCTTGCCTTCACCTGTTTCATACCACTGCACAATGTCCAAATCAGCCCCACTCAATTTGCGTGACTTCATCACCCTCCTTCTAAATAATCATTAAAACACAGTTGCCTTAATTCATTACATTTCACTGTCCGAGATGCTGCAAATTCATTAATTTACTTCTTAATAAAGACGGCAATTAAGGCCCAGAGTGAATGGAAAATCGTAGATAATGCAAGTGTCATTATCCTTATAGATTTATTTTAAAGGGTCTAACCTGTCCTTTTGGGACTCCCTATTAAAAAAAAAATAAGGCTTACAAAAATAAAGCTGACATCCTTTAGCAATGTTTTTATTTGTTTTAAGTAGCTCTGATTAACAGTGAATGCTGCTGGAGTCAGAGGCGTGGAGGAGTTGCCAAGCTCGGTGGTGCAAGGGAGCTGAATTAGCACACACAGTCAAAATGACAAGCTCACTACAGCAGCCGAGGTTAACGACTGCATCTCATGATGATAGTCAGCTCCCTCACACTGCCAGCCTGAGTAACCCCTCGCATTCCACTTCATTGTCTTCGCCTGTGCGTACGTATGTGTGTGCACAAAATCACCAGTGGAATAGATCGGGTGGACGCAGAGTCTCTTGCCCAGAGTGGGGGAATCGGGGACCAGAGGGAAATGGTTTAAGGCGAAGGGGCCACAGTCTTAGGCCAATGGTTAGGAATCAGGGGCCACAGTCTTAGAATAAAGGGGATGCCATTTAAAACTGAGGTGAGAAGGAACTTTTTCACCCAGAGAGTTGAGAATTTGTGGAATTCTCTGCCACAGAGGGCAGTGGAGGCCAAATCACTGGATGGATTTAAGAGAGAGTTAGATAGAGCTCTGGGGACTAGTGGAATCAAGGGATATGGGGAGAAGTTGGGCACAGGTTACTGATTGTGAATGATCAGCCATGATCACAATGAATGGTGGTGCTGGCTCAAAGGTCCGAATGGCCTCCTCCTGCACCTGTTTTCTATGTTTCTATGTTTCTAATCTGAGGGGTGATTATTTCAAGCAAAGAGTGGTGGGTGTATGGGACGAGCTACCGGAGGAGGTAGTTGAGGCAGGGACTATCGCAATGTTTAAGAAGCAACCGAATAGGTACATGGATAGGACAGGTTTAGTGGGATATGGGCCAAACCCAGGCAAGTGGGACTAGTGTAGAAGGGACATGTTGATCGGTGTGGGCAAGTTGGGCTGAAGGGCCTGTTTCTACACTGTATGACTCTATGACTTGTGACTCTGTGGAGTGCGTGATGGGAGCTGCTGCCACCAGCACAAAGTGATGTGTTGGAAGGAACTGCAGAAGCTGGCTTATATCGATGACAGACATAAAATGCTGGAGTAACTCAGCAGGTCAGGCAGCATCTCTGGAGAAAAAGAATAGGTGGCGTTTCGGGTCGGTTCCCTTCTTCAGTACGAAGTGTTGGATGCTAAAACATGCAGAAGGCTGTGGCTGCTTAACCTGGACACTAGTTCAGCAACATCTCAGAAACCTATGACATCTTCTTCCCAGTCCAAGGGCAGTGTGGAGCATGGGAACTACACCTTGAAGTCAAATACCATCTGGCTGTGGAAAGATATTTCCATTCCATCAAAATCAGGGGGCACCCAATTTAACAGCATCGTTGTGTCAATGGCATTTGACAAGGAGACACACAGCATGCAGGACATCGGGGTTGAGGACCAAGGAATAAAATGGATGAAGGCGGAGTGTTTAAACAATTAGCTAAGTAACAGGAAACAGAAAGTGATAACAAGAGTTTGCTTAGATAGACATAAAGTGCTGGTGTAATTCAATGGGTCGGGCAGCATCTCTGGAGAAAAAGGATGGGTGACGTTTTGGGTCGGGACCTTTCTTCAGACCCAGCTTTTCTCCAAAAAAGCTTTACTCCTGCTGTTTGTGTCTATCTTCAGTTTAAAACCAGCAACTGCAGAAACATCACCATTCCTTCTCTCCAGAGATGCTGCCTGTCCCGCTGAGTTACTCCAGCTTTTGTGTCTGACTTCGGTTTAAACCAGCATCTGCAGTTCCTTCCTACACAGTGGAAACGACGACTGTTTTCTAACGATATAATAATCTGGGACTTGGATGTACAGTTTGGCGCAGTTTCCAAATTTGCAGATGACAAGACACTTGCAACTATGAAGAGGAGAGATCTTAAAGAAGTGCAGACACTGCAGTGGATTGGTGGCTAATGAAATGTAACACTGGTACATTTTGATAAGAAGAAAGAGAAAAGACAATATAAAATTGAGGGCACAATTCTAAAAGGGGGTTTGGGAATAGAAAGTTAATTAAAAGTGATAGGAAAGGTTGAGAAAGTAATTTTAAAAGCTTGCAGGAACATTTTGTTTAGTTTACTTTAATTTTTAGTTCAGAGATACGCCGCGGACAAGGGCTCTTCGGCCCACTGAGTCCTTGTCGAACCGCGATCCCTGTTACACCATCACACACGACACACAAGGGACGATTAAATTGGATGGCTCGATTGTATTGTCTTTCCGCTGACCGGTTGGCACGCAACAAATGCTTTTCACTGTACCTCTGTACACGTGACTATAAACTAAACTAAACTAAATAATTATTTTCACTGTTGGCTTCATTTGCTTAACCAACCAGGTATAAGAAAAGTTTTAAGGCATTCGTATTCTTCAACAGCCTATTCACAAGGTGATTTTTCTTCTTTGGACGTGAGTCCTGGGAAATAAATCACAAGGGAGGCGTGCGTTGAAAGATATCCGGATATTTTTTTGACTTGGAGTATACCTGTGCTTGCTCACCATTCTTCAACATCACTGATGCGAGCACAGTGAATCATTCAGTCTGTCAGCCTTGCCTCTGTGGCTAGTCTTCCCACTGCTGGCTTGGCCCGTGGGTTTAAACCCGTGCAAAAGTGCCGAGTTCAAAGATTCAATGATTCGAAGATGCTTTATTGTCACCTGTACCTGGGCACAGTGAAATTCTTTGTACAGCAGGGAAGATGCTTTATTGTCACCTGTACCTTGGTACAGTGAAATTCTTTGTACAGCAGGGAAGATGCTTTATTGTCACCTGTACCTTGGTACAGTGAAATTCTTTGCACAGCAGATCGCACCTCGGCAGTACACAAAGAGTTGCCACGCCTCTGGAGCCGACATCGTTACAAACGTTCATCGAACAGTCTTATCTACGACGAGCACTGTTGCCAGGCCCCCCCCCTGCCGGGTCCCCCTTCGTTCATGATGCCCCCCCACCCCCCTCATCGGTGACCTCACAGCTTTAGAAACTCTATTAAATGCTAAGCTCCAATGCTGTCTGTGTGGAGTTTGCACGCTCTCCCTGTAACTGTGTGGCTTTCCTCCGAATGCCCTGGTTTCCTCCCAAAGACATCCCAAAGACATATGGGTTTTGTAAGTTAATTGACGTGTAATATTGCCCCTACTGTGTATCTAGTGGATGAGAAAGTGGGATAACATGGAATTAGCGTGAAGACACAGGGAACAGCAGACACTGATTTACATAAAAAGACACAAAGTGCTGGAGCAACTCAGCAGGTCAGGCAGTGTCTCTGGAGAACGTGGATAGATGATGTTTCAGGTCAGGGCCTTTCTTCAGACTAGGTTGGAGTGGATTATTTGGGTTGAAGAGCCTGTTTCCATGCTGAATCCCTGAAACAAATGCGAAATGGAAGTTAATGAGAAATCGAAGAAAAATGAATGTTGGGCCACAGGAAAATAAGAAGAGAGTCAACGAGACTGGAGATTGCGAGCAAGTTTTGACTAAAGATCCCCTTTCTGTGTTGTAATGAGTGATCTTATTGAGGTGAATTTGTCAATCTCAGCTGCAAGGTTCAAGGGTGTAACATCAGACCCATGGGCCAAATCTGGTCATTCAATACAGCAAAGTCAGGAGAAAACCAGTCTTTAATTCCAGTGTTCTCACTCAGTAATAGCAACCACAACTTTCAATTATATAGTTCCTTTAAATATGGAGAAATGTCCCAAGGCACTCTGCAGAAAAGCAAGATCAAAGTCATTTCGACGTGGGCTTCATAGGGTGAAATTAGCACGGATGACGAAGATTTTGCCCAAAGTATAGGTTTAGGTGGTTATTAACGGAGGAAAGGGAGGTGGAGAGGGAGAAAGGCTGGACACGAAATATCACCTGTTCATTCCCTTGCGCAGATGCTGGCCGACCTGCTGAGCTCCTCCAGCACTTTGTGTTTTGCTTCCAGCATCTGCAGTTTCCTGTGTCTCCAGGACTCAGTCTTGTCTTTAGGCCGGTGAGAGCGAAGAGGACCGCAGAGGACGCATGGGAAGCCGGCGAGGTGCCGCCAAGAAAGCGGGGGGGGGACAGCGCGCCATCCGTGAGAAGATAAGACTGTTCCAGGGGAAGGGACTGTGGAGGCCAAATTGTTGGGCATTTTTAAAGCAGAGTTTGATAGATTCTTGATTAGTTAGGGTGTCAAAGGTTACAGGGAGAAAGGCAGGAGAATGGGGTTGAGAGGGAAAAGTAGATCAGCCATGATTGAATGGCAGAGTAGGCTCAATGAGCTGAATGGCCTAAGTCTGCCCCTATGGCTTATGGTCTTATGGTCTTATGGTCTCTGTTTGGATGAACTCAATGACAGAGGCTCCAATGTCCACCAGGGCAGAGAATTCCAAAGGTACATCTCTATCCCCTCAGGGATAAAAATATCTCTTCATCAACATGGTGGCGCAGCGGTAGAATTGCTGCTTTACAGCGCCAGAGACCCGAGTTCGATCCTGACTATGGGTGCCGTATGTACAAGAGTTTGTACGTTCTCCCCGTGACCGTGTGGGTTTTCCCCGGTGGCTCTGGTTTCCTCCGACAATCCAAAGACGTACAGGTTCGTAGCTTAATTGATTTAGGTAAAAGTTGCAAATTGTCCCTAGCGTGTAAGATAGTGCTAGTGTACGGGGATCACTAGTCGGCACGGGCTCGTTGGGCCGAAGGGCCCGTTTCCACTCTGTATCTCTAAACTAAACTAAACTAAACAAAACTAATGTCATATCCTTAATACCGATGCCATGATCCCTAGTTCGAGACTTACATGAAAATATTCAATTAATTATTATTTTATGGTTACTTATTCCTGCACAGTTCCTCAATGTAACCAACCATATATTTAACCATTTATTTTGTCCTCTCCACTACAGACTCTAGCCTGGAGGCCAAATCAAACATTTGTACTATATCCATTCTATACTGATAATTTCCAAATAATGAGCCCAAATAGGTTGTATACATGTTAATTTTACAATTCATACTACAATTGGTAATTTAACTATGCATAACCATGAATTGTTCAATATATTTTCTAACCATCAACTGTAACACTAAATTTTACACAGTTTATGAACGCATTAATTGCTACACTGCAGTATTAATTAGATATTGCTTTCAGTGCATTATGAAATGCCATAAATCCAGCATTATCATTATATCATTTTCTACTTTGATTCCTTCTTAAGCCTTCCTTATCTTCGTCTTTCGTCTTGACTCGCCATAGCTACCAAACCATTCCTCTTCATTACTGCATATGCTGAAATTAGAAAATTATTTCCTCTGATCTTCTTTCCTTAAGTTATTTCCACTGCTTGTAACTCAACAAGCACTGTTATCAGTTTCCCTTGATGCACTGTGCCGACATAGCTTTGCTTTGATATCGTTCAATCCCGGACTCTTGGAACAAGATGTTGTCAGAACTCTTCAAAGGTTCAGACGTTCATAGTCATAGGATGAGAATTGAGCTACATGGCCCATCGAGTCTACTTTGCCATTTAATCACGGCTGATCTATCTTTTCCTCTCAACCCCATTCTCCTGCCTTGTCCCTTAACCTTTGACACGTTTACTAATCAATCTCCACTTTAAAAATACCCAATGACTTGGCCTCCACAGCAGTCTGTGCCAATGAATTTCACAGATACACCATCCTCTGACTCAAGAAATTCCTCGTTATCTCCTGTGTGCCCTTTAATTTTGAGGCTGTGCCCTCTGGTACTAGAGTCTCCAACTTCTGGAAACATCCTCTCCACATCCACTCTATCCAGGCCTTTCACTATTCGGTAAGTTTCAATGCGATCCCCCCCTCATCCTTCCAAACTCCAGTGAGTACAGGCCCAGAGCCATCAACGCCTTCAACTTCACAGTGCAATCCATTCCTCTCTTAAGGCATCCAGCTCAATCCAAGCATAATTCAGTTCAATTGGTATTCCGTAGACAGCAGATAGCCTGTAGATATCAAACTCTTCTTTAAATGGCTTGTCGCCTCATCCACTCTCATCTAACTAGTTAAAATAACCGTGCAGCATCTCATAGAGAGCTTCGTGACATACACCGTACCAGTGCATCCTTACAGAGATAGAGCTTTTGCACTGATGTTGTGATGAAATGGCTTCTCTGAAATCACTGGCCGAATGGCATTCTGACACCCTTGTGCCTCCTTTTTCATCTCTGGCCTTTGTCCTCCCATCTGCCAATCAACCCTCCCCTCACCTTTATTTACCCTGCGATAGAACAGGAATGGGCGGCACGGCGGCGCAGTGGTTGAGTTGCTACATTACAGCGCCAGAGACCCAGGTTCGATCCTGGCCGTAGATGCTATCTGTGCGGAGTTTGCACATTCTACCTGTGACCACGTGGGCTCTCTCCGGCTGCTCCGGTTCCCTCCGACACTCCAAAGAAATACAGGTTTGTCGGTTAATTGGCTTCTGTAAATTGTAAACTGTCCCTGGTGTGTAGGATAGTACTAGTAGAAGGCTGCTAACCCTCAACATCACCTATTCCGTTTCTCCAGAGATGTTGCCTGACCTGTTACGTTACTCCAACATTTTATGTTTATCTGCACTGCAAATTCATAGATCCTCAAAGGTGGTGGTGGTGGTCTTTGGAAAGAGTTGCCAAATGAAGTAGCAGAGGCAGTTAACAACATTTAAAAGACATTGGGGCAAGTTCCCATTTGCTCTATCTATCGCACTTTAACTTCCTTATATCTATGTAGAGCATTACCAGATTTGATTGGACAGCATGCAAAACAAAGCCTTTCACTTTACCTCAGAACACAAGACAATATTAAACCTAAATCTTTAGTTTTACTTATCAGGATGGCAGCAACCAGGAGAGACAGTGAATGCAGCAAAATTTCCTTCCCTGGTCTTGTATATTATTGCAACTGTTCGTAACTAAGAACACTTTTTCTACCACAAAGGCTTGGAGAACAGCACGTAGGTTTGTTCACGTTTAATGAGGTATAACCTTGGCTTGAAGCAGTTCAGAGAAGGTTCACCGAATTGATTCCAGGGGTGAGGAGTTTAAACTGTGAAGAGAGAATGAACAAAATGAGCCCATGCTCTTTGGAGTTTAAAAAGATGAGCGTTGATCCCATTGCAACGTGAAGCCCTGGGGGACCTTGGAGGTTGATACTGACAGACTAATTTACATTGGGGTCATATTGGGCAGCTTGCAGCCCAGCGGTATGAACATTGACTTCTCCAACTTTAGATAGTTCTGTCCCTCTCTTCCCCTCCCCCTTCCCAGTTCTCCCTCTATCTTCCTGTCTCCACCCATATCCTTCCTTTGTCCCGCCCCCCTGACATCAGTCTGAAGAAGGGTCTCGACCCGAAACGTCACCCATTCCTTCTCTCCTGAGATGCTGCCTGACCTGCTGAGTCACCCCAGCATTTTGTGAATAAATACCTTGAGGTCATATTAACATCTGCAGCTCTTTGACATTTAGATTCAGAGAATCTTTTCAGCAACTGGATCTTTCGGACATTGTTAGAAGGACAATAAACACTGGGAGAAACGTTAGAGGCCGGCACGGTGTCGCGGGGTAGAGTTGCTGCCTTACAGCGCCTGAGATCCAGGTTCGATCCTGACTGTGGGCGCTGTCTGTACAAGTTTGTACATTCTCCCTGTGACCGTATTTTTCTGGGTCCTCCAGTTTCGTTACCACACTCCAAAGACATGTAGGTTTGTAGGTTAATTGGTTTCCGAAAGAAAATCGTTAAATTGTCCCTAGCATGTGGAATAGTGCTCGTGTATGAGGTGATCGGTGGTTGGCACCGACTGTGGGCCAAAGGGCCTGTTCCTCCATTTATCTCTAAAGTCTAAAAGTCTAAAGGCTGTATTTGAATTTGTAGGTGCAGAACATTGTAATTTTTTTCATGTTGTGCTTCACTTCGTGAAATTCAGTTATGTCTCCTCTTCCTGTCAATTGTCTGACTGAAACAGATTGTTCACCATATCCGAGCTCCTGGATCATTCTCATCAGGTCTGCCTACCTCCACCTCTGTAATACTCTGCTCTCTCTCTCTCTCAGTTCCTTCAGCATTGAAATGATTACCTATGCCTTTTATTAACCACACGCACAACTATTCCAATGTAATTCTGCCGTGCCTTCTATTAACTCAAGGTCAGTCCGTCAAGGCCTACTTGATCACCCGGTTGATGACCATTTTAACTCTGCTTCCCATTCCCAATCTGACCTTTCTGTCCTGTGTCTCCACCATTGCCAGGGTGAGGCCACACGCAAATTGGAGAAACAGCACCTAATATTTTGCTTGGGTAGCTTACAGCCCAGTGGCATGAACATTGAATTCTCTAATTTTAGGATAACCTATTTGGATAACCTTGTTTTAATCTACACATTGAAGTGTTGATTAGTCCTACATGCAAAACTTGGCTTGATTTTATAGTTATCACCTCATTAACAAATACCTCCATGACTTCACCCCCCCCCCAAAAGGAATAGGTGACGTTTTGGGTCAAGACCCTCCTTCAGACTCAGGTTTGCCAGGTCTCAGACCTGAGTCTGAAGAAGGGTCTCGACCAGAAACATCACCTATTCCTTTTCTCCAGAGATGCTGTCTGGCCCGCTGAGTTACTCCAGCTTATTGCGTCTATCTTTGGTTTAAACCAGCAGCTGCAGTTCCTTCCTACACAATGAAATTGAGTTTAGTTTAGATATACAGCGTGTAAACAGGCCCTTCTGCCCACCAAAGTGGAAGAAAGATAATGGAATGGACAGGGTGGCAAGCACCTTGACGATACTTCTAGCCTTCCTGATGCAATGTACCTTGAAGGTGGACTGGATGGAAGGAAGTGACCAGAGCTGTGGACTGTTCCCAGTGACACCATTCAGCGACGGACGTCAAGTGCTGCTGGAAGGTCATCAACTCTGGAAGGGATGCTCTTTGGTCTGCCTGAACCTTGATGGTCTCCCAGCAGAGCGAGATGTCCATCAGGGAATGTCGCCAACTGGCCCACTCTGAAGGACGCTTTGAAGCTCGGTGCAGCCAACACCAAGGCTCTTTGGGGGAGGACCACAGTCTAGGGTCCTTCTGCTGCTGGACACTGGGGGGCAGGGTGTGGTGGGGATACCCCTCAGACAAGGGAAGGGATATCACCCCAGGGGCCACATGAGAATGGCAAGGGTGCTGGGCATGAGAATGGCAAGGGTGCTAGGTGTAATTATGGTTTTTGAGAACACCACCAAATATATCGCTAACGAATGTATGTGTAGCTGCTGAGAATGTCCAAGGATTTTTGCACAGTTCTTTTTTATTCTGAATAAAGTTTATTTTGATAATTTTTTTTAATTCCCCGCTTCATCCTGTAACCCTGTAGATGCAAAAACAGAAGAATGTCCGCATTATCTTGCAGGAAAAGACAACGCCATTGTTGTCTCTCCGAGAGGGCAACGTTTTCATGTTTACTTGTTCCCCTGTCAAGTCCAAAAGCAAGTCATGGCTGCTAATACTGTTCTCCGCTCCAATATTCTTGACAAACATTGTGTTTCCCTTGTCGCAGCAGAATGGTGAATAGCTGGCAGACAGCGCAAAGGATACCTGCAATTTATCTGTTTGCCGTTGCTTTTGATGACACTGTTGGGAGCAGGAAGGCTCAGAGCTGTCATCTGCCTACTTATTTCACTGTTCCTCCTTGGAGAGCGCAAGGAAATGAAAGAAGAATGGGTGACAGCAGGGAGAGGAGTGCGAGACAGAGAAAGCTGATCGATAAATGGGTTAGTGTTTGCATCACTATTAACACAGCCGCTGTCGCTGTTCCCATTCACTGTATCACTCACTGCGAGATTCACCGGTCAATGCATTTCCCCTTCTCACAAATCCAAACAACCTTCGCGGCTATAAAAGGAAGACATTCCTTGCAAGTGTCGAGAGCAGCAAATGAACTCTCTGGTTTCACAACATAAATCACCCTCTCTTTTTCAGATAAAAGTCAACACCTTGACTGGTCTGCATTATTTCACAACCACAGTTTACCCTGATAGGGTGATCCGTCTCTGTCATACTGTTAAAATGATAATGCCAATTAAATAACACAAGTAATTGCTGGTTTATCCCTCCAGAATTCCCTTAAGATATTATTGTGGAATATGAATGAGGTCTAGTCTGCTCAGTTGAGCAGCAATGTGATTTGTATCTTTTAACCTTCTTTCAACCCTGTTTCCTGATCCAATGATCATAATTATAATTCAAATATCTGGAGTCAGTCACAGGGTTCATAAAGATTCTGGCGAGGGATTAAAAAATGCACATTTTAAAACAGTTGGCGACACAAAGCACACAGGCGCTTTAGACTTTAGAGAATCAGCGAGGAAAGAATCAGCCTTTCGGCCCATCGAGTCCGTGCCAACCAGCGTTCACCCCGTACACTAGCACTATCCTACACACGCTAGGGACCATTTACGATTTTACCAAAGCCAATTAACCTACAAACTTGTCTTTAATAGAGTGTGGGAAGAAAACGGAACACCTGGCGAAAACTCACACGGTCACGGGGAGAATGTACAAACTCCGCTCAGGCAGCGCCCAAGGTCAGGATCGAACCCGAGTCTCTGGCGGTGTAAGGCAGCAACTCCACCGCTGTGCCACCGTGTTGCACTGTTGATGAAAATCGAAGACCAGGCCCCATTAAAAGCCATAACCCCCATTCATGTTACCTTTAAGTTATAGGTGGCCTGAGTAAATTGAAATAATCCTTTAGGATGCCAATAAAAGGTTTAATAACAGAAAGGTGATATTAATGGAGTGTTACAGGAAGGGTGGTTCAGGGGAGGGGTATTATTTTAAATGTTACTGTTTTTCTCTTGTTTGTTTAGTCTCAACAACTGGATTTATTTATTATTGGTATTGTAAAGAGGCTTCATCCTGTGATCATTGATTGGCTATGAAAAAGTGAATCAGGATTTTGCCACCAGGATCTTGATTAAAGAGGCAATCTGATCATAATTCTGTCTTTCGGCGAATCTGTGGAATTCATTGCTACAGAAGTCTGTGGAGGCCAAGTCAAGGTATATTTTTAAGGCGGAGATTGACCGATTCCTGATTAGTATGGATGTCAGGGGTTAAGGGGAGAAGGCGGGAGAATGGGGTTGAGAGGGAAAGATAGATCAGCCACTATTGAATGGCAGAGTAAGCTTGATGGACCGAATGGGCTAATTCTGCTCCAATAACTTTTGAACTTATGAGATGATGCCTGAGCTGCTGAGCCACTCCAGCACTTTGTGTCTTTCTTTGGTAAACCAGCACCTGCAGTTCCTTGTTATTCCAATTATACAAAAAGGGAAATAAATAAAGAAAGAAAGGATAGGCCAACAAATCTTACATATAATGAAGTATATTGTAAAATGAAATCACTTTATAATAAAGAGATCCTCGCATTTACATAATAGTTTATTAGGTTACAGCAATGACAAGAATAGATCACATAATGAATTGCTAGGTGAACACGAGAACAGGTGTTACATGAGAAAGCAGAGCAGGCATTTTGCATCATTAATTCCCATTGTGCTGTAGGATCAGTGTAATCTTCCTAAAAACAAACAAGCATCATCTAAATACAACAGGTAAATGTACAAGTTGGGAACAGGAGCAGGCCATGCAGCCCCTCAAGGCTTCACTGTTATTTGACAAGATCATGGCTCACCTGATTGTAACAATGGTAACCATGGGAGCGGCACGGTGGAGTTGCTGCCTCACAGCGCCAGAGTCCTGGGTTCGATCCTGACTATGGGTGCTGTCTGTACAGAGTTTGTACAGTCTCCCCATGACTGCGTGGGTTTTCTCTTGGTGCCCCGGTTTCCTCCCACATTCCAAAGACATACAGGTTTGTAAGTTAATTGGCTTCGGTAAAAATTGCAAATTGTTCCTTGCGTTTAGGATAGTGTTAGTGTAGGGGACCACTGGTCAGAGCAGACTCGGTGGGTCGAAGGGCCTGTTCCCGCGCTGTATCTCTAAAAAAATCCCCCCCCCCCCTTGTTTATCCTGTGACAAATAGATCATTGTAGACTCTCTTGCACAGCATCTCTTGCACAGAGTAGGTGAATTGAGATCCAGAGTACATAGGTCCATGATGAGGGGGGAAATATTTAATAGGTAACTTTTTCAGACAAAGGGTGGTGGGTGTATGGAACGAGCTGCCGGAGGAGGATGTTTAAGCCGATACTATCGCAACGTTTAAGAAACATTTAAACCGGTACATGGATAGGACACGTTTAGTGGGATATGTGCCAAAGGCAGGCAGGTGGGACTAGTGTAAATGGGATATGTTGGTCAGTGTGGGAAAGTTGGGCCAAAGGGCCTGTTTCCACACTGTATGACTCGATGACTAAGCATCTATGTTCCTTTCAGCAAGAACATTCCAAACACTCACAACATCTGAGAGAAATAAAGTTTGCCTCATCTCCATCTTAATGGATAACTCCAACTTTCTAAAGGGTGACCTCCTGATTCCAGATTCTCAGGAGAAGAATCATCAGCCACATTCACCTTCGCAAGACCCCACATTTCAATCAAATCATATCTCGCCTTCCTTGACTTTAACAGATACAAACCTAGCTAATCTAACCTTTCCTTATAAAACAACTCACCCATTCTACGTATTAATCCAGTAAACCTTCTTAAAACTGCTTCCGATGCATGAATATCCTTCCTTAAATAAGGGGACCAGCATTGAACAACACTGCAGATGTGGTCTCGATATTGCATTGTATACGGATGAAATTCTTGCTATTGAGGGAGTGCAGCGTAGGTTTACCCGGTTAATTCCCGGGAATTACCGGGTAAACCTACGCTGGCATATGATGAACGAATGGATCGATTGGGCTTACATTCACTGGAATTTAGAAGGATGAGAGGGGATCTTATAGAAACATATAAAATTCTTAAGGGATTGAACAGGCTAGATGCAGGAAAAATGCTCCTGATGTTGGGAGAGTCCAGAACCAGGGGTCAGAGTTTAAGAATAAGAGGTAGGCCATTTAGGACTGAGATGAGGAAAAACCTTTTCATCCAGAGAGTCGTGAATCTGTGGAATTCTCTGCCACCGAAGACAGTGGAGGCCAATTCACTGGATGTATTCAAAAGAGAGTTAGATATAGTTCTTAGGGCTAATGGAATCAAGGGATATGGGGCAAAAGCAGGAACGGGGTACTGATTTTGGATGATCAGCCATGATCCTACTGAATGGCGGTGCTGGCTCAAAGGTCCAAATGGCCTACTCCTGCACCTATTTTCTATGTTTCTACAAAATATAATCTCCCTGCATTTACATTAAATTCCCAGGCAATAAACAGCAGTATTGTCTTGGCTTTGCTAATTACTGATAAATGCTAACCTTTTGTAAATCAAGACAGCCTGTATCTCAGATCTACAAATATTTCACCATTTGGGTCATAGGCTTTGTTTTCATTCTTCCAGCAATGGATAATTGTATATTTTCCCACATTGTAACGCTCCACCACCAATTATCCAGCAACTGGTCGTCCAGCGCCTCCTGTCATCGGACAAAATCCCACCCGGAATTCCCCCAGAAAATGTGGTGCCTAGTCCGGGCGAGATGGCTGATCTCGACTTCATCGGGACTTTGTGCTGATGGGCAGGTTGAATTTCCCCCATGGATCTCCGGCCCGTCCAGTGCGGGCAGATCCGTTCCCATAGCCGACTCCCGCGGCCGACTTTGCGTGCCGCTATCTCGGTCCCCCCCCCCCAAGACCGTGACCTCCGGCAAAACGGATAATCCAGAAAGGCTCTGGAACCAAAGGTGCCGGAAAATCGGCGGTGGACCCCCTGCACTCCTGTTTTCCGAGTCTTCCCACTGCCGTCATCTATCTGAATCCTTTTGTATCCTCTTTATGTCCTCTCCATGATTTATTTTTATCTTTGCTTTGCTTCATCGGCAAACTCAGCAATCGTACTTTCAGTGACTCAATTAATCTCTGGATTACCTCTCACTCAACCTCACTACACCCAACGGATACTCCTACATCAATAAACCACGCTCGGAAGGCCGAGGTGGTGGGATTGCCGTAATTCACCGACAGGACTTCAAGATCAACCTCATCTCCATCTCATCTGCTCCGTCATTTGAACACCTGGCTTTCAAACTCTCTGGCCACACAAAATTAGTCATGGCAGTTGTCTACCGCCCTCCCAAACCACACCCATCATTCCTTTCTGACTTCTCTGACTTTCTGACCCAGTTCTGTTCTCTCTCCCCCTCAATCCTCCTCCTCGGTGATTTCAACATCCACATGGACTCCACTGACTCCACAATAACCGCTGACTTCACTGAAATACTCAACTGCTTTAACCTCACTCAACATGTAAATTTTCCCACCCATAACCGTGGGCACATTCTGGACCTTGTCTGCTCCACTGGACTAAATCTACATCACCTCTCTGGCTCCGACCCCACCCTCTCTGATCACTTAGCCATCACCATGTCCGTCAACATTCCCACCCCAGCTCCAAAGCAAAAACGCAAAATAAACTTCCGCAAGCTGAACTCTGTTTCACCTACCTCGCTCTCATCCTCCCTCTCTGAAATAATGTCCGCCTCTCCCTTCGTTGACCTCCACAGCCCCTCTGACCTCACTGACTACTACAACCGCACTCTCTCCTCCTGCCTCGACCAGCTTGCACCTATAAAAACCAAAACAGTTTCCTTCACCCACTCTGCTCCCTGGTTTACCCCTGAACTCCGCGTGATGAAAACTCATGCCCGTCAACTTGAAAGACTCCGCAACAAAACAGGTCTCACAATTCACTCCCAAGCCTACAAAGACCACATACAGCACTATAAAGATGCCCTCTCCCATGCCCACTCCACCTACTACTCTCAAATAATTCACTCTGGCTCCGGAAATCCCAAAACACTCTTCTCTACAATAAACAAACTCCTCAGCCCCCTGGACACCATCTCCCAATCATTCACAGTTGACAAATGCACCACTTTCCTTTCATTCTTCCAAAGCAAAATAGACAACATCTACAGCACCTTAACCACCAACGCACCTGCTCCCCCTCAAACCACCTGCCCCCCCTTATCCTGTCAGCCCCTGCCTCAGTTCTCCCCAATCTCCACCACCGACCTCTCTGACCTTTTCACAGGAATAAAAACTGCCACCTACTCCCTGGACCCCATCCCCTCCAGCTTTGTCAAGGCCTGCCTTCCTGCTCTCTCTCCACTTATCACTGCAACAATAAACTCCTCCCTGTCCACTGGCATCGTCCCGCCATCCCTCAAAATCGCTGCTGTCACCCCCATTCTGAAAAAACCTGGTCTAAACCCTGACACCCCAAACAACTTCAGACCAATCTCCAACCTACCCTTTCTGTCCAAAGTTTTGGAACGTGCTGTAGCTTCCCAACTAAAATACCACCTCTCTACCAATAACCTGTATGAAACTTTCCAATCTGGATTCCGCTCAAACCACTGTACTGAAACTGCGCTCCTCAAAATCACAAATGACATTCTCCTCTCCTCCGACGCTGGCAACCTCAACATCCTCATCCTACTTGACCTCAGCGCCGCCTTTGACACCATAAATCACTCCATTCTCCTCACCCGACTTGAAACCTCCCTTAACATCACCGGCACAGCCCTATCCTGGTTTAA
Source organism: Rhinoraja longicauda (assembly GCF_053455715.1). Lineage (NCBI taxonomy): Eukaryota > Metazoa > Chordata > Chondrichthyes > Rajiformes > Arhynchobatidae > Rhinoraja > Rhinoraja longicauda. The sequence continues at coordinate 12,828,559 of NC_135974.1, forward strand.
ATCTTACCTCTCTGACAGACACCAGTTCATCTCCATTAACAACTGTAAATCCTCCACCGCTCCCCTCCCCCAAGGTGTCCCCCAAGGCTCAGTCCTTGGCCCCCTCCTCTTCATCCTCTACCTGTTCCCCCTTGGTCAATTAATCCGCCGTCATGGTCTCAACTTCCACTGCTTCGCCGATGATATCCAGCTCCTCATCTCCACCAAGTCAATCTCCTCCACCACACACTCTACACTGACAAACTGCATTACTGAAATAAAATCTTGGCTTCAATCAAACTTCCTCAAACTCAATTGCAACAAATCTGAAATCATCATCATTGGTCCAAAAATGCTCACCAAATCCACCCAAAACTTCATCCTCAACATTGATGGTCTCCCAGTATCCACCTCACCTCACATCCGGAATCTTGGAATCATCCTTGATCAAACCCTCTCCTTCGACAAACACATCAAACACATCACAAAGACAGCCTTCTTCCACCTCAAAAACATTGCCCGTCTCCGTCCATCCCTCTCCTCCACAGCTGCAGAAACCCTCATCCACGCCTTCATCACCTCCCGTCTGGACTACTGCAACAGCCTCCTCTATGGCGCACCCTCAAAAATCATCAATAAACTTCAATACATTCAAAACTCCGCTGCCCGTCTACTCACACACACCTCGATCCGTGACCATATCACCCCCGTCCTTTATAAACTCCACTGGCTCCCCATCCCCCAGAGAATCCAGTACAAAATCCTCCTCATAACCTACAAAGCCCTCCATAACCTGGCCCCATCCTACCTGACCGACCTCCTCCACAGGCACACTCCCACCTGCACCCTCCGCTCTGCCGCTGCCAATCTCCTATCCCCCCACATCCGGACTAAACTCAGATCCTGGGGGGACAGGGCTTTCTCCATCGCTGCTCCCACCCTATGGAACTCACTACCCCAAACCGTTAGAGACTCCCCCACACTCACCACATTCAAAACATCGCTGAAGTCTCACCTGTTCAGCACTGCCTTCAACCACTGAAGGTCACCTCACCTACTGTCTCCTTTCTCTGTTCATTTATTTATTTACTTATTTATCTATTTATTAATTTCCCTATGTTCTCAAAATCTCTGTAAAGCGTCTTTGAGTATATGAAAAGCGCTATATAAATAAAATGTATTATTATTATTATTATTATTATATACATGACCCAGCCAATGTGGCACACTACTTGTTCCATCTTGCCAGCCAGATAGAAGCAAGATAAGTTTTTGTTTCGGCCTCTGGTTTCTGCTTGCCAGACAATTGTCTATCCATGCCAAGATGTTACCTCCTGCACCATGAGATGGTGTTTTTTGCAATAACATTTCATCTGGCATTACATCAAGTGCCTCTGGACATCTAGTTATAATACTTTCACTGATTTTCCGTATCTAAAGATCTCTGGCGAGCCTGTCAAATATGAGTACTCTTTTGTGTTGACTCTGCCTGATTATGTTGACATTTTCTCAGTGTCCCGCTATAATGTCTTTAGTAATAGCTTCGGTCACTCTTTTTGTGACTGGTGTTAAATTAATCGCCCCTCCCCCCCCCCCCCCATCTTAAGCAAAGTAGAAAATGCTGGAGGAACTCAACAGGTCAGGCATGAGGGCTCGGTGGCACAGCGGAAGAGTTGCTCACTTACAGCGCCACAGCCCCAGGTTTGATCCTGACCATGGCATCAGGAAAACTGGCATTATTTCAACCAAGATGTTATTGTATATCGAATTATGAGAGCCAGTTAGGATCTTTCTCCCAGGATGGAAAAATCAAATACTAGAGGGTCTAGCTTTAAGGTGAGAGAGGCAAGGTTTAAAGGAGATGTGTCATAGATTCCAGATTCTCAGGAGAAGAATCATCAGCCACATTCACCTTCGCAAGACCCCACATTTCAATCAAATCATATCTCGCCTTCCTTGACTTTAACAGATACAAACCTAGCTAATCTAACCTTTCCTTATAAAACAACTCACCCATTCTACGTATTAATCCAGTAAACCTTCTTAAAACTGCTTCCGATGCATGAATATCCTTCCTTAAATAAGGGGACCAGCATTGAACAACACTGCAGATGTGGTCTCGATATTGCATTGTATACGGATGAAATTCTTGCTATTGAGGGAGTGCAGCGTAGGTTTACCCGGTTAATTCCCGGGAATTACCGGGTAAACCTACGCTGGCATATGATGAACGAATGGATCGATTGGGCTTACATTCACTGGAATTTAGAAGGATGAGAGGGGATCTTATAGAAACATATAAAATTCTTAAGGGATTGAACAGGCTAGATGCAGGAAAAATGCTCCTGATGTTGGGAGAGTCCAGAACCAGGGGTCAGAGTTTAAGAATAAGAGGTAGGCCATTTAGGACTGAGATGAGGAAAAACCTTTTCATCCAGAGAGTCGTGAATCTGTGGAATTCTCTGCCACCGAAGACAGTGGAGGCCAATTCACTGGATGTATTCAAAAGAGAGTTAGATATAGTTCTTAGGGCTAATGGAATCAAGGGATATGGGGCAAAAGCAGGAACGGGGTACTGATTTTGGATGATCAGCCATGATCCTACTGAATGGCGGTGCTGGCTCAAAGGTCCAAATGGCCTACTCCTGCACCTATTTTCTATGTTTCTACAAAATATAATCTCCCTGCATTTACATTAAATTCCCAGGCAATAAACAGCAGTATTGTCTTGGCTTTGCTAATTACTGATAAATGCTAACCTTTTGTAAATCAAGACAGCCTGTATCTCAGATCTACAAATATTTCACCATTTGGGTCATAGGCTTTGTTTTCATTCTTCCAGCAATGGATAATTGTATATTTTCCCACATTGTAACGCTCCACCACCAATTATCCAGCAACTGGTCGTCCAGCGCCTCCTGTCATCGGACAAAATCCCACCCGGAATTCCCCCAGAAAATGTGGTGCCTAGTCCGGGCGAGATGGCTGATCTCGACTTCATCGGGACTTTGTGCTGATGGGCAGGTTGAATTTCCCCCATGGATCTCCGGCCCGTCCAGTGCGGGCAGATCCGTTCCCATAGCCGACTCCCGCGGCCGACTTTGCGTGCCGCTATCTCGGTCCCCCCCCCCCCAAGACCGTGACCTCCGGCAAAACGGATAATCCAGAAAGGCTCTGGAACCAAAGGTGCCGGAAAATCGGCGGTGGACCCCCTGCACTCCTGTTTTCCGAGTCTTCCCACTGCCGTCATCTATCTGAATCCTTTTGTATCCTCTTTATGTCCTCTCCATGATTTATTTTTATCTTTGCTTTGCTTCATCGGCAAACTCAGCAATCGTACTTTCAGTGACTCAATTAATCTCTGGATTACCTCTCACTCAACCTCACTACACCCAACGGATACTCCTACATCAATAAACCACGCTCGGAAGGCCGAGGTGGTGGGATTGCCGTAATTCACCGACAGGACTTCAAGATCAACCTCATCTCCATCTCATCTGCTCCGTCATTTGAACACCTGGCTTTCAAACTCTCTGGCCACACAAAATTAGTCATGGCAGTTGTCTACCGCCCTCCCAAACCACACCCATCATTCCTTTCTGACTTCTCTGACTTTCTGACCCAGTTCTGTTCTCTCTCCCCCTCAATCCTCCTCCTCGGTGATTTCAACATCCACATGGACTCCACTGACTCCACAATAACCGCTGACTTCACTGAAATACTCAACTGCTTTAACCTCACTCAACATGTAAATTTTCCCACCCATAACCGTGGGCACATTCTGGACCTTGTCTGCTCCACTGGACTAAATCTACATCACCTCTCTGGCTCCGACCCCACCCTCTCTGATCACTTAGCCATCACCATGTCCGTCAACATTCCCACCCCAGCTCCAAAGCAAAAACGCAAAATAAACTTCCGCAAGCTGAACTCTGTTTCACCTACCTCGCTCTCATCCTCCCTCTCTGAAATAATGTCCGCCTCTCCCTTCGTTGACCTCCACAGCCCCTCTGACCTCACTGACTACTACAACCGCACTCTCTCCTCCTGCCTCGACCAGCTTGCACCTATAAAAACCAAAACAGTTTCCTTCACCCACTCTGCTCCCTGGTTTACCCCTGAACTCCGCGTGATGAAAACTCATGCCCGTCAACTTGAAAGACTCCGCAACAAAACAGGTCTCACAATTCACTCCCAAGCCTACAAAGACCACATACAGCACTATAAAGATGCCCTCTCCCATGCCCACTCCACCTACTACTCTCAAATAATTCACTCTGGCTCCGGAAATCCCAAAACACTCTTCTCTACAATAAACAAACTCCTCAGCCCCCTGGACACCATCTCCCAATCATTCACTGTTGACAAATGCACCACTTTCCTTTCATTCTTCCAAAGCAAAATAGACAACATCTACAGCACCTTAACCACCAACGCACCTGCTCCCCCTCAAACCACCTGCCCCCCCTTATCCTGTCAGCCCCTGCCTCAGTTCTCCCCAATCTCCACCACCGACCTCTCTGACCTTTTCACAGGAATAAAAACTGCCACCTACTCCCTGGACCCCATCCCCTCCAGCTTTGTCAAGGCCTGCCTTCCTGCTCTCTCTCCACTTATCACTGCAACAATAAACTCCTCCCTGTCCACTGGCATCGTCCCGCCATCCCTCAAAATCGCTGCTGTCACCCCCATTCTGAAAAAACCTGGTCTAAACCCTGACACCCCAAACAACTTCAGACCAATCTCCAACCTACCCTTTCTGTCCAAAGTTTTGGAACGTGCTGTAGCTTCCCAACTAAAATACCACCTCTCTACCAATAACCTGTATGAAACTTTCCAATCTGGATTCCGCTCAAACCACTGTACTGAAACTGCGCTCCTCAAAATCACAAATGACATTCTCCTCTCCTCCGACGCTGGCAACCTCAACATCCTCATCCTACTTGACCTCAGCGCCGCCTTTGACACCATAAATCACTCCATTCTCCTCACCCGACTTGAAACCTCCCTTAACATCACCGGCACAGCCCTATCCTGGTTTAAATCTTACCTCTCTGACAGACACCAGTTCATCTCCATTAACAACTGTAAATCCTCCACCGCTCCCCTCCCCCAAGGTGTCCCCCAAGGCTCAGTCCTTGGCCCCCTCCTCTTCATCCTCTACCTGTTCCCCCTTGGTCAATTAATCCGCCGTCATGGTCTCAACTTCCACTGCTTCGCCGATGATATCCAGCTCCTCATCTCCACCAAGTCAATCTCCTCCACCACACACTCTACACTGACAAACTGCATTACTGAAATAAAATCTTGGCTTCAATCAAACTTCCTCAAACTCAATTGCAACAAATCTGAAATCATCATCATTGGTCCAAAAATGCTCACCAAATCCACCCAAAACTTCATCCTCAACATTGATGGCCTCCCAGTATCCACCTCACCTCACATCCGGAATCTTGGAATCATCCTTGATCAAACCCTCTCCTTCGACAAACACATCAAACACATCACAAAGACAGCCTTCTTCCACCTCAAAAACATTGCCCGTCTCCGTCCATCCCTCTCCTCCACAGCTGCAGAAACCCTCATCCACGCCTTCATCACCTCCCGTCTGGACTACTGCAACAGCCTCCTCTATGGCGCACCCTCAAAAATCATCAATAAACTTCAATACATTCAAAACTCCGCTGCCCGTCTACTCACACACACCTCGATCCGTGACCATATCACCCCCGTCCTTTATAAACTCCACTGGCTCCCCATCCCCCAGAGAATCCAGTACAAAATCCTCCTCATAACCTACAAAGCCCTCCATAACCTGGCCCCATCCTACCTGACCGACCTCCTCCACAGGCACACTCCCACCTGCACCCTCCGCTCTGCCGCTGCCAATCTCCTATCCCCCCACATCCGGACTAAACTCAGATCCTGGGGGAACAGGGCTTTCTCCATCGCTGCTCCCACCCTATGGAACTCACTACCCCAAACCGTTAGAGACTCCCCCACACTCACCACATTCAAAACATCGCTGAAGTCTCACCTGTTCAGCACTGCCTTCAACCACTGAAGGTCACCTCACCTACTGTCTCCTTTCTCTGTTCATTTATTTATTTACTTATTTATCTATTTATTAATTTCCCTATGTTCTCAAAATCTCTGTAAAGCGTCTTTGAGTATATGAAAAGCGCTATATAAATAAAATGTATTATTATTATTATTATTATTATATACATGACCCAGCCAATGTGGCACACTACTTGTTCCATCTTGCCAGCCAGATAGAAGCAAGATAAGTTTTTGTTTCGGCCTCTGGTTTCTGCTTGCCAGACAATTGTCTATCCATGCCAAGATGTTACCTCCTGCACCATGAGATGGTGTTTTTTGCAATAACATTTCATCTGGCATTACATCAAGTGCCTCTGGACATCTAGTTATAATACTTTCACTGATTTTCCGTATCTAAAGATCTCTGGCGAGCCTGTCAAATATGAGTACTCTTTTGTGTTGACTCTGCCTGATTATGTTGACATTTTCTCAGTGTCCCGCTATAATGTCTTTAGTAATAGCTTCGGTCACTCTTTTTGTGACTGGTGTTAAATTAATCGCCCCTCCCCCCCCCCCCCCATCTTAAGCAAAGTAGAAAATGCTGGAGGAACTCAACAGGTCAGGCATGAGGGCTCGGTGGCACAGCGGAAGAGTTGCTCACTTACAGCGCCACAGCCCCAGGTTTGATCCTGACCATGGCATCAGGAAAACTGGCATTATTTCAACCAAGATGTTATTGTATATCGAATTATGAGAGCCAGTTAGGATCTTTCTCCCAGGATGGAAAAATCAAATACTAGAGGGTCTAGCTTTAAGGTGAGAGAGGCAAGGTTTAAAGGAGATGTGTCATAGATTTTTAGAGTCTAACAGAATGGAAACAGGCCCTTCGGCCTAACTTGCCCTCGCCGACCAACATGTCCCATCTACACTAATCACAAATGCCTGCGTTTAGCACATATCCCTAAACCTACCCTATCGATATACCTGTCTAAATGTGTCTAAATCTGTCTAAACCTGTCTAAATTGTGATAGTCCCTGCCTCAACTATGTCCTCCGGCAGCTTGTTCCATACACCCACCACCCTTTGTGTAAAAAAAGTTACTCCTCAGATTTCCATTAAATCCCCCCCCCCCACCCCCCCCCATCACTTTCAACCTATGTCCTCTGGTTCTCGCTTCTACTCTGGGCAAAAGATTCTGTGCGTTTACCTAAACTATTCCTTTCATGATTTTGTAAACCTCTATATGATCACCCCACAACCTCCTGTGCTCCAAGGTATGAAGCCCTAGCCTGCTCAACCTCTCCCTATAGTTCAGTCCCTCGAGTCCTGGCAACATCAACATCATGAGCAGGGCAGGTTTTTTACACAGTGGGTGGTGGGTGCCTGGAACACACTGCCAGTAGAGATGGTGCTGGAGGCAAATACAATAGTGGCATTTAAGAGGGTGGTAATAGAGTTGCTGCCTTATAGCGCCAGATACTTTGGTTCGATCCTGACTACGGATGCTGTCTGTACGTAGATTGTCCGTTCACCCTGTGACCGCGTGGGTTTTCTCCGCGTGAGTGTGTGGATAGTGTTAATGTGCTGGTCGGTGCGGACTCGGTGGGCCAAAGTGCCTGTTTCCGTGCTGTATCTCTAAACTAAAAACTAAACTAAACTAAGAAACTATGGACATGCAAGGAATGGAGGGATATGGATTATGTGCAGGCACACAAGAGTTGGTCTTGGCAATTTTGTTTTGCTGGGACATTGCGGGCCGAGGGGCTTGTTCTTGTGCTGAACTGTTCTATGTTGTACGTTCTATGTTTTATATTATTGTTTCAAAATGTGATTTCAAGGCACAATATTTTATTTAAAATCATGTCAGGTTGTTCTAGAAGAAAGGAAAGTCTTGACATGGACAGAAAATGATCTCCAGTCCTGTGCAATGTGACATTATGAAAAGTACAAGCGTAATTCATAAAGCTGGCATTACCCCTTCCTTGCAGTCCACAAATGCGATTGATTTAGTTGATTAACTAGAAACCTCCAGCTTCTCTCTTCCCGAGGCTCTCAGTCTGAAGAAGGGTCTTGACCTGAATCGTCACCTGTTCCTTTTCTCCAGAGATGCTGCCTGACCCGCTGAGTTACTCTAACATTTTTAAATGTAAACCAGCACCTGCAGTTCCTTCCAACTCACATGATGCAGGATTGCTGAGGGGAATGGTGACTGTCTTTCAAGAGTTAAGGCCTATCTCCAGCTGATCCATGGAATGGATTTGAAAATGCACACACGCAGCCATGAACTATTCAATACACTTTTCAGCAAATTAGGGTGATTAATTTTAGCCTGAAGCATCAACAAAGAGTAAAAGCATTTCATTTATAGCCCTTCTCAGATATCCTGCTTGTCCTCATTATATTCCCTGCACTATACAAATTATGATCATAGCTTCCCTTTACCACAATTCGCAGACAAGAGTTAATTAAAACAAACACATTTCTTAACGTAGGATATGGACTGTAACGGGGGGAATGAGGTCACTCGTAAGAACGGCTGTGGGGAAGAATGAAAAAAAAGATCCTTATCCTTTGTTTAACACTCCCACTACTTGTCCTTTCAAGAGGACAAGATATGGGCGGCATTGTGGCGAAGTGGCACAGTGGCGCAGAGCCTTGCAGCTCCAGAGTCCTGGGTTCGATCCTGACCACGGGTGCTTGTCTATATGGAGTTTGTACGTTCTCCCCGTGACCGCATGGGTTTGCTCTGAGTGCTCCAGTTTCCCCCCCCACATGTGACATGTCACAGTGTTGCGTACCATACACAGAGTATGCAAAGAGTCGCCACATATAGGGCACCGACAAAGTTACAACGTGTTCAATGTAGTTCCAATGATCCCTCTTTGTTCTTGGTCCCGTCCCCCCCACGCCGGGTTCCTCTTTGTTCTCGACTGCATGTCCTCGACTGACCTCCGGCACTGTTTCTTTTTTTTCCTAATCAGATGTGCAGCACTTTGGTCAACGTGGGTTGTTTTTAAATGTGCTATACAAATAAAATTGACTTGACTTGACTTGACTCACATTGCAAAGACGTACAGGTTTGGCAATCCATTAGCTTTGGTAAAAATGGTAAATTGTCCCCAGTGTGCAGGGCAGTGCTAGTGTATGGGGTGATCGCTGGTCGGCACAGACTCGGTGGGCCGAAGGGCCTGTTTTCGCACTGTATCCCTAAAATCTAAAATCTAAAAGTTCAAAGGCCAGATATGGGCTGATAACATCTGTGGTGGTGTGCTAACACACTCACCTCACAGTCGGAAGGTTGAGGGTTCAAGTAGCACTCTAAGAGTTGGAGCCACTTTTTCGTGCCAATGGAACACTGCCTTTATACCAAAGACCTGTCATGAGCAAAGGTGCCGAGCAATAACAAAGAGATTCTACTTTCATCGAAGTTTAAAGAGATTCAGACTGTCGCCAAATACTTTAACAAACTTCCACAGATGTAGTGTAAAAGGTACCCAGCTGGTAGAGCTGCTGCCTCACAGCATCAGAGATGGGTTCGATCCTAACCTTGGATGGTATCTATGTGGTGTTTGCATATTCTCCCTGTGTCTGCGTAGATTTACTCCGGGTGCTCCAGTTTCCTCACACACCCCAAAGCTGAGCGGGTTTGTGGGTTAATCAGCCTCTGTAAATCACCCCGAGTGTGTAGGGAGTGGATGTGAAAGTTGGATAACGTATGGGTGATCGATAGTCTGTGTGGCCTCAGTGGGCTGAAGGGCCTGTTTCCCTGCTGCTTTTCTCAACTATCTTGACCAGTTGCCATATGTCCTGGTACGCCAATTCTAACACACAGGAAATGCAAAGAACTGCAAGGGGGTGGACCCAGTATGGTTCATCAATCAGGGGCACAGTGCTCCCCACCATTGAAAGCATCTACATGAGGCCTTGCCTCACGAAGGCAGCATCTATCATCAAGGATCCCCACCATCAGGGCAAGACCCTCCTCTCATTCCAACCATTGGGCAGGAAGCACAATGGCAGCAACAAAGTTCCACACCACAGGTTCAAGAACAGATATTTCCAAACAACTATGGAGTTTGGTTTAGTTTAGTTTACAGATACAGCGCGGAAACAGGCCCTTCGACCCTCCGAGTCCGTGCCGACCAGCAATCCCCGTATGCTAACACTGTCCTACACTCTAGGGAAAGTTTTCCATTTTTACCAAAGCAAAATTAACCTACAAACCTGTACATCTTTGGAGTGGGGGAGGAAAAGGGGGCACCCAGGAAAAACCCATGGCTAGAACTTACGAACTCTGCACAGACAGCACACATAGTCAGGATCGAACCTGGGTCTTTGGCACCGTAAGGCAGCAACTCTACCACTGCGCCACCGTAAACTGACCCATGTAACCCTAATCCTATCTCGGCCACAAAACATTACAGACTGCCTGTTGAACTATTGTGGACTTGTTTCAGTGCTGACTGTGTTTTGCACTAATTTCTTGTATTTTTGCAGTCTTTTTTATTTTCACTGTCTTGGGAATTTATGTATAATTTATGTTCTTGTGTGTTATCTGATTGTATGTGCCTATGCTTCTGCTGCAAGCTGGATTTTCATTGCACCTATACCTCACTGTACTTGTGCATGTGGCAGTAAACTTAACTTGACTTGTCTTGAAAATTAGATTTCCAGGAATCCTGGTCAATATTCATACTTCAATCAACATCACCAGAAGCATAATCATATCATATCATATCATATACATACAGCCGGAAACAGGCCTTTTCGGCCCTCCAAGAAGGATTATGTGTGAGATTATATAAAAGATATTTGTCATGCAATTATACAGCACAGAAATAGGCCCATTAACTCACCAACTATTAAATGCTCTTTAAACAAACTCATCATTCATATCATTTTATTCTCTTCACAATCTCATCAAATCCCCCAGATTCTATCACTCACATACGCTCTAGATCAATTTACAGTGGCCAATTAACCTTCAAACCCACACATCTTTGGGGGGTGGGAAGAAGCCGGAGCACCTGAAGGATACCCACCTGGTCACAGGGAGAACGTGCAAACTCCACACAGTTGGCACCGGGTGTCAGGATTGAAATCGTGCGGAGCTGGGAATCACTTTTAGCTGTGTCACTGTGCAGCATCAAAAGCTATTGGGGAAACTCCAGGACTGCTGTATAACATGTATATGAAGGAACTGCAGATGCTGGTTTAAACCGAAGACAGACACAAAATGCTCAGCGGGACAGGCAGCATCCCTGGAGAGAAGGGATGGGTGACGTTTCAGGCCGAGACTGAAAAAGTCTGAGGAAGGGTCTCGACCCAAAACGTCACCCATTCCTTCTCTCCAGAGATGCTGCCTGTCCCGCTGAATTACTCCAGCATTTTGTGTCTATCTACTATATTGGCATGAATAGAAGGGTGGCCAATTAACAGGAGACAGAGATGGTACGATGCAATGAGAAGTGTGTCACAAAGATTAATGCTGGGTTCTAAACCGTTTACAATTGATATAAATGATTTGTATGAAGGCACTGATGGTGTGGTTGCTCAATTTTCTGATAAGGCAAAGCCAGGTAGAAAAGTAACCGCGAATAGTTCATAAGGAGGCTACAAAATGTTGCAGTTAGGCAAACTATTGTCAACGAACTGACAAAAGGGATAACATGAAAATGGCCACCTTGACAGAAGCAAAGAAGTCTCCAGCCAGCCTCATTAATACTGTGTCTCCTCCTCCCACATCTATCTCTAATGGTGAGTAAAGACTTGTGTAGTTTAGTTTAGTTTAGTTTAGTTTAGTTTAGTTTAGTTTAGTTTAGTTTAGTTTAGTTTAGTTTAGTTTAGTTTAGTTTAGTTTAGTTTAGTTTAGTGATACAGCGTGGAAACAGAACCTTTGGCCCACCAAGTCCGCGTCGACCAACGATCCCCATACACTAATTCTATCCTACACACACTAGGGACAATTTACAATTCACAGAGGCCAATTAACCTGCAAACCTGCACGTCTTTGGAGTGTGGGAGGAAACCGGAGCACCCGGGCAAAACCCATGCAGTCACAGGGAGAACGTACAAACTCCATACAGACAGCACTGGTAGTCAGGATCAAACCCGGGTCTCTGGCACTGTAAGGCAGCAGCTCTACCACTACGCTACTGTGCTGCTCATAAATGGGCTTATATAAGCGTTTTGTGTCCCATATAAATTCCGCGAGATTGCCGCTTCTATGAAGCAGACGGTATCTGGATATCCCAGTGGGTGATCTTCAAAAGTCAAATATGCTGGTCGAGCAAATGATTAGTAAATGTAACAGAATTTTATTACTTATTGTTGATGGAATTGAATACAATTAAGGGAGGTTATGTTTCAGTTACAGATGGCATTAGTGAGATCAGATCTTGAGTAATGTGCACATTATTGGTCTCCATTTTAAAGAAAGGATGTCCAGGAGACAGAAGAGTCTAGATTAAATATCTTTATGTACCAATCACAGAAAAATTAAATGCTTACTTGCTTCAGCATAGCAGGCCTGTAAACACAATACACACAGATAATAAATAATAAACTAAACAATTCAATAAATGTTAGATGTTAATGCATCGATTACAGTTCAGGGAAGGCTCACTTTACCAGAATGCGGAGGCTGTCTTATGAGAAAAGGATGTACAGGCTGGGCTTGTATCTGCTGGAATTTAGAAGCATGAGAGGTAACTTGATTGATATGTGTTGGATCACTGGGGAAGGTTTTCGACCCGAAACGTCACCTATTCCTTTCCTCCAGACATACTACCCATTCCAACATATTTTGTCTATCTTCGGCATAAAACAGAATGTGAAGTTCTGTCCTACACATAGATGTGGCAAAGTTGATTCTCCTTCTGGGAAAATCTGGAACTATGCTTACCCATTTAAAAATTAGGAGTCATATGTTTTAGAGAAAAGATGGGCATTTCTTTTCTCTTAGATGGCATTAAATATTTGGAACTTCCATCCTGAAGGCCACAAAAGGAAGCAGTCTTTAAACATGTTTAAGTCAGTGGCAATAATTTAATAAACGATCAAGAAGAGGTTGGTAGCTGAGTTCATTGTCATGTGTACCGAGGTACAGTGAAAAGCTTTTTTGTTGCGTGCTGTCCAGTCAGCGGAGAGACTATAGCACATGTAGATGGGAATAAAAAGTTGAGGTTACAATTAGATCAGCCATGGTCTTATAAAATGACAGAGCAAGGCCAAGGGACTGATTAACCTACTGGACTTCTATTTCGAATGATCACATGTTTATATATTGCTTGTGGAAACTTGTGAATAAAATGGCTTCTGCATTTCCAGCATTAAATTCAAAAGTATGTCTTAATGGGTTGCAAAGTGCTTTGATACAATCTGAGTTCTTGACCAGAGCAGTATAAATGTATTTCAGATGTAGAGTTTAAAGGATGGAATATCCGGTAACTCCTAGATGAGAACTGATTTCATCTGGCCAGCCTCGTAAATACTGTGTCTCCTCCTCCCACATCTATGTCTAATGGTGAGTAAAGACTTTTCATTAGATTGTTAGATGAGGTCAATATTAAGAAGGAGGAGGTGTTGGATGCCAAGTGACACATAAGTGATGATGAATCCCCAGGGGCAGATGTGATCTATCCGAGGTTGCTATCTGAAGCAAAGGAGGAGATAGCTCGGTCCCAGATGGTGTCTGGAAGATAGCTAATGTGGATACATTATTTGGACATCAAGGATAAGCCAGTTAACTGCAGGCTGGAGAGACTTAGATCAGCGGCTGGGAAATTATTGAAGAAAAGCCCAAGGGATAGGATTCATGTACAATGTTAAAGGTGAAATAGATTTGCAATCAATGACAAATATCCTTGCAAGCAGGTGTCCATTGATATTGCTTGGAAATGACAAGGGATCTATTGGGATACCATCATGTCAGTGGTAGGGATGTTATTGAAGAAAATCCTAAGGGATAGGATTGATGGAAAGCCAGGGACTGATCAGGAATAATCAGTGTGGAGCGAAGAAGGGTCTCGACCCGAAACGTCACCCATTCCTTCTCTCCTGAGATGCTGCCTGACCTGCTGAGTTACTCCAGCATTTTGTGAATAAATACCTTCGAGGAATAATCAGTGAGTCTTTGTGTGGGAGAAACCCTGCCTCACTAATTTAACTGAGCTATTTGAGGAGGTAACTGAGAAGACTGAGAAAGGCACGGGAATAGATGTTGTCTATATGGATTTTTGTAAAGTGTTTGACAAGGTGCCACATGGTAATGCCCAGAAGACTATTGGCCAACTGGCTAATAGGATTCAAAATTAGCTTGGTGATAGGAAGCAGAGGGGAGCAGTGACTGAATGATTTTCTCATTGAAGGTCTTGGGATCAGTGGTCCATTGTGGGGATCGGTGCTGGGAGCCATGTTGTTTGCGACAGATATTAACGACTTGGATGTGGATGTAAGGAGAATTATTAGTAAATTTGCAGATGACACAAAAGTTGGTGGTGTGGACAGTGAGGAAGGTTGTCGAAGATATAAATCGGATGGAGAGTTGGGCAGAGTGCTGATAATCGGACTTTAATCGTGACAGCGATGCATATATTGGGAGGTCAAATAAGGTTGCACGTACACAGTAAAATGTCACACGCTGAGCAATGTCGAGGACAAGAGGAACCTTGGAGTTCATAGTTTCCTGAAAGTGGTATCATGCTGCAGGTAGATAGGATGGTGAAGAAGATACATGGCACACTTGACTCTGTACAGTAGATCACGGCGTACAATATAAAAGTTGGAACATTATGTTGAACTTTACAAAACGCTGGTTCGACTGTACATGGAGTATTGTGGGCAGCTGTGGTCACCAAACTATAGATAGGGAATAGTTGTGTTGGAGAGAGTGCAGAGGAGATTCACCTGGATGTTGCCTGGATTTGAAGACTTTAGTTAGGGTGAGAAATTGGATACGGTGGGATAATTTTCCCTGGAACAAAGGAGGCTGAGAGGTGACCCATTGGAGGTATCTAAACTTATAAGAGGTATAGATGGGGTAGATAGTCAAAATCTTTTTTTTTGTGATGTTAACCAAGAAAATCACAACAAATGTCTTTAACGTGGATTGACAGGAATGCAGGACTTTAGTCCTCTAAGTTAAATAAATAGATCTGTAACATTGCACATCCAACTTACATCTATTTACTGTATAGGGGCAGCACAGTTGGGCAGTGGTAGAGTTACTGCCTTACAGCACCAGAGGCCCAGGTTCACCCTGTGACCATGTGGGTTTTCTCCAGGTGCTCCTACTAACTAAAGCAATTCCCCCTCATCTCTTTTCTATCTGCGACCCTTCTAGCTGTCTGAAGAAGGGTCCCGGCCAAAATATCACCTATCCACGTTCTCCAGGGTTTCTGCCTGACCCGCTGATTTGCTCCAGTGTCCTTCATACTCGACGCCAGTTCTACATTAGAAGAGCTAACTCCTTTCTTGAAATGGCCTAAGAAGTTATCATATTGTAACCATTTTCCCAAGGCAGTTATTGATGGTTGATAAACATGACTCTGCCAAGAAAACCCAATGTAAAAGAATCAAGATAAGATCAAATTTTTACCATTTTTCAGACCTTGCAGGTGAGTGGTCGGGGAAGGAAGGGGAGAGAGCCATTAAATTACAATGCAGCAACTATTATGTGTTCACAGATTAGTTTATTTTATTGTCACATGTACCGAGGTACAGAGAAAAGCTTTTTTGCTGCGTATTATCCAGTCAGCCAAAAGAAATACATTGTTGAGGGTGTGCAGCGTAGGTTTACTAGGTTAATTCCCGGAATGGCGGGACTGTCATATGTTGAAAGACTGGAGCGACTGGGCTTGTATACACTGGAATTTAGAAGGATGAGAGGGGATCTTATGGAAACGTATAAGATTATTAAGGGGTTGGACACATTAGAGGCAGGAAACATGTTCCCAATGTTGGGGGAGTCCAGAACAAGGGGCCACAGTTTAAGAATAAGGGGTAGGCCATTTAGAACTGAGATAAGGAAAAACTTTTTCAGTCAGAGAGTTGTGAATCTGTGGAATTCTTTGCCTCAGAAGACAGTGGAGGCCAATTCTCTGAATGCATTCAAGAGAGAGCTAGATAGAGCTCTTAAGGATAGCGGAGTCAGGGGGTATGGGGAGAAGGCAGGAATGGGGTACTGATTGAGAATGATCAGCCATGATCACATTGAATGGCGGTGCTGGCTCGAAGGGCCGAATGGCCTCCTCCTACACCTATTGTCTATTGTCTATTGTCTATTGTCTATTACAATCAAGCCGTCCACAATGCATAAATACAATAAGGTTGATGCAATCACTCTCTATTTAACCTCCTGTTCATTTTGTTTTTAGATATTTAGCCCAAATTCCATTTTGGGTGTAACTTGTTCATTCACATCCACTATCCTATCAGACAAATGGAGTCACAAGGAACTGCAGATGTTGGAATCTTCAACAAAACACAAAGTGCTGGAGTAACTCAGCAAGTCAGGCAGCATCCGTGGGAGGAATGAATAGATGATGCTTCTGGTCGGTCCCATTTACACTAATCCTACATCTTATTCACCACACACTTTCATCAAATTCACCCTACCTGCTCCCCCCCCCCTTACATCGGTGGACATTTTGATTGTGGCATTCAACAGTACACTTGATAGAAAAATTAAAATGAGGAGAAGGCGAGGGAATGGGATGCATTGCATTGCTTTTGCATAGTGTTAGCATTGAATTAAAGGGCTGAACTTGGAGACACAAGGAACTGCAGATGCTGGTTTACAAAAAATGGCTTCAAGTGCTGGAGTAACTCAATGGGTCAGCCAGCATCTCTGGAAAACATGGAAGAATCCTGTTTACCGAGGTACAGTGAAAAGCTTTTGCTGCGTGCTACCCAGTCAGCGGAAAGACTATACATGATTACAATCGAGTATTACTATGTATTACATGATAAGGAAATAATGCAAGGTAAAGCCAGCAAAGTCCGATCAAGGATAGTCCGAGGTCACCAAAGAGGTAGATAGTAGCTGAAGACTGCTCTCTGTTACAAGGGATAATTCAGTATTCCTACAGAAATAAGGTAGAAATTTTAGATAGCCTAACTAAAACTTGTTTCTACAAGCAGCACGGTGGCGCAATGGTAGAGTTGCTGCCTTACAGCGCTTGCAGCACCCGAAACCTGGGTTCGATCCTGACTACGGGTGCGGTCTGTACGGAGTTTATACCTTTTCCCCATGACCCACGTTGGGTTTTCTCCGAGGTCTTCGATTTCCTCCCACACTCCAAAGACGTACAGGTTTGTAGGTTAATTGGCTTGGTATAAGTGTAAATTGTCCCTAGTGTGTGTAGGGTAGTGTTAATGTGCGGGGATCGCTGGTCAGCGCGGACCCGGTGGGCCGAAGGGCCCGTTTCCGCGCTGCATCTCTAAACTAAACTAAACTAAAACGTCGCCTGTGCATGGTCTCCAGAGATGCTGCCTAACCCGCCGAGTTACTCCAACACTTTGGGTGTTTTTGTTTAATGAGGTGATCAGCCTTGCTCTGCGCTGTCGCCTTGCTGTGGTCATAATGGAAGCAGCATCCCCAGACAGCAAAGCGCATGTCTTGAGTTTTGCTTTTCCCCGGTGCACATCGGCATGGTAGAAGCTAGCCTCCCCTCAACTCCTCCCAGCGGGAAACCTTCCCTGTCCCACCAACCGCATCTGCACGCTACTCTGGGACAGTGCGTTACTTTGCATCAAGCCGAGCGTTTCAGAGCCTCCGAGCTGACCTCTGACACCTTTCGCAGGTCACAGGAGGGAGTCGGCTTCGGGATTTTCTTTGTAAACCTTTCGAGTGTAGCATTCGTGCCGGACCCTGTGGAGAAGTGGTCCATCAGCCCAACTCTCCTGCTCTCTGTTGATAAAATGCAAAAAAAAATTCCAGTGGATTTTCTCTTCCCCTCTGCCAACATAAAGATTTCCAATAGTCCATTATAGAAGCTGGTTGCAAGGAATTGGAGTAATTGGTTTAAATTCAGCTTCAGAATTGTAATGGCTCTTTGAACAGCCATCCTGAAACAGCATAATTTTTTTACTCTCTAAGAGCTTTTTGGTTAATTACCATTGTGTAAAAGGAAACTCTGTTTAATTGGTATGCTTGGATAATGGAGCCATTACTAGCTCTATCATAAAACCCTGTATTTAGACATGAACTAATTATCGTGGCTATATAGTCCTTTATATTGGTATTTGCTGGACCCTTAACCCTTTCAGGTCTGTGCATCGATTTCGGTTGTCTATATGATAGCACTTTTCAAATGTGTCTACTCAAGTACATTCTGCACTCAACGATTATATTTATTTATATGGCATCTTTAAACCTGTAAAATGTCCGGAGTAGCTTCATAGAACTATGAAGAATGGCCACTTAAGATCATTAATGAACCAAATTAGGGAGGCACAGTGGCACAGCTGTAGAGTAGTCTTGGGGAAAATTGTAAAATTGCCCCTAGTATGTAGGATAGTGCTAGTGCATGGGGATCGCTGGTCGGCACGAACACGGTGGGCTGAAGGGCCCGTTTCCACACTGTATCACTAAACTAAACTAAACTAAACTAAACTAAACTAAACTAAACTAAACTAAACTAAACTAAACTAAACAAAATGATTTTTACAACAATCCACGGCCGGCTTTAGTGAATATCCCTTTGCGTTTCTGTATTTATTTATTTATTTGAATTTCTATTGACCATCTCTGAAGGTGAGATTTGAGGTCATATCTCTACCTCTTCGGTCCTGCCATTAAAAGCAAGAATTTTCAAGATTTCAGAATTGGAAAGAAGCAATTTTCTGGAGAATATCTCACAGAGAGAGGTATAAAACTAAAACTGAAAATGAAAATGGTGGGGATAGACACAAAAAGCTGGAGGAGCTCAGCGGGTCAGGCAGCGTCTCTGAGAAAAGGAATAGGTGACATTTCAGCCTGAGACCCTTCCTCAGACTATGTTGCTTTGCCAGCTACCAATGTATGTTGGGAAACAGGAGGCTGGTGGATGTATGGGGATTGGTTTGGATTAGTTTAGTTTAGTTTTATTTATTGTCTCATGTACAGTGAAAAGTTTTTTGTTGCGTGCTAGCTGGTTAGTGGAAAGACAATACATGATTGCAATCGAACTGTCCACAATGTACCGGCTCTCTCTGAAACAAGGCAAGAACTAGGCGGAGAGTGTTCCAATTGAGCCACGACGGCAGTGGGTTACATTGCGAGATCACACGATGTGGAAAAGAATGATCATTTACCATTAACAGTGCAAGATTACATTAAAATGCTATTAACCCAGTCTCGTCACCTCCTTCCAGTTTCTGCTATCTCTTCCCAATTACCCATGGGAACGTAACTCCTCATCACTGATGCCATCCAATTTATCCAAAACTCCAATGAGACTCTCAATTGATATCTACAGCTTTTATTCAGGTAAGCCAGTTAAAGCTTCCAGCGGATTTCCTGCTGCACATCTTCAAGCACATGCTTCCCTCAAGACACCCACGTTGGAAAACATGTACTCTCCATGTTCATTATTCATGCCCAATTTCCATACATCCAATCTCAGTTACATTTTACAAGAGGAGAGATTTTTATATTACAAACCCTCACCTGATGGAATAAAAATGAACTGCAGATGCTGGTTTATACCAGAGATAGGCACAAAATGCTGGAGTTACTCAGCGGCTCAGACAGGATCCTCCCCCTTCCTCCATTAAAAGTCAGTTAACCCATTCGACTGTTCGCAACGATGCATCCCTCTTGGGATCACACTGTCCTTAGCCGACAATCGACCTGTCGGAACTACTCTGCCTGATGTCACCTATTGCCGTCCCTGGTCTATCCTGGTCTTTTCTTGCTTCCACTTCTTCCCCCCCTACTATCAGTCTGAAGAAGGGTCCCGACCCCAGGTGTCAGGAGTAAATGGGGAGAAGGCAGGAGAATGGGGTTAGGAGGGTGTGATAGATCAGCCATGATTGAATGGCTGGGTAGACTTGATGGGCCGAATGGCCTAATTCTGCTCCTATTACTTATGACTTTATGACCCGAAACGTCACCTATACATTTTCTCCAGGGATGCTGTCTGACCCGCTGAGTTACACCACCATTTTGTGTCTATCCTCACTTGAGGGAACTGTGGCACAGAAAATCCACGACCTTAAATTAGTAATATTTACACCATTAAACAAAACTCCATTCCATATGCACCTGTTTTTATAGTTAGATGGAGTAATTTATAGACACTGCAGATGCTGGTTTACAAAAAAAAATTCACAAAGCGCTGGAGTAACTCAGCGGGTCAGGCAGCATCTCTGGAGAACCTGGAAAGGAGGCGTTACGGGTCGGGACTCTTGCATAGTTGTATGAACATTAATTTCCCCAATTTAGGTAACTAACCTACACACACCACCCACCCTCCCCTCTTCCCCCCCTCTCTTCCCTGTACCACATTTGGATGCACACCCATTTCTCCCTTCCCCTCCTCCCATCCCCTACCATCTGTATTCCTTCCTCCGGCTTCACATTTTGCCCATCCTTTCCTTCTTATCTCACACTTTTTGTATTTTTAACTCTGGCCTTTGTCCAACTTTCCGCCGAATGTCCCCTTCCCCCTCTTGTATCCACCTATCACTCGCCAGACTTTGTCCTGCCTCCACTCCCCTTCCAGTTTTTATTCCCCTCTGCTACAATCAGTTTGAAGAAAGGTCCCAACCCAAAACATCACCTGTCCGTATTTTCCAGAGATACTTTTTGTCTTTTCTAGTCATTTATAATTTATTTGCATTCATCGCACAACAAATTTCCCCCAATACTGCCTTCCATTCACCGGTAAACATTTGGGTACCATATGTATTGATTTTGCCAATGGCTGCCACAGAGAATTTGTCTTTCACTGAATTTTCAGCTCATTGGTAATTCCATGACTCCCCCCAATCCCATTGCCATGAAACGTTGCCAACATCATCAGTCTGAAGAAGTGTCCTGACTCAAAACGTCATCTATCCATGTTCTTCAGAGATGATGCCTGACTGCTGAGTTACTCCAGCACTTTGTGTCCTTTCGTGCATTAACCAGCATCTGCAGTTCTTTGTTTCTGCATCTTTGAGTAATATCACAATGAAATATTACACTGATCTTTCCAAAGATAGATTTGAGGGATCCATGACATTTGGTACAGATATTGAAGATTCTGTAATTACATGGATTGGTTTGACCTGCTGCTTGACTTGCTGAGTTACTCCAGCACCTTGTGTCTTTTTGTTTTAGTAAACCAGCATCTGCAGTTCATTGGCTCAGATGTACATGAGCTCAGGCTGTTCAACTCATTCAGATCAGTGTTACTTGGGCGTTGTTTATACTCATGGCTACCAGAGAACATAAACACTCTTAAACTCTTGGCCGAGAGACAAATTGAGCATCGTTCATGGTGCAACTCATTGGGAGAGTGTTCCTTTCTCAGCCACTGTGGCCCATATTGATCAGCCTGTGTGGGGTGGAATCATTCTAATCAGATTCATCACACTTGAGACAGGCTGCTGTAATGAAAAATGATATGCTTTTATTCTTTTGGGGTTTCATCGAGCAGACTCAATTGATTACCGGACTCTTGAAGAATGACACATTCGACAGCCATTATGGAGTGCGTTGAATAAAAAGAGAGCCTTGCATTCATATGGCACCTTTCACTTCTCTACCAGGACATCCCAAAGTACTTTACTTCCACTGGAGCACTTTCGGGCTGCAATTATCGTTGCAATGTATGAAACACAGCAACCGATTTGTGGATGGCTGTCTTACAAACAGCAATGTGTTAATAGTTCAGCTGGAAAGAGTGCAGAGATCTAAGACAGTAATTTTTAGTTTATTCGTAGTTTCGTTTATTAGCACGTGTACCGAGGTACAGTGAAAATCATTTTTGTTGTGCGCTATCCAGTCAGCAGAAAGATGATACACGATTACAATCAAGCCAGCCCCCAGTGTACAGATACTGAATAAAGGGAATAACATTTAGCGGAAGATAAATTCCAGTCTGATTAAAGATAGTCCGAGGATCTCCAATAAACAGGATGGTAACTCAGGACCACTCTCTAGTTGGTATTCTTCGGAGCGTAGGAGGATAAGATGTGATCTTATAGAGGTGCATAAGTGAGAATGGGCCCACACCTGTCCTCCACTATCACCCTGAGTACCGGCACACCACAGGGCTGTGTTCTGAGCCCCATGCTCTACTCCCTCTTCACACACGACTGTGTTCCTGCATTCGACACCAACACCATTGTCAAGTTTGCAGACGACCCAACGGTGATTGGGCTTATCACCAACGGTGATGAAACAAAATACAGAGTGGAGGTGCAGAACCTGGCGGACTGGTGCTCTGATAACAACCTGTCCCTAAATACTACCAAGACCAAGGAGCTGATCATCAACTTCCGTAGGTCACATAACGGGGAATACGCCCCGATCTTTATCAACGGGGACAGTGTGCATAGAGTGTCTAGCTTCAAGTTTCTGGGCACTCACATTTCGGAGGACCTAACATGGTCCAATAATACTGCTGCGCTGGTCAAGAAGGCACAGCAACGACTGTTCTACCTAAGAACACTGAAAAAGTCTGGTCTACCCCAACAGCTGCTGACGACATTCTACCGCTGTACCATAGAGAGCATCCTAACACATGGCATCCCTGTGTGGTACCTCAGCTGCACAGAGGCAGAAAGGAAAGCTCTTCAGCGGGTAGTCCATAGAGCTCAGAGGACCATCGGAACACAGCTACCAGCCTTGGAGGGCATCTACAACACACGATGCCTCAGAAAAGCCACCAGCATCCACAAAGACTCTTCACACCCCTGCAACAGTCTGTTCGAACTCCTTCCATTGGGCAGACGATACAAGGCCTTCTACGCCCGCACCTCCAGACTCAGGAACAGCTTCATCCCCAGGGCTATAGCTGCTATGAACCGGTCCTGCTGAGCCGGATGGTCACATCGCACAGTGATCCGGCATAGAGCTACTTGCACTTTATCCTGTCTAAAACTGTTACAATTTGTTTCGTGGGTTGTTGTTGTTTAAATTAATTAAATTATTGCATCGTATGGGAGGCGCATTCCGAATCTCGTTGTACCCCTGTACAATGACAATAAAGATATATTGTATTGTATTGTATTGTATTGTATCATGAGGGGATTAGATGTGGCCCTTGTGTCTAAAAGGATCAGGGGGTAAGGAGAGAAGGCAGGTACAGGTTACTGAGCTGGATGATCAGCCATGATCATATTGAATGGCGGTGAAGGCTCGCAGGGCTGAATGGCCTACTCCTGCACCTATTTTCTATGTTTCTATGTTTCTATGATTAGACAAGGCAGATGCACAGAGTCTTTCACCCAGAGTAGGGGACTCAAGAATCCGAAGACATAAGTTTATGGTGAGAGGAGAAAGATTTAATAGGAATCTGAGGGGCAACTTTTTCACACAGAGGGTGGTGGATGTATGGAACGAGCTGCCAGAGAAATTAGTTGAGGCAGGAACTATAACAATGTTTAAAAGGCATTTGGGCAGGTACATGATAAGAAAGGGTTAGAGGGATTTGTGCCAAATGCAGACAGGTGGGACTAGGGTGGATGGGAGCACCTTGGTTGCCGTGAGCAAGTTGGGTCAAAGGGCCTGTTTCCATGCTTCCGTCCTGTAACCAGGTTCGAGCCCGGGTCTCTGGTGCTGGAAGGCAGCAACTCTATCACAGTGGCACTGTGCTGCCCCATTATTCCATATCCCATTATTCTTGGACAGGTGTGCAACCTATATCCTTCAAGACTTTGAGACTAAACTTGACTTGTCTCACAATCTTCCTTGTTTATTCTCTCGGTAATTTCAATGCATAAAAGCACAGTTAACACATCAGTATAGTTTCATTACTTTCACAACCCCCTCCTTCTAGAACATTCTTTATCTAACCTTGCTGCACCGCTATCACTCTGCTGATAACAAGAAGAAATGCTGATCGGGAGAACAACAGTAAAATTACAATTATTGGACCACAAATTATTGGACCACAATTATGGCAAGCTCCATTTGCATGTACTTTCCTGGAGTTAACTCTGTCTTACATAACAGTTCTTCCCTGAAGCCAGACTCCCAGGTTCCACAAATAACCTGTTCTCTGATGAGCAAGACTTTCAAAAGTACAAAATTGCAGCTAGCTGCTGAAAACCATGAGCGGGATTAATAATGTATCGGAAGATATCTGCTCCTCCTGGATGTCTGCAAAGATGTCAACTGTTTCTAGCTGGATTGCAAATGCTTGCAAGATGTGATCCGTTCTCATTTCAAGGTTTTGCAGTCTGGTAAAAGGGTGGCACATTGGCACAATAGGCAATAGACAATAGGTGCAGGAGGAGGCCATTTGGCCCTTCGAGCCAGCACCGCCATTCAATGTGATCATGGCTGAACATTCTCAATCAGTACCCCGTTCCTGCCTTCGCCCCATACCCCCCGACTCCACTATCCTTAAGAGCTCTATCTAGCTCTCTCTTGAATGCATTCAGAGAATTGGCCTCCACTGCCTTCTGAGGCAGAGAATTCCAGAAATTCACAACTCTCTGACTGAAAAAGTTTTTCCTCATCTCCGTTCTAAAAAAGGTTTTTCCTCATCTCCGTTCTAAAAAACAGCGGTAGAGCTGCTGCCTTAAAGCACCAGAGACCCGGGTTCGATCCTAACTACGAGTGCTGTCTGTAGGGAGTTTGTACATTCTCCCTGTGACCATGTGGGTTTTCCCCAGATGCTCTGGTTTTCTCCCACACTCCAAAGACATACAGGTTTGTAAGTTAATTGCCTTCGGTAAAATTGTAAATTTTTTCAAGCTTTGCTAAAGTGAGCTGCAAATTAATTTAATATCCTCTCTGGTCATAAACTATGAAACCTGGATCAGTGTGATGATGTGTAAACCATTTGTGGCATGTATTTAATCCCTGGATAGTGTAAGAGTATGGGATGATCGCTGGTCAGCACGAACTCGGTGGGCCGAAGGGCCTGTTTCTGTGCTGTATCTCTAAAGTCTAAAGCCTAAAAGTTCATGATGCATTTGTGCAAAATGAGATACAATTCTGTCATTATGTCTTTCTGCCCTGGATATTCTATGATAGCCATATCCATCTCGAGTGTGAATTCTTCCACAGTTCACAGTCTTTAGACAGATTACTTGGTAATGGTTTATTGTGGTTTATTATTGTCACATGTACCGAGATACAATGAAAAACCTTGCTTGCATGCGATCTACTTAAATTATACTATCCATGAATACAGTCGAACCATACACAAATACAACAGGGACAGCAAAGAGAAAAATATCTGAATGCAGAATATAGTGTTACAGCATTATCGCGTAGGGAAAAAAGTCCAATTTCCGCAATGAGTTAGGTTGGGAGATCAGGTTTATACCCTAGCTTATGGGAGGACCGTTCAGTAATCTGTTAACAGCAGGAAAGAAGCTGTTCCTGAGTTTGGCAGTCTGTGCTTTCAAGCTCACGTATCTACTGCCCAACAGGAGGGGGGAGAAGTGAGAATGACAGGGGCGTGAGTGGCCCTTGATTATGCTGGCTACTCTCAAGAGGCAGCATGAAGTGTAGATGGCGTTGATGGTGGGGAGTCTGGACTGTGTGACGGACTGGTCTGCATCTACAACTCTCTGAACTTTCTTGCAGTCTTAGGCATAGCTGTTGCCAAACCAAACGGTGATGCATCCCGATAGGATGCATCTGCAGAATGTGTAGGAAAGAACTACAGATGCTGGCTTAAATCGAAGGTAGACACAAAATACTGGAGTAACTCAACGGGTCAGGCAGCATCTCCGGAGAGAAGGAATGGGTGACGTTTTGGGTCGAGACCCTTCTCAGTGTGTGCATCTGTAGAAGTTGGCAAAAGTTGTTGGAAATATGCTGAACTTCCTTAATCTTCCTTGAAAATCCAGTCATTCAGATGTTTTATTTTGTCTACAATGTGCTCTCTCAGTTCAGTCTCACACCTCAGTGTCTTTACACTCTCGTTATTTGGGAATAGGAAGGAATTCTTCATTGTCATCTTCTTCTTGCGTTTGAGGCATATGTGACTGGGCACAGTGAGATTCTTTGCTTGCATACACAATGTATACAAATAGAAGAAGAATTATACAAAGCCTTTAAATATTATAATTTCATCAACTGGCACTACTAACAACACAACATGGGAACCTGAGGGCTAACTAGGATCCTGAGGGGTAACATTTTTACACAAAGGGTGGTGGGTATATGGAACGAGCTGCCAGAAGAGGTAGTTGAAGCAGGTACCACCAT
This sequence comes from Rhinoraja longicauda, assembly GCF_053455715.1. Lineage (NCBI taxonomy): Eukaryota > Metazoa > Chordata > Chondrichthyes > Rajiformes > Arhynchobatidae > Rhinoraja > Rhinoraja longicauda. Next base: position 12,854,943 of record NC_135974.1, read on the forward strand.
AGCGTTTAAGAGAATTTTGGACAGGTACATGGATAGGATAGGTTTAGAGGGATATATGAGCCAAGCACAGGTAAGTGGGACTAGTGTAGATGGGGAATGTTGGTCGGTGTGGGCTGAAGGGCCTGTTTCCACGCTGTATGACTATGACTCATAGTATCTCTCTGATTCAGCCTCTGAGATATTTGAAACAGCGGTAGAGCTGCTGCCTTAAAGCACCAGAGACCCGGGTTCGATCCTAACTACGAGTGCTGTCTGTAGGGAGTTTGTACATTCTCCCTGTGACCATGTGGGTTTTCCCCAGATGCTCTGGTTTTCTCCCACACTCCAAAGACATACAGGTTTGTAAGTTAATTGCCTTCGGTAAAATTGTAAATTTTTTCAAGCTTTGCTAAAGTGAGCTGCAAATTAATAATGTATCGGAAGATATCTGCTCCTCCTGGATGTCTGCAAAGATGTCAACTGTTTCTAGCTGGATTGCAAATGCTTGGTCGGTGTGGGCTGAAGGGCCTGTTTCCACGCTGTATGACTATGACAGTGAAGGTGCTTTATTTATGTTACAACTTACTCCGCCAGCTGACATTTTTCGACTTACTTTCCTTTCCAAACAGGCAACTTGCATATCTTTGCTTTCCAAACCCTCCTGCCCACATTAGCAAAGTGAAATAATCCTCAAAGGGGAACCAATAATAATGGAACTATAGTTGTTCATGAATTGATAACGGGTGGCACGGTGGCACAATGGTAGAGTTGCTGCCTGACAGTATGGCGAGTCCGAAACTTGTTGGTTGTAGACGAAGTTTATTGCAGCCGCAATACACGAATACAGAGTTAAACAACAAGGTACAGGACAACCAATACAAACTTACTGTCTTCCTTGAAGACTTCGCCGAACTGACTAAAACGGGCGCCAAACGCGCACCTGACATCGCTGGCCAATCAGCGATGTCGTTCCCTGGACCAATCCCCATGGTCGCGTTCCCACGTGACCTCGCTGGCCAATCCGAGGGTTCGACGACCTGGACCATTCTCTATGGTCGCTACATGACCCCCCCCCAGAACCCGAGGTGCGGAACCTAGCTGGGAGACGGATTTCGCGACCATAACGAGTACGGAGAGGGACAGCCTGAACCACAGGAGCCGGAGGTTCCGGACTTGGAGGAACAGCCGGAACGAGAGGTTCTGGAGGAACTACCGGCACGGGGGGTTCTGGAGGAACTGCCGAAACGGGGGGTCCTGGAGGAACTGTCGGAACGGGGGTTTCTGGACTGGGCGGAACTAACGGAGGTCGGCCTCTCCTAGGGGTTTGACCGACCAGGACTGGTTGATCCGGGTCCAAATGGGCAGGTTTGAGCCGGGACACCGAGACGAGTTCACTCTTGCCGCCCATGTCTAAGGTGAAAGTAGCCGTTCCCTTACGTAAAACCCGGAACGGCCCTTGATAGACCTTCTGCAACGGGGCGCGATGGGCATCTTTACGCAGAAAAACAAACTCACAGTCCTTCAGGGAAGATGGTTCATGTACCATGGGACACCCATGACGTGAAGTCGGCACTGGAGCCAGGGAGCCCACCCGTTCCCGGAGAGATGCTAACGCTGATAGGACTGTAGGGAGCAGGGCTGAAGGGTCCGGAAACAGATCTCCGGGTACTCGAAGTGTCGAGCCATATACTAGCTCTGCGGACGACGCACCGAGATCTGGCTTAGGAGCAGTCCGGATGCCCAAAAGAACCCAAGGGAGTTGGTCTACCCAGTCCGGGCCTTCAAGCCTTGCACTGAGGGACGCCTTAAGTTGGCGGTGGAACCTTTCTACGAGTCCATTTGCCTGGGGGTGATATGCAGTTGTGGGTTGTAACTTGGACCCGTACAGTTCCGCCAGCGCGGCCCAGAAGTGAACTGTGGCCCTCTGTCAGTTGTAATAACTGCCGGGACCCCGAAACGAGCTACCCAATGAAGGGCCAAAGTCCTAGCACAAGACGCTGACGAGATATCAAACAATGGGAAAGCCTCTGGCCACCGGGTGAACCGATCCACCACCGTGAGGAGGTGGGTGTAGCCCTGGGAGGAAGGCAAAGGCCCGACCAAATCCACGTGGATGTGGAAAAAACGACAAGCCGGGACCTCGAAATCCTGTACGGGGGGCTGGACGTGGCGCTGGACTTTAGCGGTCTGACAGGGCACGCAGGAACGTGCCCACCCCGCTACCTGTTTCCGCAGGCCATGCCAGACAAACCTCGCTGCTACCAAGGCAGAGGTGGAGCGGATGGACGGGTGCGCCAGCCCATGAATGGCATCGAAAACCCGGCGCTGAAGGGAGGGCGGTACTACCGGCCTGGGACGAGGAAGAGAAACATCGCACCAGACTTTCGTGCCCTCCGACCCACAAGCTACCTGGGCCAACTTCAATCCCGAAGTGGTGGACCGGTAAGCCGAAACGGTATCCGCTAGGAGCTGTGCCTCCGCAAGCTCCTGGGGGTCCACCTCGCAGTCCACCGCCGAAATAGGGGGAAAAGCAGGTCTAGACAGGGCGTCAGCAACGGCATTAAGCTTACCCGCGACATGACGGACATCTGTGGTAAATTCGGAGATAGCAGTTAGATGCCGCTGCTGGCGGGCCGACCATGGGTCAGACAATTTCAAAAAAGCAAATGTTAATGGCTTGTGGTCCGTAAATGCCACAAATGGGCGGCCCTCGAGGAAGTACCTGAAATGACGGACAGCTAAATAGAGAGCTAGAAGCTCTCGGTCAAACGCGCTATATTTCATCTCGGCCGAATTTAGTTGCCGGCTGAAAAACGCTAAAGGCTGCCAACGGCCACCGACCTGCTGCTCCAGAACCCCGCCCACCGCCACGTCAGAGGCGTCAACCGTCAGGGCCGTGGGGGCGGAGGGGCTCGGATGGACCAACATGGTGGCGTCTGCCAAGGCTGCCTTAGCTGCTGTAAAAGCCGACTCTGCAGTCGGGGACCACAACAACTCTACCGGATTCCCCGCAAGGCATTGGAAAAGCGGGCGCAGGACTCGCGCCGCTGCCGGAACAAATCTATGGTAGAAATTAACCATGCCTACGAACTCCTGCAGCCCTTTTACTGTGGTGGGCCTGGGAAAAGCCCGGATAGCCTCTACCTTCTCGGGCAAAGGGGCGGCGCCGGCAGGAGTAATTCTGTGCCCTAGAAAATCGAGAGCAGGCAGGCCGAATTGACATTTGGAGGGTTGGATAATGAGCCCGTGGTCTTGGAGCCGCTGGAACACGGTCCGCAAATGGACCTGGTGTTCCTGCACTGAGGGGCTGGCGACCAGGATGTCGTCCAAATAAATAAACAAAAAGGGTAAACCCCGGCCCACGCGGTCCATCAGTCGCTGGAAAGCCTGTGCCGCGTTCTTTAAACCGAAATGCATACGCAACCATTCAAACAACCCGAACGGAGTAATAGTTGCAGTTTTCTGTATGTCCTCCGGTCGCACCGGAATCTGATGGTATCCTCGCACCAAATCGATTTTGGAAAACACCACCGCTCCTTCCAGCCCAGATGAAAAGTCCTGTAGGTGCGGTATGGGATAGCGATCAGCCGTGGTGACAGCATTGAGACGCCGATAATCGCCACATGGCCTCCACCCCCCAGATGCCTTGGAGACCATGTGTAACGGCGAGGCCCACGGGCAGTCAGACTGACGGACAATTCCCATTTCCTCCATCTTCCTGAACTCCGCCCTTGCCACCACCAGTTTGTCTGGCGGTAGTCTCCTGGCCCGAGCGAAAACGGGAGGGCCTTCGGTGCGGATGTGATGGACCACACCGTGCTTAGCCGAAGGTGCGTCAAAACGTTGGACGAGCAGCTCTGGGAACTCTGCCAGAATCGCAGCATACGAGTCGGGGGCCGCGACGACGGCCTGGACAGTAGGGCTGGGCGAGGAGGCGATTGTCGGAGTGACGTGCTCATCTTCGGCAGAGGGTCGGAGGTCGTTACCGCGGACATCAGGAACCAGTGAAAAAGCCCAGAGAAAATCTGCGCCTAGGATCGCTTGCTTGACGTCGGCTATGATGAATGGCCATTCGTACGTGCGGAGGCCTAACACAAGGGACATCTTCCGTGTACCGAAAGTGCGAATTGGGCTGCCATTAACCGCGATGAGGGTGGGACCTGTCTTACCCGATCTGGTTTCGAGGTCGGTCGGCGGCACTATGCTGACGATGGCTCCCGTGTCTACCAAAGATTCTGTGTCCGTGAATCGATCATGGACATAGAGGCGCCTGTTCTGGCCAATCGTAACTGCCCCTATGTACGATCGGCCGAGGCATTTCCCGCGAAGGTACAAGGCAAACGACAGTTGCGGGATTCGTTACCCCATCGTAGGTGATAATAGCACCAGCCGCGCTTGTGCGGATCTTTTTGGCGGGCTTTCGAAGAATTGGCGGGAGACGTGGCGCCATCTTGCCGTCGCTGTGGCGTGGTCACCGATGTCGAGACTTTGTTGATTGAACCACTTGCCTTGTTTTTTGCCGCTGTGAGCGCGTCCGCTTTCGCTGCATATGCTTCGGGGTCCTTAAAAGAACAATCCGTGAGCAGCAGTCGGACATCCTCGGGAAGTTTCTCGCGGAATGCCTGTTCAAACATCGGGCAATCCGTATGCTCACCGGCTAGCATCATCATTTCGGCCATGAGGACGGAAGGCAGTTGGTCTCCAAGATCCGGTAGGTGCAGAAGTTTTGCCGCACCACCATGCTTATTAAACCCGAAGGTTCGCAGTAATACCTTCTTCATGGCCTCGTACTTGTCTTCCGCAGGTGAATTTACGATGAACCGCATCACGCGCTTGGTTGTGTCCGGCGATAGAGCGCTGACGAGGTAGAAGTACTTTGTGGATTCGTCCGACACCTTCTTTATATGGAATTGAGCCTCGGCGTGGATAAACCAAGCTTGCGGTGCGTACGTCCAAAATAACGGAAGATGGACGCCCGCCGCGCTTGACTCCGGTGTGCCCTGCTCGCTCATCGTCAACGAGGCGTCGGGTTCCTGCTCAGTCGGTGATCGTCCAGATCACGTCGGGGTCACCAATATGGTGAGTCCGAAACTTGTTGGTTGTAGACGAAGTTTATTGCAGCCGCAATACACGAATACAGAGTTAAACAACAAGGTACAGGACAACCAATACAAACTTACTGTCTTCCTTGAAGACTTCGCCGAACTGACTAAAACAGGCGCCAAACGCGCACCTGACATCGCTGGCCAATCAGCGATGTCGTTCCCTGGACCAATCCCCATGGTCGCGTTCCCACGTGACCTCGCTGGCCAATCCGAGGGTTCGACGACCTGGACCATTCTCTATGGTCGCTACAACAGCACCAGAAATCTGGGTTCGATCCAGACTACGGGTGCTGTCTGTACGGAGTTTATACATTCTCCCATTTATTCACAAAATGTTGGAGTAACTCAGCAGGTCAGGCAGCATCTCGGGAGAGAATGAATGGGTGACGTTTCGGGTCGAGACCCTTCTTCAGTCTGAAGAAACATCACCCATTCCTTCTCTCCCGAGATGCTGCCTGACCTGTTGAGTTACTCCAGCATTTTGTGAATAAATCGATTTGTACCAGCATCTGCAGTTATTTTCTTATTGTACATTCTCCCCGTGATCGCGTGGGATTTTCCCGGGTGTTCTGGTTTCCTCCCGCACTCCAAAGATGTACAGGTTTGTCAGCTTCGGTAAAGATTGTATATTGTCTCTAGTCTGTAGGATAATGCGAGTATAAGGGAATCGCTGATCGGCGCGGACTCAGTGGGCCAAATTGCCTGTTTCTGCACTCTAATCTCTAAACTAAACCAAACTAAACTAAACCACATATGAAGCATATGTTAAACGTCCAAGCTTTGCTTCTGCTGTGGACCCCTAGCTGTCTGATTTAATAAACCCTCTATGTAGTGAGAAACCCCCTAGCAAATATCCTGCTGGTGATAACACCTCCAATGCCCTCAGCTGTTAACCCTGTTAAGCCAAAGTCACAACAAATATGGGTGTAAATAAGTATGCACCTGTCCACCTCTAATGGCCTGTTATTATCATTTTCCAGCCGTGATTGATGGAAATTATTTGATTAATGGATGGTTGAATGTTTTCAAGCTTTGCTAAAGTGAGCTGCAAATTAATTTAATATCCTCTCTGGTCATAAACTATGAAACCTGGATCAGTGTGATGATGTGTAAACCATTTGTGGCATGTATTTAATCCCTGGACAAAGGATGGAGATGTTAATGCATGCTACACTAGCTTCTATTTATGCAGACTATTAAGATTGCTCAAGCTGAACGTAATTTCAACCACTTCCGAGCTAAATGGGAGAGGACTAAACAACTTGCATTAGGACTAGAAAAATCAATTTGGGAGAGAGGCCTTGGTACGGACACTGCCAAGTGAGACTGAACAACAGGCTTCTTGTTGCGACTGGTTAATAATCAACCAGGGCCCTGCCGCAGATCTTTGCAGGTTGCATCCGTGAAATGCGCGGTTGACAAGGTGCCATGGTTTGGTTGAGTTCAGGCTTGCCTCATTCCCCACATGTTGCATTCACGGCTAAGCCACGCCATTTAATAGTTTACACGCTGCATGCTCGAGCAAGTCAATACAATTAGACAGCATCAATGACATAGCAGGCATTATACCAGCACCACACATCAACTAACAGTCAAAGAGCGGCAATCACATAAAGGATTGCCCCAAGTTGCCCGCTAAGTGGGTGAAAGCTAATGAATAAGCAAAGTATATCTGGATAGTTGCAAGATATTAACTGGTCACAGCACAGCTACACATTCACAGGGGAGATTTAACGTTTGGAGACCAAGTCAGTGGATATTTCAAGGCAGAGTTGACAGACTGTTGATTTGAAAGAGTGTCGGGGGTTATGGGGAGAAGGCAGGAGAATGGGGTTGAGAGGGAAAGATAGATCAGCCCCGATTGAATGATGGAGTGGACTTGATGGGCCTAATGGCCTAATTCTGTTCCTAGAACTTATGAACTTATGAAAATGAATCTCCAGTGAGGAATCCTCTGAGACTGTGTGCACTGTCAGACTTGGACCTGGCAGGGTGACAGTTTGCCATTGCCCATTTATTTCAATTATTGTTGCCCAGAAAAAATGGTCAAATGTCACTTGAAAATGAATGGTTATTTTGGTTGCTCATCCTACCACCAGAGCACCTTGGTGTGGCTCAGTGGATATTACTCTCAAGTCCCACCATAATTCTATGAGCACTGTGAGTAAGTGAACCAAATGTTAGACTTCCATTTAGACAGACGTTTCATTGGTGTCAAAGCATTTTAAAATTGTTGAAGTACACTGTGCCACATAGAAAATGGCAACAAATCTGCCCCCAGCGAGTCCCCACCAACTGAAATGTGACTTGATAATCGGTATCTCATAAAATGTGATAAATATTTGCTAGTAAGCTGGGCAAAGCTCTCTTCCTTTTTATCTAGAATATGAAACCATGGGGGAGAGCAGGCAGCGCCATAGTGTCATGTAGCATTAATACAGACCCTTCGGCCCAACTGGTCCATGCAGCCCAAGATGCCCATCTACGTTTATCCCATTTGCTTTCCTTTGCCCCCCATGAGGGCATGAACCACATTGTATAAATGACACTAATCATGGACTGCTTTGTACAAATAGCACTAGTGATTTACAATTTGTGTTGAAGTGAGAGACAAAGGTGTCATCTGGGGCAGTGTAACAGCTTTTATCTGTTTTGGAATGATATTGGATCATAACCATCTTTCTTTGCATATTGCATATTGCGGTAATGTAGCCCAAAATACTTTGCTGGAGTGGTTAAAATATATATATTGACCCTTAGCAACCCTTTGAAATGTAAAGAAAGTTAACCAAACTTTGGACAGAGGTTGGCTTTAGAGTAAAATTAGGATATGTCAAGAGCTTGGAAGGTTTGGGGAGAAATTTCAGAGCCTAGGAACTTGGTAGCTGAAAAGATGGCTTCAGTGTGATGATTAAAACTAGATATGTTCAAGAGGTCAGACTTAGAGTGAGGACATAATAGGTAGGTCAGTATTTGGTGGCAGAGCACTTTGTTCACTGTCAGTAAAATAGACAATACGGACATTATTAATAATGTTTTATTATTATATTTATAAATATTAATTAGACATTAGAGATACAGCACAGAAACAGGCCCTTCAGCCCACCGAGTCCGTGCCGACTAGTGATTGATTTATTTGATTGATTGATTGAATAAGTTTATTGGCCAAGTATGTACACATACAAGGAATGTGCCTTGGTGCACCGCTCGCAAGTAACAACACGAACATACAGTAAACATACATGCATTCAAGAGAGAGCTAGATAGAGCTCTGGCGATTGGTTCTGGAGTGGAGATTGCAAAGGTTGAACAATTACCTACACAGACTGCAGATTCAGTAAACCTAAGGATAGCGGAGTCAGGGGGTATGGGGAGAAGACAGGAACGGGGTACTGATTGAGAATGATCAGCCATGATCACATTGAATGGCGGTGCTGGCTCAAAGGGCCGAATGGCCTCCTCCTGCACCTATTGTCTATTATCTAAACAATTAAGAATAAAGCATAAAACATTAAAACATTAAGTATAAAACATTATCGTTTAAACATGTGAATGAAATAAACCAGAGCAAAAGGAGGCTACAGACATTTGGCTGTTGAGTAGAGCTATTACTCGCGGAAAAAAAAGCTGTTTTTATGTCTGGCTGTGGCGGCTTTGACAGTCCGGAGTCGCCTTCCAGAGGGAAGTACTTCAAAGACTTTGTGGCCAGGGTGAGAGGGGTCAGAGATGATCTTGCCCGCTCACTTCCTGGCCCTTGCAGTGTACAGTTCATCAATAAGGGGAAGGTTGCAGCCAACAATTGTCTCAGCTCATCGAACAATTCGTTGCAGCCTCCGGATGTCGTGCTTGGTGGCTGAGCCAAATCAGACCATGATGGAGAAGGTGAGGATGGACTCAATGATGGCAGTATAGAATTGGACCATCATTGCCTGTGGCAGATTGTGTTTCCTCAGCTGCCGCAGGAAGTACATTCTCTGTTGGGCCTTTTTGACTGTGGAGTCGATGGTGGCCCCCCATTTAAGGTCCCTGGAGATGATGGTTCCAAGGAACTTAAATGACTCCACAGATGTGACTGTGGTGTTGTTGATGGTGAGTGGGGGGAGGGGAGGGGGAGCTCTCCTAAAGTCTACTATCAATTCCACCGTCTTAAGAGCATTGAGCTCCAGGTTGTTGCGATGGCACCAGGACGCCAGCTATGTCACTTCCTGTCTGTAGGCAGATTCCTCCCCATCCTGGATCAGTCCAATCAGGATTGTGTCGTCCGCAAACTTGAGAAGCTTAACAGAGCACTATCCTACACACTAGGGACAATTTACAATTTTTTACCGAAAGCCAATTAACCTACAAACCTCTCTGTCTTTGGAGTGTGGGAGAAAACCGGAGCACCCGGAGAAATCCCATGCAGTCACAGGGAGAACGTACAAACACCATACAGACAGCACCCACAGTCAGGATCGAAGTCAGGTCTCTGGCGCTGTGAGGCAGCAACTCTACCGTGCCACCCTGTCTTTGCCCATATGATGCCAAGACCAACTCTTACCTGTCCGCATATAATCCTTATCCCTCCATTCCCACATGTGTCTACGCAAACGCCTTTGAAATGCCACTATCGTACCTGCTTCCGCCACCAACCTTGGAGTGCATTCCAGGCACCCAGCACTCTATGTGTAAAAGACTTGCCCAGCATATCTCCTTTAAACGCTTCCACTGAAGAAGACAGGTGTCTTGATGCATTTGGAACAGCAATACTGAATGGTTGATCACAAACTTTACGTCTTTGCAGAAATCGTGAAGTTGCCGGTAGTTTGTGTGTAGAAACGCTGACATTTCTCTTCAAAATCGGGGTCATGGACTTCCCTGTTAATTGATTGGATTGACTGAGTCTCTCATAGACTAATGCATCCTCCCTAGAGACCACAGATCAATGATTGACCTTCTGGTCACCATTGCATCCTCGTTTCTGTTGTAGAATCATATTTAAAGGAATAGATCCCTCTTGGACACCTATTGATCAAAGTTCTTTCCCAACACATCACAGGCTCTCATCATTCCCCTGCCATTCAAATATGAATTGGATGAAATAGTAAAAATATCCCTTGATGTGTGTGCACATTCCTCTGGCTTCACAATTCCTGCTCTCATTTCACACCAACAACAGATGTAAAAGGCTGGAGTAACAGCAGGTCAGGCAGCATCTCTGAAGAAAAGGAACAGATAACAGTTTGTGTCGAGACCCTTTTTCATATCTTTTGTCTTTTCATCTCTGGCCTTTGTCCGAACAATCTGCCTATTATAAGCCGCCCCCCCTTATCTGTATCCACCTGCCACTTGCCAGGCTTTGTCCTGCCCCTTCCCTCTCTTCCAGCTTTCTTCCCCCCCCCCTTCCCCCCCCCCTTCCCCCCCCCCCCACCAATCCCCACCACCATAATCAATCTGAAGAAGTGGTCCCGACCTGAAACGTCTATCTATGTTCTCCAGAGATGCTGTTTGACCGGCTGAGTTACTCCAGCATTTCAGTTCAGTTCAAAGGTGCAGCGTGGAAACAGGCCCTTCAGCCCACCGAGTCCACGCCGACCAGCGATCACCCGTAAACTAGTTCCATTTTACACACTAGGGACAATTGACAGAGGCCAATTAACCTAAAAACCTGCACATCTTTGGAGTGTGGGAGGAAAATGCAGCACCCGGAGAAAACCTACACGGTCACAGGGAGAATGTGCTGTACGGACACCGTACACACAGCACCTGTAGTCAGGATCAAACCCAGGTCTCTGGCACTGTAAGGCAGCAACTCTACTGCTGCGCCACCGTGCCACCCCTAGTGATGCACTCCCCATGCTGACACCAACAGGGAAGATCCCCACGATTTCCAGCAGAATGCTTGTGATATGAAAAGCTTTCTCAGTTTTGAATAAGATAGGAAACTGATTAGGAGTCGTATTCAATGGTGCTTGAATCAACAATGGGACAGCTTCTTTAGTTGAAAATCCAACATTCCAGCATTGTAAATGCTTAAAACAATCTTGAAAACACATCATATGCGTCACTTTAGATAGTCTTGTAGGCACAGTAATTGGCACCATGTAATGCAGTCTGTGTTAATACCGGATATAAGAAAATATCTTAGCTGGGATCGACCCTTACTGTATTGGAGGGGTAACCATTTTAATCAGATATTAGAGAAGGTGTCAGGCAATTTAGTAATTAGAGAGAAAGCGCTGGAGAGGGAAGAGCCATCAGAAATTTATCACCATAGAATATTCTCACAACATGCACATTTTTCATGTCCTCTCATCCTTTGAAAGATTCTTTAAAAAAATATAAATCACTCATTTTATGGGTGAAATGGCAAACTGAATTTTAGCTCAGCATTTTCCAATTGCACTGAATGCATCACCTAATCACAGAGCAACACGGTTTGCCTGATGTTCTCAGCAGATTATGGAAAACAGTTTGCTCAGCTCTGAATTTTTTCCCATTCTCTATTCCATTCTACTTCACTGGGAAAGGGCAGGCAATCAAAATGGCAGCCTTCGGCAATCAATATGTGGCAATCAAACCGGAATGTGCTGTTTACTTGGTCTTCAGTCAGAATTACCCCCCAATCAATAATTATCTTCCCCTTGTGCGTATTCATCCTTCCCCTTCTCTATAACTTCCCCAATCACTATGGATATCTACGCTCACCCAATTCTGGCCCTTTCATAAGTTATAGGAGCAGAATTAGGCCATTCAGCCCATCAAGTCTACTCCACCTCTCAATCATGGCTGATCTATCTTTCCCTCTCAACCCCACTCTCTGGCCTTCTCCCCATGAGCCCTGACACTCCTTCTAATCAAGAATCTATCAATCTCCACCTTAAAAATATCCATTGACCTGGCTTCCATTGACCTGCCTTTTGTGGCAATGAGTTCCACCCTTTCCTTTGTCCATCTACTCTGCTTTATCTCATCATTGGCAGCCATCCAGCTCCCAAGCTGTGGAATTCCCATCCCATTCCCTCCCTACATTTTCTCTTTGAAACACATTGCTGACAATCTCCGATCTATTGTAGCAAGATGGCGGCCAAGCCAGGCGACTCTCTGCATGCTGGTCCCAGAAGCAGATCTGCATTCATTAATTACAATCGCTCCACTCTGTTCAACCTCTACTCCAACAGCAGTATTTCTTACTCTAACTGTGCTCTACCCTTTATCCTGTATCTATGCACTGTGGATGGATTGATTGTAAACATGTATAGTCTTTCTGCTAACTGGATAGCATGCGACAAAAAGCTTTTCACTGTACCTTGGTGCAGGTGAAATACTGCTGGGCTTGGGCCCAGATGGCTTGGGTGCCATCTTGCTACAATCAATCGGGGGATTGTCAGGAACGTGTTCACAAAGAGAAAAGTGAAAGTGCAAAAGATCAGCAATATTTTGATCTTTATTTAATATTTAAAATGATCAATAGGTTGAATGAGCTACTCCCGTTTTTAAGTTTATTTATTTATTCGTGTCATCACATAAACTGGTTGCCAATAGCGAGCAAATTTTAGTGCCACGTGGTTGGCCTCTGCAAGATCCTTTACAGTGCGTGGGTCATGCAGCATGTCACAGCTCAGGAGATGTTCCGTAGTCCACACTCGCAGTCTGTCACATCTTCAGTGTATCCCCACTTCAGCGTGTTCGATTTGCTCCTCCCCATGCCTGACCGCAGTCTGTTGAGACCGCGCCAGGTTATCCACGGTTGGTCTGAACCTGATGGGAGTTTCTCAGATGGATCAATTGCAATGCGAGTGTCTTCTGGAGATTTCTCTCGTCTCTCTTCCCAGAGTTTGAGCCTTCTGGACGAGAATATTCCTCAGTCACCCACATCTCTGTCCCAGCATTTTAAAGGCGATTTGTAAATACACAGGGAGAAAAAAAAGTCCATTTGTTATCAGGCTTAGTTGTTAAGTAAAAATGCACTTACAACATTTACACCACAACAATGCTGCAAATATTTAAACTCCACTTACAACCGGGAACAGTTGTCTTATGAGGTTGTCTGATTGGCGGATGTACATAGCTGCAGAGGACCAGATGGGGAATTGAAATACACAAACTATTATCTTTATGAATAAAAGCAGAATAATTACCCAGTAACAGTGAAACACAGTTCTGAACATTTGATATCAACGCATTGAGAGTATTTATGAAAGTAGCGGACAGCATGAAGTAGCAACAAACCGCAGAAGCGTGGAATAATACAATGCAGAAGTGTACCAGTTGTACAATTCCAGACATGCTCAAAGATTAGAGGGGGGGGGTGGGGAGTTTAACGGGATGTGCAGGCGAAAAGTGTTTTACACAGAGAGTGCTGGGTGCCTGATATGGGAAGCCAGGAGTGCTGGTGGAAGATGATACAATAGTGGTGTTTACGAGGTTTTTAAATAGGCGCGTGTATATGCAGGGTAAGGAGGGATATGGATCATGTGCACGCAGGGAAGGAGCGTTTATCATGTGGCCAAGTTTAGCACAGATATCGTGGACCTTCCACCAGTTTCCTGGTGTTCTTGTACCATTTCTTTCTCCTCCCTTTCCCCATAGCTCTTCAGTTTTCGCTATTTGGGCTATGCGATCAAAAGATTGAACCACCGAGCGCTTTCCAATTGAAAGGAATGAAGTTATACAACTGTATCTGTGGAGAATAAGCCATGTCATTCATCTTAACAGTGTCCTCAGATATATCTGAACAGGCCCTGGGGATTTATCTGCACTCATGCGTTTTAGGACATCCAGCACCTCCGTGACTGCAATAAGGCCTGGCCTCAAGACATCATCATTCACTGTCACAATCTCCTTTGTGTCTTCCTCCACAATAAAAACAGAGGTGGAATATTATTTGAAGACCAAATCTCCTGTAACTCTACACGTGGTTGATCACTTTGGTTTGTGAGGGGCCCTATACTCTGTCCAGTCATCCTTTTCCCCTTATTACACTTAAAAACTCTTTGTGTTCTCCTTAATGCTATCTGCCGGAGCTAACTCATAGCCCCTTTTTGACCACCTGATTTCCTTCTTAAGTATGCTCCTCAGTTTTCTATACTCCTTCAGGGATACACTTGATCCCTGCTGCCTATACCTCTTTCCTGACCAGACCTTCAATTTCTCTCACCATCCAAGGTTCCTCACTCCTGCCTGCCTTTACCATTTTCCTTGATAATTTGCTATTGCTTGCTTGCTTGCTAATTTGCTGCATACGAGTCAGCCACCAGGCTTTCCATTCTCCAATAATGACTGCACATGAAAAAGGACTTCATTTTATCTGTAAATCACTTTGAGAACTGCTTTGTGGTATCACACCGATGATACCAGAAATAATAGGGCATACTTATGAGCAAAGCATGATTAATCTCTTTAGTGAAGGCCAAAATTTGACCTTGTAAAGGTCTTAAAAATTATGAAGGTTCTGACAGAGTGGATACAGAGAGAATGTTTCCACTTGCAAAGATCATCATTATATCATGATAGTTATCAGGAAATGCAATAGGGATGAAATGTCTTTATTCAAACGATGATGGGAATGTGGCCTTGCTATCACGGGGAACGATTGAAATGAATCGTAAAACATATGAGGGAGCTGGGTAGGCAGTAGATGGAAAAAGACAGGAGGGGTTCTTGGTTTTTGGTCCTTGGCCCTCCAAAATATTCCAAATGGAATTTAAACTGGAGGTGGCGGAGTATGGACTTCAGCAAGAAGGGCTTCTTGGAGAAGGGCTGCCTTAAATTTAGTTGTGTCTGGTTGAGTAACTATAGTAGGGTGAAGACTATTCCGTGCTTTAATTGTGCGAGGGAAGAATGAATTGCTATAAACATCTGTCTTGATAGCTGGTATCTCAAATCGAATCGAACCTTGATAGGTTTGGGTTTGGTGTAGATGTGGTCATCTATGTCGAGCTGACCATTTAACATTTTGTAAAAACAGGTCAAACGGTGGGCTTTACGTCTGTCTTGGAGAGTGTTCCACCCCAATGAATTTAGAAGTTCGGTAACACTCGCTTCTCTCTCATAGGTATTTGTAACAAAACGAGCTGCCTGTCTTTGGGGAATGATCTTTGTGCTGAATGGCCTATTTTGATTCTGTGTATCCTATGTTTTGAAAGACAAATATGACCACAAATGTTTCTTTAATGGTAGAAACAAGGAATTGCAGATGCTGGTTTACAAGTTAAAGGCACAACATGTTGGAGTAACTCAGCGGGTCAGGCAACATCATCTGAGAACATGGATAGATGACATTTTGGGTCGAAATGTCACCTATCCCCCATGTTCTCAGATGATGTTGCCTGACCCGTTGAGCTACTCCAGCACTTTGTGTCTTTGTTTGCAATATATTTCAGCTTAGTTTTATGTAATGTACGGAGGTTGGCTCATTTGATTTATTTATAAAGATAACTATAAACAAATGCCATGTGCCACCTACATTTACTACACGAAGGGTCCCGACCAGAAACATTACTATCCATATTTTCGGTAGATGCTGCCTGACCCACTGAGTTACTCAAGCACTTTGTCTTTGTTTGCAATATATTTCAGCTTGGCTTCATATGATGTGTGGAGATTGCCTCAATTGATATATTTATAAAGATAGCTATAAACCAATACCATGTGCCAATTACATTAAAACACACGAAGGGTCCCAGCCCGAAACATCACCTATCCATGTACTCCAAAGATGCTGCCTGACCCGCTGAGATACTTGAATAGTGTCCAATCTCACAGTCACCCAGCAGAAGACATAACGGAACAAGAGTAATCGGCAAACAGAGAAAGTGGAAGGCCCAGACAGAAACAGAAAGGGGTACAGAAGTATTGAGAATGCATAAACTGAAAAGCAAATCTTCGTCATTGTATGTAAGCAAGCACATGGTATCATCGCTCTCATCTGCAATTTCAATTTGCTGCAATGCCAGCTGCTGCATTAGTTTAGATAATTCTGTCAGTGTAACTTTGCACTCTGTGCATGCCTGCTAAATTTGTTAAAGAATACCCGAGGCTAATGCATCATTACATTCCCAAAGTCATCTATCTTTTAGTTCATATTAATTCTTTTTGTTTGCTACTCCCATAAATCCTTGTGCACTTAATTAATTTCAGTTACACTGTAAAGTCCTTAATACAGAATTGTTCAACCAAATACAAAATTAATTATTCTATTTACAGCCTTCTCATTGAAAGGAGCTTTTCATCTTTCATAATTACATTTTGGAAAGTCCAATTATGAATTCAGGCTAATGCTGTTTAGGATTACATTCCTCTACACACTGTATTTTTAAATAGAGTTAGTACTCCATGTATTGCATTAGGTATGGCTTTAACAGAGGTGGGGCTAAGTTTATAGATGTATGTGTCAAATATGTTCCCACTCAGCGGCAGAGAAAGTTTATAATTAAATAGAAATGCTTTAATTTCTAAAACAGCATTTCGCAATGTATGACTGAAGGGGTCCTGGAAAGACAAGATAAAATTGTGCTTAGGGCATTGAAAGGCAACCCATTCCAATTATTAAAATGTTGAAGTATTTCTAAGCAACTGGAGGATATTTCTGCAGCCATCGCAGAGTTGTGGACACAGTCCATGCCATCACTATAGATAGATTTGCCAAACACTACTTATCTTTGAGGGTAGAAGATCTATGGGGCCCAGGAATGATTGGGTTAAATGTGTAGGAAAGAACTGCAGAAGCTGGTTTAAATCAAAGGTAAACACAAAATGCTGGAGTAACTCAACGTTGCAAGCAGCCATCTCTGGACAGAAGGAATGGGCGATGTTTCAGGTCGAGACCAATTGCGTTAACATATGATGCGCGTTTGATGGCACTGGGCCTGTACTCACTGGTGTTTCGAAAGATGAGGGGAGGAACTCATTGAAACTTACCGAATAGTGAAAGGCCTAGATAGAGTGAATGTGGAGAGGATGTTTCCACTAGTGGGAGAGTCTAGGACCAGAGGCCACAGCCTCAGAATAAAAAAGATGTGCCTTAAGGAAAGAGATGAGGAGGAATTTCTTCAGGATGGCGAATCTGTGGAATTCATTGCCACAGAAGGCTGTGGAGGACAAGTCAATGGATATTTTTAAAGCAGAGATTGAAGATTGTTGAGCAGACTTAATGGGCTGAATGGCCCAATTCTGCTCTGAGAATTTATGAACATGATATTATGCTTCAACATGTCATGTCATTGGCAGAACCAAACAGGATTAATTATTTCTCTCTGCGACACCAGTCAACTTCTGCCTCTAATTTTAGGAACCAAAGAACAGTGAAAAACTAAAGAAGGGTTGTAAGCCAAAACGTCGCCTATTGATGTCCTCCAAAGATCCTGCCTGGCATGTTGAGCTACTCCTGTACTTTGTGTTCTATGCAAGATTCCAGCATCTTCAGTTTGGTGTGTCAACAGTGAAAAGCTTTTGTTTGCATACAATCCAGTCAAATCAGATAAAACTATACACAAACTCAATCAAACCAAACACAAGTACAAAAGGTAAAGTAAAGAGAAAAATACCAGGGAGCAGAATAGAGTTTCTCAGCATTGTAACATAAAAGTTCCAGAGGAAGAAGTCCATTGCCCGCAATGAGGTAGGTTGGAAAATCGGGAGTGGATCCACGCCTATAGAAGGACCATTCAGAGGTCTGGTGACAGTGGGAAAAGAGCAACTCCTCAGTCTGACAGAAGGTGCTTTGTGGAGCATTAGGGTTAACGCAAATTTTGGATTTGAGTTCCTTCAACGTGGCCAATTCGTCATTGTACACCTATTCTTCAAAAGTCGGGAGCCTCGATCGCCTCGTGGCACCACGGGAGAAGAATGAGGAGGAGATAAGACTTTTCTTTGCCTTCCATCACAGTGAGGGTGTGCCTGGAACAATCACTGTGACGGCTGTTTGTGTTAAAATTGTAATTGTGTGTCTTGTGTTCTTTATTGTCTACTGCCGGACCCTGACGTGAGAGGACGCTGGCGCTATTTGTTCGCCGCTTCTCCGTCAGGATAGTTCTTCTGTTTGTTTTTATGTCATGACTGTTTTTGTAAAGCGTCTTTGAGCACTTGGAAAAGCGCTATATAAAATAAATGTTTATTATTATATTATTATTATTATTATTATTATTATTATTATTATTATTATTATTATTATTATTATTATTATTATTATTATTATTATTATTATTATTATTATTATTATTATTATTATTATTATTATTATTATTATTATTATTATTATTATTCACATCTCCCTAGCACCGTTCATAATGTTACAGCCTTATCCATCTTGATGTTTTGAATGTCGGATGCTGCCTGACCCGTTGAGTCACCCCACCATTGTGTGTCGGACGCTGCCTGACCCGTTGAGTTGCCCCAGCATTGTGTGTCGGTTGCTGCCTGACCCGTTGAGTTACTCCAGCATTGTGTGTCTACCTTCGATTTAAACCAGCATCTGCAGTTCTTTCTTACACACCCTTAATGTTTTGAATGTTCATCCAATCTATAACGACATTGAACAGTAGAGCACTGGAATGGGCCCTTCGGACCGTGAAGTTTGTGCCAGAAAATGATGCCAAATTAAGCTGATCTCATCTGCCTGCACATGATCCACATGCCTCTATTCCGTGCACTTCCATCTAAAAGCCTCTTACGTAAATGCCACTATCATAAATGCCCCCACCACCACCCCTAGCAATGTGTTCAAGAGCCCCAATACTCTCTTGCTCAGCACATCTCCATTAAACTTACCCACTCTCAACATATAGCTGCTGTATGCCCTCCAGTGTTGGCCATTTCCATCCTGGGAATAAGGTTCTAACTCTCTACCCTCTCTATGCCTCTGATAACCTATATACTTTAAATGCACTATATAGTATAATAAGGTATACTCTCTGCTAACTATTTATAGTGCACTACTATACACTACATTGGATTTTAGAAATCTATCGTAATATTCTTCAGCTGTCTTCCTCCCAACAGGTTAAGACTGGAGCCTGCAACAACTAGAAGTGTTTTTACACGCGTCAGTATTTTACTGGCGACTTCAACTAGTTCAATGTTTTCACTTGTGTAGAATTTTAGATTTAGCTGCTCCCTTTCCAAGTTCAGATGAGGACTTCTCAGCCACCTCATGTAATTACAGAGAGATACCGCATGGAAACACACCCTGTTGAATCCATGCCAACCATCAATCACCTATTTACACTAATCTTGCATTAGTCCCATTTTTTAATTCTCCCCACATCCTCACTAACTCCCTCCAAATTTCACCTTCACATAAGGGACAATTTACCTTGGCCTATTAATCCACCAATTTATATGTCTTTGGGGTGATGAAGCATATCAACATTCCTGGAGGAAACCCATGTGGTTACAGGCAGAAGGTGCAAACTCCACACAAGTAGCACCCAAGGTCAGGATTGAACCAAAGTACTTGGTGCCAACTAAAGGTCCCATCTTTGACATTCACCTACATGATAACACCTGTGACTCTAGACTTTAGGGAGATGCAGTGCGGACACACGCCCTTTGTCCCACTGAATCCACGCCGACCAGCGATCCCCATACATGAACACTATCCTACGCGCTAAGGACAATTTACAATTTTTTAACCAAAGCCAATTAACCTACAAACCAGTCCCTCTTTGGAATGTGGGATGGAAACCAGAGCACTCGGAGAAAAATCCATGCAGCCACAGGGAGAATGTACAAACTCCATACACACAGTGAATCCTAGTCAGGAGTGAATCCCGGTCTCTGGCGCTGTAAGGCAGCAATTCTACCGCCGCGCCATTGTGCCGCCTTAAGTGATTCTATTTTTTTCCTTACACTGTAATAACATCTTTACTTTCTTCCTTTACGTGGTGAGAATGGTGGAAACTTCAGAAATTTTGAGCATCTTCCTTTGGCATGGATTCCTTTAATTTCTTATTTCAAATTTTGTTCGCTCAGCTTTACTTTACATTCAGAGACACAAGAAACTGCAGGTTTTGCATTGTACCTGTACCTTGCCATACTTGTGCACATTGCAATAAATTTGGTTTGACTTGATGCTGGGAGCTGGGTATAGGGTATCAAACTTAAATACCAACTATTGCAACCCTTACAGCACCAGAGACCCGGGTGCGATCCTGACTATGGGTGCTGTCTATACGGAATTTGTACGTTCTCCCTGTGACCACGTGGGTTTTCTCTGGGTGCTCTGGTTTCCTCCCATCCAAAGGCATGTGAGTTCATTAGTTCATTGGTAAAATTGTAAATTGCCCCTCGTGTGTAGGATAGTATTAAGTGTATGCAGTGATCAGAATCGGCGGGCCGAAGGGCCTTTTTCTACACTGTATCTCTAAAGTCCAAAGCCTAAAGTCTATTCCTTTCAGTCCAGAGATGCTGCTCGACCCGTTGAGTTCCTTCATTGGATCATTTGTTATTTGATGCTCATTCATTGTGTCATACAGCACAGAAACAGGCCCTTCAGCCCACCCCATCTACACTAGTCCCACCTGCCGACGTTTGGTCCATATCCCTCTAAACCCTGCCTGTCCATGCAGCAGAGAAGCGCCTTCAAGCTCCTACATGCTCCTGTGGTGCAGCCACTTTGTAACATTCTTTCTACCTGAATAGCATTCAGACACATATTTTCCACGAGAGCCTTTATTTAACATTTCAAAATGATGCCTGGTGTAGTTTGGAACACCTACACTGCTACATGGAATAGTTGACCTTGTTGCATATTTGTGCTTGCTGATTCCACTGCTTGGGCAATTTCTAGTGCGTTCTCAAAGGTCGATTCACCTCCAATAATAACTGCCTCAGATTCCTTTCATCTTTGATTCCACGCACCAACCTCTCCCTTAGCACCTGAGAGAGAGAATTGCCATAATTACAGTCTTGTGATAACTTTCTCAACTCAGCTACTTACACCTCACATCTGTCTTCCCCTGTTCAAAGGGAAATTGAAAAGTAAAGTGAAAACTGTGGATAGACACAAAGTGCTGGAGTAACTCAGCGGGTCAGGCAGCATCTCCGGAGAAAAAGGATAGGTGATGTTTTGGATTGGAACAGAAAGTAGAGGTGAGGGGGGGGGGGGGGGGGGTAGGGGGTGGGGGGGGGGGGCAGGAGAGGTGGAAGCGAGAAAAGACCTGGACAAATCAGGGCTGGCAACAAAGTATCCCGACACAAAATGTCACCTATCCTTTTTCTCTAGAGATGCTGCCTGACCCTGTGTTACTCCAGCATCTTGTGTCTATCTTTGGTATCAGCCAGCATCTGAAGGTTAGTTTAGTTTAGAGATACAGTGCGGAAACAGGCCCTTCGGCCCATTGAGTCTGGGTCGACCAGCAATCACCCCGTACATTAGCACTATTCTCCACACTAGGGACAATTTACAATTTTTATCAAAGCCAATTAATCTACAAACCTGTCAGTCTTTGGAGTGTGGAAGGAAACCAGATTATCCGGAGAAAACCCATGCGGTCACAGGGAGAACGAACAAACTCGGTACAGTTAGCATCCATAGTCAAGATCGAACCCAGGTCTCTGGTGCTGTAAGGCAGCAACTCTACCACTGAGCGACTGTGCCACCGTTCTTTGTTTCTACAATGTGAAAACTGTTAACTTCAACATTCTTATTCACTCCATGATATTCAGGTGTGGAAGACTGAAAGAAGCAGGAAATATAAGAAGGCGAAAGAGCTGCATCGAATAATGAAAAGTAAAATGAATAAGGGGCCCTTGTTATGATAAAATGTATTTTTATCGATAGGAGATGCAACTTGCTTGAAAGATATAGCATGGAAACAGGCCCTTCAGCCCACTGAGTCCACGCCGACCATCGATCACCCATTCACATTAGTTCTATTTTCACTTTTGCATTCACTCCGTACACGCTTGGTGCAAGTTACAGAGGAAAATAAACCTACAAACCAGCACATCTTTGGGATGTGGGAGGAAACCGGAGCACCCGGAGGAAACCCACGCGGTCACAGGGATAACGTGCAAACTCCACACAAACAGCACCCAAGATCAGGATCGAACCCGAATGTTTGGCGCTATGAGGCAGCAACTCTGCCGCTGCACGACTGTGCCATCCAGTGACACTGATAACGAGCCACCTGAAACTGACATGAAAAGAAACAGTAAACTGCATTAAATAGTGAACGTATTTCCAGGTCTTTACTGGAATTGAATGATTTGCCTGACCAAGTCAATATAAAACTGATCTTCTCACCAACCAGCTGTGGTTGATGGGAAATGCCGTGCGCACAGGTTCAAATCACACTCAAGACTACTTGTTTCAAATCTCAATTTAGTCAGAAAACTTAGTTAGTTTAATTGATTCTGATTTGAAACTGATTTTGTTATTTCAGAATGTCATGGTTCAGGAATGTTTTCCAGTCCATTTTGCCTTACCTTCCAAAGTACCAATGACACAGCCATTTACAATTTCAAGTTGTTTCCTTGTGACTCCACCTCTCAAATGTTTCACTTGTGTGCATCTCGGAATCTCTTCTCAGCTTAATCCTCACAACCCCAAGCTTGCAGCTTGATTTCCTGCTGCTTTCCTGGATCTTACTTCCCCTGTTGAGTAGTTTAGTTTAGTTTAGTTTCGTGTTGCAGCATAAAAACAGGTCCTTGGGCCCATCGGGTCCATGTCGACCAGTGATCACCCGAACACTAGTTCTATCCGACGCACTAGGGACAATTATATTTACAGAAGCCAATTAACCAACAGACCTGCACATCTTTGGAATGTGGGAGGAAACCGGAGCACCTGGAGAAAACCCATGTGGACACAGGGGGAATGTACAAACTCCGTACAAAAAGCTCCTGTGGTCAGGATCGAACCCGGTGCTGTAAGGCTGCAACTCTATCGCTGTGCCACTGTGCCGTGCATACCATTCCCTCCGAGATCATTCTTCTCATGCCTGATGACCTTTAGTTTTCCCTGGAGTTTGCAATATTTTTTTCTTTAATAGCAGTGGTGTGGTATAGGGTAAAGGGTGGTGAATCTGTGGAATTCTTTGCCACAGAAGGCTGTAGAGGCCAAGTCAGTGGATATTTTTAAGGCAGAGATAAATAGATTCTTGATTAGTATAGGTGTCAGAGGTTATGGGGAGAAGGCAGGAGAATGGAGTTGGGGAGGGAGAGCTAGATCAGCCATAATTGAATGGTGGAGTAGACTTAATGGGACAAATGGCCTAATTCTACTATTCCTTATGACCTTATGAACTTGTGACCAACGAGATGGCACAGTGGCACAGTGGTGGAACCACCACCTCACAGTGCCAGAGTCCCGGGTTCAAACCTGACCTCGTGTACAATCCATGTAGAGTTTGCACATTCTCCCTGTAACCACATGGGTTCCTTCCAGGTTATTTGTTTTCCCTCCCCCACATCCTAAAGGCATGCGGGTTGGTCGGCCAATTGGCCACTGTAAATTCCTCCTAGTGTGCAGACGAGTTGTAGAATCTGGGGAGAATTGTTGACAATTTGGAGAGAATAAAGTTGGATTAGATTCGTGTCGGATTAGTCTGAATTGATGTGGTTGGTGGAGAGTGTGGACTCAGTGAGTTAAAGGACCTGTTCTCATGCTTAAACCTCTCCTCCTCTAAAAAGAACAATGAGTTTTTGTTGGCGTTAGGCTAAAATCCCATTTGTACTTTAAAGTCTAAGACAGTAATTCTTTTTAAGAGGACTGCGTTAGAGATGTGTATTTGAAACCCTGGGTCTACAAATGCTGGAAGTGTTTTTGCAATAAATAGAACTTTTGCAAAGCCAGAGGTAAGCTTGGAAAATCATGATTTCCACCCTCTTGGTTGGCCTGTTCTGCGGTCCTTAATTTCTTTGACCATCATGTCCTATATGGTGTGTGTTACCCATAATTCCTCCCTAAATCTCCCTTCCCCTCTTCCACTCACTAGCTAGCGGCGATCACAAGCTGCTTGTAAACGGTTCAAACACAATAATCACCAATGGATGAACATTAGGTGCAATTCTTTGATTTGCACTCATTTCACCTTTGCCTTCAACAGATCGTGCAACGTATCGTCAGTCGTAGGAGCAGAATTCGGCCGTTCGGCCCGTTCGGTGTCACAAGGCGTTTGAAACACGCTCACTTATTTATCAGCAAAGGCAATTAAGGGCAGGAGAGTGAAGTGCAGGTATAGAAAGTATAAGAAAATAACTGCAGATGCTGGTACAAATCAAAGGTATTTAATCACAAAATGCTGGAGTAACTCAGCAGGTCAGGCAGCATCTCAGGAGAGAAGGAATGGGTGACGTTTCGGGTCGAGACCCTTCTTCAGACGAAGGGTCTCGACCCGAAACGTCACCCATTCCTTCTCTCCTGAGATGCTGCCTGACCTGCTGAGTTACTCCAGCATTTTGTGAATAAATGCAGGTATAGAAAGCTCCTTCTGTTTCCTCATAGCCTCATAACATGAACAGTGGTATTTATAACATGGGTGTTGCTACCATTAACAGTCTGGTGAAACAGTCGGTAACATCAGAGCATTCCTGCCATTTAATAACACTGTATGCAATCAAATATGATCGTATTGGCAAAAACTCGAACTTTGTGTGAGACACCCAGTGTGGACAAGTTTGACGTGCCCGGTCATCATGGATAGATGATGGCTCATCTTTAAACTCAAGGGGTACGCAGCTTGCAGGTACCTGTGAGTTGATGGTAGATGTGGCGGGTAGAAGTCTTGGACTAAGAATGCTCCCCCATCATCACTGCCTGGGAGAACAGGGTGAAAAATGTAACTGTTGACTGAAATCAGGTACAATTCTGCCTTCCCTCTGCAACCCCCAACCTTGACAACTCATCCTAGCTGATACCTGAGGGTGAAGACAAACTACGAAGGCATCTTACAGAAAATGGAACTGTCATTTTGAGTGTGAAGAAGGGTCTCAACCCGAAACGTCACCTATTCCTTTTCTCCAGAGATGCTGCCTGACCCACTGAGTTACTCCAGCTTTTTGTGTCATTTTGGCTCACATTCTTTTCAAGTGCCAATCCTGTAAATGATTGTAACCCTCAGAGTGTGATAATTTAATTATAATCCATGTCCTGCTGGTTACTATCATCCAACCTTAACCAAAAGTCAATATATTTATGGCAGAAGGCTTTATGGTCCTGTTCTTTTAAACTATGTAAACTCTGCTATTTTATATATTTTTTGTGTTTAATTTATTCTTACAGCACAAGAGGTGAACATTCTGCCACTGAGTCCATGCCAGTT
The DNA here is from genome assembly GCF_053455715.1 of Rhinoraja longicauda. Taxonomy (NCBI): domain Eukaryota; kingdom Metazoa; phylum Chordata; class Chondrichthyes; order Rajiformes; family Arhynchobatidae; genus Rhinoraja; species Rhinoraja longicauda. Next base: position 12,880,273 of record NC_135974.1, read on the forward strand.
CTCAGTGCTGTTTCGTTTAGAAATACAGCGTGGAAACAGGCCCTTCGGCCCATCGAGTCCATGCCAACCAGCGATCACGCATACGCCAGTTCAATCCTACACATTGGGGACAGTTTACAGAAGCCAATTAACCTACAAACCTGTATGTCTTTGGGATGTGCAAGGAAACCGGAGCAGCTGAAGAAAGCCCACAGGGTCAGAGGGAGAAACTCCGTAGAGACAACACCTGTAGTTAGGATCAAACCCGGGTCTCTGGCACTGTATGGCAGCAAATCTGCCACTGCACCACTGTGCCACATAATCCCATCATCAATCCTTTTACCCACTTCCTACCCTTTAACCTATTCTCTCTCATATACCCATCAAATCCTCTTTTACTTTTTTTGCCGCTTACCCACTCTAAGGTGTAATTTTTATGAGCCAGGTAAACTGGCAGCTTAGAAAATGCTTCCCTAAATTTTTTTACCTCAGTCTTTCTACTTAAGAAGCCAGGTAGTTTGTTTTGCAGGGTGGCACGGTGGCACAGCAGTAGAGTTCCTGCCTTACAGTGACCCGGGTTCAATCCCGATTGCACAGAGTTTGTGCATTCTCCCTGTGACCCCATGGGTTTTCTCCTGGTGCTCCAGTTTCCTCCTACATTCCAAAGACGCGCAGGTTTGCAGGTTAATTGGCTTTGGTAAATTTGATAATTGGTCCTGGTGTGAAGGGTAGTGCTAGTGTACGGGGTGATCGCTGGTCGGCGCGGACTCGGTGGACCGAAGGGCCAGTTTCCGCGCTGTATCTCCAAAGTCTAAAGTCTAAAACTGATAATATAAACCTTTTGCTGAGAGAAGGATTGATACAGGGACCCTGTTATATTGAGACCAGCTTGGTGTCCATGCACAATGGGGAACCACCTCACTGCTAACATTCAGCTGTAAAGTGAATGGACCACATTGGTGTGTGACGTGTTTTGGAAGCATAAACTGCGCCTCATGAAACTAATGGGATTCTTTGTGAAGATAATGAGATTATCAGATAAGAACTATCGCTGGTGGGAGTTTTTGTTTGTATCCCAAAAACCATTTATTATAGTTCGGCATTTAAGGCATTTAACGTAGAGAAAAGGGACAATGATTTAAGTAGTGAGCTAGATTGAAAATTGGCTGGGAAATAGAAAATAGAAAGCAATGATAAGGATAAATGGCTGAGACTGAAAGGGGGGTGGGGGCCATGAATAACTGATGCCTTCAGCACCTGCACCAAAGCATTCACCGAAGCCAGATAGTTCAAGTAATGTTATCATGAAAACAAACTCATTCAAAAATTGAGTGGATTAGGATTATTAATTGGGGATGCAGGTACATTGGTTGAATTATTTGTCTAACAATCTAGAGTGCCGCCTCTAGAAATTAATTCAAAGACGTGTGTTCAAATCCCACGACAGACTCAAAAAGCTGGAGTAACTCAGCGGGTCAGACAGCGCCTCTGGAGAAAAGGAACAGGTGACGTTTCGGATCGAGGCCCTTCTCATCCCGGGACCCGGGTCCGATGAGCGCGCCTGTTCAAATCCCAACGCAGCAGATGGGAAATTTTGACTCATGTAACTGATAAATGATAAAAATTTAAAATGAGGTATCGGTGACCACAAAAATACAGGGTTGTTTTAAAAACCCACCAGGTTCACGAATGGTCTGTTAGGAAGGAAAATCCGTGACGCAAGGAAGTGTAGATGCTGGAGTCTTCGGTAGAGCACAAAATGCTGGAGTAACTCAACAGGTCAGGAAGCCAGCATCTCAGAAAGACATTCATCTGAAGAAAGATGACCCCTGACCCAAAACATCACCTATGCATGTCCTCCAGAGATGCTATCTGACCCACTGACTTACCTGAGCGCTTTGTGTACTTGGAAAGAAATCCTGGTCTCCCTATCTAGTTTGGCCGACATGCGAGTCTAGACCTGCAGCAATGCGGTTTCTTTCCTGTCTGGTGGTCCATTGAAACCATGGGTTAATTGATCACAATTTCTTTGGTACCATCAAAGGCTTTTCAACGGTCTCCATTAAGGAGTGCTTTCTGGGGTCATTTGCCCCTCTCAGGAGATTCAATAAATTAGGCAAAGACAATTGAACACAAATTGCTTAAGACCCATTGGTTTCTCTCATCATGAGGTCATAAGGTCATGAGGAGTAGAATTAGGCCATTCAGCCCATCAAGTCTACTCCGCCATTCAATCATGGCTGATCTATCTTTCTCTCCTAACCCCATTCTCCTGCCTTCTCCCCATAACCTGTGACACCCGTACTAATCAAGAAACTAACCCCGGCGTTCTCACTCAAACTAACTGTACTTGAGCTTGGATTGATCGATCGGGGAGAATAAAAGGAGTGTTGTGTCCACCTGATTTGGGAACAACTTTATTTTTAATTCAAAATAATTCTGGAGATTTCGATTGGAGTGGATCAAGCCTGCATGTGTTACAACATTATGTTCTAAATGCAGAGAAGTATTTGCACTCCCTGCTAGGTTTAACACACCCATTAAATTGGTAATGTAATGAAAATGTTTACTAAGCAGCAGTAACAGGCATTGTAGAAATGGGAAAGAATCTATTAAGGATGAATGAGCCTATTTAGCTTCACTTTCTGAGTTTGAGATATTTCTAATCAAAGCCCCTGCCTCGTGTCTAGTTTTTGTGCATTGAAGCTCTGAAAGGAAAGGGGAAAGTAACACATTTTTTTCCTGTTTAATAGCTCTGCCGTTAATACATTCAAGCCTTAGGATGTTGGAGAATTACTGTAGCATTTAGAGAGAAAATGCTTTCCATTTTCAGATTATAATGACCCTCGTTTAAAAAAAAAAAGCATATGTATCGTGTTTAATTAACAGAAGGCCAATTCAGAGGAGAAAAGCCAGCCCTAATAATTTTAGCAGCATTCTCGCCTCGTGAATTGAAACTCAAAGCACATCAATCACCCAGGTTTCTGAATTTGTTATAAAGATTTAATTTTCCGTAGTTTTTGCAGACATCATGAAGCAAGTCTTCAGATTCTAATGAGAAATGACTGCAAGAGGAAAATCAAAGTTCAGAACTTGTTCAAGTAATTTATCATTATGTAAAGAACAAAGAGGAATCCTGCACTCCCTCTCTCTCTCTCTCTCTCACCCTCCCTCCATCCCTCCCCCTCCCTAGTCGTCCGACTAGTTCCACTGTTTGCTTCCTTGTATCCCTCTCGTTAGCACATCCCCGCAGCCATAATGGGCCATTATGGACTCCACCCTTCCTCAGGTCATCTGTTACCAGCCCTGATTTGTTCTGGTCTTTTCTCGCCTCTTCCACCCCCACCTCTATCTTTCAGTCTGAAGAAGGGTCCTGACCCGAAACGTCACCTATTCCCTTTCCCCAACGATGCTGCCTTGACCCGCTGAGTTACTCCAGCACTTTGTGTCCTTTTGTTGTAAACCAGCATCTGCAGTTCTTTGTGTCAGAATCGGTGGAGGGATTGGATAGGTAAAGTTTCACACAGAAGATGGTGGGTGCCTGGAACATGTTGCCAGGAGTGTTGGTGGAGGCAGATACTGTATGATAGCACCATTTAACAGGCTTTTAGATAGACACATGGATAGGCTGGGGATGAAGAGGTAAAGGTCATGCGCGGGCTGATGAGGTCAGTTTATCTAGGCAATATATTCGGCACAGACATTGTGGGCTGAAGGGCCTGTTGCTGTGCTGTACATTTCCATGTTCTATGTTCTATAGCGAATAATACCATTCTTTGTCCTTGACTTCAGTTGTTAAGCAATAAGCTAAGTCCAGGTGCATAGAGTCATACAACAAGGAAACAGGCCTCTCGGTCCACTGAGCCCATTCTGGCCCTCAACCACCCCTTGACATAGATCCTACATTAATCCCATTATTTCACTATCCCCACGCTCTCAATCTCCCTCAGATTCCACCGCTAACCTAGACATGCGGGGCAATTTACATTTGCTGATTAATCTATGAACCTGCATTCCTTGGGTCACGGAAGGACACTGGAGCAGCCAGAGGTAACCCACGCTGTCACAGGGGGAACAGGGGTGTCAGGGGTTGTGGGGAGAAGGCAGGTGAATGGGGTTGAGAGGGAGAGGTAGGTCAGCCATGACTGAATGGCGGAGTAGACACGATGGGCTGAATGGCCTCATTCAGCTCCTAGAACCTATGAACTTATTAGCTCATGAGCGTGCAAAGTGCACACAGACAGCAGTGGAGGTCAGGATTTAATCCGTATTGATAGCGTTCTAGTAGCTGTGCCCTTTGTGTAGTGGGTCTCTTAGGTTAGTAGTACTTAAGCATTATATTGCTGGAAAAGTAAGTTTTGTCAAGAAGATGGTAACCACCTTCTTAAAATACCTCAGTCCTTCTTTTGTCACATATAATGGTGTTTACAGAGCACTGCGCCTGTTTCCTTTATCATCGTTACTTTTTTGCATATGTTTCATTCATTGTTCTTTATCTCACTACATCAGCGTCTATATCTCTCGTTTTCCTTATCCCTAACCAGTCTGAAGAAGGGTCTCGACCCGAAACGTCACCCACTCCTTCTCTCCAGAGACGCTGCCTGTCCCGCTGAGTTACTCCAGCTTTTTGTGTCTATCTTCGGTTTGAACCAACACCTGCAGTTCCTTCCAACGTGTTTACATATCCGTTGTGCTGCTGCAAGTAAGAATCCCATTGTTCTGTTTTGGGACATGACAATAAAGCACCCTTGACTCTTGACTGAGCTCCCTGCTACCCCACCATTCCCTCATCCCTCTGCAGCAGGACACTCCCCGCAAACGTTGCAAGCAAACGTACCCGAGACTGACTATTACCGTCTCAAAATAACACAGGGCTTGATTAAGAGGTGAAAAATAGCCCTGTTACTGAAGAATGCCAGCTTGAAGAGGAGCCTGCAACCGAGAGTGTTTAGAGTGGGTAAGCAGCAGGAGAGAACCAACGCATATAGTATCGAAGAATTAACTCGTCATAAATATAACCTAGTTGGGCTTTTACCAGGGCATTAGCTTCTGTAAGTAATTAAATGAAAGCTGCTGATAGCAATAGAAAGTCAACGGTTATACCCATATTTACGGTTTACATAATTCTGCTGTGAATATTTCACGCACAACTGCATTTACTGAGGACCGACTGCTGTTCCTGATGAGCCAGTCTGAGTTTTATTGTCAAACACTCGGCATGGTTCCTTCAATGAGCTGGATGACTAATGGTAGGGCACTTAACCCTTTCCATAATGAATCCTGATGCCTGCTTGCAGCAGTCAGGGTTTGCTATTTACAGACCCATGTTCGGCAAGAGTACTAACTGCAGACAGACACAAAAAGCTGGAGCAACTCAGCGGGACAGGCAGCATCTTCTGTAGTGTAAAACTAACTGCGGGATGGATACAAGTCCCCAATGCATTGTTGACTTTTCTTTCCCCATTATGAAATAAACTTTTTAAAGTGAAGACAGACAAAAAATGCTGGAGTAACTCAACGGGACAAGCAGCATCTCTGGAGAACATGGGTAGGTGCCATGTTCACACTTCACACTGTTTTAACGTGAGGAGACCACCAATTCTGTGGCCACTGCTGTATTATATTTCATTGGTGCCATAAAGAATTTAAATTTTTACACAAAGGGTGGTGGACAATCGCAGCGTTTAACAGACATTTAGACAGGTACATGGATAGGATATGTTCAGGGGGATATGGGTCAAACACAGGCAGGTGGGACTCGTGCAGATGGTTGGTATGGGCAACTTGGGCCGAAGGGCCTGTTTCCACGCTGTATCAATCCACGACTCCACTATCGTGGTTGTTGTTGCTCTTTTAGACTCCATGAAGCAGACACCAGTATAGTATGGATATTCCAAAGCCACTGAAATGATGTTCAGCAATACATGCTCATGGACAACTGAGTTTGTGATTGAAAGATACAGCATGGAATCAGGCCCTTTGGCGCACCGAGTCCATGCCGAACTTCGATCACCCGTTAACCCTAGTTCTTTGTTATCCCACTTTCGCGTCCGCTCCCTAGGGCCAATTAACCTACAAAACCACACGTTGTTGGGACGTGGGAGGTAACTGGAGCACCTGGGGCGACACAAGGGGTTAGGGGGCGGCATGGTGGCGCAGCGGTAGAGTTGCTGCCTTAGAGTGCCAGAGGCCCAGATTCGATCCTGTCTACGGGTGCTGTCTGTATGCAGTTTGATTATTCTCCCTGTTACTGCATGGGTTTTCTCCAGGTGCTACGGTTTCCTCACACATTTCAAAGACGTGAACGTTAGTAGGTTAATTGCTTCTGTATATTGTTGCTAATGTGTAGGATAGAACTACTGTACGGGTGATCGCTGGTCAGCGCAGACTCGGTGGGCCGAAGGGCCTGCTTCCACACTGTATCTCTAAACTAAACTAAACTAAACCAAACATTCGGGGAAATGCTCACACGGTCACAGGGGGAACATTCAAACTCCTTGCACAGACCGTGCTTGAGGTCGGAATCAAACTGGGATCGCAGGTACTCTGAGGCAGCTTTACCACTGCTCCACTGTGCTGCCCATGGTGCCACCATGGCACAGTGCTTCACTTGGTGGAGTCCATGTCAGGATGATGAGCAGCCATCTTGCTACCATCCACCAAGTAAAGTCCCGATTCCGGACCAGTTCAAAGCAGTTCAAGTCAAGTCAAGTTTATTTGTCACATACACATACACGATGTGCAGTGAAATGAAAGTGGCAATGCCTGCGGATTGTGCACAAAAAAAATTACAGTTTGCAAAAAAAAAAGAATTACAGTTATAGCATATAAATTAAAGTTAATACAGAGAAGACAAAATTTAGTCCCTGGAGTTATAAAAGGTAACAGTCCTGATGGCCTGTGGGAAGAAACTCCGTCTCATCCTCTCTGTATTCACAGCGTGACAGCGGAGGCGTTTGCCTGACCGTAGCAGCTAGAACAGTCCGTTGCTGGGGTGGCAGGGGTCCCTCATAATCTTGCTTGCTCTGGATCTGCACCTCCTGCAGGGGGGCGAGTGTAGTTCCCATGGTGCGTTCTGCCGAACGCACTACTCTCTGCAGAGCCTTCCTGTCCTAGGCAGAGCTGTTCCCAAACCAGACTGTAATGTTGCCGGACAGGATGCTCTCTACAGCCCCAGAGTAGAAGCAATGAAGGATCCTCAGAGACACTCTGAATTTCCTCAGCTGTCTAAGGTGGTAAAGGCGCTGCTTTGCCTTACCCACCAGTGCGGCAATGTGCGTTGCCCATGTCAGATCCTCTTTGATGTGGACTCCCAGGTATTTGAATATTCCCTCATCGATTATCTTCTACATACAACAAGTGATGCCAAGATAAAATTAGACACATAGTGCTGGAGTAACAGGTCAGGCAGCATCTCTGGAGAACAAAGATAGGTGATGGATCGGTACCCTTCTTCAGACCGATTGTGGGGGCGAGGGAAGAGAGAGCGAGAGAGAGAGAGAGAGAGAGAGAGAGAGAGAGAGAGAGAGAGAGAGAGAGAGAGAGAGAGAGAGAGAGAGAGAGAGAGAGAGAGAGAGAGAGAGAGAGAGAGAGAGGGCAGGATAAAACTTGGTGAGTGATAGGTGGATACAGATGAGGGTGGGTTTTAATAAGTAGATGGTCCGTCAAAGGCCAGAGATGAAGAGACAACAAGTGTGAGATAAGCATAGAAGAGAGATGAATTGTGAAGCCAGAGGAAAGAATGCAGCTGGAATGGTCTGCGGGAAGGTGGATTGGGGAGAATGGGTGTGAATCCAGGTGGGACAGGGAAGAGAGGGGGGGGGATATATGGGAGGGGGTTGTTTGTAAGTCAGTTACTTGAAATTGAAGAATTCAATGTTCATATGGTTAGGTCGTAAACTACCCAATCTGACCCGCTGAGTTGCTCCAGCACTCTGTGTCTTTCTTTGTAAACCAGCATTTATAATTCCCTGTGTCTCCAAGGTAAAATTATTTGGCTTGCTTTTGCCCCTATCTCTTTCTCAACTGCTAGTGAGATTGCAAGATATACACCAATGAGCCCCGTCCATCCCAATTAGCAATCCCCTGTATCCCTTCTCCAACTCACTCTAATTAGCAGGTCCTGCTGTCCATTTACCTTAATGTAGTGTTATGTAAATTAGACTTACAGGGAACATAAAGACTTTATGTAGAACATGAAGAGATTACTTTGAAATTAATGAGAAAAAAGTAGAAATGAATTAATAAATTTAGGGCGGGCGGCACGGTGGCGCAGTGGTAGAGTTGCTGCCTCACAGCACCAGAGACCCGGGTTTGATCCTGACTACGGGTCCTCTCTGTATGCAGTTTGTTCACTCTCCCCGTGACTGGTTTGTAGGTTAATTGGCTTTGGTAAAAATTGTTAACATTTGTCCCTGGTGTGTTGGATAGTGCTAGTGTTCGGGGATTGCTGGTTGGCACGGACTCGGTGGGCCGAAGGGCCTGTTTCCACGCTGTAACTCTAAATTAATGTTAAAATTTGCACAGATCATGCGTTTCAGGGATGACTGCACATTACGAGAGCCATGCGCATTCTCCTTCCCTCGTTTATTTTCTCGGAATGAATAAATAGAAAATAGACAATAGACAATAGGTGCAGGAGGAGGCCATTCGGCCCTTCGAGCCAGCACCGCCATTCAATGTGATCATGGCTGATCATTCACAATCAGTACCCCCGCTCCTGTCCTCTCCCCATACCCCCTGATTCATTAAGATAAATAACAAAATGTATCTCACCAACATTCACAATGCATTAGCTGGCAATGTTTGTGCAGCTCTTATTCAAAATCTAGAATAGTCAAACATTGGATTTTTGGAATATTTTAATCTGAATACTGAATCTGATTGTGAGCTGACTATTTTAACTGCGCAACAAAACAACCAGATGGTAGTTATTTATCATCTGTAGTCAGAAAGATTATTTAAAGCATCTAATTGTTTAAACAATTGTATGCAGTCCCCGTGCTGTAAGACAATAGACCTTGGCATGGCACGGTGGTGCAACGATAGAGTTGCTGCCTTATAGCGCCAGAGTCCCGGGTTCTATCCTGACTATGGGTTCTGCCTGCATGGAGTTTGTACGTTCTCCCTGCGATCTGCGTGGGTTTTCTCCAGGATCTCTGGTTTCCAAAGACATGCAGGTTTATAGGTTAATTGGCTTTGGTAAAATTGTAAATTGTCCCCAGTGTGTGTAGGATAGTGTTAGCATCCGGGGGTCATGGTCGGCGTGGGCTATGTGGGCCGAAGGGCCTGTTTCCGCACTGTATCTCTAAACTAAACTAAAACTGGACTAGACTCTGATATCAATGTGGCAACTGATCACAAACGGGCAGACTGTGTGTTCCTGTACATTGTCATCGGGGAGTTGACATCTGTAGCAGCTGGTAGCCTTCCTGCTGTGAAGAATGTGGTTTCAGTGGCAGTGCTGCCAAGCATGGTAGGAAGCTGCCTCTGTCATGCTAATGTTACATCTTCAACCTCCTGACAACCAGCTTGGAAGGAACGGCTGACAAAAGGGCACTCGCTGCACATGGTGACAGCGCAGACAATTGTAATGAAGACATCTTTAAGCTGTGTTGGCCAAGCAGGTGGATCCTTTTGAGAGCCCCTTAATTCAGACTCATTCATTGTACTGACTTCAGCCACCATTCACTGACAATGTAAGGCTCGTGTCCTATTACCACTCTTTCTTCTTCACTATCTCCTCATCACTCAGGCTGGGTGTTCGATGACACAGCGTTCAGGGTTCAGTGAAATACTGCACTCCAGGGAGTAAATGTTCGGAAGCCATTTTCTGTTCTATATTTCAGACACTGGGAGTCATGTTCTTATCTTTCATTCACTGTATCTTTAAACTACCTGGGGTAAAAATATCAATTGCTTTCCAGGCTGTCGCTCAATCTGTACAGGTCAATGCAACATAAAGATTGAACACACACAGGGTGGCACAGTGGCACAGCGGTAGAGTTGCTGCCTTACTGCGTCCAAGACCCAGGTTCGATCATGACTACAGGTGCTGTCTGTACGGAGTTTGTACGTTCTCCCTGTGACCACGCGGATTTTCTCCGGGTGATCTAGTTGCCTCCCAAACTTCAAAGACGTACAGGTTTATAGACTGTGTAGGAAAGAACTGCAGATGCTGGTTTAAATCAAAGGTAGACACAAAATGCTGGAGTAACTCAGGAAGACAGGCAGCATCTCTGGAGAGAAGGAATGGGCGACGTTTCAGGTCGAGACCCTTCTTCAGACTGAAATGTCGCCCATTCCTTCTCTCCAGAGATGCTGCCTGTCCTGCTGAGTTACACCAGCAGTTTGAGTATACCAGGTTTAATTGGCCTCGGTAAAAAAATTGTAAATTGTCCCTAGTGTGTAAGATAGTGTACGGGGATTGCTGGTCGGATTGACTCAGTGGGCTGAAGGGCCTGATTCCTGTTGGCGCTGTATCTCTAAAGTCAAAATATACTATATCTTTAAACCACTTGAGGTAAAAATATCAATTGCTTTTAAGTCTCTATCTCTATCTGTACAGGTCAGTACAACATAAAGTGTATACACATACGCATACATCAATGTTTGGCACTGTCTCATGATCAGGAGTCAGTCTTTAAGTATTGAAGCCGGGAGAAATTTCTTTACATTGAAAATTATAAATCTCTTTGTTATAAACCACCTGGGAGCATTTTAGCATTTTATAAAGCTGTAGCTGAAGTAGCCCCAGGAAGAATTCCCCTTGAACATTTTCCCATACTTCTTCCATAACTTTGGTTTACATTCCGTAGAAATCTTAGATAAAGAAGCACATTGGCGGAGAGGTAGAGTTGCTGCCTCACAGCGCCAGAGACCCGGATTCGATCCTGACTATGGGTGCTGTCTGACAATAGACAATAGACAATAGAAAATAGGTGCAGGAGAAGGCCATTCGGCCCTTCGAGCTAACACCGCCATTCAATGTGATCATGGCTGATCATTCTCAATCAGTACCCCGTTCCTGCCTTCTCCCCATACCCCCTGACTCCGCTATCCTTAAGAGCTCTATCTAGCTCTCTCTTGAATGTATTCAGAGAATTGGCCTCCACTGCCCTCTGAGGCAAAGAATTCCACAGATTCACAACTCTCTGACTAAAAAAGTTTTTCCTCACCTCTGTTCTAAATGGCCTACCCCTTATTCTTAAACTGTGGCCCCTGGTTCTGGACTCCCCCAACATTGGGAACATGTTTCCTGCCTCTAACGTGTCCAACCCCTTAATAATTTTATACGTTTGTCTTGGGAGTCTGTACAGAGTTTGTACGTTCTCCCTATGTCTGTGTGGGTTTTCTCCAGGTGCTCCGATTTCCTCCCACACTCCCAAGACATACAGGTTTGTAGGTTAATTGACTTCTGTAAAATTGTGTTTAGACTTTGAGATAGAGGCTTTTGGCCCTACCAGGCCTTTCGGCCCACCGAGTCCATGCTGACGAGCAATCCTCGCACACTAACATTATTCTACACACATTAGGAACAATTTACAATTTTATCAAGTCAATTAACCTACAAACCTGTACGTCGTTGGAGTGTGGGAGGAAACCAGAGCTCCCAGAAAAAAAACCACGCTGGATACAAGGAAAACATACAGACAGTACCCGTAGTCAGGATCGAACCCGGGTCTCGTGCTTTAAAGCAGCAACTCTACCGCTGCTCCATCATGCCGCACCTCAGTTTGAATCCTCAACTTGTTGCTTTGAAGATGCTGTGAAATAATACAATAGATCATAACGCAATTACAGCACCCTGAAGAATAAGAGACCAAATTTCAACCCCATGATTGTTAGTATTCAAATATTAATTGATGAATTTACGTGTTCTACATTGTGCAAGGGGCAGCACAAAGATTTGTTACGATGGCCAAATCTCGGTGTTTGCAATTTTTATATGTCGAAGTACATGCATATTGGTATAATCCCTCAATGTTACACAGCTGGAGAGAAAATTGAAATTGTAGATGAGCAATGAACAGCAAAAAGTTGAAAATAAACAATTAGAAAGGTGAAAAGCACAGATGCTTAAACATTTAAGGAACCAATAAAGAGGCAAATTGATTTGGAATGGAGAAATGACAGAGGAACGGTTATAATACAGATGAGAAGCAACATACACAATGACACAGGAATTTTCTTTTCAGATTAGGGTCCCATTATAATGCTGCCTTTGGGACCTATACAATAGCATATTATAAGCTGGAGGATGAGAGGAATTATATGGGTTGTGTATTCATGAGGGAGCTATTAGATACAGATGTTAGGCCATATCATTGAGCCTTACATAGGGTTTGCTGTATGACTTTCCCTCTAATGGTCTATTAACTATTTATCACAATGACTGCAGGGATGAATTACGAGTCTGCTGCTATCTTTGGGAAGCAGACAAGAAACATATCAGGGATGAGCTTCAGATGCACGACGAAGGGAGAACTCTCCAACGACATGCAAAGGGACGGATAATTCTGGGAGTCTGGAAGGACCGCGAAACGAGAGGAAAAGGCAGCGCAGCCACAGTTAATGATGGATTTCCAGTTGCAACATAAGGCCGACAGAGTGCCAGTGTGCTTCCAGCATTCACTCCCTTGTTTCATTAAGTCAGGAGATCGATATTTGCCCCAAACAAGAGTAAGGCTGGAAAACTAGTGAGTAAGATCCGTGAATAGACAACAAAAAGCCGGAGTAACTCAGCGGGACGGGCAGCATCTCTGGAGAGAAGGAATGGGTGACATTTCGGGTCGAGACCTTTCTTCACGAACGTCACCCATTCCTTCCCTCCAGAGATGCTGCCTGTCCCGCTGAGTTACTCCAGCTTTTTGTGTCTATCTTCGGTTTAAACCAGCATCTGCAGTTCCTTCATACACAGTAAACCTGAAGCTCGCTCATCACCTGAACCTGACTACATACAGAGAGGGACAATTGAGTGGAAAGAGTTTGATCCCCATTCAGTTGCAAGTGAAATTGAATCAACAACGTGCGTACATGTGTAAATAAGCTACCACTACATTCCTTTTAATTAGGTTACCCTTTTCACAGCTCACTCACTGCGCTTTAGATAACCTTTACTGCACAGAACTCTTCTCACACACCTGGCGATGCTGAAGAATCTCACGGTAACTTAACTCTTGGGCGACTGCTGCAAGATGCAGCATTGCTTACTAGCGCTAGCAGTCAATGTTTATCAGCTGCCTTCTCCCCACGGGACGCCTAATCTACCCGCCTTCCTCCTCCACTCCCTGCTATTTCACAAACAAGTTATCTTAGAAATTGTTTCAAAATGGACACTTGTGAATCGATCCGTTGTCATAAGAGGCTGGTAATATCAGAGGCCCTCAATACACTCAGTATAAAAACTCAATACACCTTCAGGCCCTACATCACCAATTCAGCATCTTTTCAGGTATGGTGTCATAAAATCTATTTTCCTCCAGGTTCGATTTTGCATAAAATTCTGAACTAAGAGTAGAAACTGAACGAGTTTAATCGGCAAATACTCAAATTTAAAAGCAAAAAAGAAGTCCCAGCAGCACAGTGAAAACCATGCCATATCATTGCAGAATCTTTAATACAGTAAACCCTCGCAATAACGGTCCACGGGGCGGGGGTGGGGGTGTCCGCTATTGACGATTGTCCGCTATAACCAAGTAAGGGGGGGAGGGGGTTAAGTTTAACCCAAGGGCGGGAGGGATGAGACGCAGTGTTGATGGAGGTGGGGAGGTTTAAGCCAGTGGGAATTCACAGGCTGGGGAGCCGTAGAGGCCCCGGTCCCACACGTAGTGAGCGGGGGTCAGGTCCGACACTCATGCAGCCTCGTGCGTGATGGGAGAGAGGAGGAGAGGGAGTGACCGGGGTGAGACTGGTCCTTGGTTATGCTGGTGGCCTTGCCGTGGCAGTGCGAGGTGTAGATGAAGTCAATATCCTTAACGTGCTTGATGTTTGATGTGGCCTTACTGCAGCTGCCTCATCTATTCCCAATATCAGCTGTTGCTAGATCCAAACATCTGCAAAGAAGTGCAAACCAAGGAAGCATTGATGGGATATTGAGTTTAGAAAGCGAAGATAAATTAACGGGAGTGTCAGAGGGCGAGAGTTTGTGTGTTGTGTGTGTGTGTGAGTGAGAGAGAGAGAGAGAGAGAGAGAGAGAGAGAGAGAGAGAGAGAGAGAGAGAGAGAGAGAGAGAGAGAGAGAGAGAGAGAGAGAGAGAGAGAGAGAGAGAGAGAGAGAGAGAGAGGGGGGTGAAAGTGAGAGAGAACAAGAGAGAGTGAAAGAGAGAGAGAGGGAGAGAGAGTGAAAGAGAGAGTGAAAGAGAGAGTGAAAGAGAGAGAGTTAAAGACAAGGACAAGGAGAGATTGACTGGAGAACAGTTTATTGAGTTCAGAATAGCATGTTATTCTCTCTCCACTAAGGGTTTCTCCACTGTATAGTGGGAAGTTATCTGTTGCAGTATCACTTTGCCACGTTGTAGTTATCTTGGTGTTAAGAAAAAAAACCTATCATGCTAACCTATAAATTATGCTTTCTCATTTGCTTTTCCTCACCTTAACCTACAAATCCCCATAAAGCAATCAATTAATCAATATCTTTATTTGGCATTACTGTCAATACTGGCCATCTGAGCAAATAGCTGCCAATCCATGACTGGTCGACCACTATAGTCTGTCAATGAAGCTGAGAGTTTCTTCAGAAAATGTCACTGCATGTCTGTGCAGCAATTAGCAAAAACAGCTGTAAAGAACCATTGGGAATAAGATTGAGGGATGCAATATAAGAAAATATAAGATTCCAAAAAATTATGAGAGGCATTGATACGGTAAGCAGTCAGAACCTTCTTCGAATATTGGATCCAATACCTTTCAGGTGAAATGGTAAGGGGATGGTAAGTGCCGAGGACGTGCTGCCAGCAATGGTGATGGAGGGAAATATGATACAGGTCTGCCACCAATCTTCCGGCTCCCTTGGTTCCAGGGTCCTGCCGGATTATCCGTTTTGCCGGAACAACAGAGGTCACGTGATAATAATTCAACAATACACTAATTATACCCCTCCCATGTCAGTGTCTCTGAAGCACCATGGATGGCTAGAAACTCAAATAAAGAGTTAACACTTAACAAAGAAGTAAACTATTAACCCTTTCAGGATGGAGCCACACGTCCTGAAAGAGCATACGCCACACGCAATGCTCGCCGAATTTTGTCTGGATCATAGGGGTTGCCGAAAAAACGGTGGTGTACCTGTAGTGGTTATTAAGAGACTTCTGGATGGGCACATGGATACGCAGGCAATGGAGGGATATGGATTATGAGCATGTAGATGAGAGTGGATTATCATGTTCAAGACAAATATTGTGGGCCAAAATATTGTGTAAAGCAGTGGACGTTGTCTACATGGATAAGGCATTTGATGGAGTCCCTCATGGAAGGCTGATCCAGAAGATTAAGACGCATGGGGTTTAAGGTGACTTGGTAGTTTGGATTTAGAATCGGCTTACTCATAAAGGCAGCAGATAGCAGTGGAAGGGTATTATTCTGGCTGGAGGTCTGTGAGCAGTGGTGTTTCATCTGGATCAGTGCTGGGACTTCTTTGTTAATGATATATACCAGTGTTGCTGTGCTAATTTTTCAGGTGCCGGAGCTGTCACTGGTGCCGGAGCGGCTGCTGCTAAATTCCCCGCTAGTTAAGATTCCCCGCTGTTTATAGTGGCTTTTTTTACAGAGGCGCCGGAGCGGCGTGGCGGTGAACTCCATCCGGCAGCATTGCACCCCTGATATATACAGTATAAATGACTTGGATGAAAATAATCTCAAAAGGAATTGGATGACTCCTTGAATTTGCCACCCCAACACTGTTGGGTGACACAGTGGTGCAGCTGGTAGAGTCACGGCCTCATTGCCCCAGGTGCCGGTTGGGTGGAGTTTGCACATTCTCGCTGTGACCATGTCCAGAGCCAGCAACATTATGGGGGACCCCTACCACCCCAGCAACTGACTGATCCAGCTGCTGTGGTCAGGCAAACACCTCCGTTGTCACGCTGTGAAAACAGAGAGGATGAGACGGAGTTTCTTCCCACAGGCCATCAGGACTGTTAACTCTCATATCACCAGGGACTAATTTAATTTACTGTATTCATTTATTTTTTGTGTTAAAAAAAAAATTCTATTCTGTTTTGTAGTTCAGCACAATCCGCAGACGTTGCCACTTTCATTTCACTGCACATCTTGTATATGTATGTGACAAATAAACTTGACTTGACCATGTGGGTTTTCCCTGATGCTCTCGTATTCACCCACACCCTTAAGGCTTGCAGGTTAGTAGTGTCATTGGACAGCGTATTGTATGTTGTATTATGCAGCGTAATATACCCCTAGTATGTAGGCAAGTGGCAAATCACGGGTGAATTGATGGGGATGTGAGGAGAATTTTAAAAATGGTTTTGGGTTGGCATAGTGTAAATTCGTGGTTCATGGTTGGCATGGACTCAGAGAGTCGAAGAGCTGCTTTCTGTACCGAATAATTCAAAATTTATTTTATTTTTAACCAAACAAGAAAGAGAGCATTTTGCAGTCTCATTTTCCCCCCTTAAAATTTAGCTCTATTATATTTTGTGCATTATCTTATATCCATGTGATAGATATTTCTCTTTGGTGACTAGTCTTAAACAATGGTTTGTCCATTATCTATATTCTCATCATAAGCCCCATTGACACGCAGTGATGTTATAATAGGTAGCTTAATATTCGTATGTGTTAGTGCTCTTTTTTGTGATGATAGTCACAGTTCAGACTAATGGCTGTGACTAATTGACTGCAATTTTATCAGTTTTGATATATATACATAGACAATAGGTGCAACAGTAGGCCATTCGGCCCATCGAGCCAGGACTGCCATTCAATGTGATCATGGCTAATCATCCACAATTAGTACCCCGTTCCTGCCTTCTCCCCATCTCCCCTGATTCCACTAGCCCCTAGAGCTCTATCTAACTCTCTTTTAAATTCATCCAGTGAATTGGCCTCCACTACCTTCTGTGGCAGAGAATTCCACAAATTCACAACTCTCTGGGTGAAAAGGTTTCTTCTCACCTCAGTTTTAAATGGCCTCCCCTTTATTCCTATTTCTATAAGATTCTCTCTCATCTTTCTAAATTCCAGTGAAGACAACCCCAGTCGCTCCAGTGTTTCATCATATGACAGTCCCGCCGTCCCGGGTATTAACCTCGTGAACCTAAACTGCACCCCTTCAATAGCAAGAATGTCCTTCCTCAAAAAAGGAGACCAAAACTGCACACAATACTCCAGGTGTGATCTCACATGGGCCCTGTACAACTGCAGAAGGACCTCTTTGCTCCGATACTCAACTCCTCGCGTTATGAAGGCCAACATGCCATTAGCTTTCTTCACTGCCTGCTGTACCTGCATGCTTACTTTCAGTGTCTGATGTACAAGCACACCCAGGTCTCGCTGTACTTCCCATTTTCCTAACCTGACATCATTTGGATAATAATCTGCCTTCCTGTTCTTTCCACCAAAGTGGATAACCTCACATTCATCCACATTATACTGCATCTGCCATGCATCTGCCCACTCATCCAACCTGTCCAAGTCACCCTGCATCCTCATAGCATCCTCTTCACAGTTCACACTGCCACCCAGCTTTGTGTCATCTGCAAATTTGCTAATGTTACTTTTAATCCCTTCATCTAAATCATAAATGTATATTGTAAATAGCTGCGGTCCCAGCACCTAGCCTTGCGGCACCCCACTCGTCACTGCCTGCCATTCTGAAGGGGGCCCGTTAATCCCTACTCTTTGTTTCCTGTCTGCCAACCAATTTTCTATCCATGTCAATACCCTACCCCCAATACCATGTGTTCTAATTTTGTCCACTAATCTCCTGTGTGGAACCTTATCAAAGGCTTTCTGAAAGTCCAGGTGCACTACATCCACTGGCTCTCCCTTGTCCATTTTACTTATTACATCCTCAAAACATTCCAGAAGATTTGTCAAGCATGATTTCCCCTTCGTAAATCCATGCTGACTTGGACCGATCCTGTTACTGCTGTCCAAATGCGCCACTATTACATCTTTAATAATCGACTCCAGCATCTTCCCCACCGTTGATGTCAGGCTAACTCTCTTTCTCTCTCCCTGTTTTCTTTCACCCTCCTTTCTTAAAAAGTGAGATAACATTAGCTACCCTCCAATCCACAGGAACTGATCCAGGATCTATAAAACATTGGAAAATGATCACCAATGTGTCCATGATTTCTAGAGCCACCTCCTTGAGTACTCTGGGATGCAGACCATCAGGCTCTGGGGATTTATCAGCCTTCAGTCCCATCAGTCTACCCAACACCATTTTCTGACTAATGTGAATTTCCTTCAGTTCCTCCATCACCCTAGGTCCTCTGTCCCCTAGTACATCTGGGAAATTGTTTGTGTCTTCCTTAGTGAAGACAGAACCAAAGTACCTGTCCAACTCGTCTGCCATTTCCTTTTTCCTCATAATAAATTCACCTGTTTCTGTCTTCAAGGGACCCACATTTGTCTTCACTAATTTTTTCCTCTTCACATACCTAAAGAAGCTTTTACTATCCTCCTTTATATTCTTGGCTAGCTTACCTTCGTACTTTATCTTTTCTCCCCGTATTGCCTATTTAGTTACCTTCTGTTGATCTTTAAAAGTTTCCCAATCCTCTAGCTTTCCGCTCATCTTTGCTATGTTATACCTCTTCTCTTTTATATTTATATTGTCCTTGACTTCCCTTGACAGCTATGGTTGCCTCTTACTCCCCTTAGAATCTTTCTTCCTCTTTGGAATGAAATGATCCTTCATCGTCTGGATTATTACCAGAAATATCTGCCATTGCTGTTCCACCGTCATCCCTGCTAGGGTCCCTTTCCAGTCAACTTTGGCAAGCTCATCCCTCATGCCTCCATAGTTCCCTTTGTTCAACTGCAATACTGACACTTCCGATTTTACCTTGTCCCTCTCAAACTGCAGATTAAATCATATTATGGTCACTACCTCCTAATGGTTCCTTTACCTTGAGTTCCCTTATCAAATCCGGTTCATTACACAACATTAAATCCAGAATTGCCTTCTCCCTGGTAGACTCCAGTACAAGCTGCTCTAAGAATCCATCTCGGAGGCACTCAACAAACTCCCTTTCTTGGGGTCCATTACCAAGCTGATTTTCCCAGTCTACCTGCATGTTGAAATATCCCATAATCACTGTAGTATTACCTTTGTTACATGCCAATTTTAACTCCTGATGCAACTTGCACCCTATATCCAGGCTACTGTTTGGGGGCCTGTAGATAATTCCCATTAGAGTCTTGTTCCCCTTACAATTGCTCAGTTCTATCCACAATGACTCTACATCTTCTGATTCTATGCCACCCCTTGCAAGGGACTGAATATAATTCCTTCCCAACAGAGCTACCTCACCCCCTCTGCCCACCTGTCTGTCTTTTCGATTGGACGTATACCCCTGAATATTCAGTTCCCAGCTCTGATCCTCTTGCAGCCATGTCTCTGTAATTTCCACAACATCATACTTACCAATCTCTAACTGAGCCTCAAACTCATCCACTTTATTTCTTATTGCGCATTCATATATAACACTTTTAATTCGGTATTCACCTCCCCTCTCACACCGACACCTATTTCACGTTACCTCTTATCCCTTCTTGAACTTTCCGTCCCATTAATTCGGGTGTCTTTCGTAACCTTTCCTGTACTCTCTTCCCCTTTAACTCCGTCCTTTTACTCCCAATTTGTCAACCCCTCCCCCCCGCTATTTAGTTTAAACCCACCCGTGTAGCACTAGCAAACCTGCCTGCCAGAATGTTGGTCCCACTCCAGTTAAGGTCCCTTTTGTACAGGTCACCCCTACCCCAGAAGAGATCCCAGTGGTCTATAAATCTAAATCCCTGCTCCCTGCACCAGCCCCTCAGCCGCACATTCAGATCCCCTATCTCCCTGTTCCTGCCCTCACCAGCACGAGGTACTGGAAGCAATCCAGAGATAACCACCCTTGAAGTTCTGCTTTTCAGCTTTCTTCCTAATTCTCTAAACTCACTTTGCAGAAACTCCTTCCTCTTCTTCCCGACGTTGTTTGTGCTTACATACACAACCACTCCCGGCTGCTCACCTTCCCTCTCGAGGATGTTCTGAAGTCGGTCCAACACATCTTGGACCCTGGCACCAGGGAGGCAACACACCATCCTCGAGTCTCGCCTCACCTGAGTCTCACACTTCATGCTCTCGGCACATCCCAGCTGATGTGCATTATACACAGCACACCAAGTGATGTACAGTTGTCTAAACAGGACCAGGGTTTACAACACTCATAATGAAGCTGGCTCAGATTATGTAAGGCAGTCGGTATAAATAAGATAAAGATACTGCAAGTGAAAATTACATAAAATAAATTCAGAAGCTGACTGCTATAGATACTCAAAATCCAAAATGCAGTGCTTGAAAATGCTTTGTCAATAAGTCTTTGACCTGAAATGTTCATCTTGTTTCTCTCTTCACAAATGCTGCCTGGCATACTGTATATTTCTCGCATTTTCTGTTTTATTTATTAAATAACAGAACATGTGTACTAACTGAACTACAGGAAGCCATTGAGCAGGCTAGGACTTTATTCCTCGGAGCACAGGAGGATGAAGGTTGTTTTTATAGAGTTTGACAAGATCATGAGAGGAATAAATCAGGTAAATGCACCAGAGTCTTTTACGCACAGTAGAGTAGGGGAAACTATAACAATAGGGCATAGGTATAAGATGAGGGGGGAAGATTTAACATGAACCTGAGGGGTCACCTTTTAACGGAAAGGGTGGTGGGTGTATGAAACGAGCTGCCGGAGGTACAGGTACAGATACAATCATAACGCTTAAGAGACATTCAGACCGGTACATGGAAAGGACAGGTCTAGAGGGGTACAGACCAAGTAGGGGCAGGTAGGACTAAGGTAGATGGGGCATGTTGGTCGACATGGACAAGTTGGGCTGCGGGGCCTGCTTCCATGCTGTCTGACTGTATAATTATAACTGCTTTTGCATATGTACTGGCAAATATCAACTGTGACATCAAGCATATATTTTTAGATATAAAGTCAGGATATGCATACAGCTAAAATAAATCTAATATGTCTTCTGGTAAGTTTTAACAATACAGTTTACATATTGTAAAATTACGGCTGAAACACATAAGTCAAGAGGCGAGAGTCAAGAGTATTTAATTGTCATATGTACCGGCAATGGAACAATTAAATTCTTACTTGCTGCAGCTTAACAGGCTCGTTAATGTAATAATACATACAGTATACAAAATTAAACAATGCAAATGATTAGTAACCGTAATACTAGGTACAATAATTCAATTACAAAGGAAAGAGCAAAGTATCTTATAAAATGTTCTAAATGTAGCTGGCACATGGTTTTAGTTTATAGTTATCTTTATAAATATATCCAATTATATATACATAATTGGATACATCATATAAAACTGAGCTGAAATATATTGCAAACAAAGGCACAACGTGCTGGAGTAACTCAATGGGTCAGGGAGCAACTCTGGAGAAAATGGATAGGTGACATTTCGGGTCGGGACCCTTCTTTAGGCAATGTATCTGATCAAGGCTTCTTTAGATGATGTTTATGAAATGCCATGTTCATATTCTCCAGAGATGCTGTCTGACCCTCTGAGTTATTCCAGCACTTTGTGACTTTGTGTCTTTTTTGGTAATCCAGTATCTGCAGTTCCTGGTGTCTCTATATTGCAAACAACACTGACACCTCTTGTATTATAAGATACAATCAGTATATTTAGATGTAACCAGTAAATAACATCACCTATCCATTTTCTCCAGAGATGCTGCCTGACCCGCTCTGAGTGACTCCAGCACTTTACGTCTTTGTTTACAGGCACAGCGGTAGAGTTGCTGCCTTACAGCGCCGGAGATCCGGGCTCAATCCTGACTACGGGTGTGGTCGGTAAGGAGTTTGTACGTTCTCCCCATGGCCTGTGTGGGTTTCCTCCGGGTGCTCAGGTTTCCTCCCACATACCAAAGATGTACAGGTTTGTAGGCTAATTGGCTTGGTAAAATCGTAAATTGTCTCTAGTGTGTGTTGGATAGTGATAGTGTGCGGGGATCGCTGGTCGATACAGATTCGGTGGGCCGAAGGGCTTTGTTTCCACACTGTGTCTCTAAACTAAACTAAACCAAAAATGTATGCAGATTTGTTCTACGCTACATAACAATAAAAGAGATTCAGGCTTTAATGTTTTAACAGTGCAAGATCTCATGCTGATGGCATACCCAAAACAGATAAAGTGCTACAGAAAACACCATGCTGACTTACAATTCAAAAGCCGAGTCTTTTTATGTTCTCAAAAGTGCACAAGTGTAGAAACAGAATGATGTATTTATGGCAATTAGTCTGAAAGACAAGATAAATGAATGCTGAAGATTGCCATGTTACAGAGGACAGATGATTAGACATTACTGACGCATTGCTGCCAGAGCATAACAAGTTCTTTGAAGCTTATAATTAAACCACTGCTTGTAGAACAATGGTGCAATTTTAACAATGTATTAAATATGAATTAAAATTCAGATTGCTTTGCACGCTTCCCTCCTCCCTTTTGGGATTCAGCCATTCTCACTGGGTGTGTCTTACTTTATAATCAGGGAGTGAGTATAATATCGTACTTTGTTTTTAACAAGGACTCAGGCCCTGAATGTCTTCATTCTCCATGGGAGAGCAAGCCATGCAAGATAATTAATTAAAATGATAGTCACTCCGCTCATGAATAAACCACTCTGTTTTTAAATGAATCGGACTATTGCAACTTTAGTTATTTTCCTCATTACTTCATCTTTAGACTTTAGAGATACAGCGTGGAAACAGACCTTTCAGCCCACTGCGTCCGCGTCGATCAGCGATCATCCCGTACACCAACACAATCCTACACACGAAGGACAATTTTACAATTCTTACCGAAGCCAACTAACCTACAGACCTGTACATCTTTGGAGTGTGGGAATAAACCATAGCACCCAGAGAAAACCCATGCAGTCACAGGGAGAACGTACAAATTCTGTACAGGCAGCACCCGTAGTCAGGATCGAACCCGGGTCACTGGCGCTGTGAGGATAATGCAATGGGCATCAAGTGTCTCAAGTATTTAACCACATATATCTTTTTAATTTACTTATTCATGTGACATGTCCTCAAAGGCAAGGGCATGTTTATTACCCACGCTTATTGTCCTTGAACAGTATGGTTTGCTGCGATTTTCACAGTGTATCGAATTGAATTGATTTGAAAGACATAGAGTGGAAAAAGGCCATTCGGCCCACCGAGTCCACGCCGACCATCAATCGCCCATTCACGCTAATTCTATGTCATCACACTTTCCCATCCACTCCCTACACATTAGGGGGCAATTTACAGAGACCAATTAACCTACAAACCTGTACGTCTTTGGTTTGTGAGAGGAAACATGAGTGCCTGGAGGAAACCCACGCAGATGCAAACTCCCACACAGACAGCACCCGAGGTCAGGAACACACCGAGGTTTCTAGTGCTGTGGGGCAGTGCTGAATAACTGTGCTGCCCTATATGTAGTTAATTGTCAATTTGGGGATACAGATAGGCCCAGAATAGGTAAGGTTAACATATTTCCCTCTCTTGAACAACAATGAGAACCAAGTAGCCTTTTACCAACATTCTTCAGTTTCATGGTCTAGGTTATGGATTCTATTGATTTGTTCTAGGTTATGTAGCCAGCTATCCAACAAATTCATGGCCTCAGCGTGATTCCTATTAGATCAATAGAGCCACAAATCTCCAACATCACTAATCCTGCAAAGCATTGCTGGTCCCTAATACTTCAACTGACAGATTCCCAAAATATAGTACATAAAAATTGGAACAAAACTGAAAGCACGTTTGTCTTTATATCTAGAAGGTTAGATTATTGAAGGGTTTTCCGATCACTAAAAACAGACCACATTCAGACTACAGTTCCACACTGCACTGCACTTCCTTATAGCTGGTTGGAGTGGTGTGATGAAATATTTCCTCATTTCTTTTGGATCTGATTTTAATGGTGCGTTCTCTGCTCCCAAACATCATCCACACTGATGAAGAAGGACGAAGATAGACACAAAATGCTGGAGTAACTCAGCAGGTCAGTCAGCATCTCTGGAGAAAATAAATAGATGACATTTCAGTTCAGAACCCTTCTTCATACTCTGGAACTGTGGAATAGATATGATAAGGGAATTCCAGAGACTTGAAAAGGGATTCCCCTCAACAATCCTAGCTAATCTATTTAAAATCTTATAACTCATAGCAAGATCATATCTTAACTCATAATTTTGGTTTACACATTTTGACTGGTTTACATATTTTGTCATCACCATTTGTGGTTTGGGACAATCATGAATAAGATACCTGGATGTGGTTAAGAGAAAGTTTATAAGGGTGTTGCCAGGACTTGAGGGCCTGAGATATTGGAAGTGGTTGAACAGGCTACAACTTTATTCCTTGGACCACAGGAGGATGAGGAGTAATCATATAGAAGTGTTTAAGTTCACGAGAGAAATGGATAAGGTAAATGCACAGAGTCTTTTACCCAGAGTAGGGGAATCAAAAAGAAGTGCAAAAATCATGAGGGGAATAGATTGGGTAAAGGAATACTTTACCAATACCAAGGGAATCAAGAACCAGAGAACATTCCAAAGGCGTACAGGTTTGTAGGTTAATTGGCAAGGTATAAGTGTAAATTGTCCCTAGTATGTGTCGGATAGTTTTAAGGGGGGGAATGCTGGTCAGTGCGAACTCGTGGGCCGAAGGGCCTGTTTCCGTGCTGCATCTCTAAAGAACATAGGTTTAAGTGAGAGGGGAAACATGTAATGGGAACCTAAAGGGCAACCTTTTTACACAAAGAGTGGTAGGTACATGGGACGAGCTGGCAAAGAAGGTAGTTGAAGCAGGTTCTATCATAATGTTTAAAAAAATGTTTGGACAGGTCCATGGATAGGATAGGTTTTGAGGGATATGGGCCAAACATTGGCATGCGTGACTATGTAGATGGGCCATGGGCAAGTTGGTCGGCGTGGGCAAATTGGGCCGAAGGACCTGTTTCCACACTCTATGAGACTATGACTGCTAATTCAGAAGCATGATTGTTAATCTGATCATGAAAGCATGGGATATATTAATTTGAGTTTTCTAACTAAAATCTAGAATCATGACAAAAGCTAGTGTAGGCACCCATGAAGCAACCAGATTGCTGCAAAAACCCATTTGTATTCACCAGTGTTCTTCTGCTATTCTTCTCTGGCCTAGTCTACGTGACCCCAAACTCACCAATCTGGTTGGGTCTTCATAGCCCTTTGAAGTAGTCCGACGAGTCGCTTACTTCAAAGGACAATTAGGGATGAGAAATATGTGCTGTCCTCATCAGCAATCTTCACATCTTAAGAATAAATAAAGAGAAGTCTCCAGCGTAACTGTGTATTCCCACAACTGCACACCACATTCCAGATGTGATCTAACCAAAGATTTGTAGAGCGCTGGAAAAACTTCTGCCTTTTAACATTCTAACCCTTTGGGATATCAAGACCTTTCCCATTCTCCTTTTTGAATTATTTTGTACCTGACCACTACACTTTAGAGATCTGTGAACTAAATCTCTTTGGATTTCTACCATTCCTAGATTTTCATTACTATAAAAATGCTGGGAGCTATCCTTTCATGTCGATGTCCCTGGTGCATAGGGTTTTTGCCTGGTTGCGATTTCATTTATAATTTTCAGATTGATGGACAAATGGTTACACCACGCAGTGCTGATCCATGCAGCTCTGTTGCACCCCAACATTTTGCATGGTTCGGGCGTATTTCTGCACAGCCAAACCAGGGAAAATCAGTTTTCCTCACTATAGCACTTTGCTCCATTTTACATTGTCCAGTCTCCATTAGAGTCAATCCAAAACAATCTAAATTCCAGCATAAGACTTGGGGATGTATTTGGCAGTTTCGTTTATTTAGTTTAGCTTAGTTTAGTTTAGTTTAGAGATACGGTGCGGAAACAGGCCCTTCGGCCCACCAAATCTGTGCCGACCAGCGATCTCCGCACACTAACACTATCCTACCCTATTCTCTGGGTGCTCCAGTTTCCTCCTGCACTCCAAAAAGGTAGAGGTTTGTAGGTTTAGTTTCATTTTAGTTTAGTTTAGAGATACAGCGTGGAAACGGGCCATTCGGCCCACCGTCCGCACAGACCAGCGATCCCAACGACATTAACATTAACATTATCCGACGCACACCAGGGACAACTTACACATACACTAAGCCAATTAACCTACATACCTGTACATCTTTGGAGCGTGGGACGAAACAGAAGATCTTGGAGAAAACGCACATGGTCACAGGGAGAACGAACAAACTCTGTACAGACAGCACCCACAGTCGGTATCGAACCCGGGTCTCAGGTGCTTAAAGCGCTGTAAGGCAGCAACTCTACCGCTGCGCCACCGTGTCGCCCGGGTTAATTGGCTTCTGTAAATTGTAAATTGTCCCTAGTGTGTAGGATAGTGCTAGTGTACGGGTAGTCACTGGTCGGTGCGGGCTCGGTGGGCTGAAGTGTTTATTTCCACACTTTTCTCTAAAGTAAAACTAAACGAAACAACGTGAATCTCTGGAGGATAGACACAAATGCTGGAGTAACACAGCAGGTCAGGCAGCATCCCTGGAGAAAAGGAATAGGTGACGTTACGGGCTGACACCCTTCTAAAGGCTGAGAATCAGGGTGGAGGGAAACTAGAGGTATGAATGGGTTCAGAACATTTCTCTGGAAGACATGGATAGGTGATGTTTCAGGTCAAATTGAAGAAGGGTCCCGACCCAAAACATCACCTATTCATTTCTGCCAGATATGCCGCTTGACCTGTTGAGTTGCTCCACCGCGTTAGTTCTTTATTCTTAAGGTTAATGAGACTGTTTAGCAGCTGAACCAGTTTTACCGAGTGTAAGACAGCAAGCTGAAAACACTGTGCAGCAGCCAGCATCCTATGTTATTTAGCCACTCTGACTACTGGAGCTTATTCAGCTAATATCAAGATCTGTGACTGGGTTTTATAAAATGGACCTTTCATCAACATGAAACCGACAACCAAGCCCTAGTGCATGTGTAATTAATTGACTATTTACTTGACACCTTTTTGCATTAGAGTACAAAGCAAAGTACTCAAAGGACTAATAAAAGATAATTCCCAAAGAGATCAATGAAACAGCTAGGAACTTGATGAATAAATGTGACTAAAACTTTTCATTCCAGGAAAGGGTGAAAAAAAAAAAATCCTTCCCTTTGCATTTGTGATGCTATTAATGCACACCATTTGGATATTCCTGCAGATTTAATAATAATGAAAGGAAAAGCAACAAGCAGCCAGTTCCTGTGTTTGAGCTTTTCAAGCAGCTAAATCATAAAAGCAAATGGATTTGTGGCTGTGACACTCTCCATGATATGTAGAGAGGGATTAGCCTAGTTTGGCGATGCTACAGAGCTTTATGCTTGTGCAGTTTTTGATTCCTCACAAGTTATTGCATTCCCTGCAGCGGAGAGGTGCGAGATTGTACCATTTGTTAAATTGATTAAAATAATTAAGCAGTAATGTATGAAAATGGCAATCGATTCAGTGAGCTGAAAAAATGGAATCTTCTGTTCAGTTTAGCCTCTTGAGTAATACTCTGCAGTTAAAGCTTCTTTGATTGAAAAATCTCAGAATCAATATTATGAGATTTTGTAAATTACACAACTTTCCAAGGCATAGCAAACGTTACAGCTAAAAGCTCGAGAAAATGCTAAACTAATACAGAGCTGAGAAACCAGAGACATAGATAACGTGCAAGCAGACAGCACACATTGGTGAGTACTACCTCAGTAAGGCAGACGATACCCTTACCTATTGTATAACGAGCAGCAAATGCTTTGATCTTATTTTTAATTTATAAAAACAGGAATCTATGCAACCTTTGTTACTTATTCATAGTTCCATTTATTTCTTTCCCAGTTAGAACACTTAAATATGATGTAAGTCGTTTCATACTTAAGGGGACGATTCTGCCTGGACTAATTACACATCTATAAATGCTAACTGGATGTGCTTTTTTCAACAGTCTTACAAGAAGAATAGAATTCCCTAATTCCATCTTATTAAGCATTGTATCTTGCTGGGACAGCATTTATGGGGAGTGCAAAATTTCTAGAGCTACCCATTTTTAATTTCTTGAGTGAGCTTCGTGTGTAAAATACTCAGTGCCATTCAAGTCAATTCCGGCCACCAGTCGTTAGATTTTTTTAGATATTAAAGGAACTAAGGGATACAGGATATGCTTGGGTACATGCTCAGTAGCAAAGCATTTGACTGCAAATCAAGAGGTCACAAGTTTAAGTTTTTTTGTCACATGTACTTAGGTACAGTGAAATCTGCTTCGCATGCAGTCATTAAAAACCTTATTCTGCATTGACACAAACATTCTTGAGTACAATAGTGTAGGAATAGTAGATGCGTGTGTGTACATGTGTGTGCGTATATATATATATATATATATATATATATAATATATATATATATATATAATATATATATATATATATATACTAGACCAAGTGGACCCATTGGGCCCAAACCTCTCCTGCATTGGTGCAGCACCCTGTCCTCCCCCACACCCCTCTCTCCTCAACCCCCCTCCCCTCTCCCTTCTCCCCCACTCCCCCCTTCCGCCCTCCCTCCCTCCCTCCTCCCTCCTCCCCTCCCCCTCCCCCTTTTAAATTTAAAAATGTGAATAACTTTAAAAATATAAGACCGATTTCAATAAAACTACTTGCATTATCACTAAAGTGACAATGGTGAGTAAGGTGGGCCTAAAATTGTTGCGCTATCGTGTACCATTTTGGTTGAGATTCAGTCACAAACAAGATAACAAATGAGAGTTTTAGTATATAGATATACTGATCATTTTTTCTTGTTTATTATACTGTTTTTATGAGTACCATGTTTACATATTTTGTTGTGCTGCTGCAAGCAATAATTTGTTCTATCTGGGACATAAAACACTCGACACTTGACGTCATAACAAAATATTAAAATATGAAGATAGGAAAGTGTCGCTTGTGTAACAAAATTATCCATGGCCCGGGTAAGTGGTGGAGCAGGCACAAAGGGTCAAATAACCTACTCCTTCTTTGATTTCTTAAGCTTTCATGTACTTGTGTTTAGTAACAATGAACATCCTGAAGAGCGACTGAAGAAGATTGAGTGAAATCACTCCAGAGATGAGGAGATAGACACAAAGTGCCACTGACTACCTCATTGGAGACCCTCGAGCTATCTTTAATCGGACTTTACTGCACTTTATCTTGCACTAAGCGTTATTCCCTTCATCTTGTATCTGTACACTGTGGATGGCTTGACTGTAATCATGTATCTATCACCCTTCTTGCAAACTGACAAGAACCGTGGCTATCAATAGTAGCCGAATCAGAACCGAATCAGTATTTGGCCCTACGGACGTTTCCTTTGACTACAATATCTTTTCCCCTGCATACAGTGTCTGGCAAACTGACTATTACCATTATAAAGAGTAGAGGGAGAGGGGTGAAACGTTCACCAGTACATGATAGTCGGACCAAATCTCCTCTCTCTGGTAGGGTTTTCTTCCCCTGATTACTATCAGTCTGAAGAAGGCTTCTGATCCAAAACAACGCCGGTCCATTTCCTCCACAGATGCTGCCTGACCCGTTGAGTTCCTTCATCACTTTGCATTTTGCTCAAGATTCTATCATCTGCAGTTCCTTGTGTCCCCTGCCTTCTACTCCGCATTACGTTTCTTCTGTTCTTACGAATTTGCCATTGAGCCTTTAGTGTATGAAGTTAACAAGTAGGATTGCCAACTGTCCCGTATTAGCTGGGAAATATCCTGTATTTTGGGCCATATTAGGGCCGGGGGGGCGCTGTTGGCCCGGACAGTGTAGGTCTGGAGGCCGCTGTAGGTCTGGACAGTGTCGGTCCAGAGGCTGCTGTTAGCCCGGACAGCGTAGGTCTGCAGGCCGCTGTAGGTCCGGACAGTGTAGGTCAGGACAGTGTCAGTCCGGGGGCTGCTGTAGGTCTGGACAGTGTCAGTCCAGAGGCTGCTGTTGGCCCGGACAGTGTCGGTCCGGAGGCCGCTGTAGGTCCGGACAGTGTAGGTCCGGACAGTATCGGTCCGGGGGCTGCTGTAGGTCCGGACAGTGTAGGTCCGGACAGTGTAGGTCTAGAGGCCCGGGCGCCGCCTAATGGGGGTAGCGTAGCAACCCGCCTCCCAACCCAGGCGGCCGCCATTTGTGGAGCGGAAGCACGTGGCCGCTGGCTGGGGCGGTGAAGTCACCTTGTCCCTTATTTGGGAGTGAGATAGTTGGCACTCCTATTAACATGGGAGGCTGAATATCTGCTTCAAACCTCCATTAACAAATTGGCTTGCTCTGAAAATCATTGATCACCAAGGGTGGCACAGTGGCGCAGCGGTAGAGTTGCTGCCTTAGAGCGCCAGGGACCTCAGTTCAATCCTGACTATGGATGCTGTCTGTACAGAATTTGTACCTTCTCCCCGTGATTGCATAGGTTTTCTCTAGGTGATTCGGTTTCCTCCCACATTCCAAAAGAGTACAAGTTTGTAGGATAATTGGCTTCTGTAAGTTGAACTAGTGTACAGGTGATCATGGTCGACATGGACTCAGTAGGCCAAGGGGCCTACTTGTTTTCGCACTGTATCTCTAAACTAAACTAAACTAAACTAAGCCATGGCAGCTACATCCACACAGAAGTAGCATCACTAAGATTGGGGCAGTGATTTGCCATGCACTTGCCTTACCTCCTCTGGACCCTCTCCAACACCAGCACATCTTTCCTCAGCAATGGGGCCCTAAACTGCTTACAATACTCCAAACGTCATCTGACCATTGCCTTATAAAGCCTCAGCATTACAACCCTGTTTTTATATTCTAGTCCTCTCAAAATAAACGCTGGCATTGCCAATGCTTTTCTTACCACCGATTCAACTAGAAAATTAACCTTTTGGGGAATCCTGTACCAACACTCCCAAGTCCTTTTGCACCTCTGATTTCTGAATTCTCCCCCATTTATAAAATGGTCTATGCCTTTATTCCTACTACCAAAATGCATGACCCCGTTAAGAAGGGATCCGAAGGGCTGAATGGTTTCGTCCATGCTATGACCTCTCTGCGATCCTTTGAACTTCACATGATCGAATAGAAATCACGCTTAATCAGGGGATGGCACTGGAGAGTGGCAACTCTTTGCATCTTCTTCCCAAAGAAGGATCTACTACCATCTGATGTGATCGATCTACTCATTGTCGATCAGTTTTAGCTTAGCTTTAAATCTCTTTTCCACCTGTAAGCATAGCTTCCCCTTTGCTCTATCTATTGTACTAGAGTTTGACTTGATTGTACGTATATCTGGTATACCTAATCTGTTTGGATAGCAAAATGAAGCTTTTCACTGTGCATTCAGCCCTCAAGTCACTTCATTTATATGAGAATTAGAGCAAACAAAAATAGTTGCCTACAGTCACTGTCTCCATGGACTATCCCAGAGAGGAACATCCTTCCCGACACCACCCGATGTGCACCAACCTTGTCACTCTTCAAGTCACAGCTCGACAACTTGGACATGGATCATCTCACCAAACTTGCCCTCTATCTAAAAATCTAAATAACCCTTTTGCAACCAGTACCCACGCGAGCGAAACCTGCACGAGATAGCCCAGTTGTTGGCGGTTGTGCAGTAGAAAACAGAAAAGCAGAAAAGCAGAAAAAACATTTGTGCAGGTGACAATAATAAACCTCACCTAAACTAATCTGGGGATTGGAGGGTGGGGTTTGGGATGTGTAGATGGGGGGGAAATGTTACTTATCACACACCACACAATCCTCGTAAAACCATGAGGACACAAATGTGGGGAGACCACCTTTGGAGTATTGAGTTCAGTTTTGGTCACCCTGTTATAGGAAAGATGGTTAAGTTGGAAAGAGTGCAGACAAGATTTACGAGGATGTTGCCA
This sequence comes from Rhinoraja longicauda, assembly GCF_053455715.1. Classification (NCBI taxonomy): domain Eukaryota; kingdom Metazoa; phylum Chordata; class Chondrichthyes; order Rajiformes; family Arhynchobatidae; genus Rhinoraja; species Rhinoraja longicauda. The sequence goes on from NC_135974.1 coordinate 12,912,450, forward strand.
GGACTTGAGGGCCTGAGCTAGAGGGAGAGGTTGGGCAGGGTAGGACTTTATTTCTAGGAGTGCAGAAGGCTGAGGGGTGGTCTTATAGAGGCATATAAAATCATGAGGGGAATAGATAGAGTAGCTAGGGCAGAGACTTTTACACAAAGTAGCAGAATCAAGAACCAGAGGACATGGGTCTAGGTGAGAGGGGAAAGATTTACTAAGAACCTGAAGGGCAACTTTTTCACATGGAGGGTGGTGGATATATGGAACGAGCTGCCAGCGGGGGTAGTTGAGGCAGGTATTATAACAACATTTAAAAGACATTTGGACAGCTGCATCGATAGAATATGTTTAGAGGGATATGGGCCAAATGAGGGCAGGTTGTGTGGGCAAGTTGGCCCGAAGGGCCTGTTTCTGTGCTGTATGACTCTGATTCTATGAGAAGACACAATGTGCTAGAGTAACTCAGCGGGCCAGGGGGCATCTCTGGAGAACCTGGATCGATATTTTGGGTCAGGATCCTTCCTCACGCTCTTCATACTCTGCAGGCTAAGCCAGCATCCGCAGTTCCTCGTTTCCTCAATCCAAAATGGTGCACAGGGAAAAGAAACTCTGCTTAGATCTGAACCACCTGAATGAAACCAGGCTCAAAAATCATTGCACAACTGATTGTGAACATAAACAATTCAGCTCAGGAAATTTTATTCATGGAGACAGCAGCTACATGTGTGGGACTGGATCTATGGGGATATTGGCAAGGTGTCAGATGCAGATTTTATGGGTTCTGCAGCAGAATAAATCCAAAGATGCCGTCATAATGGCATGTCAGATATTGGACCCAGATTCCGATTATTCAGAGTTTTAATGCACATATTATCATATCATTCAGCTAAGGGATATTGACATACAGTTAAGTAGAAGTTGAAAATGACTGTTTAAATTTTCTGCAAATGAAATTATAGTCTATTTATCCTTTTGATCAATATAATCCAATCTAAATACATTTAATTTCAAATGATCTTTCCCATGCAATCCATCTTACAAATCTCACTCCTTTGCATGTACATCTCAATTCTGACAATCAATGTTTTAAAAACATTTAACTGGTCAATAATTAAGTCTTGTCAGAAAGGTCTTACAAAGCAATAATTGCAAATAGCATCATTATAATAATATCTCTCCAAAACAATCAGTTAAAGTCCATATTTCAAAAATTCCTTTTGAAATTATTTCACAACCCGGACTGGGTGAGTCACCTGGCTTGCAGGAAGTGCGATACAGAATTATTATTGTTAAACATTATAATTATTGTGAGATACATAATGTAATAAATCACAGAATATAATAAAGCACATTCGGTCCATCGGGTCATGCTGCCACTTAGTGGAATCATCCCCGCCAGACAATTCCCCCGTTCTTTCCCCACAACGCTGCAAGGTATTTGTGGTGGTGCAATGGTAGAGTTGCCGCCTTATAGCGCCAGAGACCCAGGTTCGATCCTGATTATGGGTGCTGTCTGTACGGAGTTTGCACGTTCTCCCCGTGACCTGCGTGGGTTTTCTCTGGGTGCTCCGGTTTCCTCCCACATTCCAAAGGTTTGTAGGTTGGTTGGTTTCGGAAAAGATTGTAAATTGTCCCTAGTGTGTAGGATTGTGTTAGCGTATGGGGATTGCCGGTCAGCATGGACTCGGTGGGCCTCAGGGCCTGTTTCTGCGCTGTTTCTATAAACTAAAACTAAAGTAGCCGTCCTATTTTGGGGTTTAGGTTTATTATTGCCACGTGTACCGAGATGCAGTGAAAAGCCTTGGTTTGCATGCATCCGACTCAAGCCATACAATGCTATACATGAAGTATCAGTTTGTAGGACAATTGGCTTCAGTAAGTTGTAAAATTGTGTCTAGTGTGTAGGATAGTGTGATTGCTGACTTGGTGGCTGAGGGGCGTTACCAAGTAGTATCTCCAAAGTCTAAAGTCTAAAATGAATGCAATCAAGCCAAACTCGAGTACAATAGGTAGAGCAAGGGGAAGATAGAGTGCAGAATATAGTTCTCACCGTTATAGCGTAATAGTTGTAGAGGCAAAGTCCAATGTCCGCGCTACAGTGAATTCCAGGTCATGTCTGCCTTCTACATAAAAATATTTTCCTCATCCCTCATCTATTGCCAACAATTTCTAAAAGAGCAATGAAAATTTCCAAGTGACCTTCTCCTGGTTTCAGCCCTAACCTCCTCTGCATTAATTGCAAAAACATTCACTGAGAGAGGTCCGGAAGGAACGAATTGGCGTGATCTGCAAGTGTGAAAGGCACTACTGGTACATGGAAAGGAATGGTTTAGGAGGTTATGAGCCTAAAGCAGGCAAATGGGCATTTAGACTCTAGCTCAGAGGGCCATTTTATTGGCATGGACGAGTTAGGTCAAAGAGTCTGTTTCCGTGCTCCATGACTATATGACTCCACATAAATGCAAACTTTCTTTTCTCTAGTAAATGTTTCTCAGTCGCGTGTAGCCTGTGGTGTGGAACTGTGAGCAAAAAGATTTAGAAATTAGAAGGTATAAATCAATATATTGATCTGTACTTTTTCTGAAGAAGAATAACTTACAGAAATGTTTGAAGGAATGAATTACACTGATTTTTAAAAGAATGTTTTAAAGCATAAACCTTCATCTGAAGATTAAAGTTTTAAAACCAGGTTCTGAGAATTCCTGCATTTCAAGTACATCTACAGATCTATATATTACCAGTGCAGCTTGGAAAATATTCAAACTTACTGATGAGGGACAGGAACTTGGTTTTGTGCTTTGGATATCAAAAGAAAACCATATCATCTGTGAACAGATGGAAATGAGATGAAAAATCATATCTCCTATGGAGGACAGGAATTGCTCGCTTCCACTGCCCTGCCCCAACATAAAATGGTTTGACACAACCAAGAAGAAAGCGGAAATCTTTGCTTAAACTTTCTGGCTTCAATGGAATATTAATGCAACTCTCATTGGTAATTGGAGAAAGGAATAGCGGCAGATTAGAAAGAAGATAATTCAGTATAACAAAATAATGTTCTGGTTTCAACTTTTCATGAATTTTCCACATATTTTTACAAGAAAACGATCACCAAAAAAATGTCCTTAATTATGAAAAGTTGGTATTTAAAGTGGGTGGCCCAAAAGGCGATTATTGGCCCAAAACTTTGACTGTGTTTCTCCATAGATGCTACTGGGATTACTGTGTTTTTCACCATTTTATGCTTATAATTTCAGATTTCTGACAATTGCCATATTTTTTTCCTTAATGAAAAGATTTTTTTTTAATAGGCAGATGCTCATGGAAATGAAACTTTAAACATAAAATGAGGAGGGGATGTTTCCAGTAGTGGGAGAGTCTGGGGCCAGAGGGCATAGCCTCAGAATAAAAGGACGTAACTTTGGAGTGGAGATGAGGAGGAATTTATTTAGCCAGAGGGCAGTGAATCTGTAGAATTCATTGCCACAGATGGATATTTTTAAAGCAGAGATTGATTAGTAAGGGCATCAAAGGTTACGGGGAGAAGGCAGGAGAATGGGGTTGAGAGGGGAAAATAGATCATGATCGAATGGTGGAGCAGATTCGATGGGCCTGACCGCCTAATTCTGCTCCAACGTCTTATAGTCTAAGGCCACTGGACCTCTATTAAGTTTATCAAGGGATAAATGTATTTTCCTTTGACATTGCAAACCAAAGAATCACATTGATATTGTATGTGTAATAGAGCAATATGTTCAGGTTTCATCCCAAGCATATTATCAAATAAATCTGAGATCAATTCAAGAGCCAATAACTAAAAGGTTGCCCAAGGATGTTTTGATTGAATATTATTGTCACGTGTACTAAGTTTCAGTAAGAAGCTTTGTTTTGCATGCTATGCAAACAGATCAGATATACCATACTTGAATGCAATCAAGTGGAACGCGTGTACAATGGATAAAGCAAAGGGGAAGATACAGAGAGTGTATAAGCATTGTAAGGCAGCAACTCTACCACTGCGCCACCATATTGTCCTGACACCATGCCATGAAGTTCTTTATGTTCCTTCTATACTCTGTCTTGCCTTGTTTGTGATCCGGCCCACCACAGTGGTGTTACCTGCAATCTTCTGGATGGAGTTAGAGCCCAAATTTGGCCTTACAGCCGTGAGTATATAGGGAGTGATCAAACCACAAATTTTGTGTAGGAAGGAACTGCAGTTGCTGGTTTAAACTGAAGAGGGACACAAAAAGCCGGAGGAAAGGAATAGGTGATGTTTCGGGTCGAGACCCTTCCTCAGACTGCAGAAGGGTCTAAAACATAGATTTTTGTGCTTTGGCTGCTAAAGACAAGCTTGCCAAAGGTGTTTCCATGGAAATCAAGAATGTGCAGGAGATAGAACTCATTCATCTGTGAATTGCCACAATCTGTTAGATTAATAGTGGTGCTATCCGTTCAAAACTAAATGATTTCACACTGCTGGCAACACAGCAGAAAGGAAGCATTTCTGAGTAAATGGATTAACATTTATATCCTGATAACTAGTCCAGCAATTTTATGGACTACTTGAAATGTAAAAATATAAAAAGCTCTATGCAAAATTAGTTCCTCAAGTGATCATTTATTATGCCTTCATGGCATGCCATCTGGGTTGTATAATTTCACAATATTAATCCTCATAATCATAGCTTTTTACAAGCAAACTTTGCCAAAATGCTTCTCCACATAATACTTGATAAAACAGCACATACTTAAAGACCAATTTTCAGCAACCATACCATTGCCTTTGGTTCACCAATATGAAAAATGTTATAAATGACATCACAGTCAGGTATTCCTGAAGGAAGCGAGGATATTTTAGTTCCATCTTGCTTATCATGCACTGATGGAGACTCCTAATTCTGCAGTTAACTAAACACACACGAATACTCAAAGACCTATCCTTTATTTCCTTTATTTCAGGATACCTCAGGGGGATACCTCAGGGGAATTGTTCATTTTGTTCTGTGCAGAGGTTACCTATTGATGCCTTAAGTCAGCATAGGAGATGGAGGTGGAATACAGCTCACAAACGAAATTAGTCTCCTTACCCAATCCACTGGAGCAGAGCAAGTTCATAAGTCACTAAATTATTGGAGCAGAATTAGGCCATTCGGCCCATCAAGTCTATTCCACCATTCAATCATGGCTGATCTATCTTTCCCTCTCAACCCCATTCTCCTGCCTTCTCCCCATAACCCCTGACATCCTTACCAGTCAAAGAAACAGGCCGTTCAACCCATCGAGTCCACGCTGATCATCCAACACCCGTTCGCATTAGTCCTATGTTATCCCTCTTTCACATCTGCTCCATACATATCAGAGACAATCTATAGAGGCCAATTCATCCACAAACCTAAAAAACCTACAAACCTGCACATGTTTGGGATGTGGGAGTAAACTGGAGGAAGTCCACGTGGTCACAGGGAGAATGATGCAAACGCCACACGGACAGCACCTGAGGTCAGTATCGAACCCGGGTCGCTGGCGCTTTGAGGCAGTGGCTCTACCTGCTGCGCCACTGGTGCTGCAGTGCATGTTGTGATGGCCATCCCACCCTTCACCCAGAGCAGGGCCTAATACAAACATCAGCCCTCCCTTCCCCGTCCCTTGCAGTAGGGCCAACAGTAGTAGCACAATGTCACGGCTGGTAGAGTTGCTGCCTTACAGCGAAAGAGACCCGAGTTCGATCCTGACCTTGGGTGCTGGCTGCATGGAGTTTGCACATCATCCCTGTAAACCCATGGGGGTTTCCTCACACCTTCCAAAGATGTGCAGGCTCGTAAGTTAATAGGACTCTGTCAATTGCCCTAAGTGTGTCGGGTGTGGTTGAGAAAGTGAGGTGACACAGAACCAGTGTGAACGGGTGATGAATGGTCGGCATGGACTCGGTGGGCCGATGGGCCTGTTTCCATGCTGTATCTTCCAATCAATCAGTTCAGTAATCCTGTCCCTTACCCTGGAGGAAGGTCTACTGGCTTTCCGCCTCCCCCTTCAACTGGAGAAAGATGAACAACAGCGACCAGTGCCATTACTCCAGAGATGAACCTACCAGCCAACAGTCTAACCTTCCTGTTCTCTTTGAACCAGTGGGTGCTCGGGCCACCAATCCTCCTCGTTCACTAGAGCAAGACATACTACAGCTGAGAGCCTTCCCTTCTACTGCCATCGACTCCCCACCCTGCTACCCAGCTCCTTCCACCAATAAGGAAGGGCTTATAGCATGTTCCCGATGTTGGGGAAGTCCAGAACAAGGGGTCACAGTTTAAAGATAAGGGGGAAGTCTTTTAGGACCGAGATGAGAAAGTTTTTTTTCACACAGAGAGTGGTGAATCTGTGGAATTCTCTGCCACAGAAGGTAGTAGAGGCCAGTTCATTGGCTATATTTAAGAGGGAGTTAGATGTGGCCCTTGTGGCTAAAGGGATCAGGGGGTATGGAGAGAAGGCAGGTACGGGATACTGAGTTGGATGATCGGCCATGATCATATTGAATGGCGGTGCAGGCTCGAAGGGTCGAATGGCCTACTCCTGCACCTATTTTCTATGTTTCTATGTTTCCATCTTCCTGCGCTCCGTTCCATTCCATCACCACCTCTGTACGTAGTTTGTACGTTCTCCCTGTGACCACGTGGGTTTTCTCCGGGTGCTCTGGTTTCTTCCCACACTCCAAAGGCGTGCAGGTTTGTAGGTTAATTTAACCAGGGCAACTCTCTACATGCTGTTCCAGAAGAGGATCTATTGTACTCATACGGTATATGGTATGATAACCTGCACTGCGTCTCCTATCCACAACAATAAACAAAGTAACCATCTAACTAACTAACTATGTGTAGGAAGGAACTGTAAATGCTGGTTTACACCAAAGATAGACACAAAATGCTGGAGTAACTCAGCGGGTCAGTCAGCATCTCCGGAGAAAAGGAATAGGTGACGTTTCGGGACGAGTCCCTTCTTCAGCCTGAGAGCCAGGGGAGAGGTAAGAAATGATTCAGAATAAATCAGAGGTGGGACCAATGACCAAAGAAAGGTGGAGCCCACAATGGTCCCTTGTCGGCTGTTAAAAAGATGATAACAAAGATATATAGACGCAAACAGAGGAACTGGCAGGATGACGTGGGTGGGGGAGGGGCAGAAAGAGAGGAATGCAGAGGTTACTTGAAATGAGAGAAATCAATATTTATTTCGCTGGGGTGTAGCTAACTGTTAACTGACTAACTCGTTCTTTAGATCAGAGGAATTTAGTGGCAGTCCTAATATTTATAACAATGTTTCTGATGGAGCATGAAAGAGAAGCTTTTTAATCTGGCAAATGGGTCAACCTCCAAAGGTCAAGGATTTAAAATAATTGGCAAAGACACAAGAGGGGAAATTATTTTTTCACACAGATGCTTGTTAAGACCTGGAGCACATTAAAGGAAGCAGGTTCCATATTAACTTTCAAAAGGTTATTGCCATGAGTAAACGGACAAGGTATGGTATGGGTAAATTTCAAATAGCCAGCATTGGGACCAATGGAACACTTTGAATAATTTCGGCTTTTAGACTTTAGACTTTAGAGATACACCATGGAAATAGGCCCTTTGGCCCATCGAGTCCATGCCGTCCAGCAATCACTCCGTACACTAGCACTATCCCACACACTCAGGACATTTACAATTTAAAGAAGCCAATCAACCTGCAAACCTGTACGTCTTAGGAATGTGGGAGGAAACCGGAGAACCCGTAGAAAACCCACGTGGTCACAAACAGAAAGTACAAACTCTTGTACAGAAAACACCCGTAGTCAGAATCATTGGCGCTGTAAGGCAGCAAATCTACCACTGCACCACTGTGCGTTTAGTGGATTAGTAGCTTTAGTTTAGTTCAGTTTAGAAATATAGCATGGAAACAGACCATTCGGCCCATTGAGTCCGCACCGACCAGCGATCCCCGCACATTAACTATCCTATGCACATTCGGGACAATTTACATTTATACCAAGCGAATTAACCTACAAACTACAAAAAATGTACATATTTGGAGTGTGAGAGGAAACCAAAGATTCCGAGAAAACCTACGGGGTCACGGGAAGAACGTACAAACTCCATACAGCCAGCACCCCTAGTCAGGATCGAATTAAGGTCTCTTGCGCTGTCAGTGCTGTAAGGCAGCAACTCTACCGCTGCGCCACTGTGCCACCAAAGTGCTGGAGTAACTCAGCAGGTCAGGCAGCATCTCCGGTTGTTCCACTGTCCACATCCTTGTATCCCTTCGTTATCACCTCTTCCCCAGCTAACAATGGGCCATTAGGGGCTTCACCTATCCTTGGTTATCTGTTACTGACCCTGCTTTGTTCTGGCCTTTCCAGTTACCTCCCTTTTACTTTCAGTGTGAAGAAGGGTTCTGAAAAGTCACCCCTCATGTTTGTCCAGAGATGCTGCCAGACCAGCTGAGTTTCTCCAGCACTTTGTGTCTATCCTCTGAAGAACATGGATAGGTGGCGTTTTGGGTTGGGGCCCCTCCATGTTCTCCAGAGATGCTGCCTGTACTTTTCTAAGTTCAACGGTCTACACCGGGGGGGGGGGGAATCTGCGCTATTAGTGGCTCAGTTTGTATGACAAGCTAAGGAAGACGTTACTCTCAGCATGAATTAAAAATCTAAAGGTACTGATCGTAAGGAGAGCAGGTGAGATTTATTCTGGTATCTTGTATCCATTGTGAAATACTAACTCTTTCTTTTAATGCACAGAATGCCTTTGCAGGTTGCCTGAACAATACAAACACAGCTTTAATTTCCTCTGATCATCCTGCCTGCTGAGATGCAATGATCCCTCATCATTAATGGCGCTGAATTAATATGAATTAGTAACACGAGTCAGAGCTGCTCCCAATCGAAAGGCATTCTAGCTTTATTGAAGAGGAGTGCCAATAATCCTTTTCGCTGTTAATACACATCTCCATCTGTAAAGGCAGGCTTGGAATAGGCATCATTCAGGAACCGCTGCGAGCTGCAAAGTAAAATGATTATGTGCAGCCATGGGAATTCAGCAAATTGCCATAAGGCAGACCCCTGATGGCCTTTCGCAGGGCTGCGAACCCTTTGAATGACACAGTGGATGCCTGAGATCAGTGGTAATACTTGACCTTTCATCCCTCTGGGACCCTAAGGCCAATATAGTATAATCACCAACATATCATTTACATTGAAGAGTGAACAAAATAACTCCATTAGAGTACGGTACCCAATAAACTGCAGTATGGTGCGGGCTATAAACATCCACACACTTGACCTCTTTGGCCTCCACAGCCAGCACTTTAAAAATACACCAATACGGCTTTCCCTTTGTCTGATATTGGTTGTTCTTATGGTGAGCTGGAGACGCAGGGCTCTTGCTGAGCACTCTGTAATATACTGTGATTTTTGAAACAGAGTAATTTTTAAAGATGCGTTGAGTTACAGCTCATTCATCGTCTTTGTTTTTGTCATCGAGTCACAGAGCTGTGCAGCCTGGAAACAGGCCGTTCAGCCCATCTTGTCCATGTCAACCAAGTTGGCAAACTGGGCTAGTCCCATTTGCCTGCATTTGGCCCATCGTCCTCTAAACCCTTCCGATCCACATATCTGCCCAAATGTCTTTTAGAAGCCGTAATTATATCCACTTCTGTAGCTTCCTCTGGCAGCTCGTTTCAGATATGGAAAACGTTAGAGTGTAATAAAAAGAAACTGCTGATGCTGATTCATACCAGAAATAGATGCAAAATGCTCGAGTAACTCAGCGGGTCAAGAAGCATCTCTCGAGAAAAATGAATGCGTTTCGGGTCGGGACCCTTCTTCAGATACAGAAAAAGTCGTTCCTGAGGTCTCTCCTAAATTTCTCAGCCCTCACTTTAAGCCTTCTGGTTTTAGAATCCTCTTCCCTGGGAAAAGTCGGTGAGCATTCACTTTATCCATGTTCCTCATGATCTTGTACACCCCAATAAAATCAGCCCTCAGCCTCCTATGTACTAAAGAAAAAAGATCCATCCTTTCCAACCTCTACCTGTAAATGAAGCCCGCAAACCCAGATGTTGTCTTTCAGTCAAGCAGAAGTTAAGGCATTCATTCTTCTTTGCATCTATATATATCCGCAAGACATACGGTAGGAGGGGCCCCATTTTAGTCTAGAAGTAGAAACAAGAAACTGCAGATGCTGGTTTTCCTAAATGAACGTAAAGTGATGGAGTAACTCAGCGAGTCAGGTAGCATCTCTGGGGAACAGGGATAGGTGACGTATCAGGACGGGTCCCTTCTTCAGACTGATTGAAGGGGGGAGGGGGAGAGAAAACTGGAAGAGAGGAGAGGCAGGACAAAGCGTGGCAAGTAAGAGATGGACATTGGTGGGGGGGGGGGGGGGGGGGGAGGTTGCAACAAAGGCCAGAGATTAAAGCAGAAGATGTGGGACAGAAGGATTGAAGAGTTGCAAATTGTAAAGCCAGAGGAAAGAATGCAGGATAAAGAGGAGGGTAGAAATAGGTGTATCCATGTGGGGTACTGGGGAAGGGGGTGCAGAAAGAGGAGCTGTAGGGGAGTAAGGGGAGGGGGGGGTTATTAGAAATTACCTATCAGTTACCATTTTAGTCTATTGAGTCTGTAGCCGACCACAGGTCCCACTCCCTGACTAATCTTCTCTTCTCCCCAAATTCCCCTTGAGTGTCCCAGATTCTACCACTCACCTATACTGGGGGTAATTTGCAGTGGCCAGTTATCGTACCATGTCTTCGGGATGTGGAAGGAAAGCTAACGATCTGGTTAAAATTAATCAGTTCACAAGGAGAACGGGCAAGCTCCACACAGACAGCACCAGAGCTCAGGATTGAACCTGGGTCACTGGAGCTTTGAGATAGCAGCACTGCCTGCTTCCCCACTGCGCTGCCATCTTTGAATTCACAGGATAGGTAATACCTGGCTCAGACCCAATGCATGAATTAAATTCCACTTTGTTTCAGAATCATCATTTAATTGTGGAATCGTTGCATCTCATTTTACGAAAACCCATAGCCTGAAATTCCTTCTATAAATGGAACTTAAACTCAAAATAATCAAAACCAGTTTGGTTTAGTTTAATTTAATTTAGATTATTTCAGAGAAACAGCGCAGAAACAGGCCATTCGGCCCATGGAGTCCATGCCTTTGGGAGGTGGGAGGAAACCGGAGCACCCGGAGAAAACCCACACAGTCGCAGGGTGAACGCACAAACTCCGTATAGACAGCACCCACAGTCAGGATCAAATCTGGGTCTCTGGCGCTGTAATGCAGCAACTGTACTGTTGCGCCACCGTGCCGCCCCCAAGTTCTAAACAAATTTCCTGGGCATCTTGTTAGAATATGCACAAGCCATAAAGTGAATGCAAATCAGAATAAGCATTGAGGAAAATTGTGCCTTCCAGCACAAAAATTCAACGTTCAATTCATTCAAACATCATTCATACACATCTAGTGTGGGATGTTTAAATGTCCGCAATAGGGGAAGCTTTTCGATTTTTTGCTTGATTTATACTTATGCCAAAAAAAATCCATTCAAAGGAACAGAAAATACAGTGCAGGACTCAGAGCGGATAGATTTTTCTTTTAAAAGATGATTAAATAATTGCAATAAAACACCAGAAAAATGACTGCTTCCTGCAGAGCCAGAAAATATGGACGTACTTCAAAGGGAATCTCTCAGCAAGCACAATTAAGCCAAATTCATGTGCATTACTCTTTAAATTGAGGGCAATGCCATGTTATGGACCAAGATGTATTTTGGAGAAGGGATCAATAGACGATAGTAAAAGATCTCTGTGCCTTGTGCTCTGGTGCATAGCTCACAACCAACCTTCCACTGCTTTTTAGGCTGCTTATTTCAATCTGAATTGCATCCAGATTAAATCCCGAATAATGAAAGGCCTAGATAGAGTAGATGCGGAGAGGATATATCCAGTCATGGACCAGAGGACACAGCCTCAGAATAAAAGGACGTGCCTTCAGAATGGGGATAAGGAGGAATTTCTTTAGCCAGAGGGAGGTGAATCTGTGCAATTCATTGACACAGACGGTGTTGGAAGCCAAGTCATTGGGGTATTATTAAAGTGGAGATTGATAGGTTCTTGATTAGTAAAGGTGTCAAAGGTTATAAGGAGAAGGCAGGAGAATGGGTTTGAGAGGGGAAAATAGATCAGCCATGATCAAATGGTAGAGTAGACTCGATGGGCCGAATGGCCTAAATCTGCTCCTAGAAATTACGGCCGTTTGTCCAAAGGAAACTCAAGGTAAACTTACAAAACCTATGATAAATTTGAATGACTGAAAAGTCAATTGAGGTAGGAAGATATTTGTAACTTGAAGACATCCTTTGGAAAGCTTGCAGTGAAATACATAACGTGGTTGCCTGCAAATGCACCATCAATTAAACAGAGTACACCTCCAAAACTGTCATCTTACCTTTAGACTACAGACTTTTAGACTTTAGAGATATACCGCAGCAACAGGCCCTTTGGCCCACCGAGTCCACGTCGACCAGCGATCATCCTTACACACTATCCTACATTATCCTACACACTAGGGACAGTTTACAATTTTACCAAGGCCAATTAACCTACAAACCTATACGTCTTCGGAGTGTGGGAGGAAACCGGAGCACTCGGGGAAAACCCGCCCAGTCACAGGGAGAACGTGCAAACTCCATACCAACAGCATCCGTAGTCAGGATGGAACCCAGGACTCCGGCGCTGGAAGGTAGCAACTCTACCACTGTGCCACTGTGCCGCCCAAAGACGAGATGATTAACATTGCAAATCTTTTCCCCTAAAATCACATCCTAAGATCTCTTATATGTACTTTGCGGCCTCTCATAAATTCCAAGATTGAAATTCCACTGCCTGCATTCTGTCGTCTGTCATACATGCCCGCCATTCTAACCCTTGTTGACTCCAAATGGACACATAGTGCTGGAGTAACTCAATGGATCAGGCTGCATCTCTGGATATCATGGATAAGTGACGTTTGGGTGAAGAAGGAGTCCAATCTGAAGAAGGGTCCCAACCTGAAATGTCACCTATCCATGTTCTCCAGTGATGCTGCTTGACCCATTGAGTTACTCCAGCACTTTGTGTCCTTTTGTCTAAAGAAGTATCTGCAGTTCTTTGTTTCTACCTGTTGGCCTCCGCTGGCTTCTTCTTTGTCCGACTGATTGAATGCTAACTCTTCATCCTCACCTTAACATGGTTGCACCCTTTACCCACCTCACCGCTTCGTGACATCCTCTGTCATTTTGCCGTGCCTGACCTCTATGTTCTCCCAGTTCCAGGTTCTTGTATGCTCCTGTCCACCGGCTGTGTTGGCAGGAGATACAATGATCAAACTGAGTACCATAATTAAGCCGTCTGTCCTCTGCACAAGTGTAATGGTGACACCACTGAAATAATTCCCGCTCCTCAAGACCATTTGACTTGTTCATTCAACAAATTAATAACCACAATACCAATGCAAAAAAAACCAAAGCCTGTAGTACAATCAAAGACAGTTCACAGTTGACGTTAGTGTTGTGTAGTGTTCAAGAACCTGCTGGTTGTTGGGAGGAAGCTGTTCTTGAACCTGGTGATCATGGTTTACAGACTCCGATACCTTCTTCACTATGGTAGGAGTGGAATGAGAGCATGGCCAAGATGGTGTGGGTATATGATGATTTTGGCTGTCTTTTTGACCAAGTGCCTCCTATAGATGGTGGGGAAGTCAGTACCAGTGATGGACCAAGTAGGTGGCATGGTAGCGCAGCGGTAGAGTTGCTGCTTTACAGCGAATGCAGCGCCGGAGACTCAGGTTCGATCCTGACTACGGGTGCTGCACTGTAAGGAGTTTGTACGTTCTCCCCGTGACCTGCGTGGGTTTTCTCCGAGATCTTCGGTTTCCTCCCACACTCCAAAGACGTACAGGTATGTAGGTTAATTGGCTGGGTAAATGTAAAAATTGTCCCTAGTGGGTGTAGGATAGTGTGAATGTACAGGGATCGCTGGGCGGCACGGACTTGGAGGGCCGAAAAGGCCTGTTTCCGGCTGTATATATATGATATGATATGATAAGTAGTGTCTACCAAACTCTGTAATCTCCTTCATTCCTGGGCTTTCGAGTTGCCAAACATGACCACGATGAAATCGGTCAATGTGCTCTTTATTGTACACCTGCAAGTTCAAGCAAGTGTATATCGACATACTGAATCTCCTCAATCATCTGTGTAGAAAAGAACTGCTGATGCTGGTTTATACCGAAGATAGATGCAAAGTGCTGGAGTAACTCAACGAGTTGGGCAGCATCTCTGGAGAAAAAGGATGGGTGATTTTTCGGGACAGGTTCCTTCTTCAGACTTCAGCATGATGAAGGGTGCTGACCCGAAGCGTCACCCATCCTTTTTCTCCAGAGATGCTGCCCCAACCCATTCCAGCACGTTGTGTCTATCTCCTCGACCTTCCAAAATGGTGTTCTTCCATCGTGACACATTGTGCGAAGCAGTATGTGTGAACCTGGCATGAAAGTAGGACCACTTCAAATGTTCAGAAAACCTATGGCAAATAAAGCAAAGAAAATTAGGAAAATATACATGGAGAGGAGGCCTAGAATGTAAACTACTAGCTATTATAATATATAAAAAATAGCGTTGGTTTGCAGGAAAAGATCTTAATGGTTTTTGAATGGAGCCAGCAGAAGCTCTGATCAAACTGCTGTCTACCTAAACCAATTGAGATCAATTCCAATTCGATTAGCTGCACAAATCCAGATCATAGACTGACACAGATCAATTTATTGTAAGCATGGCTCAATTCGGATAAAATCAAATGTACTTAAAAAACTAAATCATATTAAAAGTTGGTTTGCAAAGCCAGATCAAATATAAAATGATCCACATTAACTAAAGGGCACACAAGGCCGCCACCTATGAAAATCTAGAGGTCTCAACATGAAGCCTGAGAGACTTTAACTGAGGAGCATCATCTTGCCCTGGTGATCTTAATTCCAGGCCTTTGTAAATGTTACCCAAAATTAGAGGATCAAAAATCAGAGGCAGATTGCAGGAGCAAACAATCGTGTGGATCCATGGCAACATATCTTCATCGAAGGCCTTCTCCTGTGGTGGGAGGTCCAAGGTCCTCTGGATCCATAACCCATTCCTTCTCTCCAGAGATGCTGCCTGTCCCGCTGAGTTACTCCAGCTTTTTGTGGCTATCTTTGGTTTAAACCAGCATCTGCAGTTCCTTCTTACAGACTTTATCATGCCTCTCACTAATGTGCCTCACAGCGCCAAAGAACCAGGTCCGATCCTTACCTCGAGTGCTGCCTGCGTGGAGTTTACACGTTCCCCCTGTGACCGCATAGGTTTCTTCTGGGTGCTCTGGTTTCCTCCTGCATCCCAATGTCATGCAGGTTTGCAGGTTAATTGGCCTCTGTAAATTGCCCCCAGAGTGTCGGGAGTAGATGAGAAGTGGGATAACATGGAACCCGTGTGAACGTGTGATCGTTGGTCGGCATGGACTCAGTGGGCCGAAGGACCTGTTTCGATGCTGTATCTCTAAATTAAACAAAACCTAAAGGGACATTCTGCATGGTCAGGGCCAACTTGCCGTGCTGCAGTCTTTGGGATTTAACCATGCATTTTTTTCCCTTCTAAAAAAGCCTCTCCCCCAACCCCTATCTCCTTGTTAAAGTTACCTCATGTCACCAACAAGGTATCACAAAATGCTGGAGTAACTCAGCAGGTCAGGCAGCATCTAGGAGAGAGGGAATGGGTGACGTTTCGGGTCGAGGCCCTTCTTCAGACTGCAGCATCTGCAGTTATTTTCCGACACAACTTGATAAACCCATTCCCCCTCTCCTAGATGCTGCCTGACCCGCTGAGTTACTACAGCATTTTGTGATACCTTCGATTTGTACCAGCATCTGCAGTTATTTTCCTACACATCATGTCACCAACAATATCATCATTGAATTTAACACTGTTACCACCTCACCTTCAGGAGTCTCACACAGCCAGAATGAATTCTAAGTTAAAGGTGAAGGGAGAACAGAGGATGATTAGATCTGGCCTTAACAACCCTTCCATACACAGGCCTCACTTGGAAAGGGTGTGAAAAATGAATTAAGGAATTGTCTTGGTTTCGATTCAAATCAACCGATTATGGAACATAACCCCTGGGTGAGAGATACAAAGAACTGCAAATGCTGGAATCTTGAGAAAAACACAAAGTGCTGGAGGATCTCAGCAGGTCAGACAGCATCTGTAGAGCGAATGGAAAGACGACATTTTGGGTCAGGACCTTCTTCAGTCTTGCACCAGTCTAAAGAAGGGCACAAAATGCTGGAGTAGCTCAACGAGTCAGGCAGCATCTCTGGAGAAAAGGAATAGGTGATGTTTCGGGTCAAGATCCTTCTGAAGACCGAAGAATCTGAAGATTGAAGAGACACAAGAGTCTAAAGAGTCTTCCCAACCCCATTCTCCTGCCTTCTACCCTGTAAAATCAATGATTGTTCAGAAGACTGTAGATGCTGGAAGTCTGAAATCCAATATCTGAAATAAAAATAGAAAATGCTGGAGACACACACTCAGTCAGGCAGCATCTGTGGAAAGAGAAGCAGAGTTAACGTTTCAGTTCCAAGATCTTTCATCAGAACTATTAATGAAACTTCTAATTGATTGTTTGCGTGGGCAGCAATCCATTACAGATAAATGTAAAGACCACTGTGAATCCCTTGAGGACTAACCTCATTCATTAAACACCGTACAACCTGCATACCATCATCTGCAGGATCTTTGATGTTTCTTAGTTTGTAAAAAAAGACAAGGCACCAAATCCCACATGGAAATTAATTACACCGACTCGTTTTTTGACAGCACTGCTTAATGTTAATCTACACTCAAAAGTACTCACCAGAACTCCAAATGAATTTGCTATTTAAGCATTCAAATGCCTTACTGCATTAAGCCATTCTTAGTAAGGATTAGACTCATGATTGCTTGAACTTCCCTATTAAGTGCAAGTCAGGGGTGGCACGATGGCGCAGCGGTAGAGTTGCTACCTTATAGTGCCAGAGACCCAGGTTTGATCCTGACTACAGGTGCTGTGCCTTTTCCCCATGACCTCGTGGATTTTCTCCAGGAGCTCAGGTTTCCTCCCACACTCCAAAGACATACAGGTTTGTAGGTTAATTGGCTTCAGTAAAAAATGTAAAATGACCCTGGTGTGCAGGATAGTGCTAGTGTATGGGACGCTGGTCGGCGTGGACCCGGTGGGCCGAAGGGCCTGTTAGAGAGTCATAGAGTCATAGAGTCTTTCATTGTGAAAACAGACCCTGTTGCCCAACTTGCTCACACTGGCCAACATGCCCCATTTATACTAGTCTAACCTGCCTGCATTTGACCCATATCCCTCTAAACCTGTCCTATCCATGTACCTGTCCAAATGTTTCTGAGACCTTGCAATAGTACCTGCCTCAACTACCTCCTCTGGCAGCCAGTTCCATACACCCTCCACCCATTGTGTGAAAAAGTTACCCCCTATATTCCTTTTAAATCATTCCCCCCTTGGCATAAAATTATGTGCCCTCAGGTTCTCAATTCCCCTGCGCCGGGCAAGATACTCTGTGCGTCTACCCAATCTATTCATGTTTCCATGCTGTGTCTCTAAAATAAAATAAACTGCAGGCAGAAACTAAATGCGACCATACATTTTCTGCAATGTCTTGCTCATTATGATAGGATACAATTGGCTCAATGTAGATACCATGTTCACAACAGGCAACTCCGGCGTAGCTGTCAAACAGACACTAAGTTCAAAGGACATCTGTAACCTGTCTGGACATAAAGGAGTTAAGACGACCGTCTGACTCCAGCAGGGAGGCAGGAACTATGTGCCTTCTATCTGAAACAGTGTAAAATGGGTTTACAGGCCTATCACAACCCAATTTTATCATTGGGGAATAAACACCGAGTAAAGAAAGATGAATCTCAGTATTGTTCTCCTACTGCCCACACAGTGTCCTGAATTCCTCTGTGTGGGATTGCTTCTATTAAATGTTGTGTTCCTGTGTGCTTCGAACCAAATGCATTACATTCTTCACAGCCCACGTCTCCAACGGAAGGAATTCTGTGTTAATATTTATTTACATCTGCCTTGAAGTCGATCCGTTAAAAAGAAAAACTCTAAATAGATTTTTAGGATCTTATTTATTTGCTGCTTTATTCTTCCTCCCCCTTGCCGTGTGAAAGAGGAAAACTTCACAAAGCTATTCCATTGAGAGGGGTGATGAAGCATGAAGGAAAAGTTGGACAAAATGTATCATCCTCGCGATACATTGAGTTGAGTCCTGGCCGCATATTAATATCTGGGTCCGATTTAGGAGCTCATATATTCATTTAATATTAGACTTCCTCATCACCCTCTACGCAATGGATTGGACTGGAACCAAAATCCTAGAGGGGAAACAATTTTTAAAAAACATAACTGGAGTAATTCAGTGGGTCAGGCAGCATCTCTGGAGGAGATGGATAGCCAATGTTTCGGGTTGGGACATTTCTACAGACTGATTGTAGTAGGAGAGGAAAAGCTGGAAGAGAGATGGGGTGGGTGACAGGACAAAACCAGGTAAGTGATAGGTGGATACAGATGAGAGGGTGTTGCTTGGCAAGATAGGGAGACAAATGCCAGGGGTGAAAAGGGGACAAAAAGCTGTGGGATAAAGAGAAAAGAGGTATAAATTGTGAGGCCAGATGAAGGGATGTAAGTGGAAAGGGATGGGGAAGAGGGGAAATGGGGCAGGAGTGGGAGAAATGGGTGCACATCTAGACGGGCCACAGGGAAGAGAGGGGGGAGAAGAAAGAGGGGATGGGAAAGAAAAAGGGATGGGGGATTGTTGGTTATTTATCTAGATTTAGAGTTCAGTCACTGAAAGTAAGCCTGCAGCTACCGCAGGCAGTGAAGAAAGCTAATGGCATGTTGGACTTCATTGTGAGAGGATTTGAGTTTAGGAGCAAGGAAGTCCTGCTGCGTTTGTAGAGGGCCCTGGTGAGACCGCATTTGGAGTATTGTGTGCAGTTTTGGTCTCCTAATTTGAGGAAGGACATTATTGTTATTGAGGGAGTGCAGCGTAGGTGCACCAGGTTAATTCCCGGGATGGCGGGACTGACATACAATGAAAGAATGGGTCAACTGGGATTGTATTCACTGGAATTTTCAAGGATGAGAGGGGATCTTGTAGAAACATATACAATTCTTAAAGGATTTGGACAGGCTAGATGCAGGAATAAGTCCCCGATATTGGGGGAGTCCAGAACCAGGGGGTCACAGTTTAAGAATAAAGGGTAGGCCATTTAGGACTGAGATGAGGAAAAACACTTTCACCCAGAGAGTTGTGAATCTGTGGAATTCTCTGCCACAGAAGGCAGTGGAGGCCAATTCACTGGATGTTTTCAAGAGAGAGTTAGATTTAGCTCTTAGGGTTAAAGGAATCAAGGGGTATGGGGAAAAAAGCAGGAGTGGGGTACTGATTTTAGATGATCAGCCATGATCATAATGAATGGCGGTGCAGGCTCGAAGGGCCAAATTGCCTTCTCCTGCACCTATTTTTCTATGTTTCTATGTTTCTATGTTTCTAATTCATTGTTCACACCATTGTGTTGTAAGCTACCCAAGCAGGGTTTGAGGTGCTCTTCCTCCAGTTTGCGTGAAAAGATAATGTTGTGAGTATGTTGTCAGTCCCATCAGCTAGGAAGCTATTATTCTCTCTGGAGGTTGGTCTGGAACATATTTGACAGAATAGTTCTGGGTGCCATTGTGGCACAGTGATTGGACGCAGGCCAAAGATCAGCACCAGAGATCAGGGTTCGAACCTGGCTACGGGTGTTGTCTGTACGGAGTTTGTACGTTCTCCCTGTGACCACGTGGGTTTTCTCCGGGTGCTCTGGTTTCCTCCCACATTCCAAAGATGTGCAGGTTTGTAGGTTAATTGACTTCTGAAAATTGTCCCTTGTGTGTAGGATAGAAATGGTGTATGGGTGATTACTGGTCAGGGCGGCTCGGTGGGCCGAAGGGCCTGGTACCGCAATGCATCTCTAAAGTCTAAAGTAAAGTAATAGCACCTAACACACTTTAACCCTCAACCTTCTATTAAGGGGACCTATAGCCTCTCTGACTGAGGTACGTTAATCATAACTAGACTTCAATGCACTCGTTCAGCGGCATCTTTATTTTTGCACTGATGCAAACTAGTTAATCTTTGCCAAGGTAAAAATTTAGATTTGATTTCCATTCTGTGCAGCGCCAATGCTTTTAAGTGAAGCTACGGCACATTTAAATACGGAAGCTACAACTCTACAAATGGATCTATCTCTATCTACAGGGGTGGGAGCTGTTTTACATCCTCGTCGTCCACCCTGGGTAGATCCACGGAACTGGCAAAATTTGCAGCAAAGCGTCAACTACGATACTCTGAAACTCCAATTGCCACTTTTGATTGTTGTAGTTGACATACGAAAGAAGAAGATCTATCTACAAAAGTAAAGCACACTGTGCATGGCTGGAAATGGTCCATGGAAGCTCATTATATGAGGATTTTTTATATTAGTTTTTTGTTGAAAAGAAATCAAGATGGAAGAATGAGACTATTGTGTCGACCACAATCAAGTTGAAGAGTAAGTTCAGTTAGTCGTGCTGTACCGGTGCATCTGGTGAAGTTGCTGCCCCATAATTCCAACAACCCAGGTTCATTCCTGACCTCTGGTACTGTCTATGTGCAAGTTGCACATTTTCCTTTGATCCCAAGAGTTTTCTCCATTCCAATCTCCTCCCACATCCCAAAAGACATGCAAGTTGGAGAATAACTGACCAGTGTAAATTGACTGTAACGTGTAGATTAGTGATAGATTTCGAGGGGTGTTGATGAAATCGTGGGGAGAATATAACACCATTTAAAGGATATTTGGACAGCTACATGGATAGGAAAGGCTGAGGCGGATATAGGCCAAATGCAGGCAGGTGGGACTAGCGTACATCATGGTCGGCATGGGCAAGTTGGGCCGAAGGGCTGTTTCCGTGCTGAATGACTCTATAATTCTATGGCATTCACAAAGGATTCATGTAAATGGACATTTGATGGTCGGCACAGATTCAATAACGGAAAGGCCTGTTTCCACGTGGTTTGATTCTGACTATAATGTAATTTTATAACTGACAACTACTCAAATATATTTTAGGATTATAAACGGATGGAGCGAGGGGGGGAATGTTGAACAAATTAAGAGAGAGCCTAGGTGAACCAGCAGGAGTGGGATAGGAATATAGTGGGTGTGGACTACCTGGAATTTGAACATTCAATATTTTTACCATTAGGTTGTAGGCTACCCAACGGGGTACTGATTGAGAGTGATCAGCCATGATCGCATTGAATGGCGGTGCTGGCTCGAAGGGCTGAATGGCCTACTCCTGCACCTATTGTCTATTGTCTATTGTCTATTGTCTATTGTCTATTGTCTACCTAAGGTG
Organism: Rhinoraja longicauda; assembly: GCF_053455715.1. NCBI lineage: Eukaryota > Metazoa > Chordata > Chondrichthyes > Rajiformes > Arhynchobatidae > Rhinoraja > Rhinoraja longicauda. The sequence continues at coordinate 12,933,999 of NC_135974.1, forward strand.
GTATTCTTTGATAAAATTATACTGGCAGTTCATAAATGCATGTGTTTTTTTTCTCTCTGCAAAAGGTGACTCAGAGTTATAGCTGCACTGTGCTTGAGGCAAGATATGCTACGACCACACCCTGATCAGATCATAAAACATCCTGGACAATTTACACGTTAGACATAGGTAAACTGGAAGCTTCAAACCAGTAAACGGATGAGAGGTACAATAATTATTTTTGATTAATGAACCATCAAAATTTCAGTTGACATCAGTAATACAGTTCTCAATTAATGTTCGATTACTTAACTAAACATTCACCTATAGTGGGTGCTGTTGTCAATCTGCATTAAATACTACATTATTTGGAAACATTTAGTGATTTAGTGGTAGGTTTAATTTCCCCTTTAAGATAAATTGGATCATTCATTGATCACTGCTTGTTTTCTGCTTTGATGGCATTTATTACCCTCTATCTTCCTTGACACCACCCACAAAGAAAACACTTAATATTTAACGAATACAGAAGCACTACATTTTTCATGCTTGGGCTTTTCCAGTCCACTTACTGTTCACTGGTAAACTGTCTGACTGCAGTAGGAAATAGCTCTCAGTTTAACAATTTAAATCTCAAAACTGCGTGGAGTATTTAATGGGGTTTTTTTTCACATTTGAAAGCTGATAACATGTACAGGATTCTTTTTCGGGGGGGGGGATAAAAAGATAGGCTGCAGTGAAAAACGAAATCCACCACAGGGTTAACATGTCCATTTTGCAAACACAGTGGGAGTGTGGGTTGAAATCCAGTGACCTTTGGCACTTTGACTTTCTCCATCAATCATACTTATGAATGTTCCATCAACCAGGTTGCAAGATGGCTGCCCTCAACTTGGGGGAGGGGAAGGACTGGTTACGTCAGTCTTCATTTTGAACAGCTCAAATGTCCATCGTGAAGTGGCGGTGAAGAGAGCCACCCCCATCTTCTGTTTCTTGTGTAAAGTTGGAAAAAGAGCAGATTAAGTAAAGGTGTCGGGAGGAACTGCAGATGGTGGTTTACACCGAAGATAGACACAAAATGCTGGAGTAACTCAGCGGGACAGGCAGCATCTCTGGAGAGAAGGAATGGGTGATGTTTCGGATTGAGTCCCTTCTGCAGACTGAAAAAGGGTCTTGAACCGAAACGTGTCGATCTTAGATCAAGTAAAGGTGTATACTGATGGCTACAAGCCAGTTGATAGCATCTGGACCAGTTGAGTGGATCGCTCCAATCCCTCTGGGATATACATGTCCAGGGCAACAACTGCAATGTGGCACACTGACTCTAATCTGTAGTTCAGCAAGTCAGTGATGTTTAGTTTAATTTATTGTCACGTGTACTGAGGTACAGTGAAAAGCTTTTGTTGTGTTCTAACCAGTCAGTGGAAGGACAATACATGATTATGATCGATGGTAATAATGTGAATAGCCTTTAGTCCTGTAAAGTCCGATCAAAGATAGTCCGAGGGTCTCCAATGAGGTAGATAGTTGTTGGTAGATGGTTCTCTAGTTCTCTACACCGCTCTCTAGTTGTTTGTAGGATGGTTCAGTTGCCTGATAACAGCTGGGAAGAAACTGTCCTTGAATCTGAAGATGTGCGTTTTCACACTTTTATACCTATTGCCCGATGAGAAAGGGGAGAAGAGGGAGTGACCATGGTGTGACTGGTCCTTAATAATGCTGCTGGCCTTGCCAAGGCAACATAAGTGTAGATGGAGTCAATGGAAGGGAGGTTGGTTTGCGTGATGGTCTGGGCTGCGTCTACAATTCTCTACAATTTCTTGTGGTCTTGGATGGTGTTGTTTCCAAACCTTGCTGTGATGCATCCTGATAGAATGCTTTCTATGGTGCATCTGTCTCATTTGTTCAGTAAAAAAAACATACCCTCTGCATCCTGTACCCTGGTGGTTCCACATACGTAGACCATAGAACAGTACTGCACGGCAACAGGCCCTTCGCTCCACAATGTCTGTGCCGAGCATGATGCCAAGATTAACTCTTATCTGACGTAGAAAGTATGAACTGCAGATGTTGCTTTTCCAAGGAAAGTCACAAAATGCTGGAGTAACTCAGTGGGACAGAGAGCAACCCCAGAGAACATGGATAAGTGACGTTTCAGGTCGGGACCTTTCTTCAGACTCCTGAAGGTGTGAAGAAGGGTCCCGACCCAAAACTTGCCCATTCATGATCTCCAGGGATGCTGCCTGACCTGCTGAGCATTCATGATCTCCAGGGATGCTGCCTGACCTGCTGAGCATTCATGATCTCCAGGGATGCTGCCTGACCTGCTGAGTTACTCCAGCAAGTTGTGTCTTTCCTTCTCATCTGAGTGGTCTTGGCATCTGTCTGCGTGTAATCCATATCTCTCCATTCCCTGCATATCCATATGCATATACATATAGAGGCATATAGAGGCATATAGAGGCATAGAGGCATTATGGCATCTGCCTCCATCACCACATCGACTAGTTTTCCTTTATGTATGTTGCAAGCTACAGTCTCAAAGAGATTTGGTAGAAATGATTTTGCCTTTGTAAATCCATGTTGTCTATTCCCAAACCTACTATAATTTCCATGTCCTTTTACCAACAACCAAATGATAGGTGTACAGTGGAGAGCATATTGAGTGGTTGCATCAAAGCATGCTTCAGCAACTCGAATGCCCAGAAACAAAGAAGATTGCAAAAAGTCCCCAAGTCTATCATGGTTATTCACCTCCCCACCATCAAAAGGATCTACCTCAAAAAGGCGGCCATCGTCATCAGAGACCTTCGAGCCAGCACCGCCATTCAATGTGATCATGGCTGATCATTCTCAATCAGTACCCCGTTCCTGCCTTCTCCCCATACCCCCTGACTCCACTATCCTTAAGAGCTCTATCTAGCTCTCTCTTGAATGCATTCAGAGAATTGGCCTCCACTGCTTTCTGAGGCAGAGAATTCCACAGATTCACAACTCTCTGACTGAAAAAGTTTTTCCTCATCTCAGTTCTAAATGGCCTACCCCTTATTCTTAAACTGTGGCCCCTTGTTCTGGACTCCCCCAACATTGGGAACATGTTTCCTGCCTCTAACGTGTCCAACCCCTTAATAATCTTATACGTTTCGATAAGATCTCCTCTCATCCTTCTAAATTCCAGTGTATACAAGCCTAGTCGCTCCAGTCTTGCAACATAAGTCGCTCCAGTCTTTCAACATAGCACCCACGTCACACTCTTACTGTATTCCACTCTTGGTATTGGGAAGAAGGTTTGGGAGCCTGAAAACTGTAACGTCCAGGATCAGGAGCAGCTATTTCCCTGCAGCATCAGACTATTAAACACCACAACCTTTAAATAAGCTCCAAACTACAGAGACTTGGGGGCTTTAGCTTTGACTTTGCACCATTATTGTTTGATAATTTGTTTGTTTGGTTCATATTATACATACGTGATATATATATCACACACACACACACACACCCACACACACACACACACACACACACACACACACACACACACACATACACACACGTGTGGGTGTGTGTGTGAACTGAGCTATGTATATATACTGAACTTTTTTAGTTGTTGTTATCATGGTATTTACAGAGTACTATGGTTACATATCTGCTGCTAGTAAGAATTAATTATTCTGTTTCAGGACATATGACAATAAAACACTCGTCAAGTCAAGTCAAGTCAATTTTATTTGTATAGCACATTTAAAAACAACCCACGTTGACCAAAGTGCTGTACATCTGATTAGGTTCCAATGGAAAAAAAAACTCGTGACTATATTCTTCTACCATCTCCCCCACTATTGACGTTAGGCTATCTGATCTGTCATTCCCTGATTTCTCTCTCCATTCCTCAATAGGTCGGGGGCAGGGGAGGGGGGTGGGGGGAGGTGTTGGTGGGGATGCATTTTCTACCTTCCAGTCCGTGGGAACTCTTCTAGAATCTATGGAATTTTGGATGGTGTCACCCAACGCATCCATTATCTCCACAGCCACCTCTTTCAAAATCATGGGATGTAGGTCACAAGGTCTTTGGAATTTATCGCCTTTCAGTCCCATTAATTTTTTCCAATACCTGTTTTAAACTAATGCTCATTTATTTCACTCCATAGTTGCTGCTCTCTGCTATTTCCAAGAGGTTTTCTGTACCTTCTTCTGCGAAGACAGACACAAAATATGCATTTAATTTCTCTGCTCTTCTCTTACTCCCCCATATAATTTCTCCCGATTCAGCAGCTTTTACGTTCTATTTTTATGTTTCTTGCTAAATTACTCCTGTACTCTACTCTCGCTTTCCTTATCGATTTCTCGATCCACCTTTGCTGAATCCTGAATTTTATTTCCCAATTTTCAGACTTCCTGCTCATTCTGGCAACATTATAAACTGTTTCCTTTCATCTTACACTATCTCTAACTTCTCATGTTAGTTATAGATGAACTACTTTCCCTGTTGGGTTTTTGTACCTTAAAAGGATATATATATTTGTTTAAATTTCATATTAATCCTTCAAGTGTTATTCATTGTTTGTTCACTGTCTAATGTTCAATGGAGCCTTCCAATCTACCAATTATCTCGCAGTTCGCATTATTTAGATTAAAGATTTAAGACACATTGAGTAATAGCACAAAAGTTATTAAGGGATATTGGGGAGAGGTATGGGATATGGTGTTATATCACAGATCAGCTGTGATCTTTGAACAGAGATAGAGGCTGAAGGAATTAATTCCTTAGTTCGTATAGTTTATTGTCACGGTACCAAGGTACAGTGAAAAGCTTTTTGTTGCGTGCTAACCAGTCAGTGAAAAGACTATACTTGATTACAATCGAGCCATTCACAGTGTGCAGAAACACGATAAAGGGAATAACGTTTAGTGCAAGATAAAGTCCAGGAAAGTCCGATTAAAGATAGTCCAAGGATCTCCAGTGAGGTAGATAGTAGCTTAGGACTGCACTCTAGTTGTTAATAGGATAGTTCAGTTGCCTGATAACAGCTGGGAAGAAACTGCCCCTGAACTTCTGTTCTGAGGTGATTAAATGTATAAGCAATATAAAAAAATATTTTATAAATAGAAATTATTTATATGATAGCTTTATTGAAGAATTCTGCCACGTGTGTCCACGGCTGTGCTCCATTCTCAGCACCCATGTTACCAGTAACATTTTTCTTTCTCCTCGTCAGATCAATCTTCGGTTAAAATGGATTGTTCAGCTGTCTGCTGACAGGCAGCTATTTCACACCCTCCCCTCTCTTTCTCCGGAGCAAGAGAAGACAGTGGAGCGGAGGCTCGCATTCTTTCTCTCTGTCTCCTGCTGAGCGAGGTCTAGCGTCTTCATTAAGGCAGCAGAGGTTTCACTGGAGAATTACTTGGCATCTGAATGTAAACAGGGCTGGGTGCTCAGCCTCGTTATAAAGCAGCTAATCATTTAGACCAATTTGATTTGATTTATCGTACTGTTTGGCCTGTATTTAAGATGAAATCATTCTTTAGAAGATTATACCAGCATCACCTCTGGCACAAACAGCCAACGAATGAATACATCCTTTTATTTTCCTAATGAAAGCGACACACGCCCTGTTTGCGAACACTTCAAAAGGAATAGGCGACGTTTCGGGTTGAGACCCTTCTTCAGACCGAGAGTCAGGGGAAAGGGGAACAAGAGAGATAGATGGCACTTCGGAGAAATGAAGGGAAGATATGCAGAAACAATGATAATCAATGAAATATGGGGCACACAATAGGCCATTATTGGCTGGGGGATAGGTGACAACGACTAGACAGACAGAGGAACTCAATAGAGGATGTCAGTCTGAAGAAGGGTCTCGACTCGAAACGTCACCCATTCCTTCCATCCAGAGATGCTGCCTGTCCCGCTGAATTACTCCAGCATTTTGTGTCCATCTTCAGTGTAAACCTGCATCTGCAGTTCCTTCCTGCTCAGGATGACAGCACTGTTTTACCCCAGTTTTACGCCGGTTTCCAAGTTGTATCGTTCAATCAATCAATTGTAGATCCCATCATTGGTGCTGTAAATACCCAACGTCTTGCAGGATTTAGTTAGCAGTGGGAGGTACTGCAACGATGATTGTTTCACAACGCTGGCGTGAAGAATGTTGATTCCGCCAGAAGTAATTGGGGAACTGGGATCAACATGCAGAGAGGAAAATACCTTTCTCCACCTCCATGTATGCCAATACTTATTAAACAATTCGAAGGTAGACACAAACTGCTGGGGTAACTCAGCGGGCAGGCAGCATCTTTCGAGAGAAGGAATGGATGATGTTTTGGGTCGAAGCCCTTCAGTCTACCTTCGATTTAAACCAGCATCTGCAGTTCTTTCCAACTTATTAAACAATTGATGCATAAGTGAGTTTGAACTGTTGAAGAGTTCCAGTTTGACAGAGAGGAGACGCAAGGAGCTGCAGATGCTGCAGTAACTCAGCAGGTCAGGTAGCATCTCTGTGGGACGTGGATAGGCAATGTTTTGGATCAGGACATTTTGAATCTGAAGAAGGATCCCAGGGCCAAAATGCTGCGTGTCCATGTCCTCCAAAGATGCCGTCTGACCCACTGAGTTACTCCAGCACTTTGTACGCTAAGCCAGTTTGGCAATACTTGCTTTGGGAAGAATGCAATGGCAATGGAGAGGGGAGGGATGTTAGATGTTGTAAAAATCCACTGCTTAATACTTGTAAACCTTTTAACATCCTGAAAAGGGTGGCGAGACAACAGAAAGATTCTGGGATATTAACCATTAAAACAGTGAGTAAGCCAGAGTTCAGAATCAAGCACAGTAATGATTAAAATAGACACAAAGTGCTGGAGTAACTCAGCGGGACAGGCATCCCCACTGGAGAAAAAGGTCGGGTGACGTTTGGTGTCGAGACCCTTCCTCGGACGTGTTCCTCCCCGAAACGTCACCCAGGCCTTTTTTTTCCAGAGTGGTTGCCTGACCCGTTGAGTCACTCCAGCACTTTATGTCTATCTTCGATATAAACCAGCATCTGCAGTTCCTTTCTACACAGCGATGATTAAGATTGCTAATGGGTTCATTCATTGAAATCTTTTTTTTTTTTTTTGGCCGTGTGAATTGAAGACAATTAGTCAATGAAAATGCCAGAGCTGCAATCGTGAGTTTTTCCTCAAAATGTTTCATAGCACCGTTAAATCAATTCTTGCTAAGTAGTGGTGAATGTACTCCACTTTACAGCTTGCACTCAGACATTATTGCCAGCTATAATCTCCATTTTAGCTATTAGCCCAATGCACACCCTGAAGGGCAAAGATCACAGCTAAAGATGAATCGATCTTATTTGCTTGTCTAATTAATCTTTACTACAGGGATGGAGACACAGTAAAACTGTTAGCGAGCCTTTCTGATCAGGGTACAAGCACCATTCATCAGGTTACAGCAGTGTAGTCCATGTCACTGGAGACACGGCAGAAGAAAAATCACCCATGGATGAGACTTGCACTGTGCGGAGAGTCCCTCTGGAGCATGACAAGGCTTTAAGACCTTACTTCGCATTTTAACGACGGCTTGTTAAACTTTAACAGCTGGGAAGGAAGTGTTATTATGAAGTGGCGTTACATTTGGAACTGAATGAGCCCCCATGCTGAAATGGGGAATAAACCATTGAAGCAAGCAATAGCCATTCAAGTTAGCCATGCAATTGCTAACCTGGTAAATGTAAGCACGACAATAAACGGAACAAGATCGACGCCCCAAATCAAATTGCAGTTGGATCTCATTGTGGGAGGCTTCTGTTTTGAACTGTGCCCCCCTTGGTTTGTTATTCAGAGATCCTGTCTGACACTGACGTTCCAGCAAATAATTTATGTGATATTTGGATTCATTAACCCCTGTTATGCTGAATAATTGGATCTAACTGCCCACTGAAGACAAACAGTGTATATTAAACCACTCTATGGAATGAGCAATATATCCTCACAGTGATGTAAGGTAATCCTCTTCATGAACAGGCTTTCTGAACCATACTGTGTTAATCAAGAACCATTCTACAATGGGCAGCTTACAACCCAGCGGTATGGATATTGATTTCTCGAACTTCAAGTAACCCTTGCATCCCCTCTCTCTCCGTCCCTCCCCACCATAGTCGCTGTACTAGTTTCGCTGTTGTCCTGTTGAGTTTCACCATCTGCAAAACTCGTTATCACCGAGCCCACAGCCAACAATGGACCACCGTGGACTCCACCTTTCCTTGATCATCATTAATTCTGCATATCTTTCATTCATTTGTTCTATATCTCTCTATATCACCGTCTATATTTCTCGTCCCATGGCTCGCAATCTGAAGAAGGGTCTCGACCCGAAACGTCACCTATTCCTTTTCTCCAGAGATGCTGCCTGACCCACTGAGTTACTCCAGCTTTTTGTGTCTTTCTTCCATTCTGCAGTTGTTAACTAACAGTGTAAGTTTTCTCCAGGTGCTCCAGTTTCATCCCATATTTCAAAAGCATGCTGGTGCCTATATTGGCTAATTGCCTCTAAGTATAGATTGGCTGGCCAAAGAATCAAAAAGAGGAAATTGGTGTATATGTGTGAGGGGATAAACTGTGGGGTTGCTATGGTGAATGAGGATTTTCCTGCTGGAAGCTGCCACAGCCCATTTGAGCTAAATGGCCCATTTCCGTCTTGTGATCCTGGACTGCGTGGGGCGGCTAAGCCAGTTAAGTCTAGAGATACAACATGGAAACATGCCATTCAGCCCACTGTCCATGCTAACCACCAATCACACTAGTTCTAAGTTATCCCAATTTCTCATCCACTCCTTACACACTCGGAACAATTTAGAAAGACCAATTACCCTACAAGCCCACACATGATTGGGATGTGGGAGGAAGCCAGAGCACCTGGAAAAAACACAGGAGGTCACAGGGTGAACATGCAAACTCCACAAAGACAGCATCCAAGGTTAGGATTGAACCTGGACCTGCAGCAACTACCTCCGTGCCACTGTGCCACCCAGGTGAGGTGCAGGTGGGGTCAGTTTTAATCAACAGACCACATTTCCCTATTTATCAAGGGACTTCCACTCAAGGCCCGCTGGAACATAAGATTCAGGGTGTAGGAACAGGAAATTCCTAGACAACAATGTGTGTGTGTGTGTGTGTGTGTGTGTTGGTGTGTGTGTGTGTGTGTGTGTGTGTGTGTGTGTGTGTGTGTGTGTGTTGGTGTGTGTGTGTGTGTGTGTGTGTGTGTGTGTGTGTGTGTGTGTGTGTGTTGGAGTGTGTGTGTGTGTGTGTGTGTGTGTGTATGTGTGTGTTGGAGTGTGTGTGTGTTGGATTGTGTGTGTGTTGGAGTGTGTATGCCTGCATATGAGTGTGTCTGTATATGAGTGTTTCTGTGTGTGTGTGTGTGTGTGTGTGTGTGTGTGTGTGTGTGTGTGTGTGTGTGTGTGTGTGTGTGTGTGTGTGTGTGTGTGTGTGTGTGTGTGTGTGTGTGTGTGTGTGTGTGTGTGTGTGTGTGTGTGTGTGTGTGTGTGTGTGTGTGTGTGTGTGTGTGTGTGTGTGTGTGTGTGTGTGTGTGTGTGTGTGTGTGTGTGTGTGGGAGAGAGAGCCTAAATGACCAGTTCAGTTTACAGTTAAATTAGTCTTGGAATCTGAATGTCATCATCAGAGCCTGACTTTTGCATTTATAATCTATGTCCACCATTAGGTTCTCACATGCCTTCTGAAACCTGAGTATTTCAAGCTGATTTTGTCTCTATTTCAGGTTTCCAACTTCTTCAGTATTTTCCTTTATTCAATGGTGCCTTATTTAATGATGCTACATTTGTCAAATATGCAACTGCACAGTGAAATTGTTTTTGCATAAACTACATATGCAGGCACCGCCATTTTTTGTGCCATTATTCAAAGTCCAAAGTCCGATCGGCCCACGCTCTCCATGTACTGGAGCAGTTCCCACGAACCAACGTCACTCCCCTCTCCTCTGGCATCCATCTTAGTGTCCTGGGGGTGCCTCCTGCAGCCGACCTTGAAGGCAACTGGAGGCATTACCCCGGTTCACCCTCCGACCGGCCCTTGCTCCTCGTGTCCCACGTCTCCAGCTCCCTCCCGGTTACCCCATATTGCATTGCTTTGCAATGATGATGATGACTTTATTTTTGATGATATACATTGGAGAACTTCAAAGTAGTATCATGGAAACGTTTACGTTATCCAGGGTAGACCTGGGTTTAATGCCTCATGCAAAAGCAGCACATTTAAGTTCAGCACTCCCACAACTCCCTCAAGGGCGGTACGGTGGCGTAGCGGTAGAGTTGCTGCCTTACAGCGAATGCAGCGCCGGAGATCCGGGTTCAATCCCGACTACGGGTGCTGTCTGTGCGGAGTTTGTACGTTCTCCCCGTGACCCGTTTTCTCCGAGATCTTCGATTTCCTCCCGCACTCCAAAGACGTACAGGTTTGTAGGTTAATTGGCTTGGTAAATGTAAAAATTGTCCCTAATGTGTTGCGTGTGTAGGATGGTGTTAATGTGCGGGGATCGTTGGTCGGTGTGGACTCGGTGGGCCGAAGGGCCTGTCTCCGCGCTGTATCACACGGTAAAGCACACGGTATTGAGGGTTCAGTTTTGAGGTGGATAGAAAATTGGTTGGCGGACAGGAAGCAAAGAGTAGGAATAAACGGGTCCTTTTCGGAATGGCAGGCAGTGACTAGTGGGGTACCGCAAGGCTCAGTGCTGGGACCCCAGTTATTTACAGTGTATATTAATGATTTGGACGAGGGAATTGAATGCAACATCTCTAAGTTTGCGGATGACACGAAGCTGGGTGGCAGTGTTAGCTGCGAGGAGGATGCTAGGAGGCTGCAGAGTGACTTGGATAGATCAGGCGAGTGGGCAAATGCATGGCAGATGCAATATAATATGGATAAATGTGAGGTTATCCACTTTGGCGGCAAGAACAGGAAAGCAGAGTATTACCTGAATGGTGACCGATTGGGAGAAGGGGAGATGCAACGTGACCTGGGTGACATGGTGCACCAGTCATTGAAAGCAAGCATGCAGGTGCAGCAGGCAGTGAAGAAAGCGAATGGTATGTTGGCATTCATAGCAAGAGGATTTGAGTTTAGGAGCAGGGAGGTTCTGCTGCAGTTGTACAGGGCCTTGGTGAGACCGCACCTGGAGTATTGTGTGCAGTTTTGGTCTCCTAACCTGAGGAAAGACGTTCTTGCCTTAGAGGGAGTACAGAGAAGGTTCACCAGATTGAACCCTGGGATGGCGGGACTTTCACATGAGGAAAGACTGGATAGACTGGGCTTGTACTCGCTGGAATTTAGAAGACTGAGGGGGGATCTTATAGAAACATATAAACTTCTTAAGGGGTTGGAGAGGCTAGATGCGGGAAGATTGTTCCCGATGTTGGTGGAGTCCAGAACCAGGGGTCACAGCTTAAGGATAAGGGGGAAGTCTTTTAGGACCGAGATGAGAAAACATTTCTTCACACAGAGAGTGGTGAGTCTGTGGAATTCTCTGCCACAGAAGGTAGTTGAGGCCAGTTCATTGGCTATATTTAAGAGGGAGTTAGATGTGGCCCTTTTTGCTAAAGGGGTCAGGGGGTATGGAGAGAAGGCAGGTACAGGCTACTGAGCTGGATGATCAGCCATGATCATATTGAATGGCGGTGCAGGCTCGAAGGGCCGAATGGCCTACTCCTGCACCTATTTTCTATGTTTCTATGTTTCTATCTCGAAACTAAACTAAGCTAAACATCCGCACTGGATTTGTCAGCCTAAAGGTGGTCGTCAAATTTCTGGAGTGGATCTCCTATCACCGTCCAACAGCAGAATGCTGCACTTGCTGCAAGTCTGAACTAAAAAGGAAATGCTGGAAATATTCAGCCACCATTTGTATGGAAAGAAACAAAGTTGTGGGGACTGTAAAGGAGTGGAGTTGGACACTGTGCTGTAAGCAAATCTCCCACTGGCCATTTGACCACTGGCGTAAATCCTGGTGTATATATTTTAAGTCAATAATGTTGCATCATTGCTGGGAAAAGTTAGAAATGAAACAAATTTTAAGTTCCATTGAAAGTGGGAGAGGTGAGTCAACAAAAGGAAAGGTGTATGACAGAGTGGAAAATAAGAGGGACTGGATGCATAAATACTGTAGTTTTGAAGCTGTTTGAAAGTGAGCAATAAAAGTTAGCGCATGGGGGAGATGTATATAATAGACAATAGACAATAGGTGCAGGAGTAGGCCATTTGGCCCTTCGAGCCAGCACCGCCATTCGACGTGATCATGGCTGATCATCCACAATCAGTACCCCATTCCTGCCTTCTCCCCATACCCCCTGACTCTGCTATCATTAAGAGCTCTATCTAACTCTCTCTTGAAAGCATCCAGAGAATTGGCCTCCACTGCCTTCTGAGGCAGAGAATTCCACAGATTTACAACTCTCTGAGTGAAAAAGTTTTTCCTCATCTCCGTTTTAAATGGCCTACCCCTTATTCTTAAACTGTGGCCCCTGGTTCTGGACTCCTCCAACATTGGGAACATGTTTCCTGCCTCCAGCGTGTCCAATCCCTTAATAATCTTATATGTTTCAATAAGAGGCAACAAAATGAAATCAGAGCTGAGGGCAGTAACAGTAAAATGTTTTAATGTGTCAAGTCGGAAAGATGAGCATGGGTTTCTTACACTTGCATTGAGTTTTACATAGGAGGTCAATGACAGAGAGATCATGCTGGAAGTGGGATGAAGGAAAATGGGGAGAGAACCATGGGCAGGTCAAAGATGTATCTCAAACTGTCCCCAATACAGAGAAACAAGGAACTGCAGACGCTGGTTTACACTAAATGTTCAACAGTTCAACAGTTCAACAGAGCTTTATTTGTCATTCGGTACCAAGGTACCGAACGAAACTACATAGCAGTCACACACAAAAAAGAACACAAGACACATGACCCCAACACAAACGTCCATCACAGTGACTCCAAACACCCCCTCACTGTGATGGAGGCAACAAAACTTCCACTCTCTTCCCCATGCCCACGGACAGACAGCTCGTCCCCGACCGACCCGCACGAAGTCACAAAGGGGACAATAAAGAAACCATCAGATAGACGCAAAAAACTGGAGTAACTCAGTGGGTCAGGCAGCATCTCTGGAGAAAAGGAAACGGTGACGTTTTGGGTCGAGACCCATCTTCTGACCATTGACCATTGACCATTCGTTTACAAGATCTGAAGAAGGGTCCCAGCCTGAAACATCACCTGTCCATGTTCTCCAGACATGCTACTTGATCCACTGAGTTACTCCAGCTTTTTGTGTCTATGTGTCTTTTTGTGTCATGTCAATGGTTTCTTTATTGTCACATGTACCAGGTAGTGAAACACATTTAGTGAAAACCAGCATTCTAACGAGCTGGATAGAGCTCTTAAGGATAGCGGAGTCAGGGGGTATGGGGAGAAGGCAGGAACGGGGTACTGATTGAGAATGATCAGCCATGATCACATTGAATGGCGGTGCTGGCTCGAAGGGCCGAATGGCCTCCTCCTGCACCTATTGTCTATTGTCTATTGTCTATTCATGTGCCATTCTTGTGTCCCCAATGTAGATTTGAATTTCCCGTAGTGGAGACCAGTTCACAAGCACAAAGCAGTTGTCTAAATTGCCCTGCTCACTCCCAAAGGCTGAACCCCTCATTCCCAAACCCTTAATCTGTGGGACATTAAACTGGCAGCCACTTTAGTTTAGTTTTTTAAATTTTATTTGTCTATTTATTTATTTATTTATTTTTCCCGTCAATACAATACAACAGATTGACCATACAGTTGTGAAAGTTAAATAGTACGAAATCATTATATCAAAAATAAAATACTATAAACACACATGATATTCTCTGACCGAAAAAAAGGTGTAGGCAGAAGCCAAAGCTTATTGTGCCTACCCTTAATACTTGACAAAGCATTACCCTAACTAGCCAAAATAGCAGTGAAACAAAACAAAAAAAAACAAAATATGATTTTTAAAAAACACAACATCATAAGTCAGAAGCAGATAAACAAAACACAAAGAAACATAAATATACTCCAGAAACTTCATTTCGGTCATGTTAGTCATTTCTCAGTGTTGATCACATATTTTGTATATTTCAAATATAAGATTTTTGAACATTTTCTTGAATTTACACATAATACTACTCTTTCAATTCATTGTTGCAACTATTCCATAAATTTTAGTTTTAGTTAGGAGATACAGCATGGAAACAGGGCCTTTGGCTCACCGAGTCCCCGCCAACCAACAACCACCCATACATTAATTTGTTCATAAGTTATAGGAGCAGAATTAGACCATTCGGCCCATCATGTCTACCCCGCCATTCAATCATGGCTGATCTCTCAACCCCATTCTCTTGTCTTTTCCCCATAACCCCTGACACCCGTACTAATCAAGAATCTATCAATCTCCTCCTCAAAAATATCCATAGTCTTGGACTCCACAGCCGTCTGTGGCAATGAATCCCTGCCCTACACACTAGGGACAATTTTACGGAAGTCAATTAACCTACAAACCTGCACGCGTTTGGGATGTGGGAGGAAACTGGAGCACCTGGAGAAAACCCAGGCGGTCACAGGAGGAACGCACAAACTCCATAAAGACAGTACAGGTAGTTAGGATCGAACCCGGGGCTTTGGAGTTTCTCCTGCTGCAGTAGAAGCCAGCCGAAAGGGGCAATAATTAGGCCAAAAAAATGATACTGTAAATCAATACCGATTTTCCCAATCAGTTGAACCCCCTTGGTTCCCCTTAATCCAGCCTAAATGATCAGCAAATCTGTCCGACGGCTTTCAAAAACTCTGTGACAAGGATTAGGAGCCTCAGGAAAGATAATGGAACTGTAGAAAAAAGGTTTGATTAGCTACGGTGAAATGTATCTGACCATCTTACAGACTGGTGTAACATTTGAATTATATTTTTTATTGATTTGTTAAATGTACAGGTTGGAACTGGGCAGAGGATTTCTCTTGTAACTAAACAGATCAATCAACAACGTAACGCTGCTGTGAGGAATTTTCCATTCAGTTAGAATGTAAAGCAAATCTATTAGCATTTAAACCCCCAGAGTTCATTTATGCATGATGTATGTAAAATCTGCCAAGAGTTTTACTGTAGCAGCCAATTTCCTGATTGAACTGTCTCACCATTTTTTAATCCCCTGAATAATTTAAGTGTACATATTGAAAACTATTTTATTTTGTATCAGTGTGACCAGGGGAATAGTCATGGGACTGGGACTAATACTAGAGATTTAAAACTCCACAAGTTGTTTGATCATGAAGTTGTAATAAAGAGAATGAGAGGCTAGTTACTCAAATAGACAGTGGCCTATTGTGACCATGTACCTGAAACTCATTATGATGCAAGGATTTAACCCCATAGCCATGCATCATTAATACGAACTCAAACACAAACATCCTTTTAATAGCTCTATGCTAAGCAAGTTATTTTTTAACTTTAGACTTTAGAGACACAGCGCGGAAACAGGCCCCCCGGCACACTGAGTCTGATCACCCCACACACTAACACTAGCGGCATGGTGGCGTAGCGGTAGAGCTACTGCCTTACAGCACCAGAGGCCCGGGTTCGATCCTCACGACGGGTGCTGTCACTACGGAGTTTGTACGTTCCCCCCGTGACCCGCGTGGGTTTTCTCCGAGAACGTCGGTTTCCACCCACGCTCCAATTTACGTACAGGTTTGTAGGTTAATTGGCTTGGTAGAAAATGTAAATTGTCCCTAGTGTGTGTAGGACAGTGTTAGTGTGCGGGGATCACTGGTTGGCGTGGACTCGGTGGGCCGACAGGCTGTATCTCTAAACTAAACTAAACGAGGGACAATTTACAGTTTTACTGAAGCCAATTCACCTACGTCCTTGGGGTGTAGGAGGACACCGGAGCACCCGGAGAAACCCACAAACTCCGTACAGACAGCACCCACAGTCAGGATCGAACCTGGCCTCTGACGCTGTAAGGCAGCAACTCTACCGCTGTGACACTTTTTCCTTAATGGCCAGGTATTGATCTACCAAAGAAACATTTGGAATGTGGCACGGAAGGACAATCTCAGAGACCACCTTCGGGTTCCTTGGGATGAAGGGGTCATCTATTGAGGAATAAATTAGTAGAATGATTCCTCATTGTCTGAGTTTTTAGAAGAACGCTAGATAATTTCAGATGATTTCTATATACAGAATGTTTGCACAGAGGATAGGATTAAGGGTGCATTATTCATAATTTACTGAGATATGCAGATCCAAAATAATAAGTCAATACTTTAATGGAGTCACAAGGAACTGCAAATACTAGAATCCTGAGTAAAACACACAGTACTGGAGTAACTCACTGGGAAGGATCCCGACCTAAAACATTGCCTATCCATTTCCTCCACAGTCATTACTTTAGAACATAGAACATAGAGCAGTCCAGCATATGGACTAGCCCTTCGGACCACCATGTCTGTGCCGAACATGATACCAAGACCAACTTTTAACTGACTACACATAACCCATATGTTTCTATTCCCTGCATATCCATGTGCCTGTCCAAAAGTCTCTTAAGTGTCACAATTGTATTGCCTCCACCCCCGCAGTGTATTCACCACCCTCTGTGTAATAAAACATTTCTGCATGTCTCCTTTAAACTTTGCCTCTCTCTCTTTATAGCTTTAATGCCCTCTAGAATTTGATATTTGAACCCTGTGGTATGAATATTAATTGCTCTAGTTCCAGGTAACCCTTGCATTCCCTCTCTCTCTCTCCATCCCTCCCCCACCCTAGTCATCTTGCTAGTATCTTGCTTTTGCATCTTGCTTTGTTATCACCTCCTCCACAGCCAACAATGGACCACCTTTGATTTGGTGCCCATTTTGATTTGATCTGTACCTTTTCACACCGCTAGTTTCCCTCTCCCCTGATCCTCAGTCTGAAGAACGGTCTCGACCCTAAACATCACCTATTCCTTTTTTCCAGAAATGTTGTCTGACCTTCTGAGTTACTCCAACATTTTGTATCTATGTTTCATGTCTATCTTCTGGGTAAAAAGGTTCTGACTCTCTACCCTGTGTGAATAATGGGGCGGCACGGTAGCGCAGCGGTAGAGTTGCTGCTTTACAGCGAATGCAGCGCCGGAGACTCAGGTTCGATCCTGACTACGGGTGCTGCACTGTAAGGAGTTTGTACGTTCTCCCCGTGACCTGCGTGGGTTTTCTCCGAGATCTTCGGTTTCCTCCCACACTCCAAAGACGTACAGGTATGTAGGTTAATTGGCTGGGTAAATGTAAATATTGTCCCTAGTGGGTGTAGGATAGTGTTAATGTACGGGGATCGCTGGGCGGCACGGACTTGGTGGGCCGAAAAGGCCTGTTTCCGGCTGTATATATATGATATGATATGATATGAATATTGAATTCCCTTTGTTCCGATATGAATCATTTCCGGACCTGGGATAGCATGCTGCAGGGATAATATCATTTCATAGGATGCAAATAAAATCTTTTGTTTAAAGTGCTCTTCACCAGTCATGCTAATCAAATTCCCTTCAAATTCTACAACAAACATTTCTCTCTCTCTCAAAGCACTGTTACAGTGGGGTGGGAGAAATGGACTTTGGATAAAAGAGTAACAAAGAACTGCAGATGCTGGAATCTTGAGCAAAACACAAAGTGCTGGAGTAACTCAACATTCAGGCATCCTCTTTGGAGAACACGGATAGGCAACGTTTAGGGTAGATCTGAAGAAGGGTCCTGACCCGAAACTTCACTTATCCATGTCCTCCAGAGAGGAAGGGGAGTTACTCCAGCACTATGACCTTGTGTTAAATACAGTATCTACACATTCAGCAGCAGAGTCCAAAGCTAAAAAGGTAAATGGAGAATCGTCACTCTCCTATGAATGCTACAACTCAAAGCAAAATCTGTTTGGGGCAGCTTTAGATGGGATGTAGGTGCAATGTCATTGGTGGTGGTGTAAAACACCCTCACATCACTGCTAGATTGGCAAGAAGTCCTCTTAATGCCATGAAGAACATTTCTTCCTTAACTGTGTAGCATAGAACTAGTTGTACGTGTAATCGATGATCGGCGAGGACTTATCATATCATATCATATATATACAGCCGGAAACAGGCCTTTTAGGCCCACCAAGTCCGTGCCGCCCAGCGATCCCCGCACATTAACACTATCCTACACCCACTAGGGACAATTTTTACATTTACCCAGCCAATTAACCTACATGACTTGGTGGGCTCTAACACCGAGTTTCCACACTGTATCTCTAAACTAAATTAAACTAAACTAGTATCTTCATAAACAGTTAACCAATTATTTACTTAATTTGCAGTTTGAGGAAAAACTAACCAATTACTTATCTAATTTGCATTTTGAGAAAAGTTATCGCTGTTTTGTTTGTGCAAACGTATTCTTAGAACACCTTCCCTTCGCTCAGTCAATGCACAAGATGGTGTAGGTTAAACTACATTGTTCAAGCTCCACCCATCATTCTCACAGCAGTCCATGCAGATTCATAGGTTCTTATTACTTCAGTCATTCACCAACAATATAAAAAGTTCCCAGTTCAGTAACAGATTAAGATGCAAGTACAGCTTCTTTGCTTGTGTGCTTGTAGCATTCCGAGTCACAATCTCAAAAGGCCACTGTTTAGAATGACCAGTGTGACCCATTTCTATTTCCCACACCTATCATCCTGTGGTCTCTGAGTGGGAGCACCAATTTTATACTGAAAACCCACTCCCATTGAGAAGTTTCTTAACTCCTTTCACGATTGAGTCTTGCTGTAAACAGAGAGCACTTTCACAGCAACAGAAAGGGCTGGAAATACTCAGCAAGTCGGGCTGATTGTGATCATTATTATTCATGGCCTGTCTCCTGGGCAAAATAAGAATCAAGAGTTTTGAGGTAAATAATGTACCACACCACCCAGCCCATCCTCTCCCCCATTCCAGCTCACACTTCTTTCATTCATTTGCACCACTGTTATTATCAAATTGAATTAGTGCTACTTTACATTAAAACTAATTTCTGTTATTTACTTGTAGGTCGCTCTATCATCTTAACTTATTGACATTTTTATTTCTGAGGTAATCTTCAGGCCTTGGAGCGCAGGATGATGAGGGGTGATCTTATGGAGGTGTACAAAAGAGGAATAAATCTCTTGCCCAGAGAGGGGAATCGCAAACCAGAGAACATGGGTTTAAAGTGAGGAGGGAAAGATTTAATAGGAGCCTGAGGGGCAACGTTTCTACACAAAGGGTGGTGGGTGTATGGAACGAGCTGCCGGAGGAGGAAGTTGAAGCTGGTACTATCGCAATGTTTAAGAAACATTTTGACAGGTACATGGATAGGACAGGTTTGGAGGAATATGGGCCAAAGGCAGGCAGGTGGGACTAGTGTAGATGGGACATGTTGGATTGATACTATTGGATTGTTGCAAAAACCTATCATGGTCATTATTGGGAAGTAAATCTATCTTCTTGATCCAGATTAGTTTAATTTAGTTTAGTTTAGTTTAGTTTAGTTTAATTTAGTTTTGTTTAGTTTTGTTTAGTTTCATTTAGCTTAGTTTAATATTGTCACATGCATCAAAGTACAATCAAAAGCTTTAGTTCTGGGTGCTCCGGTTTCATTTCACATCCCAAAGACGTGCGGGTTTGCGTTAGTTGACAGCTGTAAATTGCCTCCATTGTGTGAGGAGTGGATGCGAAAACGGGAATAACATAGAAATAATGTGAACGGGTGATCGATGGTCGGCGTGGACTCGGTGGGCCGAAGGGCCTGTTTCCAAAATGTGTCTCTGAACTAAACAAGACTAAAGCCATTTAGAAAAATGTTAACTACACTGAGTGTGAGGAATCTCTCAATGAGAAATACAGAAACTGTTTCCCGAGAGGGAAATAGAAAGAGATACTTGAGGGAGCTGGCAATTCTAGCCCAGGATGTGAGACACAGCTGGAATGAGTGTGGGAGAGTTCAGCAGTGCAGTGAAATGGAATGGGAGGAGGAGATAGTAAATTAGACAGTGTTATTTGTTAATGTCCTTTTCTCAGGCTTTTCTCAATACATTGAGAATTTGGCCTTCTGAGAGCGCTTAGTTCATCCAATGCCCCGATGCTATTTTTTGTCACATGTACCTCATTATATTTTCCACAAAATGTAGTACCCTTTATCCTTTATCTGTGCATGGTCGAAACCTTGACAGTATTCATGTATTGTCCTTTCTTTGACTGGAATAGCACACATGCAAAAGCTTTTCACTGTACATGTGACAATCATAAACTCAACTAAACCAGATAAAGTGAAATTCGTTGTTCAGCATACAATCTTACTATATATATGCACAAACATACCATAGTACAAGAGTGGAATAATTGTAGTGTAAGAAAGCTAGATCACACTGAAGCAGTACACAGAATGTAGCTACATTTCTGGCGCCATTTGATATTCTTGAAGTTTCAAATGTCTTTAATATATGGACGCTTAGAGAGTCTACCCTAGAATTAGTGCGAATGGGTGATAGATGGTCAGCATGGACTCGATGGGCCGAGGGGCCTGTTCCCACACTTTTTCACTGTATCTCAATAAACACACCAGGCTTCGCATTGTCAAGTCACTGGACGACATTCTAAGTGAGAAGCAGGGCAGCTGAACGAGTCCAACAGCCCCACATATTCAATGGATTACAATGATCGGCCTGTACGACCAACATAGAGAGTAACCTACAGAGGAGGTACATCCTTGCTATGGATTTGTCTTGATAGATTTGGCTGAGACACCAACTATTGCAGAGATAATAACAGAGGTGGGGTGATCACAGGCTTTAAACTGATTGAGGGCTCTGGATGATTTATATACAGATTAAAGACTGTAATTTGAGCACGGGTTTGGCTGATTCACAGTTAGTTTAATGGAAGTCTGTTTGAGAATGCTCTAGGTTATCCAGAGGTGGAGCTGGTTGCTGCGTAGATTAATGGATGTCTGGGAACATTCAGACAGCCGTAATGTATTGAGGGGCTTCAAGTGACAGTCTGGTCTTGGATCCCTCACTGATATGATGAGGCATGACACTGTTTCAGATTTATGTGTGGGAGCGGAGAGCTTGCTGTGTTTTTGGTCGGATTGATCATAAAGTGGAGCTACTATCAACACACAACAATCACCTTTGCCCCCCGTAATGACACTGAGTGTCATCATTACTAAAAGTTTACTGAGAAAGTATGTAAATGATATGAGGGAAATGCTCCAAGCGGAATATAAGAACCCATCCAGACTGTAGACCTTAGAAGTACAGCGCGGAAACAGGCCTTTCGGCCCACCGAGTCCATACCGACCAGCGATCACCCTATACACTAACACTATACTATACACTTTGGGGCAATTTACAATTGTACCAAAGCCAATTAATTTACAAACCTGTATGTCTTTGGAGTGTGGGAGGAAACCGGAGCTCCTGGAGAAAACCCACGCGGTCACTGGGAGAATGTACAAACTCTGTACAGACAGCACCTGAAGTCAGGATCGAACCCAGGTTGCTGGCGCTGTAAAGGCAGCAACTCAAAGGTCCAAAGGTTCAAAGGTCAGTTTATTGTCACAACTAAGATACAGTGAAACTCGAATTACCATACAGCCATACTAAAAAAAAGCAACAAGACACACAACTACATAAAAGTTAACATAAACATCCACCACAGTGGATTCCCCACATTCCTCACTGTGATGGAAGGCGATAAAGTCCTATCTTCGTCCTCTTTATTCTCCCGCGGTCAGGGCAGTCGAACCATCCGCAGTCGGGGCGATCGAAGCTCCTACGGCTTGGAGCTCCCGAAGTCTGTCTCTAACCAGGGACCGCGAGCTCCACGATGTTAAAGTCCGCAGGCTCCCGCGGTTGGGTCTCCAGCAGAGGCCACCACCTCCTCGATGTTAGGCCACAGTGCAGACGGAGATACGATACGGACAAAAATCGCATCTCGGTCGAGGTAAGAGATTTTTAAAAGGTTTCCCCCAACCGCCCCCCCCACCCCACCCCCACCCCCCCCACCCCACCCCCACCCCCCCCCCCCCCACATATAACAAGCTAAAGAACACTAAAACATACAATTAACATTCACTAAAAAACAACAAAGAAGGAAGGGACGAGACAGACTGTTGGCGAGGCAGCCATCATTGGCGCCACCCAGTGGTCATCCACCACTGCATCACTGTGCCAACCTCTGCCCATCCTTACTGTCTCCATGATAGTCTCTGCTTTATGTGACTTACTCAATCTCTATCTCTAGATCTTGGTAAATTACTTCTTCATAACTCTGATTTAAACTACCTCTATTAAAATATTTTTGTAACCTTATTCATGGAGATTAAGCAGGGACACGGCAATTAATAACCAATTGGTCAAAAGTTCTAACTGATTATAAATAATACCAGTGACTATCTTGACAGTTAGTTTTAGTTTTAAGAGATACAACATGGGAACAAGCCCTCTGAACCACCAAGTCCATGACGACCATCGATCACACATTCACACTAGTTCTATGTTGGCCCACTTTCGCATCCATTCCCTGCGCACTAGGGACAATTTACAGAACCCAATTAAACCACAAGGCCGGCACGTCTTTGGGATGTGGGAGGAAACCGGAGCACCTGGAGGAAACCCACGCAGTTACAGGGAGAACGTGCAAACTCCACACAGACAGGACACGAGGTCTGGATGGAACCTGAGTCTCTAGCGCTGGGAGGCAGCAACTCTAGCAGCTACGACACTGTACCCCCCAGTTGCTGAGCCAGGCAAAAGCCAGTGAGAACAAGACTGGATGTACATTTGACCCAAACATCATTCCACTGAAATTCACTGGCGTGGCTGCTAATCCACATTAGTTAATAGCTACAGCTATGCTTTATTGTAATGGCTGCAATATTAAAATCAGTGCAATTTCTTAAGGGACAAATGTCAGCCACAAAGGAAAGCGGTGTTAGATAATTGATGGGCCGTTATTAATGGATTTTATAACCATTTAGTAATCAATAGGATTATTGATGATCCCGAGAAGTAAACAAACTAGATCATTATTTGAAATAATTGTTGATCGGGGCATTAGGAGAATATTTTCTCTGAATAACGATGAGTGACCTTTTACACACATGAAAGCTGTTAGGGCTTCAGTTTATGTCAGAAATTGTATCTATGTCAGGATCCTAAATATGTTTATGATCGTAATTCCTAAGCCAAAGATCCAAGAGACAGAGTTCAATCTTCTAATGAGCTGGGCAGGACGGAATTCCCATCATTATTGAAGCCTTCCATATATAACTTCATAAGTTCATGTTATAGGAGCAGAATGAGACCATTCGGCCCATCAAGTCTACTCCGCCATTCAAGCAAGGCTAATCTATCTTTCCCTCTCAATCTCATTCTCCTGCCTTCTCCCCATAACCCTGTACTAATCAAGAATCTGTCAATCTGATAATCTCCGCCTGTCAATCCAATGCCTTAGCCTCCACAATGAATTCCACAAATTCACCATCTTCTGGCGAAAGAAATTCTTCCTCATCTCCTTTCGAAAGGTACGTCCTTTTATTCTGAGTCCACGGCCTCTGGTCCTAGACTCTCCCACTAGTTTATGAGGCTTGATAAAAATATTCTGACTCAGTGCATGAATTCACCCAGAGGGAAAGATCACTAGCCGAGGAGGGCAGAAAGCTGTTTCTATTATGTAATGTATTCATGCATGTTCATGTGCCATGTTAATGAGTGGGCGTTCCTTGAGCTAGGAATGCTGGGTAAATAAAGGCTGGTGTGATTCAGGCAACTAACGTGTGAGTGTACTTTATCTTTATGCCGTGTTGAACATAACAAAATTGGCGACGAGGACGGGATTGTGGAGGAGACTGAGTTGGTTTTGCATAGCTTTTGGACTGCTAAGTTTTAGGTGCTTTGCTACACCAGAACAGGCAGGAAATCTGAGCTTGTGCAAAGAAAAAAAAACCTCTCCTCATTCCTTTGTTTAAAAAAAAAAGAGAGGGACAAAATGGTGGCATCCACGGGCTATATCGGAAGCCTGGGCATCTTTGACAAAAGTAGAGAGCCGTTCAGCTCCTATATGGAGAGAGCAAACATGTTCTTCATGGCAAACAACATCACTGAGACCAGTGGTGAAGGAGAGGTAGTGGCTGCAACAAACAGGGCCGTTCGTGAACGCATGAAAGCGATTCTGCTCACGGTGATCGGACCTGAAGTGTACGGCACACTCGTGAATATCCTTGCGCCCATAAAGGCAAAAGATGTGCCTTTCAGTGATATTATAAAGAAGTTGGAGGAGCACTTCAACCCAAAGCCTCTGGAAATTGCAGAAAGCTACAAATTCGGCACGAGAAACCAGAAGCAAAACGAGACAATTAGTGAGTACATTGTTGCCTTGAGAAAGTTAACGTTGCACTGTAACTTTGGAGCCTTTCTTGAACGCGCACTACGCGACAGATTTGTTTGTGGTCTAGTGGACGAACGAATTCAGTCCAGACTCATGAGCACTCCTGATCTTACGTTTGAGATAGCATGCAAGATTGCTACTACGATGGAGATGGCATCAAAGAATGCTCGCGAGTTTCGTTCACCACATACTGCAGTGGCCGTGTATACTCACAAAGCAGCGCCTATGGCCAAACCAAAAGGGGCCAAACTGAAACCGAAATATGGCGGGGAGCCGAGTGCAGCCAGTTGTTATCGTTGCAACGGTAATCACCCATCCCAATCCTGTCAGTTCAAAACAGCTAAGTGCTATAACTGCCAGAAGAAAGGTCATATCGCCTCAGCATGTCGGGCCAAGCTTACAGTGGGAAACACACGACAACACCAGAAAGGAGTTCACAACTTGGAGATGAACCCGGATGACAATGAACTTGGGTTGTACATCATTCATGCAACTGATGTCAATAAGCCTACAACCAGCCAAGACAAGGACTTTCGAATTAAACTATTGGTTAATGAACAGTTAATTGATATGTGCATTGACACGGCAGCTGACTGTTCGGTCATGAGCAAAGACTTGTACGAAACAAAGTTCTCACAGATACCATTGTCCGAGAGTAAGGTCAAGTTGAGAACCTACTCCGGCGAAGCCTTGGAGACGTGCAGACAAATGGATTGCGAAGTTCAGTGTAATGGACAGTCAGTAACACTGCCCATCATAGTGGCCAGCTACAGAAATAAACCGACCCTCCTTGGAAAGGATTGGCTGCGTAAAATAAAATTAGACTGGAAGAACATTTTCAGCATTGATGTGTCCAAATCACGTCTTGAAAATGTCGTTAGCAAACACGCTGATATATTTGCTGACAGTTACACGGGAATAACAGGATACTCTGCACACATTCGACTGCAGCAAGATGCGACACCTGTATATTATCGACCAAGACCGGTACCATATGCGCTAAAGCAACAAGTGGAGGAAGAACTCAACAGGTTGGAGCGGAATGGAGTACTCGTGAAGACAGACCAGAGCAACTGGGCAACGCCAGTTGTGGCTGTGCTTAAGGCTGACAAAACTGTTCGACTATGCGGTGACTACAAAGTCACAATCAACCAAGTTGTTGATGACGAACAGTATCCTTTGCCAACCTCGCAGGATCTGTATGCAGAACTTAGTGGAGCAAGAGTCTTCACTAAGCTGGATTTGTCTCATGCTTATGCCCAACTCAATGTTGACAAAGAAAGTCAGCAGTGCTTGACCATCAACACACATAAGGGCTTGTATTCATACACAAAGCTGCCCTATGGTGTGAAATCTTCCCCGAAAATCTTTCAGTCCGTCATGGACAAAATGTTGCAAGGCATTCCGAACTGTGTGTGCAACCAGGATGATCTACTGATATTCACAGTGGGCATGGAAGAACATCTGGAGATACTCGAGCAAGTTCTCACACGATTGAACAGCCACAACGTAAAATTACGAAAGAGCAAATGTGCATTTGCACAATCAGAGGTGGTCTACCTTGGACTCAAAGTAGATTCCAACGGACTGCGCCCTGTGAAGGCGAAAATTGAAGCAATTGTGAATGCTCCAACGCCCAACAATGTGACAGAGCTACGATCATTCCTTGGGATGGTGCAATTCTATGCACGATTCCTTCCAGATTTAGCAACCGTGCTAAAACCACTACATCATCTGTTACAAAAGGATGAGAATTGGATGTGGGGAAAGGAACAACAACATGCATACGACATCTGCAAGAAAAACCTGACAAGTGACAAACTCCTTGTTCACTACGACACGACGCGCGAGATGAAACTTGCTTGTGATGCTTCAAGTTATGGTGTAGGTGCAGTGATTTGCCACGTAATGGATGACGGACAGGAAAAGCCTATTGCTTTTGCCTCCCGCACCCTATCACCAAGTGAGCGCAACTATGCACAGATAGAGAAGGAAGCACTCAGCATTGTGTTCGGAATCAAGAAATTCCACCAGTTTCTTCTTGGCAGACCATTCACCCTTGTGACTGATCACAAACCACTACTCACGATACTGGGTCCCAAGTCAGCTATACCTTCCATGGTGGCATCAAGGATGCAGCGCTGGGCAATTCTGTTGTCCCAGTATGACTACAAGGTGGAGTACAGAAGCTCCAAATGCAACGCAGTCGCAGATGCGTTGTCCCGATTGCCCCATGAGAACTCTGATGTGGGAAGCGAGAACTCAATCTACACACTGCAAGTTGTAGATGAAGACTTTCCAGTGACTGCAACAGAAATTGCAGCTGAAACAGTGAAGGACACTGTGCTGAAGAGTGTTTATGAACAGACATTGAATGGTTGGACTGAAGTCGAGAGTGGATCAAACTCGGAACTGAAGCCTTTCTATAATCGACGACACGAATTATCATGCGAGCAGGGATGCATAAAGTGGGGTTATAGAGTGGTTGTACCAGAGTCTTTAAAAAACAAGATTATGTACGAACTTCATGCCGAACATCCTGGCATAGTTAGCATGAAGTCAATTGCTAGAAGTTTTGTGTATTGGCCTGGTATAGACAGTGACATTGAGTCACTGGTGAGCAAATGTAGCCTGTGTCAAGATTGCCGCAGTAAACCACCAAAAACACCACTGCAACCCTGGTCATGGCCAAGTAGACCGTTTCAGAGAGTTCACGTAGACTTTTGTGAAAAGGGTAATGATAATTTTCTGGTGCTAGTAGATATTCATTCCAAATGGATTGAGGCTAAGCATATGGGGTCAAGCACTACTGCTGAGTGTACCATAGACGAGTTGAGATCAATTTTTGCATGTCATGGTTTACCAGAAGAACTTGTTTCTGATAACGGACCTCAGTTTCGTTCAGAACAGTTCAAACAGTTCATGCAGCGTAACGGGGTAAAACACACACTTGTTCCTCCATACCATCCAGCCTCCAATGGGGCGGCGGAAAGGTCTGTTAGAGTAGTCAAAGAGGCTCTCAAGAAACAGGTTTTGCAGGGTAGTTCAAAGCTCAGCATGAAACATCGTTTGGCTAGTTTCTTGCTGAAGTACAGAACTTCACCACACACAACTACGGGTTATTCACCTGCAGAACTGTTGATGAAGAGAAGGCTAAGAATACGCCTAAGTCTAGTTCAACCCAATTTGGCCTCGAGAGTTGAGCAAAAACAGTTAAGTCAAAAACACCACTTTGACTTCCACAAAAAGGAGAGGAACTTCAAGCCAGATGAGCAAGTTCGTGTGCTCAGTCCTCCCAACAAGTCCAGTCGAGACAAATGGGATGTTGGGAAAATAGTGGAAGTGTGTGGAACAAAAAGATACTTAGTGGATGTTGGAGACAAGATCAAAAGTGTTCACGTGGATCAAATGATTCCAGCCAAAGACGAACCGAAAACTGAGCATGAATTCCTAATCCCTGAGTATTCATCTGAAAGTGAGTTAGAAAAGACTATTGTGGTTGATACACAAAATTCAGTGAGTACAGATAAAGAGACAGACTTCTCTAGTCAAGGTCAGCGTACTAACATAGAGCCAAACAAGCTAAAAGTTGAGTCTACACGTACATCTGTTATGCCTGTTGCACCTGTTACTGTTAAACGATCAGGCAGGAACCGCAAACCAGTAATTAGGTTAAATTTGTAAATATGGTTAAAAGTATTGATGTAAATCAAGTATCACAATACCAAAATTGTAACTGAGTACTTGGATTTAATACTTAAAAAAGAGGGAGAGCAGTGTAATGTATTCATGCATGTTCATGTGCCATGTTAATGAGTGGGCGTTCCTTGAGCTAGGAATGCTGGGTAAATAAAGGCTGGTGTGATTCAGGCAACTAACGTGTGAGTGTACTTTATCTTTATGCCGTGTTGAACATAACATATTATAAATTCAGCTGACGGTCTCGCTCCAAGGGAGATATAATTGAACAACTTAGAGGTGCCACTGGAACACAAAGGTGGCCGGGCAAGGAAAGGGATGTCGATTTGTTGAATCATTTAGATGAAAGCGATGCTGGAGGCCCTGCAGAAGCCTGGGGCTCGCCTGGATCAGGCCCCGCTCCAGTAGACCTAGCGCACGGGTCGGACTTTGGAAATTTAGAAATGGCGTCAAAATCTAGCGACTCGAGATTAAATGTTACTGTGTTTTGCACCAGTGTCATGTCTATATATCATGCATAGTCTTTCCACTGACCGGTTAAGAAGCAACTAAAGCTTGTCACACTGCCTCAGTACACCTGACAGTAAACTAAACTAAACCAAAGTGTTTGGAACTAAAACTAAACTATATTGATACAGCCGCAGAGAAAGTCCAGATAAAAATCTGGGGCAGCACGGTGGCACAGCGGTAGAGTTGCTGCCTTACAGCCTTTGCACTGCCAGAGACCTGGGTTCATTCCCAACTAAGGGTGCTGTCTGTACTGGGTTTGTACGCTCTCCCCGTGACCATGTGGTTTTTCTCCGAGATCTTCGGTTTCCTCCCAACCTCCAAAGACGTACAGGTTTGTAGGTTAATTGGCTTGGTAGAAATGTAAATTGTCCCTAGTGTGTGTAAAATAGTATTCATGTGCAGGGATCGCTGGTCGGTGCGGACTCCTGGGCCGAAGGGCCTGGTTCACTATACCTCTAAACTAAACTAAAAATGTCCAGGGGCCGCAACAACATAGGTTGAGGGATGAAGACCACCCTTAACTTATAAAGTTCTGTTTAATTTAAACCAGAGATCTGGGTTTGAGCCTAGCCTCAGGTGCTGTCTGTGCAGAGTTTGCACATTCTCCCTGAGACCGCGTGGGTTTCTCCCGGGTGCTCCGATTTCCTCCCAAATCCCCCAAACTTGCAGGTTTTTTGGTTAATTGGACTCTGTAGTGTGTAGGGAGTGAATGAGAACGTGAGATAACATAGAATTTAGTGTGATCGGGCCATCGATGGTCAGCATGGACTCAGTGGGCCGAAGGACCTGTTTTATCTCCAAAATTGAAAACTAAATAACAGCGGGAAATAATTGCTGGTCCTGAATCTGGTGTTATGTGCTTTCAAGTTGTTTGCATCTTCTGTCCAATGGGTGAGGGGTAGGGTTGCCAGCTTCCTCACTCCCAAATTTGGGAAAAGGTGACCTCACCCAGCCAGCGGCCACGTGCTCCCGCTCCACCAATGGCCGCCGCCCGGGCCGGGAAGCGGGTTGCTACGCAACCTCCATTAGGGGGCGTCCGGGCCTACGCTGTCAGGGATTGCAGTGGCCCGCGGGCTACAGTGTCCAGGCCTACAGCGCCGACAGGGCCTAATATGGGACAAGGGCGGTCCCGTATGGGGCAAAACAATTTAGCCCAAAATACGGGATGTCCCGGCTAATACGGGACAGTTGGCAACCCTAGTGAGGGGAGAAGAAGGAATGACTAATGTGTAAGTGATCCTTGATTATGTTGACTGCTTTCCTGCGGCAGTGTGGAGTATAGATGGAGTCAATGACAGGGGAGGCTGGTTTGAGTGATGGGCTGGGCTGCATCCACAACTCTGCCATTTCTTATGGTCTTGAACATAGCAGTTGCCAAACCAAGTTGTGATGCATCTGGCTAGGATTTTTTTCTACGGTACCCCCGAAGGTATTCCAAATTTTCTTACGACGACGAGAGATGAAAAAATGCCTGAGACATTGTATATAAAAAAATAAAGATTGTTATTTAAAACTTTCTATGTTGTGTTATGCTTCAAAATGCATTACGTAGTACAAGGAAGCTCCTGAAAGGGTTAAATTTTGAAAATCACAGTAACATTGATCTCAACATTGAAAGTAGAGGCACCTTTATCTTGTCCTGTTGTAGCGTTTGTATTTTGCTGACAGCGTAACCTTACGTAACCTTAAATCTCATGATCATCCCTGGGGTTTCAGGCATCTTCAAATAAGATTTTTGTAATGTCATTTATGTCCATCCAGAATTCTGAATTATTGGTAAGGTCTCATTTGGAGAAGATTGATGTTGACGTTTGATGAATACTTAGTTTTGTGGAAGGAGACACGGCCTACAATAACTGGCTTTATATGTCAAATGAATAAAAATTAATACATTATTAACTTCTGTGATGCTAATCCAATAAAGCAATTCAGTCCTCGGGCATATGTCAGCACTAAGAATTTAGCAGGCTCCAAACGCCGTGAAAAAGCAGAACATTTCTCTGCAGTTGTGTGCACGGAGATGCATGTGAACATCTTCAGACGATCGGGTCCTTTGCCTTTACCTGGGCTGTATTCAGCGTCGTTGTTCAGCTGTCCTCTGATATAATATTCAAGTCTGTTGTGGGCGGTTCTGTCCAAGGCAGGTTTTTATTTATTGTAGGAGAACACAGACCTGTCAATGTTAGATAAATCCAAGGTGCGGGATTTTCAGTTGCAAGGCAAATGCGTGCCAACAGCATAACCTTGGCTAAGTGTGGCAAGCTGCATCTGTCACCCAAGCTGCAGCAGATAACCAAGTGACACTAATGTATTCTTGTCTGTATTCCTTGTGTCCTCCTCCTTCTCTCTGGGCCTGTACTCGCTGGTGTTTCGAGGGATGACAGTGGGACCCCATTGAAACTCACCAAATAGTGAAAGACCTGGATAGAGTGAATGCGGAGAGAACGTTTCCACTAGTGGGAGAGTCTAGGAACAGAAGGCACAGCCTCAAAAATAAAGATGTACCTTTAGAAAGGAGATGAGAAGCAATTTCTTTAGCCAGAGGGTTGTGAATCTGTGGAATTCATTGCCACAGACAGCTGTGGAGGCCATCAGTGTAAATTTCTATGGTGGAGATTGACAGATTCTTGATTAGTAAGGGTGTCAGGGGTTATGGGGCGAAGGCAGGACAATGAGGTTGAGGGAAAGATAGATCAGCCATGATTGAATGGCGAAGTATAGTGATGGGCCGAATGGCCTAATTCTGCTCTTAAAACTTATGAACTGATGAACTCCCTTGCTCTCTCTTGCTTCACTCCACTTTTTTTTTTTAACACTACAGTGAGAGAATGTTTCAATGGTTCAATGGTACTTTATTTCATAAATTCATAACTTATGAAATTTGGAGGTGTGCCTTTTCACACTTCTGTCCCCCTTGCCAGAAGGGAGAGGGGAGAAGAGGGGATGACTGGGGTGAGACTGGTTGTTGATTATGCTAGTGGCAGCGTGAGGTACAGATGGAGTCAGTGGAAGGGAGGTTGGTTTGTGTGACGCTCTGGGCTGCGTCTACAATTCACTGCAACTTCGTGGGGCAGGTTTACCAGCCCGAGTGCTTGAAAGCTTACACTTCCCCATTGGACTCCCAACAGCTGAGTGCAGTTATACAAAGATCACAGATCAGCTCTTCAGAAGTTCAGGAGTTCCGCTTCTACTCTGGAGTTCTGAACTCTCCACACAGTCCAAAGACGATCCCGACCCCAATTATCGCCCGTTCACTCCCTTCGCCGATGCTGCCTTGACCACTGAGTTCTCCCAGCACTTTGTGTTTGGGTGTTTTCCAGCACATGCAGTTCCTTTTGTCTCCACACAGTCATGTTGGTAGAAGTCAATGTCCAATCGGAACCACAAGCTTTGAAACAGAACATCCAATTCAAGAAATATTTGATTTTCAGAGTTCCATTGGCAATATTTAGGATGGCAGCGTCATAGAGTCATAAAGTCATGGAGTCATTGTTTGAGTTTAGTTTATTGTCACATGTGCCGAGGTACAGTGAGAAGCTTTTGTTTCTTGCTAACCAATCAGCGGAAAGAGAATACACGATTGAAATTGAGCCATCCGCAGTGTACAGACACACGATAAAGGGAATAATGTGAATAAAGTTTAGTGCAAGATAAAATCCAGTAACGTCCGATCAAAGAAAGGCCAAGGGTCTCCAATGAGATAGGTAGTAGCTCAGGTCTGCTCTGTAGTTGCTGGTAGTCATAGTATACACGGAGGCAATTTACAGCAGACAATAAACTCACCAACATGCATGTTTCTGAGGTGTGGCAGAAAACCAGAGCACTTAGTGTTCTTCTCGCAAAGGGCGTTGAATCCCTGGAATTGTTGTGCCCGGAGGTTTGTTCATTGTGGGAATTGAACGAGGAAGGAGAACAATTATTGAAAGATCAATGAATTCAAGGCTACAGGGACAGAAGAAGAGTTCAGACCAGAGGCAAATTAGCCATGATCACATTGGAAGAAGGGTCCCGACCCGAAACGTTACCTATCCATGTTCTCTGGAGATGCTGCTTGACCCGTTGAGTTACTCCACTACTTGTTTATACACCAGCACCCGTAGTTCCCAGATTGCCGTGGCCTGCAGTGGGGAAGCCGCCTAGTCGGCCACTGCGTGTCCCCCAAAGACCAGAGACCGGGGGGGGGGGGGGGGGGGGGGAGATGGAGCCGGCGATGACGCCAGGCGCGACGGGCAAGGAGGCGAGAGGAGAGGGAACCAGGGTCTGGCCTACAAGGTCGGCTGTGGGAGGCGCTCCCGGTGCACAAGGTGGACGGGCGGGGAGAGGGCCGACGGTTCGCTGGTCAATCCATAGGTCCATGGAAGGCCCTGCAGCAGCCCGGCAATTGCCTGGATTGGGCAACACTCATAAATCCTGAAGCACGAAGATAGAAACAAAATGCTGGAGTGACTCAGAGGGACAGGCGGGCATCTCTGGAGAGAAGGAAAGGGTTCCTAGACCACGGCTTGGACTTTGAAAACCCGGCAGCTCTTGCATGCGGGCTCGGTAGCCTCCTCCTGTATACTTTGCTAATCGGGGATTGTGCTTAGGTATGGCAATAGTTTACTGGACTGCACGTTAGAAAAGAATTTCACTATGCGTTTGCACATGTGACAATAAAAGCACCATTTAACCAGTTCCTTGTTTCTACTTTGATGATGTTCAGATGATGGCCAAAGGCATCCCGCCAGGCCACGGCCGCAGACTGGGAAGGCCTTTATCGAGGCTCCGCGATCTCTTTGCCTCGGGGATGGCTGCACTGCGGAGATGCCCGGGTCTGGACCCGGCCGGGACCTCTCAGGCCGGTGGGAGGAACCTCGCCTCGCAAGTCAGTCAGAGCCCACGTAGGTGGAGTGGCTGACGGAGCCCGCAGCTGGGGCCCTGGTTGGCATCAGGGGAGGATTCGGCTGCGTTGTGGAGAGGTCGGTGCGGTGGTCGATGATGGCGCGATCAACAATCGATGAGCAGGAAGGGGAGGGGAAGACAATGGAGGTCCCGGCCTGGGGGGACCGCCATGAGGGACGGTGGGAGAACAAAGGATTATGATAGGAATTATTCATCATCCTCTGTCGAAGTGCGGAAGTCCAGAACTAGATGTTAGCCAATGTAAACCTGCCGGAGGAGGTAGTTGAGGCAGGAACTATCATAATGTTTCAGAGACATTTGGACAGATGACACTAAAGTGGGTGGTATTGTAGACAGTGGTCGTCAGAATTTGCAGCTGGATGTTGTTCAGTTGGGCTGGTGGGCTGAGGAAAGGTTATATTTATATTATAAGATCACCCCTCATCCTCCAGTGCTCCAAAGAATAAAGTCCTAGCCTGCACAACCTGTCCCCATAGCTCAGGCCTGCGAGTCCTGGCAACATCCTCGTAGATCTTCTCCGTGCCCTTTCCAGCTTGACAACATCTTTTCCATAATAGGGTGATCAAAACTGAACACAATGCTCTAAATGCGGCCTCACCAATGTCACACACAACTGGATGACTCTATGACATAAGTAGCTGAAGATTGCTTAGGAACATGAAAAGTTTGAGAAACAAACTGGTTTAGGAAGTCGATGTCGGAAGGAACTGCAGATGCTGGTTTACACTGAG
The DNA here is from genome assembly GCF_053455715.1 of Rhinoraja longicauda. NCBI lineage: Eukaryota > Metazoa > Chordata > Chondrichthyes > Rajiformes > Arhynchobatidae > Rhinoraja > Rhinoraja longicauda. The sequence continues at coordinate 12,968,314 of NC_135974.1, forward strand.
GATAGACACAGAATGTGGGAGTACGGTCAGGCAGCAACAATGCAGAAAAGGAATTGGTGACATTTTGGGTCGAGACCCTTCTTCCCGTTTAGGAAGTTATTGGCTCAAGCCATAATTGTGGGAGGGGAGAAGGAATTGTCATTGTGAAAAGGCACAAAGAAGTCTTTTCATTCCTCTTTTTCATTCAAGCTCCAATACAGCTTTAACCTGTTGGCATTTCAATGAATCAGTCTGAAGAAGGGTCCCGACCCAAAACATTGTCTATCCACGTCCTCCACAGATGCTGCCCGACCTGCTGAATTCCGCTTTTCTTTTCATGAGAAAAGTGTCGTACTTTTTAAAATTTCTGATCAGAACTCATCAGTGGGAAATAAAATGGGTAGAACAATAAACATCCTTTGACATAATAGACCTGCCAGAGGGTGAAATAGCTCCGATCTTCAATAGAGATTGGCAACTCTATTCCTAGAATCAAAAATAACAAGGCTTATATAATGAACAAACTTGGCAGCCAGATATTCCTTCTCCCCACCCACAGAGATGGCATCATCTTTTTTTTTTTTTTAATATTTTATTTAAATTTTAACAGAACCCATACGTTATACATTTTACATTCCTTAGTAAACAATAGTCACTGACCTATAACTTCGATTATACACGTATTGTTCTGTATTTTCTCCCCTCCCCCCCACCCCCCCCCCCCCCCCCACCCCCCCACCCCCCAGTTCAAAAGAAGGAAAAAGAAAAAGCAGAAGAAAGAAGGAAAAAGAAAAACCTGGAGTCCTGAGGGAGTCACTTCCGAGTAGTTTCTTTTTAAATTCTTGTTAGGTATCAAAGCAATCCTGAATTTAACTACTTCCTATTCTTAATCCTAGCTTTGCCATGAATGGGTTCCACACCTTCAAAAAGAAGTCATATCCATTTCTCAGATTATACGTTGCTTTTTCTAATGGGATACAACTCCGCATTTCTGCATGCCATCTTTAAAATCTTATTTCATTTTGTTCTTTCCATGTGACCGCAACACATTTTTTTGCTACTGCTAATGATATTTTGAGAAATCTTTCTTGATGTTTATCCAAACTTAGCTTTGGTATTATTCCTTTTGTATCTCCTAGCAAAAACAACCTTGAATCCATTGGTATGATCTTATTCATCAATTGATCTAAAAACTTTTTTAGGTCTTGCCAAAAAGGAATTACCTTCTGACATGCCCATGTAGAGTGTATAAAAGTGCCCACGTCTTGGTTGCATCTAAAACACCTTTCAGATGAGTTTGGTTTAAATTTATTTAATTTTTCCGGGGTTAAATATAGTTGCTGCAAAAAATTATACTGTACTAAGCTGTATCTCACATTAATAGTATTTTTCATACTATCTAAACACAGTCTTTCCCAACTTGGTTCATCAATAATAATATTAAGATCTGTTTCCCATCTTTGTCTTGCTTTATGAATTCCTATCTTTGGACTAGATATCTGTAGTAGTTTATACATTGATGATATAAATTTTTTCATTCCCTTGCCCTGAATCAAGGATTCGATTCCTTTAATCTGAAATAGAGACATTGAATTACCTAACTTTTCCCTTAAAAAAGATTGTAATTGATAATAGAAAAAAATACTATTCCCTGGAATTTGATATTTATTTCTCAATTGCGAAAATGTCAAAAAGATATTCCCTTCATAGCAGTCTCCTATATTTTTAATACCCTTCCGTTCCCAGAGTTGTAGTATTTGATTATTCCAAGCAAACGGCAATAATCCATTTTTTACTAATGGAGTTTTAGCTGTTAAGAAAAATCTTTTATCCTTAACTTTAACTGTTTTCAACAATGTATTAATTAAATGTTTTAGCAAAGGTGACTCTTTATCCTTAACTAATAGCTTCGCTTCCCATTTATATATAAATTCTTCTGGACAAGATTCTTTTATTTTATCCATTTCAATTTTAACCCATGCTGTTTTTCCACCCTCTCGATAAAAGGATGAAATAAAACTCATTTGTGCTGCCAGATAGTAATTTTTAAAATTTGGTAATTGCAATCCACCTAATTCAAATTTCCATGTTAATTTTTCCAGAGACACTCTTGGCATTTTACCTTTCCAAAGAAAATTCCTCACAGTTTTGTTCAATTCTTGAAAAAATTTATTTGGCAAAGGTATAGGCAGTGTTGAAAATAAATACTGTATCCTCGGAAAAATATTCATCTTAATACAATTCACTCTCCCTATCAATGTAATTGGAAGATTCATCCATTTCTTCAGGTCCTCATCTATTTTTTTTATTAGTGGTTTATAATTTAATTTATACAAATTATTTAACTTATTATCTACATTAACTCCTAAAAACTTAATGCCTTCTTTTTGCCATTTAAACTGACTTTCTCTTTTACATTGATCATAATTGCCTTCAACAAGAGGCATTATTTCAGTTTTATCTTTATTAATTTTATATCCTGATACTTTCCCATATTCTTCCAGTCTGAAATATAATTTTCTTAAGGATTCCAATGGTCTAGTAAGACAAATTAAGACATCATCAGCAAATAAAGTAATTTTGTGATCTTCCTGATTAACTTTAAATCCTTTAATATCTAAATCTAAATCTGCTCTTATTAGCTCTGCCAGAGGTTCAATGGCCAATACAAATAAAGCCGGTGACAAGGGACATCCCTGTCTACTAGATCTTTCCAAATTAAATGATTGAGAAGATTGGCCATTTGTCACCACTTTGGCTTTAGGTTGTTTATAAAGAGCTTTTACCCAGTTAATAAAACCATTTCCTAATCAGTACTTCTCTAATACTTTAAATAAAAAATCCCATTCTAACCTGTCAAACGCCTTTTCAGCATCTAAAGCAACTGCTACGCTCAATTCCTTTCTTTTCTGTGCTAAATGTAAAATACTTATAAATCTTGCTACATTATCAGATATTTTCCTTTTTTTGACAAATCCAGTTTGGTCATCCAGTTTACCAGCTTCGGTAAATATTCTGCCAATCTCCTTGCTAAAAGTTTAGCAACTATTTTATAATCTGCATTCAACAATGATATTGGTCTATAAGAAGATGCATTTAAAGGGTCTTTCCCTTTTTTTTTAATTACAGTTATAATTGCCAATGAGAAGGAGTCTGGTAATGTAGAAGTTTTTTCCGCTTGATGTATCACTTCCATAAATAGTGGTAACAACAAATCTTTAAATTTTTTATAGAACTCAGGTGGAAAACCATCTTCCCCTGGAGATTTATTACTTGGTAAAGAATATAATACTTCCTCCACCTCTCTCAAAGTAAAGGAGGCATTTAGTCCCATCTGCTCCTCATTAGAGATTGTTGGTAATTGTATCTTGGATAAAAAGACCTACAGAAAACTTCTTCAGATACAAAAAAAACACAACTTGCAAATAAAAAATTTCAATACAATACTTTACATACTCACAGAACAGAAAAACTAATATTACGAACTAACCAAAGATATTATGAATTAGGAGAAAGAGCGCACAAGGTATTGGCATGGCAACTGAAAGAAGAACAAATATCAAGAACAATAAATTCAATTAGAACAGATCAGAACATTATTACTTATAAACCTAGAGAAATCAATGAGGTATTTAAGCAATTCTACACTAATCTGTACCATTCTGAATCTGAAAAGGATGAAATTAAGAGAGATGGCATCATCTTGAGCTGTCACAGGGCGGCATTGCATTTAATTGGATTGGAAGAGGTTTCATAAATAGCGTGGGATTAATGGGGATTCACATGCACCATTTCTTAGAAGTAATGGTAATGGAAGATTGTTGGAACCATTACAATACACACCTATTACACATTCTGCGAAAGTAAGTCAAGCATACTTGTGACAGCGGATGTTTACGCATTCAGCTGTCAGGACTTGAGGGCCTGAGCCCGAGGGAGAGAGTGGGCAGACGAAGACTTTATAACTTGCAGCACAGGAAGCGGAGCGGTGACCTTATAGAGGTGTATATAATCATGAGGGGGATAGACAGGGTGAATGTACAGAAGAGTCTTTTATCCCAAGTAGGAGAATCAAGAACCCAAGGACATAGGTTTAAGGGGAGGGGGGAAGGATTTACTCAGAACCTGAGAGGTAACTTTTTTCAAACAGGAGATGGTGGGTTTATGGAACGAGCTGCCAGAGGGTGTAGTTGAGGCAGATACTATAACAGCATTTAAAATACATTTGGATAGGTACATGGACAGGAAAGGTTTAGAGAGATATTGGCCAAAAGAGGGCAGATGGGACTAGCGTAGATGGGACATGTTGGTCGGCATGGGTAAATTGGGCCAAAAGACCTGTTACCATGCTGTATCATAGAAACATAGAAAATAGGTGCAGGAGTAGGCCATTCGGCCCTTCGAGCCTGCACCGCCATTCAATATGAACATGGCTGATCATCCAGCTCAGTAACCTGTACCTGCCTTCTCTCCATACCCCCTGATCCCTTTAGCCATAAGGGCCACATCTAACCCCCTCTTAAATATAGCCAATGAACTGGCCTCAACTACCTTCTGTGGCAGAGAATTCCACAGACTCACCACTCTCTGTGTAAAGAAATGTTTTCTCATCTCGGTCCTAAAAGACTTCCCCCTTATCCTTAAGCTGTGACCCCTGGTTCTGGACTTCCCCAACATCGGGAACAATTTTCCCGCATCTAGCCTCTCCAACCCCTTAAGAATTTTATATGTTTCAATAAGATCCCCCCTCAGTCTTCTAAATTACAGCGAGTATAAGCCTAGTCTATCCAGTCTTTCTTCATATGAAAGTCCTGCCATCCCAGGGATCAATCTGGTGAACCTTCTAAGGCTAGAATGTCTTGCTTGCAAGTTACAATTTACAGAGGACAATTAATCTACAAACCCTTGTGTCTTTGGAGTGTGGGAGGAAACCAGAGCACCCGGAGAAAACCCACATGGTCACGGGGAGAACGTACAAACTCCACACAGACAGCACCCGGAGTCAGGGTCGAACCCGGGTCTCTGGCACTGTGAGGCAGCAACTCTGCTGCTGAGCCACCGTTTTGCCGCACTCACATGTGTCTGAGCTATCATCGAACAGCGTGTAAAAGAGACATGTGAATCATTGTCGTGAGATCTCACATTGATCGTGAAGAATGAGGCCGTGCGCCGTTTTAAAATGGATTTCACAAAATCGCCTTGAACTTTGTTAGCTGACAAAAGCTGTAGAAAACAGGCTTTGCCTTCGACACATTGAAAAATGGCTTGTGGAGGTTTGTTTGCAAAGGGTTTTTTTACTCTTCACCGAAAGCGAAAATTGTAAACAGCCCAACAGCAGTAACAGATGAATTGCCACTGTCCAGAAGTGTGCCTTCTCCTTATTTCTGGCAAATCTTGAGCTCAACACTCAGCTTTGGAGTAGGGCAGTAAATGAAGTCATTTTTTTCTCCCCCTGCATCTCAGCAGGCTGTTCCTGCTCAGCTTGTTTTGAATCAGTCATTCTGATTGAGTCGCTAGTCGAAGCTGAATAGGGGGACAGGGAGCGCTCTTCTGTAATATTTTCCTGACAGCCAGTGAACAAGCCTCCAAAAATCTTTGACTATGTTGGCATTTAAACATGGGGATAACAAGAAGCGATGTTGTAGAACAAAGAACAGCACTTTTCAATGCGACCATTCATGTAGTTTTGACAGAGGTAATTCGTCATTGCTTTGAGTGAAGCCACGTTACCTCTGGTTAAAGGCAGCCTGGTTAAATTTTTACCTGACTTCATGAATGCTTCTATCAAAGCTGAAAGGGACTATGTTGCCAGCTAAGACTCTGAGCGCCCACGTTAGTGATTGTTTTCGAGAGGGGGCTACATTCAAAAGCAGCTGGGAGACATCTGTTAGGTGGGAACAAGCAAACTGACTTCTTTTTTAGGATAAAGAGTAATGGCCTACGTTGGATTCTGATCCGCACAGTTATACTGTGGGAAGAGCTTGGGAAGTGATTGATGGTGCTCCATATTCCTGCTTGGCTATGGAAATCCCAGCAGGAGCTGTTTTGATGAAGGAAAGAATGATGGTACAATGTACCAATACATACAGCATCTAATTAAACAGCCTTGTCTCCGTTTAATGCCACTTCAAACTTGAGGCTTTTTGAGATACAGCACGGAAACAGGTCCTTCATCCCACCGAGTCCGCGTCGACCAGCGATCACCCCATACACTAGCACCATCCTACACGCTAGGGACAACTTACAATTTACTGAATTAGCCAATTAACCTACAAACCTGCGCAATCCTGACTCATCGGAATCGAACGCGGGTCTCTGACACCGCAAGGCAGCAACTCTACCACCGCACCACCACTGCTTAAGGGAAATTAAATGTTCCAGGACAGATCTAACTGAGATTTTAATTGCAATATATATGCAATTAACTCATTACGATGAACTTGAAGATCGAACCCAGGTCTCTGGCGTTGTTAATGGGGAGAAGGCAGGAGAAAGGGGTTGAGAAGGAAAGATAAATCAGCTGTGATTGTACGGTGGATTAGACTTGATGGGCCGAATGGCCTACTTCTGCTCCTATAACTTAAGAACTCTGGAGGTCTCTGTGAGGCTCCAGTTCTGTGCTCCACCAATGACAGTCACTTGAACCCAGGTCCATGTACTTCTCTTCCTAAAACCTACTGCCTCTCTGTCTGGTGCTCCTTTAAATTGTTCCTTAAAACCCATGACAGTTGTGATCACCTGTCCCTATACCTTATTTCCTGCCCTCAAGGTCACATCTTGTTTTATAACTCTTCTTTGCTTACTTGAATTTATTTAGTTTAGAGATATGACGTGGAAATAGGCCCTTTAGCCCATCGAGTCCACGCCGCCCAGCGATCCCCGCACACTTACATTATCCTCCACACACTGGAGACAATTTACAATGTGATCAAAGCCAACCAACCTACAAACCTGCACATCTTTAGAGTGTGGGAGGAAACCGGAGCACCCGGAGAAAACCCATGTGGTCACAGGGAGAACGTACAAACACCGTGTAGGAAAGAAGTGCAGATGCTGGTTTAAATCGAAGGTAGACACAAAATGCTGGAGTAACTGAGCTGGACAGGCAGCATCTCTGGAGAGAAGGAATGGGTGACGTTTCGGGTCGAGACCCTTCTTCAGACTGACAGACAGACAAACTCTGCACAGACAGCACCCGTAGTCAGGATCGAACCCGGGTCTCTAGCGCTGTGAGGCAGCTACTCTATGACTGCACCACCGTGACGCCGGATAATCAAAAATTAAAACAGTGCAGCACAGGAACTGGCCTTTTGGCCCACGATATCCACGCCAAGCTTGATGCCACGTTAAATCAAATCAGTGATAATGTCAGAAGCATTCTAGTTATATAATTCTTAGCACATACTGAGCACATACATGTGATATTTGGATCGGCTCCATATGTCCATATGATATTTCCATATGTCCATATGTCCATAATGTCCATATCTCCATATGATATTTTGTTTTGAATTTGCCTCTGGTTCTATTGTAACAGACCTTGCAGCGGAGGCAGAACAGCGGGGCTGGAGAGCAAAGATCTGCCCGGTAGAAGTTGGATGTCGAGGATTTGTGGTAACATCTACCGTAAGACTGATGAAGGACCTGGGGATCAGCGGACAAGCCCTACGCCAGGCCATCAAGGAAACATCACAGGTGGCAGAGCGGAGTAGCCAGTGGTTCTGGCTGAAGAGGAAAGACCCCATCTGGTCTCCCAAATAACCTCCCAAATAAGCCGGCTAGGCAGATGCAGAGGGGGGTGGTTCTGGGACGCCAGAATGCACTGCTGAGCCTACTGGAGACGTCGTGGGTCCAATCAGCGAAACGTCGATGAAAGTAGGTGCCCACTTGATAACCCCAATGACGTGTCTGCCCAGTCTCTCTCAACATCGGAGGAGCATAGGTGAGTGCATAAGCCTCCCATCACCACCGGGAGCAAATTGACATTTGGCACTTTGGATTTCTAACATCTTGTCCTGTGTATTTGGAAACATAAGGGATCATATAAAGACATTATGTGCAGTAGACCGGAGCAAATGCTTGTGTGTTTGGGTGTGTACATCCTGTTACGTACACATTACACTTAAATCTCAGGGTTTTACATTGCTCTGTGGAGAGTGGTGATGCCATAATATTGGTTGAACCATTAAAGCCAAGGTGCAAATCATAGGGTTTGCAAGGTTTTATCATTCAACGCTGTCTCCGATGAATGTAATTCGAGTCTCTCATTGTTCTACTCCATGTTTTGCCTTCCTTTCTTCCCTCCATGCTTTGGCAGCTATCTCGCCCAGGAGGAAGGACTGATGAAACATTAAGTCATAGTCACACAGCGTGAAAACAGGCCCTTAAGCCTAACCTGCCCACACCGACCAATGTGCAGCATCTAAACTAGTCCCACCTGCCAGCTTTTGGCGCATATCCCTCTAAACCTTCCCTATCTGTCTAATTGTTTCTTAAACATTGCGACACTACCCGCTTCAACAACCTCCTCTGGCAGCTCGTTCCGTACACCCACCACTCTCTGTGTAAAAAAAGCCACCCTCAGGTTCCTATCACAGGGCAGCACAGTGATGCAGCGGTATAGTTGCTGCCTTATAGTGTCAGAAACCCGGGTTCGATCCTAACTTCAGGCGCTATCTGTACAGTTTGTACACTCTCCCCGTGACCTGCAAGGGTTTTCCCCGGTCCTATGGTTTTCTCTCACACTCCAAAGATGCACAGCTCTGTAGGCTAATTGGCTAATGGTAACATTGGAAATTGTCCCTTGTTTGTGCAAGGAAGTGTTAGTGTGCGGGGATCGCTGGTCGGCGCGGACATGGTGGGCTGAACGGCCTGTTTCTGTGCGGTATGCCTAAACTAAACTGAACTAAACCAAATCTTTTCCCGCCTCACTTTAAGCCTATGTCCTCCGGTTCTCGATTCCCCTACTCTGGGTGAAAGACTCTGTGTGCTTACCCGATCTATTCCTCTCGTGATTTTGTGCATCTCTGTAAGATCACCCCTCATCCTCCTGGTTACCAGGGAATAAAGCTCTAGCCTGCTCGACACTCTTCCTGTAGCTCAGCCCCTCATGCCCTGAGAGCCCCTCGAGACATTGCTTGGCATTTCTGTGCTCTTCACATGCTGGAAGCAGGGTGCAACTGGTTGCAATCCCACTGCTGCCCACCCCAACATGTTAAATCTTATTCATCCTTGGAATATTACTGCTGAGGTGACCTGTTGTCTTGTCAAATACATTTGATTGTACCGTTGATCCTGTGCCAACGTACATATGACAAATAAAATGTATTATTATTTAAAAAAATTACAAATACTACGCCCATTCCTGAGATAAGAAAAGCAACACCTAGATCCGGAGGCAAAATACCTCATGGAAGTTGCAGCCAAAAGATGGTAATCATTCACAGTATTTGGACTGGATGCTTTTGAGGATTAATTTCGTAAATTTAAGGAAACCAATTAAACTGTCTTAGTCATTTTCCTCAAAACCCTGCCCTTGCAATCCCAAGAAATATATTGCAGCACTTCACCTGGTTGGAGGGATGAAGATTTTGATCACTGTGTTGTAATCTTTTAATTGTGTGAATCTTGGGTCAGATTGGGACAATTTACAATGTTACCGAAGCCAATTAACCGACAAACCTGCACGTCTTTGGAGGGTGGGAGGGTGGGAGGAAACTGGAGCATCCGGAGCAAGCCCGCACAGGTCACCAGCTCCACGCCGACCCGTACACTAACACTGTTGTACACGCTAGGGACAATTTTTGCAATTTTTACCGAAGCCAAACCTGCAAGTCTTTGGAGTGCGGGAGGAAACCAGAGCGCCCGGAAAAAACCTACAGAAAAAACACAGGCAGCCAGGCAGCGTCAGGTTCAAACCCATGTCTCTGGTGCTGTAAAGCAGCAACTCTACCTCTGTGCCACTGTGCCACTGTGCCAGCCCTCAGCTTGCATTAAGTGCCAGACAGAGGGTGTGATATCTCTACCTCTCACTAAAGTGCCAAGTGCTTCTGTGGTATCAGCTTTTCACTGACACTTGACTTCATCGTTTCTTAGCTTTAATTATCATATCATATCATATATATACAGCCGGAAACAGGCCTTTTCGGCCCTCCAAGTCCGTGCTGCCCAGCGATCCCCGTACATTAACACTATCCTACACCCACTAGGGACAATTTTTACATTTACCCAGCCAATTAACCTACATACCTGTACATCTTTGGAGTGTGGGAGGAAACCGAAGATCTCGGAGAAAACCCACGCAGGTCACGGGGAGAACGTACAAACTCCTTACAGTGCAGCACCCGTAGTCAGGATCGAACCTGAGTCTCCGGCGCTGCATTCGCTGTAAAGCAGCAACTCTACCGCTGCGCCACCGTGCCGCCCTAATTGTACTGATAACATCATGGCACAATTGTTCTCTACAAGGGGATGTGTACCCCAGCCCCCTCCCACCCCCCAAATGAGTTTGTTCTCTAGTGGTGAGTCCAAAGTGTGAACGCCAATCTGACACAGACTGACACAACCAATGTACATAATCAATGTACCTAAACTAAAACTTGTCGGGGCATCACATAACGGGTGGCATAGTGGCGCAGCGGTAGAGTTGCTGCCTTACAGCGCCAGAGACCCGGATTCGATCCTGACCACGGGTACTGGTGTACGGAGCTTGTACGTTCCCCCTGTGACCACGTGGGTTTTTTCCGGAATCTCCAGTTTCCTCCCACATTCAAAAGACGTGCAGGTTTGTAATTTGTTGGAAGGAACTGCAGATGCTGGTTTACACCGAAGATAGGCACAAAATGCTGGAGTAACTCAGCGGGACAGGCAGCATCTCTGGATAGAAGGAGTGGGTGACTTTTCGGGTTTGTGTCTGAAGAAGGGTCTCGACCCGAAACGTCACCCGTTCCTTCCAACCAGAAATGCTGCCTGTCCCGCTGAGTTACTGCAGCATTTTGTGTCCATCCACAGGTTTGTAGATTAGTTGGCTTCGGTAAGTTGTAAAATTGTCCCTAGTGAACGTAGGTTAGTGTACGGGGTGATCGCTGATTGGCGCTGACTCGGTGGGCCGAAAGGTCTGTTTCCGCAATGTATCTCTAAAGTCAAAAGTATCTTGGTTGTTAGCGATAAGTTGGGCTGCAGGGCCTGTTTCCCTGTTGAATGACTACGGCTCTGTGAGTCTATGGACAAGCCCACTGTGGTGAATCAGTGCTCAGCAGGGTAGAACTTAGCAAGGTACCAGAATCAGTAGCAGATTAGCAGGTAAAGTACAACACGCAGTGAATGTTATGCAGTGAGTTTCGTGCTGTCAACTTGGGATGAACTTCTAAGAAGGAGTTTTTCCAGCAAAGGAACTGTGCAGGTCAGTAGGTCCATGAATGATGGATGAATTAATCTTGATGTGAGCGGCTGCGATTTATCGAGTCCATGTTCAGAGGGCACAAGGAGGGTCATTGCTGGAATGCCTGAGTCTTGGGGGCTGGGGAGCACAAAGGGAAGCTTCAACAGTAGGTGTGCTGAGCCTCGAGAGTGGCTCTTAAAAAAAGGGGTAATGTTTAGCTTGTTAGTGTCACGTGTACCGAGGTACAGTAAAATGCTTTAGTTTAGTTTAGTTTAGTTTAGTTTAGAGACACGGCACGGAAATAGGCCCTTCGGCCCACCGGCTCCGCGCCGACCAGTGATCCCCGCATATTAACCCACGCAGGTCACGGGGAGAACGTACAAACTCCGTACAGACAGCACCCGTAGTCGGGATCGAACCCGGGTCCCCGGCGCTGCAAGCGCTGTAAGGCAGCAACTCTACCGCGATGCCACCACGCTGCCACCACGCTGCCTTTGGCCAAGTTTGCATGCTATCCCATCAAAGAAAAGACTATCCGTGATTGCAATCAAACCATCCACAGGTAAAGTATAAAGAGCACAACATTTAGTGCAAGATACATTCTGATGCAGTCCAATTAAAGATAGTTCAAGGTCTCCAATGAGGTAGATGAGAGATCAGGACTACACTCTAGTTGGTGAGTGGATGGTTCAGTTGCCTGATAACAGCTGGGATGAAACAGTCCCAGAAACAGTCCCAAACACTCCAAAGACGTACAGTTATGTAGGTTAATTGACTGGGTAAATGTAAAAAATTGTCCCTAGTGGGTGTAGGATAGTGTTAATGTGCGGGGATCGCTGGGCGGCGCGGACTTGGTGGGCCGAAAAGGCCTGTTTCCGCGCTGTATATATATGATATGATATGATATGATATAATCTACAGATTTCCTTTTTCAAACTTCTATGCCTCTTAGTACATGGGTGAGGGGAGAAGAGGGAGTGACCGGGGTGAGTGGTCCTTGATTATGCTGGTGGCCTTGCCGAGGCAATAGACAATAGACAATAGACAATAGACAATAGACAATAAGTGCAGGAGTAGGCCATTCGTCCTTCGAGCCAGCACCGCCATTCAATGTGATCATGGCTGATCATTCACAATTAGTACCCCGTTCCTGCCCTCTCCCCATACCCCCTGACTCCGGTATAATTAAGAGCTCTATCTAGCTCTCTCTTGAAAGCATCCAGAGAATTGGCCTCCACGGCCGTCTGAGGCAGAGAATTCCACAGATTTACAACTCCGAGTGAAAAAGTTTTTCCTTATCTCCATTCTAAATGGCCTACCCCTTATTCTTAAACTGTGGCCCCTGGTTTTGGACTCCCCCAACATTGGGAACATGTTTCCTGCCTCTGGCATGTCCAATCCCTCAATAATCTTATATGTTTCAATAAGATCCCCTCGCGTCCTTCTAAATTCCAGTGTATACAAACCCAGTCGCTCCAGTCTTTCAACATACGACAGTCCCGCCATTCCGGGAATTAACCTAGAGAACTTACGCTGCACTCCCTCAATAGCAAGAATGTCCTTCCTCAAATTTGGAGACCAAAACTGCACACAGTACTCCAGGTGTGGTCTCACTAGGGCCCTGCACAACTGTTGAAGGGCCTCTTTGCTCCTATACTCAACTCCTCTTGTCATGAAGGCCAACATGCGATTAGGTTTCTTCACTGCCTGCTGTACCTGCATGCTTACTATCAGTGACTGATGAACAACCTAACTTGACACCATTCAGATAATAATCTGCCTTCCTGTTCTTACCACCAAAGTGGATAACCTCACATTTATCCACATTAAACTGCATCTGCCATGCATCCGCCCACTCACACAACCTGTCCAAGTCACCCTGCATCCTCATAGCATCCTCCTCACAGTTCACAGCTTTGTGACATCTGCAAATTTGCTAATGTTACTTTTAATCCCTTCATCCAAGTCATTAATGTATATTGTAAATAGCTGCGGTCCCAGCACCGAGCATTGCGATACCCCACTAGTCACTGCCTGCCATTCTGAAAGGGACCCGTTAATCCCCACTCTTTGTTTCCTGTCTGCCAACCAATTTTCTATCCATGTCAGTACCCTACCCCCAATACCATGTGCTCTAATTTTGCCAACTAATCTCCTATGTGGGACCTTATCAAAGGCTTTCTGAAACTCCAGGTACACTACATCCACTGGCTCTCCCTTGACCATTTTCCTAGTTACATCCTCAAAAAAATCCAGAAGATTAGTCAAGCATGATTTCCCCTTCGTAAATCCATGCTGACTCGGACTGATCCTGTTACTGCTATCCAAATGCTCTGCAATTTCTTCTTTTATAATTGACCAGAATCTTCCCCACCACTGATGTCAGGCTAACTGGTCTATAATTTCCCAATTTATCTCTCCCTCCTTTCTTAAAAAGTGGGATAACATTAGCTACCCACCAATTCACGGGAACTGATCCTGAATCTATAGAACATTGGAAAATGATCACCAATGCGTCCACGATTTCTAGAGCCACTTCCTTAAGTACCCTGGGATGCAGACCATCAGGCCCTGGGGATTTATCAGCCTTCATTCCCATCAGTCTACCCAACACTATTTCCTGCCAAATGTGAATTTCCTTCAGTTCCTCCGTCACCCTAGGACCTCTGTCCACTAGTACATCTGGGAGATTGTTTGTGTCTTCCTTAGTGAAGACAGATCCAAAGTGCCTGTTCAACTCGTCTGCCATTTCCTTGTTCCCCATGATAAATTCACCTGCTTCTGTCTTCAAGGGACCCACATTTGTCTTAACTATTTTTTTCCTCTTCACATACCTAAAGAGGCAGTGTGAAATGTAGATGGAGTCAATGGAAGGAGGTTGGTTTGCGTGTAGGTCTGGGCTGTGTCCACAACTCTCTAACCCTCACCCTCATATTTTACTTGGGCAGCTTACAACCCAGGAATACGAACTTTGATTGCTCTAATTTCAAGTGACTCCTGTATCCCTTTCATCCCCCCTCCCCCACCCACTCCCACCTCCTGCCCCACCCTAGTCATCCTACTAGTTCCACTGTTCGCATCCTTGTATTTCTGTCGTTAGCACATCTTTCCTAGTCAGCAATGGATCATTATGTACTCCACCCTTCCCGAGGTCATCTGTCACCTGATGATGCCCTGTTTTGTTCTGGCCTTAGACAATAGACAATAGACAATAGGTGCAGGAGTAGGCCATTCAGCCCTTCGAGCCAGCACCGCCATTCAATGCGATCATGGCTGATCACTCTCAATCAGTACCCCGTTCCTGCCTTCTCCCCATACCCCCTCACTCCGCTATCCTTAAGAGCTCTATCTAGCTCTCTCTTGAAAGCATCCAACGAACTGGCCTCCACTGCCTTCTGAGGCAGAGAATTCCACACCTTCACCACTCTCTGACTGAAAAAGTTCTTCCTCATCGCCGTTCTAAATGGCCTACCCCTTATTCTTAAACTGTGGCCCCTTGTTCTGGACTCCCCCAACATTGGGAACATGCTTCCTGCCTCTAATGTGTCCAATCCCCTAATTATCTTATATGTTTCAATAAGATCCCCCCTCATCCTTCTAAATTCCAGTGTATACAAGCCCAATCGCTCCAGCCTTTCCGGGAATTAACCTAGTGAACCTACGCTGCACGCCCTCCAGAGCCTTCTCCCTCCTTCAGTCTGAAGATGGTTCCAATCCAAAACATCACCAATTCCTTTTCTCCAGAGATGCTGCCTGACCCTCTAGGATACTCCTGCATTTTGTGTCTATCTTCGGTATAAACCAGCATTTACACTTTCTACACATTTTCTCTGCAATTTCTTGCAGGCTTGGATGGAGTTGTTCCCAAATGATGATGATTGCTGTATCACATTTGAGTTTAGCTTAATTTAGTTTCGAGGCATAGCGCGGAAACAGCCCCTTCGGCCAACCGAGTCCGCACCGACCAGCAATTCCCGCACATTAACACTGTCCTACACACACTAGGGACAATTTTACATTTTATAGCAAGCCAATTAACCTACAAACCTGCAGGTCTTTGGAGTGTGGGAGGAAACAGAAGATCTTGGAGAAAACCCACGCAGGTCACGGGGAGAACGTACAAACTCGGTACAGACAGCGCCCGTAGTCAGGATTGAACTTGGGTCTCTGGCGCTGTAAGGCAGTAGCTCTACCGCTGTGCCACGCTTTGTTTGGAGCTGGTCACATTGCTATTGATGGTGTTATTGCAGAGTGCTGCCATCAAATGGGCGGCACGGTGGCGTAGCGGTAGAGTTGCTGCCTTACAGCGAATGCAGCGCCAGAGACTCAGGTTCGATCCTGACTACGGGCGCCATCTGTACGGAGTTTGTACGTTCTCCCCGTAACCTGCGTGGGTTTTCTCCGAGATCTTCGGTTTCCTCCCACACTTCAAAGACGTACAGGTATGTAGGTTAATTGGCTGGGCAAATGTAAGAAAAAAAAATTGTCCCTAGTGAGTGTAGGATAGTGTTAGTGTGCGGGGATCGCTGGGCGGCGCGGACCCGGTGGGCCGAAGGGCCTGTTTCTGCGCTGTATCACAAAATCTTTTTTTTTTTAAATCTAAATAACTATAACTAAAACAACTGCACTGGGAGTCCACCCTCTGCCGCCTGGCCAAAGAAAAATAATTGTTTCTGACTTAAACGTAGAGAACATGGACACGAAAGTAGGACTAAGTTAGTTGGAGTTTGGAGACATGGATTGAGCATAGGTTTATTACTGTCACGTGCACTGAGGTACAGTGAAAAGCTTTACTTTGCATGCTATTCAATCAAATCAGATAATACTATTCATAAATACAATCAAGTCAAACTCAAGTACAATACTGTACTTTACAATACAGTACAATACTTTAGACTTTAGAGATGCAGCGCGGAAACAGGCCCTTCAGCCCTCCGAGTCCGCCCTGACCCGCGATCCCCACACACTAGTTATGGCCACCCTGCTGTTGAAAATATTTTGTTAAGCTGGAAAGAGTGCAGAGCAGATTTTCGAGGATGTTGCCAGAACTTCAGAACCTGAGCTACAGGGAGAGGTTGAGCAGACCTACGACCCTGTTCCTTTCAAAGCCGGAGGATGCGGGTTGATCTTATAGAGGTGCAATAGATGGGGAGGGGAATAGACAAGGTGAATGCACAGATTATTTTACCCAGAGCAAGAGAATCAAGAACTAGAGGACATAAGTTTAAGGTGGGAGTAGAAAGATTTAATAGGAACCCAAGGAGCAACTTTTCACACAGTGGATGGCGGGTGTATGAAATGAACTGCCAGAAGGGGTAGTTGAAGAAGGTACTATCACAACATTTAAAATACATTTGGACAGGTACATCGATAGGAAAAGTTTAGATTGATACGGGTCAAAAGCAGGCAGTTGGGATGAGTGTAGATGGGGCATGTTGGCCATCATGGGCAAGTCGGGCAGAAGGGCCTGTTTTTGTGCTGTACGACTCTGTGACTCTAAGCAGCAGCATAATCTATAACACCTCCCAACATGTACAATGCCCTGGGCAGACCTTTAACCACTGATTCCCTTGGTATTCTCCATGCTGGGAGAACATTCTGAATGTTCAGAGAGGTGCTAATCTATTTCAAAATTCTAATCCTTCTATTAAACTGGTTCCATGTTTCTGAAATCTTCTATGGCCCTGCCCACATGCCTTGCACTTGCTTAACTTTAACCCTCCTGCATGGCTTTGTTTTACTTTGCGCAAGGGTGGCACGGTGGCGCAGCGGGCGAGTGGCTGCCTCATAGTGCCAGAGACCTGGGGACGATCCTGACTGCGGGTGCTGTCTGTACGGAGTCTGTACGTTCTCCCTGTGACCGCGTGCGTTTTCCCCCGGTTGCCAAGGTTTGAGGTTAATTTGCATTGGTGAAGATTGGTGAAGATTGTAAATTGCCCCTCGGATAGTGCCAGTGTACAAGGATCGCTGATCGGCGCAGACTCGATGGGTGCAAAGGGCCTGTTTCCACGCTGTATCTCTAAACTAAACTAAAACTAAGCATTTGAAGGTTGGAGATAGACACAAAATGATGGAGTAACTCAGCGGGTCAGGCAGCATCTCTGGAGAGAAGGAATAGGTGGCGTTTTGGTTTCGAGACCTTTCTTCAGACTGAGAGTCAGGGGAGAGGGAAACTGGAGGTATGAGGAGGTACAAAGACCAAAAGAATGAAAGGTATAAAAAAGAACAAATCAAGGCCAGCAAGGATGATCAAGGAAATGTGGAACGCACAATGATCGACCTGAAATATCACCTGTTCCGTTTCACCAGAGTTGCCGCCTGACCCACTGAGTTACTCCAGCATTTTGTGCCTATCTTCGGTGTAAACCAGCATCTGCAGTTCCTCCCTGCACATGTGAAGGGTGGACCTTTATGTGGTCTCTACTTTCCACGTCTTGATCATGTTTTTGGTATTTTTAATTGTTCCGTTTCAATGTTTACTCGGAGGGAATTTGAAATATTTTACCACACGAAAGGTGGTATATGATTACAGGTTGTCAGTGTTGTTGTGATAATATTTAATCTGCACAAATTTTCATGATACATCTGCTAAGGACGATGAATCCAGAGGCGGCAGTTGGAAATTGACGTGTTGCAACCTTTCCCATTTGTTCCTGGGTAAGTCGAAATGCCGAACAAATGATTGAATAGGCAGTGGGAAAAAGCTTGCAAAAATTGACCTTTACAATCTGTGTTTTTTTTGTCATTTTTGTTTCAACCACCTTCCTGACTCACGTGTACATTTTCTTGGCAATGACGTACAGGTATGTAGGTTAATTGGCTGGGTAAAATGTAAAATGTAAATGTAAAAATTGTCCCTAGTGGGTGTAGGATAGTGTTAATGTACGGGGATCGCTGGGCGGCGCGGACTTGGTGGGCCGAAAAGGCCTGTTTCCGCGCTGTATATATATATGATATGATATGATATGATGATATGATTGCCAAGAATTTGGTTCGTCGTACAGGAAAAACAAGTAACCTCCGAAAGCACCCAGAACAAGAGGTTTCTTTGTTGTCTCGGCGTGACCATCAATTGTGAGTCAGAGAAAGAAGCTGGCAGAAGGGTTAATTGGTGTGACATTTAAAATTAGGACCTCGGGAGAGATACTGGAACTCTCGTGGGCTGGCAATGTTGCTGGCAGTGAACGGGCTCAACGTTGAAACCCACAACGTAGATAGCGCTTGGCTCCTCCAAACAGCAAATCTTAAGTCGTCCTCTGAGATTTACTGCCATCTAACTTCCAGCTGCCTCAGATGCAAGTTGGAACCAAATTCTACTGGTTGCCTTACAACACTCAATACCCCTGGGCCCGACAGACAGATAAAATGCCGCTAAGGTCATAAGATCATAAGTAATAGGAGCAGAATTAGCCCACTCGGCCCATCAAGTCTACTCCGCCATTCAATCATGGCTGATCTATCTCTCCCTCCTAACCCCATTCTCCCGCCTTCTCCCCATAACCCCTGACATCAGCTGCTGAAGGTTCCGAGTAGTTGAACAAAAAGCACAAACACTCTGTCCCTGGTCTTCATCTCCCTCCCGCTCCCCCCCCACTCTCTCCCCCTCCCCCATCCCACCTCTCTCCCACCCCCCTCCCCCCACCCCACCTCGTCCCATCACCCCCCCCCCCCCCGCCTCATGGTGCAGTCGGGTGTAAATCATCCCCACAATGAAATGCTGAAAACCAACCTTCACCTCCCACCACCCCCCACCCCAATCGCTTCCACTATTTTGCATCGTCTCCTGTAGGTGTGAATTTAAATGGCACTATATAATTCATTCTTTAAGCTCTAAACAACTCCTCTCTCCATGCCAGTGGCATAATTTGTTTTAATAGAGAAATCTATCTAATAAAATATAATACACCCACATACTAATTAGAGAGTTTCACTCCCATGTTTGTAAAAGCTGTTATTGTGCCGCTAGGGCAAAACCTTTCTTGTGCCAACAAGAAATAATCTCCCTTGACTTAACCAAACAGTCAGAGAACACACATCACTCACCTTTCATCTTGCTGGCCTTTAAAATGCGATGTTAAGTTAACCTCAAAAGGAAGGACAGGAGCAACCTGGAAGTTGGGCCCAATAACCTGGAGGAATGAGTTCAATTCCTACAATGGCACTTGGAAAATTTAAATTCCGATAAAATATAAGCCTGGAGTTCTGAAATAAGGATCGAGTATCGAAACAAAAAAAAACTGGGCGTTACAGTGGCAGCACAGTGGCGCAGCAGTAAAGTTCCTGCTTTACAGCACTAAAGACCCAGGTTCAATCCTGACTACGGGTGCTGTCTGTATGTTGTTTGTACGTTCCCCCTGTGACTGTGTGGGTTTTCTCCAGGTGCTCCAGTTTCCTTCTACACTCCCAAGAAGTACTGGTTTGTAGATTAATAGGCTTCAGTAAAAAAAAACTGTAAATTGTTCCTAGTGTGTAGGATAGTGCTGGTGTACAGGGTGATCGCTGGTCAGCACGGACTTGGTGGGCCGAAGGGATCTGTTTCCACGCTGTATCTCTAACGTCTAAAGTCCAAAGACTGATTTTTTTTGTTGATAAATATGGAACATAGAACATTGTGGCACAGAAACAACTCCATCGGCCCACAATGTTTGTGCCAAACGTTTCTTATCTTCCATGATCTTCACCCCAGTAAATACTGGTATGGAGAATTATAAAGTTAAACTGATCTCATCTGCCTGCAATGATCCATATCTCCCCATTCCCTGCACTTCCATGTGGCGATCTAAAGGCCTCTTAAACACCACTATTGCACCACTCCGCCACCACCCATAGGAGTATGTTCCAGGCCCCCACCACTCTCTGTGTAAAAAACTTGCCCCACATATCTCCATTGATAAATGAGCTAATTAATAAAAGGTAATCTTGCTCACTGGGGAAAGAAGTCCACTGCTCTTATTCGTTCACAATTTGATCCCAATCTGGGGTCCACCCTTCTGTAATCAGTCTGTTGTTGGTGATATGTGGGCTTCTATGCTGTACAGATCTATGAGTCTATATCAGAGATGTTGAGGCTCTGGTCAGCAATACATCAGATGTAGGCTGTCGGGATCAAGTGAACCCCTCCCTATAACAATATTTAAAAGACCTTTGGACAGGTACGTAGAGAGGAAAGGTTTACGGGGATACGGGCCAAACGTGGGCAGGTGAGTGGGACAATAGTATGGATGAGACAACAGATTTTAGAATGTGAAAATGTGTGGGGCCTTGTTCATTAATACATCAAATGCAAATTACATTTTGATGCAATTGGATTGTCATTGTTCACTGTATCTTTACTAAGGCACGGGCTTTATACAGCACTGGGGTTTCTAGACCACTGGCCCAATGGATTGATTGAAAAATACAGAAGGCTGTGGGAGCCTTTGCCACAGAAGGCCGAGTCAATGGATATATTTCAGCCAAAGATAGAAAGATTCTTGAATAGTATGGGTGTCAAGGGTTATGAGGAGAAGGCAGGAGAATGGGGTTAGGAGGGAGAGATAGAACCGCCATGATTGAATGGCGGAGTGGACTTGATGGGCCGAATGGCCTGATTCTGCTCCTATCACATGACCTTATGACCTTATGGAAACAGGCCCTTTGGCCCACTGAGTTCACGTTAACTATCGATCACCCATTCACACTAGGGCGATGTTATCCCACTTCCATCCGCTCCCTACACATGTTATCGAGGTTTCCAATACTCAGGAAAAAAAAGTAAAAATTCATCATACCACGAGGAAGAGGACAAATGTAAAATTACAAAGTGCGGAAGAGGAAAGGAATTAAAATGGGCGATTTAGTTCAGTGAGGGATGGTGGGTTTGGCCTCTCTTGTCACACCAGAGAAGGAGGGAATGCTTTTGGACAAGATTATAGGAGCATGGTTGGAGTTTATATATCCACAGAGAGACCAATAACCAGGGGAGAAACACTTGAAATAAACGAAGAAAGACAGGGGAGCTGAGGAGAAATGTTTATCTCAAACATGGCATGAGCCCGGAACTCACTCACTGAAAGCTCAGTGCGGACAGTAACTTTCAACATGTTTAAGTGCCACAGATGACAACTTAGGTTAAAAATAAAGCATTTTACCAGAGGGCTGTGCCCCAAGAGCTGAAAAGGGGTTTTAGCTTTAGACTTTAGACTTTAGACTAAGACCTTTACAGCGTGGAAACAGGCCCTTCAGCCCACCGAGTCCGCGCCGACCAATGATCACCCTGTACACTGGCACTATCCTACACACTAGGGTAATTTACAATTTACAAACACATCAAACACATCACAAAGACAGCCTTCTTCCACCTCAAAAACATCGCCCGTCTCCGTCCATCCCTCTCCTCCACAGCTGCAGAAACCCTCATCCACGCCTTCATCACCTCCCGTCTGGACTGCAACAGCCTCCTCTATGGCTCACCCTCAAAAATCATCAGTAAACTTCAATACATTCAAAACTCCGCTGCCCGTCTACTCACCCACTCCCCGATCCGTGACCATATCACCCCCGTCCTTTACAAGCTCCACTGGCTCCTCATCCCCCAGAGAATCCAGTACAAAATCCTCCTCATGACCTACAAAGCCCTCCATAACCTGGCCCCATCCTACCTGACTGACCTCCTCCACAAGCACACTCCCACCTGCACCCTCCGCTCTGCTGCTGCCAACCTCCTGTCCCCCCCCATCCGGACAAAACTCAGATCCTGGGGGGACAGGGCTTTCTCCATCGCTGCTCCCACCCTCTGGAACTCACTACCCCAAACCGTCAGAGACTCCTCCTCACTCACCACATTCAAAACATCACTGAAGTCTCACCTGTTCAGCACTGCCTTCAACCACTGACCGTCACCTCACCTTCTGTCTCCTTTTTCTGTTCGTTTACTTATTTATCTATTTATTTTCTTCTCTATGATCTAGTAATCCCTGTAAAGCGTCTTTGAGTGTTTGAAAAGCGCTATATAAATGTAATGCATTATTATTATTATTATTATTATTTACACAAGACAATTTCCCTACAGATCTGTACGTTTTTGGTGTATGGGAGCAAACCGGAGCACCCGGAGAAAACCCACGCGGTCCAGGGGAGAAACTCTGGACAGGCAGCATCCGTGGTCAGGATCGAACCCGGGTCTCTGGCGCTGTAATGCAGCAATTCTACCGCTGTACCACTGTGCCGCCCGGCTATATAGTTTGATGCCGCCTGTCCCGCTGAGTTACTACAGCATTTTGTGTCTACCTTCAATTTAAACCAGCATCTGCATTTCTTTCCTGTGCATGTATAGTTCCACGTTTTCGGATAGCTTGGTCTATTTGTCCTCAGTTGCAAATGTACAGGGTATAATTTAGAGCAGAAAATCTGAAAGGATGGTGGTGTAGGACACAGGGAAATGTGTGTAAATATATCAGGTGAAACATCTGGAACAATAAGATGCACTGTTATTCACGTCACTAGTGTAAATCTCCAAAAGATGACAGCGAGGGAGAAGTTAGTTCTAAACGTAATTTTGTTTCGAGAAACAGCAAGTAAAAAAGGTGAGGAGGTTTACAAGAATAATCCTAGGGATGATTGGTTTAACATATGAGGAGCGTTTGATAGCTCTCTGTGGGTTTAGAAGGAGAGGGAGATCTCATTGAAACCCACCAAAGGCCTCGATAGAGTAGATATGGAGAGGACTTTCCCAGTAGTGGGAGAGTCTGGTACCAGACGGCAGAGCCTCAGAATTAAAGGTCGTACCTTTGGAATGGAGGTGAGGAGGAATTTCTTTATCCAGTGTGTGGTAAATCTGTGGAATTCAGCCAAGTTATTGGGCATTTTTAAAACGGGGATTGATAGATTCTTGATCGGTAAGGGCGTCAAAGGTTACGGGTAGAAGCCAGAAGCAAGGGGTTGAGGGAAAAATAGATCAAACGGCAGAGGAGCCTCGATGGGCCGAATGGCCCAATTCTGCTCCTATGTCTTATGGTTCAATGCTACAAAACAGAAAAATAAACACGCAATAAGTTATTAGTCACTCTGAGTAGACTAGACCATAATAGTCAAAACCGGTAGTGCTTTGTCGCTGAGGGAGGGGTGGTGCTTAGGTGTGCGCGGAGTGGTCCAGGCATATGATGGTTAAGGGGAGGACGTTGTCCTTGATCGGTTCTCAGGCTCCCGTACCTTCCTTCCCGTGACAGCAAGACGAGGGAGTGTTGAGTGTGGCCGTGGGTCTTTGGTGATATTAACTACCTTCTTGAGACGGCAGTCCCTGCACATCCCTTCTACAGTGAGGAAGTCCACCCCTTTCTGCAGCCGCTTTCATAGTCATAGAAACATAGAAACATAGAAAATAGGTGCAGGAGTAGGCCATTCGGCCCTTCGAGCCTGCACCGCCATTCAATATGATCATGGCTGATCATCCAGCTCAGTAACCTGTACCTGCCTTCTCTCCACACCCCCTGATCCCTTTAGCCATAAGGGCCACATCTAACATCTAATAGTCATTGAGCCAATCAGCACAGAAACAGGCCCTTCACCAGTTACACCTGCACGCGTTTGGTCCATATCCCTCCAAAACGTTCCCACCCTTGTACCTGCCCAAGCGCCTTTCATTCGTGATCTTCACTATTTGTACATCAACACATTGTGATTTTGAAGGCACCAGCCCGGTTATACTTGTTTGTGTTTCACCTCGTTTGTACACAATACTCTTGACTTCCTGTCTGAGCACATTCCTGGCAGAAGGAACTCCTTTGGTGTTGGGGCTTTTATCGGCCCCTGTGTAGGAACGTTGGCTTGGCATGTCGTCAGAGTACGCCTTTGAATGCTTGTAATTCCGATGTGGAGGCCAGACCATTGCTACTTGTAATGTATCCATCTCCCTGGCCCTTCCCTCGGCCGAGACCTCTGGAAGGAGCCCTCAGTGACTGCTGCAGTAGTCAAATGTCACTCAGTCATTGCGTCCCAGAATGTCAGGCTGCAAGCATTCTCAAGCTGTGGCAATGCAAGGCTCATTAACACCTCCCCTCTCTCCCACTGGTACTATCTGCAGGATGACCATATACTGCTGTAAAAACCCTGACAGCAGAAAATAGCCCCTGGATAGGATCACCAACCTGCTCATTTGTTTAGGAAGGAACCGCAGGTGCTGGTTTAAACCGAAGATGGACGCAAAAAAGCTGGAGTAACTCAGCGGGACAGGCAGCATCTCTGGAGAGAAGGAATGGGAGACGTTTCGGGTCGAGACCCAAACCTCATCCATTCCTTCCCTCCGGAGATGTTGCCTGTCCCGCTGTTATTCCAGCTTTTTGTGTCTATGCTCATTTGATTAGATGCATTACTTTGAAGGTATCACAAAATGCTGGAGCAACTCAGCGGGTCAGGCAGCATTTCAGGAGAGAAGGAATGGGTGACGTTTCGGGTCGAGACCCTTCTTCAGATTAGTAGTTTCGAGATTCAGCATGGAAACAGGCCCTTCGGCCCACCGAGTCCACGCCGAGGCGAGGTGTTTTTTAAACGCAGGTACATGCGCTCCACTGAAGCACGTTGCCTGGAAAGGATTGAATAGCAGGACTGATCTTCAGTAGCTCCGAGATGGTTGCTCGTCCATGCCCCAAACCACACTCTTTCCTCCAACATGGTCACATTCGACTTTAGAGGCACTGCGCGGAAACAGGCCCTTCGGCCCACTGAGTCCGCGCCGACCAGCGATCACCCCGTCAACTAGCACTGTCCCACACACTGGCAAACAATTTTACTATTAACAAAAGCCAATTAACCTGCAAACCTGCTCGTCTTTGGAATGTGGGAGGAAACCCGAGCACCCGGTGAAAACCCACGTGGTCACAGTTGGAACGTACAAACTCCAAACACACAGCGCCCGTAGTCAGGATAGAAGCCGGGTCTCTGGCACTGTGAGGCAGCAACTCTACCTCTGTGCCACTGTGCCGCCCTTTGTTTAGATGTATGATTAGCTCCATTGCAAAGTGCACACGCATAAAGGATCATTCGATGACTTTCCCTCATTCCAACTGCCAGTTCATCCCTGCTGTCAAATGGGCCTGGCAAGATTTGGAGAACAAATAAAGCCAGCCTTTCAATTCATTCAGCCCCTTGATTTGAGAACTCTGCAGCTAAATTGTGGTGATCAGTTTATTACAAAATATCGGCTCAAAAAATGAAGGGCGCAAGGGTAAAGCACGCAGCTTGCCTCTGTGAAGGAAGCATGTTTGCAATGAAATAAACATCGGCAGCTCAATTGTTCACCAGTGATGCAGCGTAGTATTTTGGGCTATTTACTGATATTCTATATGTTAGGATTTGATTACACAATTCTATTTATGACCTGCATCTTCTGGATCCTGGCCAAGCTGGTCTATTAATATTCAGTGCACTGAAAATCCATGCTGTTCCACAGGGAGTCATAGAGTCACACAGCATGGAAAGAGGCCCTTCAGCCCAACTTGCCCGCACCGACCAACATGTCCCATCTAAACTAGTCCCACCTGCCTGCGTTTGGCCCATATTCTTCTACGCCTGTCCTTGTACCATGTACCTGTCTAAATGTTCTTAAATGCTGCGATAATAGCTCCCTCAACTACCTCCTCCGGCAACTCGTTCCATTTTCCAACCAGCCTTTGTGTAAAAAAGAGGTACAGCATGGAGGCAGGCCCTTCAGCCCACCGAGTCCACGCCAACC
Source organism: Rhinoraja longicauda (assembly GCF_053455715.1). Lineage (NCBI taxonomy): Eukaryota > Metazoa > Chordata > Chondrichthyes > Rajiformes > Arhynchobatidae > Rhinoraja > Rhinoraja longicauda. Next base: position 12,994,380 of record NC_135974.1, read on the forward strand.
ATCGATCACCCGTTCACACTAGTTCTATGTTATTCCGCATTCTCATCCACTCCCTATACAATAGCCGGCAATTTACAGAGGCCTGTTCACCTATGAACCCGCACGTCTTTGGGATGTGGGAGGAAACGGAGCACCCGGGGAACGTGCAAATTCCACAGACTGCACCCAAGGTTGGGATTGAACCCAGGTCTCTGGTGCTATGAGGCAGCAGCTCCACCAGCTGTGCTACTGTGCTGCTGGGGACATGGAGCAAGCCTGTGGCTGCATTCAAACGTCTTGCCGGATGCACTCAGGCCTTGTGAATACGTCAAGGCAGCATTTCCCGCATCTGCTGTAAAAACAAGCCCTCTAATGGAAGGAATGCAAATTCCCCTTCTCAACTACTAATCCATCCTTCCCAATTTTAAATAACCCCTAGCTTCCTTAAATGCAATATGAAGGAAAATGTACAAAGTGCTGGAGTAACTCAGGGGTCAAGCATCATGGATAAGGTTGGGAACCTTCTTTAGACGTTGTAGTACGGGGGAGAAAGCAGGAAAAGTATGCTGTTGGGATAAAGTTTGCAGGTAGAATATGAGGACAATGAACCGCAGATGCTATTCTACTAAAAAAGACACAAAGTGCTGGAATAACTCAGCGGCGCAGGCAGCATCTCTGGAGAGCATGGATAGGCGACATTTCGGGTCTGAAGAAGGGTCCTGACCCGAAACGTCACCTGTCCTTGTTCTGCAGTGATGGTGCCTGACCCATTGTGTTAGTCCAGCATTATTGTGTCTTTTCAAGTGATAGGTGGATACAGAGAGGGGAGAGGGGGTAGGGGGTTGATTGGCAAATGGGAGAACAAAGTCTAGAGATGAAAAGGGGACAAGAGGGTGTAAAACAAGGGGTGTCAAATGAAGGAAACGTCTGTTAACAATAATAACAACTTGCAATTATCTAAGTCTTTTAACATTATAAACACCCCCCAGGAAGTTCATGGGAGCATTATAAAACAACACTGAGCACAAACCCTCAAAAGTAAACTTTAAGGCAAATGATGAAAAGCTGAGACAAAGAGACAGGACTGTCATCATTAAGGAAATAGAGATGATGCAATGAAGAGTTTTATTGGGGGGTCCAAGACTCCTTCATGAAGCAATTAAATCAGGGTGGCACATATTGGGTTGACATTGAGATTGAGATGTTCTATCACATTCTGCAATAATCTTTTTCATCAGATTTTCTACCCTAGTTAAATTCTTTCAAAACTCTGTACAGACAGCACCCATAGTCAGGATCGGGCCCGGGTCTTGGGCACTGCAAGGCACCAACTCTACCTCTGCGCCAATGTACCGCCCTCTCCCATTCTATCCCATTCTACTTCAATACATTTATTGAGTTTCATCAGTATCCCTGGTGGATATCGTCTAAAACCGTGCTATAATTTGATACAAATTGCCAAAGTGTTCACTGACTCTTAGACAATAGACAATAGGTGCAGGAGGAGGCCATTCAGCCCTTCGAGCTCTTGTCAGCCAGTGTATAGAAATGGTTGGACTGGGGAGAAAAGGATATTCCTCACCTCTGGGAATGTTACGCTGTGAACAGATATGTTAATAAGTGATATGAGCAGAATTAGGCCTTTCGGCCCACTGAGTCTACACTGCCATTCAACCATGGCTGTGCTATAGACAATAGGCAATAGGCAATAGACAGTGCAGGAGTAGGCCATTCGGCCCTTCGAGCCAGCACTGCCATTCAATGTGATCATGGCTGATCATTCTCAATCAGTACCCCGTTCCTGCCTTCTCCCCATACCCCCTGACTCCACTATCCTTAAGAGCTCTATCAAGCTCTCTCTTGAATGCATTCAGAGAATTGGCCCTCACTGCCTTCTGAGGCAGAGAATTCCACAGATTCACAACTCTGACTGAAAAAGTTTTTCCTCATCTCCGTTCTAAATGGCCTACCCCTTATTCTTAAACTGTGGCCCCTGGTTCTGGACTCCCCCAACATTGGGAACATGTTTCCTGCCTCTAACGTGTCCAACCCCTTAATAATCTTATATGTTTCGATAAGATCCCCTCTCATCCTTCTAAATTCCAGTGTATACAAACCTAGTCGCTCCAGTCTTTCAACATACGACACTCCCGCCATTCCGGGAATTAACCTAGTAAACCTACGCTGCACGCCCTCAATAGCAAGAATATCCTTCCTCAAATTTGGAGACCAAAACTGCACACAGTACTCCAGGTGCGGTCTCACTAGAGCCCTGTACAACTGCAGAAGGACCTCTTTGCTCCTATACTCAACTCCTCTTGTTATGAAGGCCAACATTCCATTGGCTTTCTTCACTGCCTGCTGTACCTGCATGCTTCCTTTCAGTGACTGATGCACGAGGACACCCAGATCTCGTTGTACTTCCATACAGTGTTTAGTGCGTGCACAGTGCATGCCCTGCCTGTATATCTACCCATGCCTTGTCAAACCCTACAAATGTGTGTTTAATTTGTGTTGACTATGTCCCAGAGGCATGCAAGTAATTCCTGAACACTGCGTCAAACTATCAAGGCTCCAAACAAACTGAATTTTAAAACTTGAAACTTAGGAGGAACCAGCAAGCCATGACTTGGGGCATTGGAATCTGACAATTAGTTGTGTCAATAACACCCTTGATAAACACATGTCGGAGGTTGAGGGGAGACTTGATAGAAGGATATACAATTATGAGAGGCTTTGATAGGGTAGCCTGTCAGAATTGTTGTATTGTCCAACACCAGAGGGCACAGCTACAAGGTGAGAGGGGGGAAGTTTAATGGAGATGTGCGGGCAAGGTTTTTACACAGAGAGTAGTGGGGGGCCTGGAACGCATTGCCAGGGGTGGTGGTGGAAGACGATGCCATAGTAGCGTTTAAGAGGCTTTTAGATAGGCGCATAGAAGTGCAGGGAATGGAGGGATATGGATCATGTACAGGCAGATGAGATCAGTTAAACTTGGCATCATGTTCGGCACAAACATGTGAGCCAAAGGGCCCGCTCCTGTGCTGCTTTGTTCGATGATCCATGTTCTATTTCTTCCATTACATTTCTTCCTTACATTGAACTATTGAAAGTTGCAATGCCACATGATTCACAGCTGCAGAGTAAATTTATTACATGCCCATGGATTTTATCACGGTTGCAAGTTTACAAGTCTAATCCACCTGATTTAGTCCTCTGTTTATTACGGTCAAATAAGAGATCTGGAAATATTGTATTTGAATATAGGAGGCTAGCAATAATGATAATCCACTGCAATGTTGTTTTGTCAGATTCTCCATCTGCTTTGCTTTTCGTTTGGAACTGTGGTTAAAAAACAAGATCGTGCCCAATGTGGTACATGAACCTCTAAACCTTTCCCAGCCATGTACCGATCCAAGAGACTTTTAAATGTTGTCATTGTACCATGCATATGTATCCATGAAGCTTGGCAGATCTGTAAAATAGACTCCAAAGTCAAAGGCAAAACATGATAAGAGTTATCACATGTACACCTCTCTCTCAGCAACTTCAAAACATTGCACGCTAATTAATTCAGTTTAGTTTAGAGTTTAGAGATGCAGCAGGGAAACAGGCCCTTGGGCCTACCGAGTCCATGCCGACTATTGATCACTCATTCACACTCATTCCATGTGGTCCCATTTTCTCCTCCACTCCCGACACAGCAGGGGCAATTTTACAAAGGTTGGTTAGCCTACAAAGGTTTGCTTTCTCCATCGCTTCTCCCACCCTATGGAACTCACTACCCCAAACCGTCAGAGACTCCTCCTCACTCACCACATTCAAAACATCACTGAAGTCTCACCTGTTCAGTACTGCCTTCAACCACTGAAGGTCACCTCACCTTCTGTCTCCTTTCTCTGTTCGTTTAGTTATTTATCTATTTATTCACTTCCCTATGTTCTTTAAATCCCTGTAAAGCGTCTTTGAGTGTATGAAAAGCGCTATATAAATGTAATGCATTATTATTATTATTATTACAAACCTGCACATTCTCGGGATGTGGGAGCACCCGTAGTAGGGTTGCCAACTTCCTCACCCCCAAATACGGGACAAGGTGACGTCACCACCCTGCACCCCACGTGACATCACCCAGCCAGCAGCCACGTGCTCCCACTCCACCAATGGCAGCCTAATTATTAGCTGGTATTAGACCTGGGAGGGGGGGGGGGGGGCTGTAGGCCCAGACGCTGTAGGCCCTGACACTGTAGGCCCCGACACTGTAGGTCCTGACAGTTTAGGTCCCAACACTCTAGGTTTCTGACATTTTAGATCTGGACAGTCTAGGTCCGGAGGCCCGGGCGCCGCCTTACGGAGGTTGTGCAGCAACCCGCATCCCGGCCCGGTCGGCCACCATTGGTGGAGCAGGAGCACGTGGCCGCTGGCTGGGTGAGGTCACGTGGGGTGCGGGGTGACGTCACCCTTTGTCCCTTATTTGGGAGTGAGGAAGTTGGCAATCCTACTAATGCTGGACAAGGGCGGTCCCGTACAGGACAAACCAATTTAGCCCAAAATACGGGATGTCCTGGCTAATACGGCACAGTTGGCAACCCTAACCCATAGGAACCTGCACGGTCACAGGGAGAACTCCACACAGACAGCACCTGCGGTCAGGATCGGACTTCGGTCTCTGTCGGCGTGAGGCAACATCTCTACCCCCTGGGCTTCACATCTATATTTGTGCTCAATTAATTGCTCAATCCCTCAATAGCTTTTTCCTGAAGTCTAGATTATAAGTAAAAGCATCTCTTTGGAGATCTTTTGTGTGTTATCTGAGACTACGCGTCTGTACTGCATCTGCAAGCAAAACTTTCATTGTACCTGTACCTCACCTTCCATGTGCCTATGATAATAAACTCAACTTGACTTGAGTTAATTAAAAATACGATCCACAATGGTTATTAATGCAGCAATAGCCATTTGAAAATTTTAAACCTTTTGTTTTTGCAACAAATGACTGCCTAAAGAGAACACATCTAAATCCAGTCTGAAGAAGTGTCTCCAAACAAAGACGTCCCCTATTCCTTTTCTCCAGAGATGCTGCCTGACCCGCTGAGTTACTCCAACTTTTTTGGGTCCATCTTCGGTTTAAAGCAGCATCTGCAGTTCCTTCGTACACGTCTAAATACCTACCGCAGAGAGTATGTTCAGTCTGCACGTTAAGACAAGTTGAGCAGAAAATTCCTGGTAATTGCCTATATTTACCATCCAAGCAGTAAAACACAATTTGGAAACTCTGCAGTTTAATTTACAGGCAGTAGTAAGCTGGGCTATCAAATGCAATGTTGGGTGTAATAATGTAAATCAAAAAGGCTTAACAATTGCAATGAACTGTTTGAACTTTGTTTTCTGTTCATTTGAAGATGGTGACTCATAATGACGTTCAGCAATATGGGTGGTATCTTCTCTTGGTGGCCACACCAGTATTATTCATCAGGTGTGTTTGACTCTGGAAGACACCACTGTTAAACGCACCGCGTTGGCCAGGTACACCTATATATTAAGTGGTCATGCCAGCGTTGTGAAACATTTATCCTTGCAGTAGCTACCACTATTTACATCCGCAATGTTGCCGGGTGTCAGGGGTTATGGGGAGATGGCAGGAGAATGGATCAGGAGGGAGAGATAGATCAACCATGATTGAAGGGCGGAGTAGACTTGAAGGGGCCGAATGGCCTAATTCTACTCCTATCGCATGATCTTATGATCACATGTTGAGATCTAGATTATAGTCATGCAGTCATACATTGCAGAAACAGGCCCATCGGCCCAACTTGCCCATGCCAACCAATATGCCCCTTCTACACTTGTCTGTCCTGACTGCGTTTGGCCCATATCCTTCTGAACCTTTCCTATCTATGTACCTGTCTAAATGTTTCTTAAACGTTGTGATCGTACCTGCCTCAACTACCTCCTTCGGCAGCTCATTCCATACACCCACCACCCTTTGTGTAAAAAAGTTACCCCTCATGCTCCTATTAAATCTTTCCCCCCCCCCCCTCACTTTAACGAGATGCTGCCTGACTCGTTGAGTTACTCCAGCATTTTGTGTCTATCTTCGGGTATAAACCAGCATCTGCAGCTCCTTCCTACAAATTAAACTTGTGGCCTCTGATTCTCGATTACCTTACACTGGGCAAAAGAGTCCATGCGTTTACCCAATATATTCCTAAGAACAGAGAAGAAACAAAGATCATAGAACTATTTGAGGCAGACACTATTGCAATGTTTAGGAAACATTAGGACCTCTAGTTCTCATTTCTCCCACTCTGGCTAAGAGACTCTGTGCGTTTACCTCGATCTATTCCTCTCGTGATTTTGTACACCTCTGTAAGATCACCCTTCATCCTCCTGCACTCCAAAGAACGGAGTCCTAGCCTGCTCAACCTCTCCCTGTAGGCTCAGGCCCTCGAAACTTGGCAACAACCTCGTAAATCTTCTCTGCACCGTTCCCTCCTTGACTCCATTTTTCCAATAACATGGTGACGTAAACTGAGCACAATACCTTAAACGTGGCCTCAACAACGTCTTATGTAACTGCAACATGACTGCCTAACTTCTATGTTCATTACTCTGATTGATGACAGCCAATGTGCTAGAAACCTTTATGAACACCCTTTCTACTTTCAAGGAAAAGCTTTCAAGGCCTAGGGCAGGAAATGTCTTTAGACCCTAGTCACAGGAAATATTTGGATGTCACACACCCCAAAATCTGATCATCAAGGACTTAAGATAAACTCAGACTGTTTGTCAAACAAAGGCAGCTCTGTGCAACTGACAAACTGCAGCTAATTTGTTTGTAAGGCCATAGGGGACAGGAGAAGAATTAGGCCATTCGGCCCATCATGTCTACTCTGCCATTCACTCATGGCTGATCTATCTCTCCTTACTAACCCCATTCTCCTGCATTCTCCCCATAACCCCTGACACCTGTACAAATCAAGAAGCTATCTATCTCTGCCCTAAAAATATCCTCTGACTTGGCCTCCACAGCCTTCTGTGGCAAAGAATTCCACAGAAACAGGCCCTTCAGCCCAACTTGCCCATGCTGACCAACATGCCCCATCTACAGTATACCAGTCCCACCTGCCTGCGTTTGGCCCATATGCCTCTAGTCACTCCCTGTACCTGTCTAAATGTTGCTTAAACGTTACGATAGTACCTGCCTTTCCTGAAAACATACAAAGGATATATCTATAGACATATATATATTGTTATTACTGGACCATTGGAGTCAAAAGGTGACTTTGAATCCCATTCATCAATTTAAATAAACATTTATGCTAGTGTCAGTATTGATGATCATGAAACTACCAAATGATCTGGTTTATTCATGCCTTTCGGAGGGAAAGGGGGGAATGCCATCGTTGCCTGGTCTTCTTGTGGATTCCTCTTGCTCTGATGTACATGCTGGCCTGCAGATGTCAGGAAGAATTTGCATTTAGGTAGCAGTTATCTCAACTATAGGACACCACAAAGTTAACAAAGTATAACAACATTTAAAAGACATTTGGACAGGTAGACAATAGACAATAGACAATAGGTGCAGGAGTAGGACATTGGGCCCTTCGAGCCAGCACCGCCAGGTACATGGATAGGTAAGGTTTAGAGGGAAATGGGCTAAATGCATGCAGGCGGGACATGGCCACTCTCATCTGCCAACCCCACGACCCCTGGCAGCACGTTCCAGGCACCTACCACCCTCCGTGTACAAAACTTGTCTCTTTCAACTCTTTTAAACTTTGTCCTTGCCCCTTTTGCTATAAGGCTATGCCTTCCAGTCTTTGATATTTCCACTCTGGGGAAAAAAGGTTCTGACTGTCTACCTTATCATTTCAAATACCTCTACCGGGTCCTCCCTCAACCACCAGCATTCCAACGAAAACAGTCCGTTTGTCCAATCTCTCTTTATAGCTAACTAGACTGTGGACCCGTTGGGCCCAAACCTCTCCTGCATTGGTGCAGCACCCTCTCCTCCCCTTCCCTCTCCCCCCTCCTCCCTTCCCCTCCCCCCCTCCCCCCTCCCCCCTCCTTCCTCCCCCTCCCCTCCCTCCTCCCACCCCTCCCCCTCCCCTTCCCTCCCCCTCCCCCCCTTCCCCTCCCCCCCAATCCATGCCCCTCAACCCTCCTTATCCTCCCTCCCTCCCTTCCTCCCTCCCTCTCCCTCCCTAGGAGATAGATTTAAACTTTAAAATGTGAATAACTTTAAAAATATAACACCGGTTTCAATGAAATTTCTTCCATTAGCACCAAAGGGAAGAAGGTAAGCTAGGCCTAAAATTGTCGCGCACCGTTTTGGCTGTAGTTCAGGAACAAACAAACAAACAAACAAACAAGACTTTTAGTATATAGATACCAACTAATCCAGGCAGCATTCTGGTAAACCGCTTCTGAATCCTGTAAACTTCCTCTGTGGCCATTTTACGCCATATAGTTTCTGATACAGTGCATTCAGAAAGTATTCAGACCCCTTAAAGAAATAACTGAAATATCACATTTACATAAGTATTCAGACCCTTTGCTATGACACTCAAAATTGAGTTTATGTTCATCCTGTTTCCATTGATTATCCTTGAGATGTTTCTACAACTTGACTGGAGTCCACCAGTGGTAAATTAAATTGATTGGACATGATTTGGAAAGGCGCGCACCTGTCCCTATAAGGTCCCACTGTTGACAGTGCATGTCAGAGCAAAAACCAAGCCATGAAGACGAAGGAATTGTCCGTAGACCTCTGAGATAGGATGTCGAGACACAGATCTGGGGAAGGGTATAAAACAATTTCTGCAGCATTGCAGGCCCCGAAGAGCACATTGGCCTCCGTCATTCTTAAATGGAAGAGCTTTGGACTGTGCGGAAACCATCGGCCCGACTTGCCCATGCCAACCAATATGCCCCTTCTACACTTGTCTGTCCTGACTGCGTTTGGCCCATATCCCTCTGAACCTTTCCTATCTATGTACCTGTCTAAATGTTTCTTAAACGTTGTGATCGTACCTGCCTCAACTACCTCCTTCGGCAGCTCATTCCATACACCCACCACCCTTTGCGTAAAAAAGTTACCCCTCATGCTCCTATTAAATCTTCCCCCCCCCCCCCCCCTCACTTTAACGAGATGCTGCCTGACTGTTGAGTTACTCCAGCATTTTGTGTCTATCTTCGGGTATAAACCAGCATCTGCAGCTCCTTCCTACAAATTAAACTTGTGGCCTCTGATTCTCGATTACCTTACACTGGGCAAAAGAGTCCATGCGTTTACCCAATATATTCCTAAGAACAGAGAAGAAACAAAGATCATAGAACTATTTGAGGCAGACACTATTGCAATGTTTAGGAAACATTAGGACCTCTAGTTCTCAATTCTCCCACTCTGGCTAAGAGACTCTGTGCGTTTACCTCGATCTATTCCTCTCGTGATTTTGTACACCTCTGTAAGATCACCCTTCATCCTCCTGCACTCCAATGAACGGAGTCCTAGCCTGCTCAACCTCTCCCTGTAGGCTCAGGCCCTCGAAACTTGGCAACAACCTCGTAAATCTTCTCTGCACCGTTCCCTGCTTGACACCATTTTTCCAATAACATGGTGACGAAAACTGAGCACAATACCTTCAACGTGGCCTCAACAACGTCTTATGTAACTGCAACATGACTGCCTAACTTCTATGTTCATTACTCTGATTGATGACAGCCAATGTGCTAGAAACCTTTATGAACACCCTTTCTACCTGTGACACGACTTTCAAGGAAAAGCTGTCAAGGCGTAGGGCAGGAGATGTCTTTAGACCCTAGTCACAGGAAATATTTGGATGTCACACACCCCAAAATCTGAACATCAAGGACTTAAAATAAACTCAGACTGTTTGTCAAACAAAGGCAGCTCTGTGCAACTGAGGAACTGCAGCTAATTTGTTTGTAAGGCCATAGGGGACAGGAGAAGAATTAGGCCATTCAACCTATCATGTCTACTCTTCCATTCACTCATGGCTGATCTATCTCTCCCTACTAACCCCATTCTCCTGCATTCTCCCCATAACCCCTGACAACTGTACAAATCAAGAAGCTATCTATCTCTGCCCTAAAAATATCCTCTGACTTGGCCTCCACAGCCTTCTGTGGCAAAGAATTCCACAGATTCACCACCCTCTGACCAAAGACGTTTCTCCTCATCTCCTTCCTAAAAGAACGTCCTTTCATTCTGATTCTAATTCTAATTCTAATTTTATCATCGCACATATTCCTCTTGGTCTCAACACGGCACTTGTCAGGAACAGGTTCCAATACTATTTATTTACCATTGAATTTTTGCATTATCATCAAGAGACATCAACATGCTTTAATTAGCTTTGAGAAAACAAATGGCAACCCCTCCCTTCCACCCATCAATGATGTTCCACTATTGGCATGGTAATGTGTTACTATGTTGAGAGTCCATTTCTCATCACCATGCTGATGTCGGAACAACTGTGATTCCGTGCTTTGTGTGTAAGCTGGCCAGCTGGGTCGACAATCCAGGGCAGTGATCCTAAAATCCATTTTGGTCAGGCCCCAATGAAAGAATTCTCATAACTTCCAGGGGCATCCGATTCTGGATATTGGCTGTCACAACTCTCTCCTTCTAGACTTTAGACTTTAGAGATACAGCACGGAAACAGGCCCTTCAGCCCACTGAGTCTATGCCGGCCAGCTATCATCCTGTACACTGGCACTATCCTACACACTAGGGACAATTTACACATTTTTTAAAGCCAATTAACCTGCCAACCTGTACGTCTTTGGAGTGCGGAAGGAAACCACAGTACCCAGAGAAAACCCATGTGGTCACAGGTAGAATGTACAAACTCCATACAGACAACACCCGTAGTCAGGAGCGAACCCTAAGCCACTGAGTTCCTCCAACACTTTGTGATTTCTGTTCAGGAAAAGAACACCCTTAGAAGATTGAGGAGATTTGGTGTGTTGGCAAATCCTCTCCTGAACTTCTACAGGTGTATGGTAAAGAGCATGTTGACTGGTTGGTTCAAAGCCTGGTTCGGCAATTCGAATGCCCAGGAATGAAGGAGATTACAGAGAGTGGTAGATGCTGCCCAGTCCATCACGGGTACTTACCCTACCACGATCGAAGGGATCTACACCCAAGGCACAGCCTCTAAAAGGTTTCCTATATCTTAAAAGACCCACATCACCCTGGCCACGTGCTCATTTTCTTTCTGACCTTTGGGAAGAAGGTAAAGGAGTCTGAAAACTATGACCACCAGGTTCAGAAATAGCTTCTTCCCAACAACCTTCAGGCTCTTGAACACAACACAACACTAACCTCAACTATGAACTTCTGTGGACTCTCGTTGGATGCACCAAGCACTTTGGGAGATTTATTTTGCACTAATATTGCGGTTATTAATGTATTGAATTTTTGTTTATGATACATTATCTGGGGGTATTGTGTTTACAGGCTTGTTATGCTGCTGCAAGTAAGAATGTTCCATTGTTGGTACATATGACAATTAAACACTCTCGACTCTTGAATACTAAGAAAATAATACGATCAAATAGACTTGAGAAGGTCTGACTCACCAACTGAATATACAATACAATACAATACAATATATCTTTATTGTCATTGTACAGGGGTACAACGAGATTGGGAATGCGACTTCCATACGATGCAATAAATTAATTAGCTAATCAGTATAAATTTAGACAACCCAGTGAAGAAACAGTTTTAAAACAGAATAAAGTGCAAGTAGGTCTGTGCCGGTTCAGCGTAGGTTTACTAGGTTAATTCCCGGAATGGCAGGACTGTCGTATGTTAAAAGACTGGATCGACTAGGCTTGTATACACTGGAATTTAGAAGGATGAGAGGAGATCTTATCGAAACGTATAAGATTATTAAGGGGTTGGACACGTTAGAGGCAGGAAACATGTTCCCAATGTTGGGAGAGTCCAGAATAAGGGGCCACAGTTTAAGAATAAGGGGTAGGCCATTTCGAACTGAGATGAGGAAAAACTTTTTCAGTCAGAGAGTTGCAAATCTGTGGAATTTTCTGCCTCAGAAGGCAGTGGAGGCCAATTCTCAGAATGTATTCAAGAGAGAGCTAGATAGAGCTCTTAAGGATAGCGGAGTCAGGGGGTATGGGGAGAAGGCAGGAACGGGGTACAGATTGAGAATGATCAGCCATGATCACATTGAATGGTAGTGCTGGCTCGAAGGGCAGAATGGCCTCCTCCTGCACCTATTGTCTATTGGTTCGCTGTGCGATGTGACCATCCGACTCAGCAGGACCGGTTCATAGCAGCTCTGGCCCTGGGGATGAAGCTGTTCCTGAGTCTGGAGGTGCGGGCGTAGAAGGCCTTGTAGCGTCTGCCAGATGGTTTTAAACGTTCGAACAGACTATTGCAGGGGTGTGAGGAGTCTTTGTGAATGCTGGTGGCTTTTCTGAGGCATCGTGTGTTGTAGATGCCCTCCAAGGCTGGTAGCTGTGTTCCGATAATCTTCTGAGCTCTATGGACTACCCGCTGAAGAGCTCTCCTCTCTGCCTCCGTGCAGCTGAGATACCACACAGGGATGCCATGCGTTAGGATGCTCTCTATGGTGCAGCGGTAGAAGGTCGTCAGCAGCTGTTGGGGCAGACCAGACTTTTTCAGTGTTCTCAGGTAGAGAATTGCTGCGCCTTCTTGACCAGCGCAGTGGTGTTAGTGGACCATGTGAGGCCCTCCGAAATGTGAGTGCCCAGAAACTTGAAGCTGGACACTCTCTCCACACTGTCCCCATTGATAAAGTTCGGAGCGTATTCCCCGTTGTGTGACCTACGGAAGTCGATGATCAGTCCCTTGGTCTTGGAGGTTTTTAGGGACAGGTTGTTATCTGAGCACCAGTCCGCCAGGTTCTGCTAGATAACACAAATTCTAGACTAATCCTAGAACATTTTAGGGTCTGGAAAGCCAAAAATGGCTTTCTCATACATCTCCTTTACAAAATGTATCAAGGAATTCTTTAAAACACTCTCAATATTTTAGTTTGAGTTTAGTTTATGGTTATAAGATAGATACAAAATGCTGGAGTAACTCAGCAGGACAGGCAGCATCTCTGGATATAAGGAATGGGTGACGTTTCGGGTCGAGACTCTTCTTCAGACTGGAATAGACTCCAGAGATGCTGCCTGTCCTGCTGAGTTTCTCCAGTATTTTATCTCCAGTATTTTGTCTCTATCTTCCATGTAAACCAGAATCTGCAGTACCTTCCTACACATTAGTTTATTGGCACATGTCCCAAAGAACAGTGGAAAGCTTTTGTTGCGTGCTAACCAGTCAACGGAAAGACAATACATGGTTCCAATCAAGCCATCCACTGTGCACAGCACAGTTAGAGTAAGATATGTTGATGTTGGAGCAGAGGTTTAAAAGAATGGAGCGAATGTAATAGGTACATGATAAAAGGAATAACGTGAATTTTGTTTAATGCACGATAAAGCCAGTAAGAGATAGTCCGAGGGTCTCCAATGAGGTAGATAGTAATTCAGCAATGCTCTCTAGTTGTAGGTACGATGGTTCAGTGGCCTGATAACAGCAAACCTGTGCAGATGTAAAGTCTCATCTGAATCATTCTGCATTGGTAATGAAGGCTCAAAGTGGAAACGGCTATTGATTGAAATTTGACCCTGACAATTGCTTCTGATTAGTTATCATCAATCACTTTACATACAGTTAATATTTCATAGCATTGCTTCACTCAACCATCAGAGAGCACTGGGGACATTATCTTATTTTTTTATTTCTTCAAGTTGTTCAACGTTTCTAATTGTTCAATAGTAATGATTCTGCATGGATTCCATCAGGCTTCTTAATTGTTGCTCCTTTTTGGAAATTAATATTTTATAATGCAAGTATAACAAAGATAGACATTTATTGGTTTCAAAGGTCATTCTTGTATTGATTGGTGGTTCTTGCTGGTGGCCATTGTAAATCCACATCGAAGTCTTTCCACCCAATGTATTGGCAGAAACATAGAAACATAGAAAATAGGTGCAGGAGGAGGCCATTTGGCCCTTCGAGCCAGCACCACCATTCATTGTGATCATGGCTGATCATCCACAATCACTAACCTGTGCCTGCCTTCTCTCCATATCCCTTGATTCCACTCGCCCCTAGAGCTCTATCTAACTCTCTTCTAAATTCATCCAGTGAGTTGGCCTCCACTGCCTTCTGTGGCAGAGAATTCCACAAATTCACAACTCTCTGGGTGAAAAAATTTCTTCTCACCTCAGTTTTAAATGGCCTCCCACTACGGGTGCTGCACTGTAAGGAGTTTGTACGTTCTCCCCGTGACCTGCGTGGGTTTTCTCCGAGATCTTCGGTTTCCTCCCACACTCCAAAGACGTACAGGTATGTAGGTTGATTGGCTGGGTAAATGTAAAAATTGTCCCTAGTGGGTGTAGGATAGTGTTAATGTATGGGGATCGCTGGGCGGCACGGACTTGGTGGGCCGAAAAGGCCTGTTTCCGGCTGTATATATATGATATGATATGATATGATATTCTTAGATTGTGTCCCCTGGTTCTCGACTCCCCCAACATTGGGAACATTTTTCCTGCATCTAGCTTGTCCAGTCCTTTTATGATTTTATACGTCTCTATAAGATCCCCTCTCATCCTTCTAAACTCCAGTGAATACAAGCCCAGTCTTTCCAATCTTTCCTCATATGACAGTCCCGCCATCCCAGGGATCAATCTCGAGAACCTACGCTGCACTGCCTCAATTACAAGGATGTCCTTCCTCAAATTAGGAGACCAAAACTGCATACAATACTCCAGATGTGGTCTCACCAGGGCCCTGTACAACTGCAGAAGGACTTCTTCGCTCTTGTACTCAAATCCTCTTGTTATGAAGGCCAACATGCCATTAGCTTTCTTCACTGCCTGCTGTACCTGCACGCTTACTTTCAGTGACTGGTGTACAAGGACACGTTGAAGTTACATTTCCCCTTTACCTAATCTGACACAATTGAGATAATAATCTGCCTCCTTATTTTTGACACCAAAGTGGATAACCTTACATTTATCTACATTATACTGCATCTGCCCACTCACTCAACCTGTCCAGGTCACCCTTCAAACTCCTAAAATCCTCTTCGCAGTTCACACTACCACCCAGCTTTGTGTCATCCGCAAACTTGCTAGTGTGACTTCCAATTCCATCATCCAAATCATTAATATATATTGTAAATAGTTGCGGCCCCAGCACCGAGCCTTGCGGCACTCCACTTGCCACTGCCTGCCATTCTGAAAAGGACCCGTTCATTCCTACTCTTTGCTTCCTGTCTGCCAACCAATTCTCTACCATGTCAATACCCTACCCCCCAATACCATGTGCTCTAGTTTTGCTCACCAACCTCCCGTGTGGTACCTTATCAAAGGCTTTCTGAAAGTCTAGATACACCACATCCACTGGCTCTCCTTCATCCATTTTATGAAATGACAACCAGCTTCAGGGTACTGCTGCTGCTCCCTGACCTCTCCACTAACTCTGTCTAGTTCTCACGGCAAGGTCTATTCTCAAGCGGCACGGTGGCGCAGCGGTAGAGTTGCTGCCTTACAGCGCCAGAGACCCTGGTTCAATCCTGACTATGGCTGCTGTCTGTACGTTCTCCCTGTGATCTCATGGGTTTTCCCCAGGTGCTCAGGTTCCTTCCCACATTCCAAAGATGTACAGGTTTGTAGATTAATAGGCTTCGGTAAGTTGTAAAATTGTCCCTCGTGTGTAGAATATTGCTAGTGTATGGGGTGATGGCTGGCTGGTCAGCGTGGACCCAATGGGCCGAGGGGTCTGTTTCCATGCTGTATCTTTAAGATCTAAAAGTCTAAAAAGCCACCAAGTCCATCGCTCTGGATGAAACTGAACCAGGCTGTGTGCAGCCTTTCTTTCATCTTTGACCCCAGGTTGGTCTTCTGATCACAAATCCTTGTTGTTGTTACCACCACCCTTGTGTGACTTTCAACTGAGTCATTCAGAGAATGAAGCTGGTTGATATAAAAGTCTTTATTAGTCAAGAGAAACAGACATTCTCTTGGAGACCCCCTTGGTAGAATCCAACTCAAAGTACATTTTTTAATTTTTAGAGATAGAGCATAGAAACAGACCCTTCGGTCCACATCGACCATCGATCACCCTTTTACACTAGTTCTGTGTTATCCCACTTTCTCATCCACTCCCTGCACACATGGGGCAATTTACCGATTAACCTACAAACCCGCACGTCTTTGGGATGTGGGAGGAAACCGGAGCACCTGGAGGAGACTCACATGATCACAGGGAGAACATGCACGCTCTCCACACAGGGGAGGTCAGGATCGAACCCAGGTCTCTGGCGCTGTGAGGCAGCAGCTCTGCCAACTGTGTCACTGGGCCACCTTTAAGATCAAAGACTACACCGGGTGATTCAATACAATTTCAATAGCTACAATTATATTGTTTACTTCAATACTTTGAGTCTGACAAAAGGTTCTATTGAATTACATATTTCAATGTAGCTGACAAGACACCACTGCATATCCCAACACCTTTGCTGGCTGGATGTAATTCATCGAGATGGTTTAAAAGCATCTTTGCACAGGGAATCTAGACATGCAATATTAGTGGTGTGAGGGCAGACTCTGGAATACGGAAACACCCTGTTATACACAGACAGGCGAATATGTCTCTGATCATGTATGACAATTCTATTGACCAAGTGGCAAATTAGTCTGGACTGGAAGCTTCCCTCATCTCCCTCGCTATGCTGGGAAATAACTTAATATGAATATTCTGGTTTGATGAAGGCCAATTAACACAGTCTGAAGAAGGGTCCCGACACAAAGAGAATTAGATAGAGCTCTTAGGGCTAGTGGAATCAAGGGGTATGGGGAGAAGGCAGGAACGGGGTACTGATTGTGGATGATCAGCCATGATCACATTGAATGGCAGTGCTGGCTCGAAGGGCCGAATGATCTACTCCTGCACCTATTGTCTATGTATCTATGTAAAACGTCACTTATCCATGTTCTCCAGAGATGCTGTCTGACCCGCTGAGTTACTGACTATGGGTACTGCCTGTGGAGTTTGTACATTCTCCCTGTGACCATGTGGGTTTCCTCCGGGTGCTCTGGTTTTCTCCCACACTCCAAAGACAGGCAGGTTTGTAGGTTAATTGGCTTCTGTAAATTGTCCCTAGTGTGTCGGGTAGAACTAGTGTATGGGTGATTGCTGGTTGGCACGGACTCAGTGAGCCAAAGGGTCTATTTCCATGCTGAATCTCTGAACCAAACTAAACTAAACTAAAGAACAGACAGCCTTTTGCAATGTTCAATGTACAATTTAGAGATACAGAATGGAAATAGTCCCTTCAGCCCACCAAGTCCACACCAACCATCAATCACCCGTACACACCAGTTCTATGTTATCCCACTCTCTCATCCACTCCCTGCACACCAGGTGCAATGTACAGAGGTCAATTAACCTACAAACCCACACCCACACGTATTTTGTAATAATGGCTGCCAATTCCACATCATTTTATAATCCCTGAAAAATCCTAACACACCTTAAAAACCATGTACCGATCAGAAAGTAAATGCATTCAAAATCAGCTGGTAAAGGAGGCATTTGGCCCATCCATCCCTTTGATTTACCAATTAAAATCATTATATCCCTGGGGTGTTGTGCACTGTTTCACCTCTTCACTAACATACTTAAATACCGTTTAAACATTTTTCTTGCATGTCTTTCCATCATCCATACACGTAGTGCAATCAACACTGTAACAAATCCCTGCCTGAAATCCTCTTCACTCTCCTTACAGAAGTATAATTATTTTACTTAATTGACTTAAATCAGAACAATACTGTTTTCTACCCAGGTAGCCCTAAGCCAGTTGAATCTTTATCTTGGCTACGAGCTAACAAACATATTTGGGTAAGTATTAATACCAAATTAAAAGGTTTAGACAAGGATTTGACTGTGGTGAAGATCCTAATGATGATAGCAAGATTAGCTTTGAATACAGGCCAACTCAAGTATGGAGGACTTAAACACTGCCTACTGCATCTAAAGGCATGCTACAGTTCAACGCTTATTTCACAATAGCAATTACAGTTCCAGACATTAAGTTCACTGGTAGAGTTAGCTTTCCACAATGCAAAATCATTATATTCTATACATATGTTTTTTAATTGATTTACTTTTGCTTGAAACAAGAGCAGCCTCTTATTAACTATCGTCACATATTTTTGTTCTGTCTTTATTTTTGGTTGAAATATTGTTAGCAGGAAGAGCCATCAATCTTCATACGGTCCTATTCAACAGGTTTTTCCAATCAAATCAATCACAGGGCAGACATGGATTGTCCCATCTGTCTTGGAGAGGGCTGAAAGTGGATTGTTAACTCCCAGTGCTAGCTGCATCATCTCAATAAGAGACAATTTATCTTGTGAGACGCAATAATGTAACACTAATAGGCCATTCTGCATTCCAAACCAATTTTTAGTAAATGAGCTAATCTGAAAACATACAGCAGAACAAGATATACTTCACTACACACATACAATAGCTGTCATCTGTATAAAGCTGCACAACAGAAACCCCCTCCACTTCATTTTTTAAATGAAAAGCATTCTATTGATTAACCAGAATTGTAGTGATTTATTCCTTCACCATTGCTTAAGAGCTGGTTATTATCAGTATGTGTGTATCTCCTGTTATGGACGTCACCTTATCTTATCTTCAGAATGAACATAACCATCCAGCAATGGAAAGATCACACACTAAATATATAGTTTAGTTTAGTTAATTTAGTTTAGAGATACAGCATGGAAACAGGCCCTTCGGCCCACCGAGTCCACGCCGACCAGCGATCACCTTGTACACTCGCACTATACTACACACTAGGTACAATTTACAATTTTTACTAAAGCCAATTAACCTACAAACCCGCATGTCTTTGGAATGTGGGAGGAAATTGGAGCACCCGGAGAAAACCCACGCGGTCATAGGTCATACGTACAAACTCCGTGCAGACAGAACCCATAGTCAGGATCGAATCTGGGTCTCTGGCGCGGTAAGGCAGCAGTTCTACCACTGTGCCACTGTGCTGCCCTTGCTAAATGCATACATTGCATACACACAGAGACTAACACTGAAGTCGCTGAAGAATGCACAAACCAAATACACCAGAAATACATATGAACACATGGACAATCATGATACATAAAAACACACAGAGACCAAAGATATCCCTAGCATAAGAGCATACAGGCAAAGTAAATACTATACTAAATACACCAGAAAACATATTACACATAGTCATAGAGTTTTACAGCGTGGAAACAGGCCCTTCAGCCCAACTTGCCCATGCCGACCAACATGCCCCATCTACAGTATACCAGTCCCGCCTGCCTACGTTTGGCCCATATTCCTCGAGTCACGTTCTATCCCTGTACCTGTCTAAATGTTGCTTAACTGTTACGATAGTACCTGTCTTTCCTGAAAACATACAAAGGATATATCTATAGACATATATATGGTTGTTGCTGGACTATTGGCGTCAAAAGGTGACTTTGAATCTCATTCATCAATTTAAATAAACATTTATGCTAGTGTCAGTATTGATGATCATGAAACTACCAAATAATCTGGTTTATTCATGCCCTTCGGTGGGAGAGGGGGGAACGCCATTGTTGCCTGGTCTTCTTGTGGATTCCTCTTGTTCTGATGTACATGCTGGCCTGCAGATGTCAGGAAGAATTTGCATTTAGGTAGCAGTTATCTCAACTATAGGACACCACAAAGTTAACAAAGTATAACAACATTTAAAAGACATTTGGACAGGTAGACAATAGACAATAGGTGCAGGAGTAGGCCATTGGGCCCTTCGAGCCAGCACCGCCAGGTACATGGATAGGTAAGGTTTAGAGGGAAATGGGCTAAATGCATGCAGGTGGGACATGGCCACTCTCATCTGCCAACCCCACGACCCCTGGCAGCACGTTCCAGGCACCTACCACCCTCTGTGTACAAAACTTGTCTCTTTCAACTCTTTTAAACTTTGTCCTTGCCCCTTTTGCTATAAGGCTATGCCTTCCAGTCTTTGATATTTTCACTCTGGGGAAAAAAGGTTCTGACTGTCTACCGTATCTATGCCTCTTATTATTTCAAATACCTCTATCGGGTCCTCCCTCAACCACCAGCATTCCAGCGAAAACAGTCCAAGTTTGTCCAACCTCTCTTTATAGCTAACTAGACCGTGGACCCATTGGGCCCAAACCTCTCCTGCATTGGGGCAGCACCCTCTCTGGTAAACCTCTTCTGAACCCTGTAAACCTCCTCTGTGGCCATTTTATGCCATATAGTTTCTGATACATTGCATTCAGAAAGTATTCAGACCCTTTCACTTTTTCCACATTTTGCTACGTTACAGCCTTATTTTAAAATGGATTAAATTCATTTTTTTAATCACCAATCTACACACAATACCCCATAATAAAAAAATGAAAACATGTGTTTAGAAACCTTCGGTTTCCTCCCACACTCCAAAGACGTACAGGTTTGTAGGTTAATTGGCTTCAGTAAAATTATATATTCTCCCTAGTGTGTGTAGGATAGTGTTAAAGCATGGGGATTGCTGGTCGGCGCGGATCCGGTGGGCCGAAGGGCCTGTTTCCGTGCTGTATCTCTAAACTAAACTAAAACCAAGCCATAAATTACCTGTTGAATCAAAAGTCAAGGCAAATGATATGAAACACAAAGATAGACACAGAGTGCTGGAGTAACTCAGCAGGTCAGGCAGCATCTCCGGAGAAAAAGGATGGGTGACGTTCAAGTCGGGACCCTTCTTCGGACCGAAAGTAGGGGGTGGGGGATGGGGGAGGGGGTGAAGAACTGGAGGTGACAATAGACTAGGACCAATCAAGGCCAGCAACAAACAACCACAAGTAGAGAAGTGCCCTGGTTGGCCCATTGTTGGCTGGGGAAGGTGTGAACGCGAGAGGGATACAATATGGTGAACTGTGGGACTGGTTAAATGGCCAGGGTGGAGGGAGGTGGCGAGGGGGGAGGGGAGTGTTAGTAGAAGTTATTTAAAAATAGAGATTTCAACGTTCAAGGTTGTCAGCTACCCAAGGTTGTAAGCTACCCAAAGTTGTAAGCTACCCAAGGTTGTAAGCTACCCAAGCAAAATATGAGGTGCTGTTCCTCCAATTTGTGTTTGGCCTCATTCTGTCAATGGAAGAGGCCCAGGACAGAAAGGTCAGTGTGGGAATGGGACGGGGAGTTGGAATGGTTGGCAACAAAGAGATCCAGTGGGCCTCGGCGGACCGAGCGTAGGTGTTCAGCAAAACAGTTGCCGAGTCCACGGTTGGCCTCGCCGACGAATATTCGAGTTGGAGCAAACGACTTTGTTTGTACCTGAAAGACATTAACCGTTTAAATTTGCACGCTCAGCAATTGTTTTTAATGCATGCATTCAACCATAACGTACATTTATGCAACACCTTTGAAACGGTAAAACATCCAAGCAATGAACAGCATTATCAATGATATCCATCTTACCTGAGGTTAAATGCCTGCTCTTAGGTAAAGAAGCCTTCTATCATACCATCATTTTAATGATTACCATCTTCTACACCCCTCTCCACCAGCCACAATACATTACTCCATGCCCAAGGTATGAGTCACATGGCAACCAGACGTGGTAGCAAAAGAATTGTTACCTGTGACCCAGTTTGCGGCACAGATAAACAAGAGGTGATACCAAGGCACAGACAAGTGAGACAATCCCAGACAAAAATAAATTGTTGCTCATGCAATGTTTACGATGTGGATATAGTGAGGTTCATAGCGCAACTCAGAGAACTTGTGCAGTTCCAGACATAAAAAGTTCCTGTTCTCTTTGAGTAGTTCTCAGTTTTTTAGTTTAGTTTAGTTTAGTTTAGTTTAGAGATACACCGCGGAAACAAGCCCTTCGGCCCACCGAGTCCGCACCGATCAGCGATCACCGTACACAAGCACGATCCTACAAAGTAGGGACAATTTACAATTTTTAACAAAGCCAATTAACCTACAAACCCGCACGTCTTTGGAGTGTGGGAGGAAACTGGAGCACCCGGGGAGAACATAAAAACTACATACAGACAGCACCCATCGTCAGGATCGAACCCGGGTCTCTGGCGCTGTAAAGGGTACTATAAAGGCCCAGTTACGCGATTTGTAAAGCAACTGCCGGCGACTGTCAAAGTCGTAGCAGATCGCCAAAATGTTCTTTTACCCGACGACAATGACCACGACAATGCCGAGTCAGGTCGATACAAGTCACTTTTTTTGTGAAACTAGCACCTGGCTAAGAGATTACACCGCCTTCAGAAACATCGCAAAATTCCCACGCTTACCTGACCGCCAAACTGTCGCCTCCAATCTACCTGTCAAATGGCCTGACGGTAAATAAATCGGTTAAACTAAACTATCTTCTGATATCTTCAAATGCCTTTTCTTAATTTAATATTACATGCTTCTAAATGCATCTGCGACAACCTAGCAAACCTGAGAACAGCATGCGACAGCGCCCGCAATAAGCTACGATACCTGGCGACAAGCCAGCTGTCGCCGAGAAATTTCTATCTGGAATTTTTTTCAGCGACGCGCCAAGATCCGTTACGATTCATTGAAGACCCCTCACGATCATACACGCGACATCCCGGCGAACGTTTGGTGACAGCCTAGTCACCGGCAGTTGCCTTAAAATCGCCTAATTGGGACAGGCCCTTAAGGCAGTAGCTCTACCACTGTGTCACCATGCACCCCACCCCCCTAACAAGTTATGTTCAAGATATAATGATGCTGACATAGTGCGCAATATGGGTGAAAAAGATCAGTCTGAAGAAGGGTCTCGACCAGAATCGTCACCCATTCCTTCTCTCCAGAGATGCTGCCTGACCCGCTGAGTTACTCCAGCATTTTGTGTACCGGAGGTGAAAGGGAGGAGAATGGATTATCCACTTCAATGTGGTGCGTGGGTGGTGATACTGAGGTCTGCTGGAAGCAAATATGATCAAATCAGAATGGAGAAACAAAGTACTACAGATGCTGCATAATTCACAAAACCCCACCTGGACTCACACCTATATCTCAAAAGGTCACAAAGTGCTAGCGTTATTCAGCAGGTCAGGCAACACGGAAACTGGCTCTTTGGCCTAGCTTGTCCATGCCAACTAAGATACCCCATCTACGCTAGGCCACCTGCCCCTGTTTGGCCCATACCCGTCGAAACTTTTTCTATCCTTGTCCGAATGTCTTTCAAATATTGGTATAGTACCTGCCTCAACTATTTCCTCAGGCAGCTCGTTCCATACGCCCACCACCCTCTGTGTGAAAAAGTTGCCTCGCAGGTCCCCTCTCACCTTAAACCGATGTCCTCCATTTCATGATTCTCACGCTCTGGATAAAGGACTCTAAGCATTCACCACATCTATTACCCTCCGAATTTTATACACCTCTGTAAGATCATCCCTCAGCCTCCTGCGCTCCAAGGAAAAATGCCCTAGCCTGCCCACCCTCTCCCCAGAGCTCAGGCCCTCGAGTCCTGGCGACGTTCTCGTAAATCTTTTGATAGCTCGCACGTCTCACCCCGATGAAGGTTCCGCTGCAAACATTGAAGGAATGGTGCACAACACTTGGTGGAACTCTGCCTTGTCTTTCTCGCGGTATCAGTCCCTACTACATCCTATGATCTTGACCTTTTTGTTCATATTCCCGAAGAAATTTTGAACATCTGAAAGAATTTTTTAAGGCGGTTGCTGGCTGCTGCTGCTGTGTGGGCGTGTGAAAGGAATGAAAAATAAAGGGACAGTTAGTGCCTGTGGTAAAATATTGTGCGGACATGCTTAAAATATGAATGACATTGCGGGCATTGAATGGCAGCCCAACGGCACTGCACAGTGGTGTCCCCAACATTCATGCCTCTGTTTCCCACTCACAAAGTGTCCTGAACCCAACTCCCTATGACTTGTAGCAACATAAAGCAGTTCACACGGAACCAGAGACGCCCTTTCATTCTCTGTAGCATTCCTGTCTGGGGAGGTGTCGGCACATTTTGCTGCTGTCTATGCATGAATACAATCGGGTTGCCTGCCCTTCAGCCTGGAGAAGATAGACACAAAGTGCTGGAGTAACTCAGCGGGTTTGGGCAGCCATCTCTGGAGAAAAGGAATCGGTGACGCTTCGGGACGGAACCCTTCTTCAGGCCTTCAGCCTCGCATTTAAAAAGGCGGTTCCAACACACAGGAACGAGAGAGGCTGCAGAGAGTGGTGGACCCAACCCGGTCCATCACCGCCACAGCCCTCCCCTCCATTGAATCCATCCACACGAGGAACTGCCTCAAGATGGCGGCAGCTATCATCAAAACATCCCCAACATTTGGACCATGCCCTCGTCCCACTGCCACCATCGGGCAGGAGGTGCAGAAGCATGAAGTCCCACACTGACAGGTTCAGGAACAATTACTTTCCTATAACTATCAGGTTCTTGAATTGACCTGCCTGACTCGCTGAGTTACTCCAGCATTTTGTGATACCTTCGATTTGTACCAGCATCTGCAGTTATTTTCCTGTCCAACTCTAATCCTACCTCAACAATGGAACTCTCTCGCACATCTTTTGCTCTGCCACAGGCTTCTGTTTCCAATTATGTTTCTTCCACCAATGTCTTCTTTTTTGCACAGCCAGTTTTCTTTTAAAAGTTTTGTGTGAAATTTATGTAAAATATATTTGTAATTTATTTTGCGTGTTATCTGAGTTAATGTATCCATAATTCTGTTGCAAGCAAGATTTTCATTGTATTGTACCTCACTGTACTTGTGCCTAGAACAATTAGTTTGGTTTAGTTTGGTTTGGTTTGGTTTGGTTTGGTTTGGTTTGGTTTGGTTTGGTTTGGTTTGGTTTAGTTTAGTTTGGTTTAGTTTGGTTTAGTTTAGTTTAGTTTAGTTTGGTTTGGTTTGGTTTGGTTTGGTTTAGTTAAGTTTAGATAGACACAAAGTGCTGAAGTAACTCAGCCAGTCAGGTAGCATCTCTGGAGAGAAAGGATGGGTGACATTTTGGGTCAGGACCATTTGACAGATTCAGGTCAATGGAAGGGGATTTAGTTGAGCTTAGTTTAGTTTAGTTTAGTTTATAACTGTCATGTGTTCTGAGATACAGTGAAAAGCTTTTTTGTTGCGTGCTATTTAGTCAGTGAAAAGGCTATACATGCTTACTATCAAGCTGTCCACAGTGTGTAGATACAGGATAAGGGGAATAACGTTTAATACAAGATAAAGTTCAGCAAAGTCCAATTAAAGATAGTCTGAAGGTCTCCAATGGACTAGATGGGAGGTCAGGATCAGTCTCTATTGTTGATAGGACAGTTCAGATGCCTGATAACAGCTGGGAAGAAACTGTCACTGAATCTGGTGGTTTGCGTTTTCACACCTCTGTACCTCTTGTCCGATGGGAGAGGGAAGACGAGGGAGTGAGCAAGGTGGGACTGGTCCTTGATTATGCTGGTGGCCTTGCCGTGCAGGCAGCGTGAGGTGTAGATGGTGTCGATGGAAGAGGGGCTGGTTTGTGCGATTGTCTGGGCTGCGTCCACAGCTCTCTGCAATTCCTTGCGGTCTGGGTTGGAGTTGCTCCCAAGCTAAACTCGATTTGGCTTGACTTGTTATAGTCGGGGAAAGAAAGTTGGTCAAGATAGATTGTCTCGATGTGTACCTGACCATCATGCATCAGGGGCACAGAGAAACCCATTTAAGCAGCAGGAAGAGTGAGTCAATTCACAAACTACCCAATTGCACACCCTATCTAATCTTCAGTAATACAAGAATGCACACCACAATAACCGAGAAGGTCAAATTCCATTTTTATTGTAGTGTAATTGTAAAACATTTTTTCATCTATGTTTAGAAGAGTGAAATCACAGCTCGATCGTGCTTTATTTAGAGTTTGCTTTGCGTGACTTAATAGATCAAATTCTGTGTTATAGATCAAATTAATTACAGTTTGGACCTGTAATGCAGGGATCACAATCACTTTCCGAAGGCAATATGGACAATTGCACAGAAGTTATGTTAAGCCTATATAAATATTGGCACAGTATCTCTGCAGTAGAGTTGCTGCCTTGGTCCTGTGGGTGCTGTCTGTACGGAGTTTGCACGTTCTGCCCGTGACCGCGGGTGTTTTCTCCGAGTGCTCCGGTTTCCTCCCACACACCAGCGAGATACGGAATTGTAGGATAATTGGCTTCTGTAAAACTGTAACGTTTCCCTAGTGTGTGTAGGATAGTGTTAGCGTGCGGAGACCACTGGTCGGCGCGGACTCGGTGGGCTGAGGCGCTGTATTTCTAAACTAAACTAAACTAAATTGCCAATTAAATCTCAATGGGAATAAATAGGTTAAATGCACAGCATATTTTACCCAGAGCAGACGAATCAAGAACCGAAGCACGTAGATTTAAGGTGAGAAGGAAATGATTTAATAGGAAAATGAGGAGCAACATTTTTTTACACAAAGGGTGGTGGGTGTATGGAACAAGCTGCCGGAGGATGTGGTCGAGCCAGCTACTATCACCATTTAAAAAAAACATTTGGACAGGTACTTGGTTAACGATACTTTATTGTCACATGTACATGGTACAGTGAAATTCTTTGTTCTGCATACAACACACAAGCATGCAAACAGTGAACAGTGAATAAAGGGAGCTGACAAAGGTACAAAGTATTTATTATAATCCCGATTGTCCCTCTTTGTTCTCTGCCGCCCTCCCACGCCGAGTCTCTCGTTGTTCATGTCATAAGATCATAAGTGATAGGAGTAGAATTAGGCCATTCGGCCCATCAAGGCTACCCCGCCATTCAATCATGGCTGA
Source organism: Rhinoraja longicauda (assembly GCF_053455715.1). NCBI lineage: Eukaryota > Metazoa > Chordata > Chondrichthyes > Rajiformes > Arhynchobatidae > Rhinoraja > Rhinoraja longicauda. The sequence continues at coordinate 13,021,313 of NC_135974.1, forward strand.
TCTATCTCTCCCCCCTAACTCCATTCTCCCCATAACCGCTGACGCCCATACTGATCAAGAATCTATCCATCTCTGCCTTAAAAATATTCATGGATTTGGCCTCCGCAGCCGTCTGTGGCAAAGAATTCCACTGATTCACCATCCTCTGACAAAAGAAATTCCTTCTAATCTCCTTCCCAAAGGGTCGCCCTTTAATTCTGAGGCTATGACCTCTAGTTCTAGACTCTTCCACTAGTGGAAACATCCTCTCCACATCCATTCTATCTCAGCCTTTCACTACTCGGTACGTTTCAATGCGGTCCCCCCCCCCCTCATTCTCGGCGCCGCGTCCTTGACCGACCGCCGGGACTCACGGGGGCGACGGCCTTCCTTGCCTGGCCGCCAGGCTCATCCTCGATCTCGGCGGTACCTTTGGCCACCGGGCTCGTCCTCGTTCTCTGTGGCCACCGGCTGAGTCCGGTCTAACGCGGGCAGGCGGGACTAGTACCGATGGGGCACGTTGGTCAGCATGGGCCAGTCGGGCTGGGGGGTGGGGGGGCATGTTTCCACGCCGTATGACTCTACGGGGAAAACTGCATGTAATTGTTGTCCTTCCGCTGTCGATTGGGTGGCAAGATCTTGGAGCTGGGCGCACAGGAGACTTTCTAGAAATGACATCAAAGATATCAGTCCTGTAGAGAGACTGCAATTTTTCTGCTTGAAGCAACCACAATTAATGGGAGGATTTAATAGAGACATTCAGCATCTTGAAAGTGTAATTAAGAAACTTTCTGTGCTGGGAGTATTCAGAGAATGCAGATTTAAAGGTAATTGATGACAGGACGAGTGGGGAGGTGTTTTTTAAGCGCAGATACATGCGCTCCACTGAAGCATGTTGCCTGCAAGGGATTGAATAGCGGGACTGATCTTCTGTACCTCCGAGATGACTGCTTGTCCGTGCCCCAAACTACAGCATGGTCTTGTTTGACTTCAGCTGCGACCTTGGCTCTCTGTACATCAGTTGGGTAGTGGCCAATGCACCAGAGTGTAGCGTCTCTCTCAATGGAGATCAGCTGCTCTGATAGAATGGCTTTGACAGCCGACGGGGCTCTGACCCTTCCCCTCCCCCCTCACTCCCTGCCCTCCCCCCCCTCCCTCCCTCCCCCTCCTCCACCTCCCCATCATAAATGGAACCTGTTTCATTGGAATCTTTGGCATTTGTAAATATTCACTTGTAAATGGCCAAAAATGAAAAATATAAAAATAATTGAAACTCAACTGATTTAAAGCACAGAAACAAACATATAAAAACTGCCTTAATTCAATCAAAGGCTATTTACATTGTGCCTGTAGAAGGGTTCGGACCTGCAGCGTCACCTGTCCATGTTCTGCAGCACTATTTAACTTTTGTTATGGCAGTCAACTTTAGTTTAGTTTAGTGATACAACGTGGAAACAGGCCCTTCGGCCTACTGTGTCCACAATGACCAGCAATCGGGGCGGCACGGTGGGAGAGAGGTAGAGTTGCTGTCTTTCAGCACCAGAGACCCGGGTTCAATCCTGACTGTGGGTGCTGTCTGTAAAGAGTTTGTATGTTCTCGCCGTGTCCGCGTGGGTTTTCTCCGGGTGCTCCGGTTTCCTCCCACACTCCAAAGACGTACAGGTTCGTAGGTTAATTGGCTTCGGTAAAAATAGTCAATCCTCCCTAAAGTGTAGCAGGATAGTGCTAGTGTACGGTGATCGCTGGTTGAAATGGACTCGGTGTGCCGAAGGGCCTGTTTCCATGCTATATCTCTATACTAAAAGCTAAGCGATCACCCCGTACACTAGCACTGCCCTACACACTAGGGACAACTTACAATTTACAGGGGGTCAATCAACCTATAAACCTGTAGGTCTTTGGAGTATGGCAGGAAACCGGAGCACCTGGAGAAAACCCACGAGGTCACGGGGAGAACGTACTAACTGTGTACAGCCAGCACCCGAGGCCTGGATCGAACCCGGGTCTCTGGAGCTGTAAGGCGGCGACTCGACTGCCATACCACTGTGCAGCCCCTCCAACCTCACTGCGTTGTTCCCAACACTTGAGAAATAAACATTTCGGAGCCCTTTGCAAAGTGCAGGAAGGTGGAACTGAATGGGTAATTCTTTGAAAGCACTGGTACAAGCCTGATTGACTAGTGGGGGGGGGGGGGCTTTCCCATTGCACAAATTGCTGAATTTGATTGGAATTCATAAATAATGTTGTTCATGGTTAATAAGCAAATGTAAATGAACGGGGGTGAAATTTGAATAGGTGAATCTTGCCGTGACCCTGTTCTCAATAAAATAATGACAGGCAGGGAGGATTAAGCATATTAAACCCAGCTGAATGTCTTGTATCAGAGAGCATGTCGAAAGCTATCTTTTCTGAGTGCTATTTTGATTTATGTCGAACTCCCAAATTATGATTTTCATTGTGAACTTTGGTCTGTGCAGTCTGACCGCACAAGTCGTCTATTGCTCAGAAACTTCCCCCGCCCCCAACACCCCACCCCCCCCCCCCCCCACCCCCTCTCACCCCATCCCGGGGATTTAATCTGCCTGGCGCCCTGCAACATAGGGAGTTAAGAGGCAGGTGAAATTTATTTCACTGGCAATCTGTGAGTTTACTAGGCATCAGTACTCCCCATCCATCATAGCCTCTCGGCTGCAGTTCGTCCCTCTACTATTGAGTTCCATCTCATTGACTTCCTATAAACACTAATGCCTACCAGTTTCAGCAGAATCATGCCCTGAATACTTCACCAGTCAGTGCACATGTACTACACACACTGCGAAGCAAAGAACTGCTGGCTGACCCCTTAAAGGAGCAGTTAATTCAAGACAATTGTCATGTGTAAACGAATAGACACAAAGTGCTGGGGTAACTTTGCTGGGCGGCATGCAAAAGCAAGCTTTTCACCGTACCTCGGAACACGTGACAATAATAAACCGAAATGTAAACCGAAACCTGAAATAAAGGAGAGGCCACCAATTGCTGGAGATGCAAAGTGCTGGAGTAACTCAGCGGGGCAGGCGACTTCTCTGGAGAAAAAGGATGGGTGACGTTTCGGGTCGAGACCCTTCTTCAGACTGAAAGTAGGAGGTGGGAGGGAAGGGGGGGGGGACAGGAGAAAAGACCAGGACCAATCAAGGCCGGCCACAAATGACCTCAGATAGGCCATGCCTGGTAGGTCCATCGTTGGCCAGGGAAGGTGTGATCTCAAATGTGGAGAACCGTGGAATCGGTAAAACGACTAGGGTGGAGGAAGGGGGCAAGGGAGGAGGGGGCAGAGGAGTATAAGTAGAAGTTACTTATAATTAGAGAATTCAATGTTCATACTGCTGGGTTGTAAGCTCTCTCAACACCAGGGGCAATTTTTGGGGGATGTGGAAGGAAACCGGAGCACCCGGAGGAAACCCACGTGGCCACAGGGAGAACATGCAGACTCCACGCTGGTGTGTACCAGACAACAACTGAGGTCAGGATCAAAGCCGGGTCTCTATCCTACACACCAGGGACAACTTACAGAAGCCAATTCACCCGCAAACCTGCACATCTTTGGGTTGTGGGAGGAAACATCCGGAACATCCGGAAAAACGCACACGGTCACAGGGAGAACGTACAAACTCCATACGGACAGCACCTGTGGTCAGGATCAAACCGGGGTCTCTGGCGCGGTGAGGCAGCAACTCTACCGCTGCGCCACCGTGCCGCAGGTATTCCAGAATATTATGGTGCAGATCTACGGAAGTTAAGAAAGTTAAGATCACCCTCCCCGATCTCAACTGTGCCACACTCAGAGTCAACACAGGCCTCAAAAGAGAGAAAGAATTGGTGAGTCGTTTGTCACCAGAAATCAAATTAATGGACATCGGGGACTTGATTTTGGAGGACTGCTCTGTGTACTAAATAGAAAGTCAGGAGATTTGCTGAAATGATAAATGGATGTAATTATTTTAAATACTGCTTGAAATAGCATATATTCTGTTTTCATTACCCCATTAAGGAAAGTGTCTCACCATCATTGTGACTTTTAAAAACCCATTACAAAATATGAGGATTAACTATAATGTCCATTCTCCATTTAATTCTGTTGAATTTCTTTTTCTAGGAGCTAATGCCAGAGACTCGACTGAAGGGACCAGTTTGGGGGAATTGCTTAGTCAAACAGTGCAGTTGGTTGGTTTAACATCATTATAGTTTGAATCATTAGCTTGGGTGTTCATTCATTCTTGCATCAAAACATCTGCTTACCTTCCTGACTAGTGCCCAAGGTATCACAAAATGCTGGAGTAACTCAGCATCTCAGGAGAGAGGGAATGGGCGACGTTTCGGGTCGAGAGCCTTCTTCAGACTGATCCAGAAGGGTCTCGACCCGAAACGTCACCCATTCCTTCTCTCCAGCATTTTGTGATACCTTTGATTTGTACCAGCATCTGCAGTTATTTTCCTGACTAGTGCCCAACATCACCTCCTCCCTCTGCTTCAACAATGGTCATCATGTTTGCCAAGGTCTACTATATCTCCTGGTTGTTAACCTTTTTTTTAACTCCCCTTCCCATCACCACACTGACCTTTCTTGCCCTGGGCCTCCTCCATTGCCAGAGTGAGGCCACATGCCAACTGGATGAACAGCACCTGATATTCCACTAGGGTAGCTTACACCCCAATGGTACGAACATTGAATTCTCCAGTTATAGGTCATTTCTACACGCACCTCCCTTTCCTCTCCCCTTTATCCCCTCAATACTCCCCCTCCTTTACTTCCGACCTACCCCAGCCCCTTCCCCTGCACCCTAGCTGAGCCTGCACTGGTTTCTCCCCACCCCACCCAAAAAAAAATCTTCAACAAGCTTTACAGTTCGCAACCATGTCCTTCTTTTGGGCTCACGTCTGTTTCTATCTCTATCCTCTGTCCAACAATCAGCCTATCAAGGAACTCCCTCGCCTCAGGTGATCTGCTGCCAGCCACGATTCATCCAGCCTCCTCTTCTCTCACAGTTTTTTCTTATCGCCACCCCCCCCTCTCCCCCGCAATCAGACCCTGAAGAAGGGTCCCGATCCGAAAAGGCACCCATCTAGTTTCTGCCTGACCCACTGAGTTACTCCAGCATTTTGTGTCTATACATGGACATGATTTGTTTGGAGAACCAGATCTCTACTCTTGAATTCCCTCACTCTGCCTCACTTCCTTTCTCTCCCTCCTCCTTCCAGGCTTTCCTTAAGAGCAGTATGAGGTCTATTGGTAGTAAAATCTGAGGAGGCTGATAAAATCTGAAGAAGCGGCACAGTGGCGCAGCGGTAGAGTTGCTGCCTTGCAGCGGGTTCGATCCCGACTACAGGCGCTGTCTGTACGGAGTTTGTACGTTCTCCCTGTGACCGCGTGGGTTTTCTCCGGGTGCTCCTGTTTCCTCCCACATCCCAAAGATGTGCAGGTTTGTAGGTTAATTGGTCCTCTGTAAATTGCCCCTAGTGTGCAGGATAGAACTAGTGTAGATGGACGAACAATGGTCAGCATGGATTCGGTGGGCTGAAGGGCTTGTTTCCACTCTGTATCTCTAAACTAAAACCTGCAGTGAAAATCAGAAGCAACCTATCACTGGAACTGGGAACTCAGTAGAGTTCTGGTGAAAGGCCACTCCCCTGAAATATTTATTTTGATTTATTTTGATATTTGATCAAACGTTTTATTTTTTATATTTATTGTATTCCTACCTCTGCTGCCTAGATTTTGCAGGAATCTGAGAGGTAACTTTTTCACACAAACGGTGGTGGGTATATGGAAGGAGGTAGTTGAGGGAGGGACTATCACAACGTTTATGAAGCAATTGGGCAGGTACACGGATCAGACAGGTTTAGAGGGATATGGGCCAAATGCAGGCAAGTAGGGCTCGTGTAATTGGGGCATGTTGGTCGCTGCGGGCAGGTTGGGCCGAAGGGCCTGTTTCCATGCTGTATGCCTATGACTCAATGTCTCAACGACTCTATGACCTCTGGGTGTCTTCTACTTTTATTTCAGATTCCAACAGCGTCGAGTTATTCTTTTGAGTTATCTTCCCACACACAGACCTACATTGACCCAGAACATTAATATAGATTATCCAACCCTTAACAGTTTGCTGCTTACAGTAGCAACGTTTAAAAGACATTTGGACAGGTGCATGGATAGGAAAGGAGTAGGGGGATATCGGGTGATTGTAGTGTGGGTGAAAACAAAGTGCTGGAGTAACTCAGCAGGTCAGGCAGCATCCCCAGAGTCAAGTACCCAGGTTCGATCCTGAACTCGGGTGCTGTCTGTGTGGAGTTTCCTCGTTCTTCCTGTGATCGCATGGGTTTCCTTCAGGCGCTCCAGTTTCCCCCCATATCCTGAAAATGTGCGGGTTGGTAGGATAATTGCTCTGTTTTACATTTCCCCTAACGCATGGGAGTGGATGAGTAAGTGGAATAACAGAACTAGTGTGAACGGCTGATCGATGGTCGGCGTGGACATGGTAGGCTGAACAGCCTGTTTCCGTGCTGCATCTCCAAACCCATCACTGGAGGACATGGATAGGTGACGCTTCAGGTTGGGACCATTCTTCAGACTGGGAGCAGCTTAGATAGGCACTTTGGTCAGCATATCATATCATATCATATCATATATATACAGCGCGGAAACAGGCCTTTTTGGCCCACCAAGTCCGCGCCGCCCAGCGATCCCCGCACATTAACACTATCCAACACCCACTATGGACAATTTTTACATTTACCCAGCCAATTAACCTACATACCTGTACGTCTTTGGAGTGTGGGAGGAAACCGAAGATCTCGGAGAAAACCCACGCAGGTCACGGGGAGAACGTACAAACTCCTTACAGTGCAGCACCCGTAGTCAGGATCGAACCTGAGTCTCCGGCGCTGCATTCGCTGTAAAGCAGCAACTCTACCGCTGCGCTACCGTGCCGCATGGATGAGTTGGATGGAAGGGTCTGTTTCTAAGCCATATAACTCCATGAATCTATCTTTATAGAGGCTTTCTATGAGCAAATATTCTGTCATGTTTTCCTGCAGAAAGACAGCAATTAAATTGCTAAAGTATATAATTGGCTGGAAAAGTATCCGCGCCCCCAAAAGGCAATATACAAATACAACTTTCTTAAAAACTGTTCTGACATTGGATCTGAGACCTGAAAGTTTAACTCTGTTTCTCATCCCACTGATGCTGCCTGACCTGCTGAGTGTTTCCACTATTTTGTGATTTTATTATCCTACAATGTACTTCTTTGCTCCTCAGGGTTTAGTCATCTATCCAATGCTTTTACTTTTATTTGATTTTGCACCTGAAAAGTGCATTGCTATATTTCACTGCTTTAAAGGCACTATATTAGTGGTCATAAGGTCATGTGATAGGTGCAGAATTAGGCAATTCGACCCATCAAGTCTACTCCGCCATTCAATCATGGCTGATCTATCTCTCCCTCCCCCCTATTCTCCAGCCTTCTCCCCATAACCCCTGACACCCATACTAATCATGAATCTATCTACCTCTGTCTTAAAAATATCCATTGACTTGGCCTCCACAGCCTTCTGTGGCCAACTGCAGACTCAAGGAACGGCAGATGCTGGAATGTTGTGCAAAATATAAACTGCTGGAGGAACTCAATGGGTGAGGTGTAGGCGTACAAATTTGTAGGTTAATTGGCTTCTGTCAACTAAGTGTAGGGAGTGTTTGAGAAAGCAGGATAACATAGAACTAGTGTGAACGGGTGAACAGTGGTTGGCATGAACTCGGTGGGCCGAAGGGCTTGTTTCCATGATGTATACCAAAAATCTAAAGTCTAAGCACATACAAAACAAAATAAATTAGTAGTGGCCAGGATTGTCCGTCTATGCTTTACACTTTAGCCTTTCAACTTTAAAGATATATCGTGGAAACAGACCCTTCTGCTGATCAAGTCCACGCCGACCAGTGATTACCTTCTACACCAGCACAATCCGTCACATTAAGGTCAATTTACAATTTACAGAAGCCAATTAACCTACAAACCTGTACGTCTTTGGAGTGTGGGATAAAACCGACACGGTCACAGGGAGAACGTACAAACTCCATGCAGACAGCACCGTGGTCAGGATCGAACCCGGTTCTCTGGTGCTGTAAGGCAGCAACTCTATTGCTGCGCCACCATGCCACACTCTATTACCTCCGTGCTATTATCTCTGTTTGGTCATTAAATGCCAGCCAACCATCCAACATTCATTGTCCAACTAATGGTCAGTAATTTGGTGCATCCTAACTTGGAGCCATAACATCAGTGCCAAACTAAACAACCCTGTTGAGAAAGTGCTGTAATTAGGCTGCTTAATTAGCCGGGCGGTCTGAGAGTTATTTTGCACCTCGCGGATGTCAAAGCCCACAGCTCTGAAACTTGGGCTTCGTGAAATAACTATTTTTTTCAAAAATGTTGAAATAAATGTGTGTTTTTTCTATATCAGAATTGCTTCTGAAAATAAATAACGGAAACTAATGCTAAGGTCAGACGTAAACTGATTTGCATTTATATAGCACCTGCCATGGCCACAAACACTTTTGAAGTGATTTCACTGTTGAAGTAAAAGATATGTGGCACAAAAATCTTCCACAAATAGCGTTCCTCCCCCAACCTTAGTTTATAAACTTTACTTTAGGTTTTAGAGATACAGCGCAGAAACAGGCCCTTCGGCCCACAGAGTCTGTGCCGACCAGCGATCAACCCGTACACTAACACTATCCCACAAAGTTGTGGCAATTTTACAATTTTTACCAAAGCCAATTAACCTACAAACCTGTATGTCTTTGGAGTGTGGGAGGAAACCAGAGAACCTGGAGGAAACCTACGCGGTCACAGAGAGAACGTACAAACTCCATATAGACAGCAGCCACAGTCAGGATCAAACCCAGGTGTCTGGTGCTGTAAGGCAGCAACTCTACCGCTGCACCACTGTGCCGCCCCTACCAGTCGCCCTACTAGTTTCATTGTCGTCCTGCTCTGTTTCACTGTTTGTATCCACTCATCATCACATTCCCCACAGCCAACAATGGACCATTGTGGGCACCACATTTCCTTGATCATCGTTGCTGGTTTTAATTTGTTCCTTTCATACCTTTCACTCATTTGTTCTTCGTACCTTTTCATACCTATAGTTTCCCTCGCCCCTGACTCAGTCTGAAGAAGGGTCTCGACCCAAAAGGTCACCCTTTCCATTTCTCCAGAGATGCTGCCTGACCCCCTGAGTTGCTCCAGCGTTTTGTGTCGATCATAAGGTGTAAACCAGCATCTGCAGTTCCTTCCTGCACAAAGAGAGGCCATCTCCTTTGCAATAATGACCAATATTCCATTCGCTTTCTTAATTCATTGCTGTTTGTGCATGAAAACTTCCCCGCAATTTGTATCTTATTTGTAAAATTTGAAATAAGCAATCACAGCTATGTTGTGAAACGCCTTAAATAGTCGCCTTAAAAAATTAAAATGCTTACAGAACTCTGAAGTGCATCCATGGTTTCATCTTAATTGCTTTCTAATCCAATTTAATATCTGTCAAATACAGTGGATTAGTGACAAAAAAAACCAGAATGTACCTCATAGCGAAGATATTTAACATACACAAAGTGGCGCAAAATGGCTGCTTTGGTTATTTTAGTCAAGTCAACCCCTTAATGATTGGTTTAATTAGTCATTTACTACATGGCTGGCAATGCATTGCATCTGTAATTAATTAATTGCGTAAAATGCAAGTTTGTGGTAATTAAGCAAGAAAACAAAAACAGGTTAGTAGCAAATGAATAAATTAATCCACCCAAAATGCTGGATGTTTGCCAGTATTATGAAATGGTTCTTTTCTTGTTATTATTGAAATGTTTGGCAGTCCTTAAATGCCGCTAAATCCTTTTCTTTCATTGCAAACAGCCCCGTACTAATGATCTTTAAAAAATAGATTGTTTGTCAGCTGATCAATCTGTTTTCCTTGAGAAAGAATGAGTGCCAGATTTTCTTTCTGAAAATACAAAAGTGAAGAATTTGATTGAGCAATTGGTTTCTGGCTGGGGAAGGGGAGTATTTGTCAAGAGGACTACAATTTGAACCACCTATGTAAGTCATTTTCTCTATGATTGAATTTATCATTTTTCAAAACTTGCCATCTTGATCTTTGTTAATTATGTGAGTCTTTGGCAATGATTGTTCATTCATATAATGTAGCGTTATCTCCAAAACATCAGCCTTATTAGGATAAGAAAATAACTGCAGATGCTGGTACAAATCGAAGGTTTTTATTCACAAAATGCTGGAGTAACTCAGCAGGTCAGGCAGCATCTCGGGAGAGAAGGAATGGGTGACGTTTTGGGTCGAGATCCTTCTTCAGACTCGTCCCGAAACGTCACCCATTCCTTCTCTCCCGAGATGCTGCCTGACCTGCTGAGTTACTCCAGCATTTTGTGAATAAGCCTCATTAGGATAATTGGCACACCGTTGATTCCCAACATCAGTGGGAAAATGCGCTTGAATTTGCCTGTATCTGCATCGCCAAGACCCACTCCCTGCTCGTCCCACTCACTACCTGCCCAATCATCCCCCACATATCCAAAATAGTATTGCTCATTTCACAAGGGTAGACAACCAGAACCTTTTCTTTTCCAAGGGTGAAGACTTCAAAGACGAGAGGGGACAGCATTGAGGTGAAAGAGCGGTGCAGTTTGAAGGAGAAGTGTGGGGCAACTTTTCTTACACGGAGACTGGTGGGTGCCTGGAACCTGCTGCCAGGGGCGGTGGTGGAAGCAGATACGACAGGGGCGTTCGAAAGGCTTTTGGATAGGCACTGAAGATAGACACAAAATGCTGGAGTAACTCAGCAGGTCAGGCAGCATCTCTGAAGAAAACGAATAGGTGGCGCTTCGGGTCGGTCGAGACCCTTCATCAGATATGGATAGGCATGTGGACATGCAGGAAACGTATGAATATGGATCACGTGGAAGCAGAGATTAGTTTAACTTGGCATCATTTTCAGCATGGACATTATGGGCCAAGGGGCCTGTTCTGTTCTGTACTAAGTTCGATGTTGTCTTTCAAACCCACACTTTCTAACCTACAGTGGGCTCCTATTTAAGCTATCTTTTGAAATTAGAATTTTCATGCTTTGTAAATCTATTATCTTTAGTTTTGTAGCTGCCCCCCCGGCAACATCAACTATTTACCCTCCCCCCACCTATACCTGCACCCGCATTTCTGTAAATCATCTTTTGCTGAGTTCAAGCATTTAATTTTGGCATCTTAAGAATCCCCGTTTCAGTTCCTTCCCTTTACCTCTCCATCTCAACACCTCTCTTTTCTTTTATACTTTTTTTCTAGACTTTCAGAGATACAGTGTGGAAACAGGCTGTTCAGCCTACCGAAACCGCGCCGACCAGCGATAGACAATAGGCAATAGACAATAGGTGCAGGAGTAAGCCATTCGGTCCTTCGAGCCAGCACCACCATTCAATGTGATCATGGCTGATCATTCTCAATCAGTACCCCGTTCCTGCCTTCTCCCCATACCCCCTGACTCCGCTATCCTTGAGCTCTATCTAGTTCTCTCTTGAATGCATTCAGAGATTTGGCCTCCACTGCCTTCTGAGGCAGTGAATTGCACAGATTTACAACTCTCTGACTGAAAATGTTTTTCCTCATCTCTGTTCTAAATAGCCTCCCCCTTATTCTTAAACTGTGGCCCCTGGTTCTGGACTCCCCCAACATTGAGAACTTGTTTCCTGCCTCTAACGTGTCCAACCCCTTAATAATCTTATATGTTTCGATAAGATCCCCTCTCATCCTTCTAAATTCCAGTCTATACAAGCCTAGCCACTCCAGTCTTTCAACATATGTCAGTCCCTCCATTCCGGGAATTAACCTAGTAAACCTACGCTGCACGTCCTCAATAGCAAGAATAACCTTCCTCGATCACCCCATACACCAGCACTATCCTACACACTAAGGACAATTTTACACATTACAGAAGCCAATAAAGTTACACCGGAGAAAACCCACCCTGTAGCAAGGAGAACGAAGCACCTGTAGTCAGGATTGAACCTGGGTCTCTGGCACTGTAAAGCAGCAACACTGCCGCTGCGCCACTGTTGCCACCCATCTTAAAGATCCCTCTTTAAGATGTTTCATTAAACACGTCTCCTTAAACCAGATTTTGGCCCGCTGAGTCCCTCCAGCACTTTGTTTTTAACACAACGTTAAACTCTCAAATCAGATTAATTTTATTTCTGCCTTCCTCACTGGCTATTGTAATATGTTCTTAGGTTCTGGGACTCAATGTTCTTCGAGTTATGGTGCGAAGGGTACAGCGACAGATTACAGGTGCATATTAAAATGGTTCCCAGCTACACCAGATAAGCCTTATATCTTACCACATAGTTAGTCAGGTGCAAGCTGCTTTAGAGTCATCAAGAGATTTGGTACAGTAAGAGGTCCTTCGGCCCACTGAGCCTGTGCCAACCTATTAATACTAATCCCTATTTATACTAATCCCACACTAATCCCGTTTTTAGGAGGCCCTGCAGAAGCCTGGGGCTCGCCTGGATCGGGCCCTGCTCCATAAGACCTAGCGCGTGGACCGGACTTTGGAACTTTGGAAATGGCGGGCAAATCTGGTGACTCTAGAAAAAAGTCACTGTGTTTTGCTCATGTGACAATAAAGCACCATTGTAACATTATAACATTGTAACAGTCCAGGTGGAATTTAAAAAGGAATACTAAAATAACTCTTACAGTAAAATATTGGGTCAAAACAATTGGTTTCAAGCATTTGAATTGTCAAGATCCAATCAAGATCTACTGACGATCAGTGATCATCTGTCCAAAGACCAGAGATTGTGGATTTCACAGGCTCTGCAATAGGGATAAATATTGACTAATATTTTGGATAAGATTCACACCCACACTCATACCTTGCTGAAGGCACCTTACACTCTAGGTTTGTGAACATGAATTAGACATTGGGATTAATTTTTAAACACTGATGAAATGTGAAGAGAGCTTCCTTGTAATCAGGTCCAATTACAATCCATATATCGCTGATTGAGTGCCATCTGCTGGAACAGGGTGAAAATTACTGGGGGAGTTATGTAAAAATAATCTTTGAAATGTTGCATACTCTTTGGTGTGGCGATCCATTCTGGTATTACAGACAGCAAAGATGATTCACAAATGATACGGGGCTTCAGCGTGGCACTGTGGTAGACCTGCTACCTTACAGCACCAGAGACCCGAGTTTGATCCTGACTACAGGTGCAGTTCGTATGGAGATTGCACCTTCTCCCTGTGACCTGCGTGGGTTTTTCCCGGGAGCTCTGGTTTCCTCACACACTCCAAAGATGTACAGGTTTGTAGGTTAATTGGCTTTGGTAAAACTGTAAATTGTCCGTAGTGTGTGTAGAATAGTGTTAATGTGTGGGGATCGCTGGTCAGAACGGACTCAGTGGGCCAAAGAGCCTGTTTCCACGCTGTATCTCTAAACTAAACTAAACAATATACTCAAGGACCACAACTCCATATTTCAGAAGACTAGAGGGCAAAAATGATGCTTTGAGTGAAAGGCACAGAGGCAAGGCTGGAAGAGCTGCTACCTCTCAGCACCAGAGGCCCAGGTTTGATCCTGACCTTGGGCACTGTCTGTATGGAGTTTGCATGTTCCAATGACGTGCGGGTTTGTAGGCCGATTCGCCCTTTGTAAATTGTTCCCAGCGTGCAGGGATTTATTTTTGGATTTAGATTTAGAGATACAGCACAGAAACAGGCCCTTTGGCCCATCGGGTCCGCGCCGCCCAGCGATCCCCGCACACTAACACTATCCTACACCCACTAGGGACAATTTTTACATTTGCCCAGCCAATTAACCTACATACCTGTACGTCTTTGGAGTGTGGGAGGAAACCGAAGATCTCGGAGAAAACCCACGCAGGTCACGGGGAGAACGTACAAACTCCGTACAGACGGCGCCCGTAGTCAGGATCGAACCTGAGTCTCCGGCGCTGCATTCGCTGTAAGGCAGCAACTCTACCGCTGCGCCACCGTGCGGCCCTATGAGACTGGATGAGAAAGAGGGATAACATAGAACTAGAGTAAATAGGTGATCGATGTTGGGCATGGACTCATGGTATCTTTCAATCATTCAATTCATTCATTCAAACAATCGGATTTCCAAGGACAATAGGTACAACGGTTGAATGACACTTGATTGTCACGTGTACCTGGGGTACAGCTAAAATTCTTTGTTTTTGCATACAATCCGGTAAAATCATACAGCATACCTCACCAAGGCGGTACCCAAAGATTCGCCACGTTTCTGACGCCGACAAAGGTACAAAAAGTTCATCGGACACCGTTGGTTTACTGTGTTTAATACAACCTCACCAACATCACACACTGCACTTATTTAAGAGAGCAAGGATATATTTATTCATTCGTGAGGTGTAGGTGTAGGTGCAGTTATTCCTTCTCTCTAAGTGCACACTGAACTGAATGGATTTGCTCATTCTTTCCAGAAGCCAATTAAGTGTCAACAACTTTGGGTCTAAAGCTACACATAAAAAGTATAAGTAGTAGCTTTTGATATTGAGACATATCATTTTTCATAACAAGAATTTGATAGTTTTAAGGTCAGATTTTTTTAACGATGGAGTTAAATTCCACAATATCTGTGTCTAGTTTTCAGTCTTATCTCTGAATTTATTAGTACTGGGCTCTCGATTGCTGGTGCCCTAACCTAATCCTTATCCTACCATACCTACAACTATTTTATACAAAATTCCAAGAGCATCTTACAAATCTAATCTGCAGGAAGGAACTGCAGATTCTGGTTTAAACCGAAGATAGACACAAAAACCTGCAGTAACTCAGCGGGTCAGACAGCATCTCCAGAGAAAAGGAATGGGTGATGTTTCAGGTCGAGACCCTTCTTCAGATCTGACCACTTGGTTTCTGTTTCCACCAGACTTCCACTACCCAAAGGACTGGCTGCCCATGGGCCCCGCCATCTCCACTGCCCCTTCCCAGCTGCCTGCTGCCCAGATTACAGCCGTTCACAAAGGCAACTCACCACGGCTTTAGTGAATTTGGATTCAGCCAGTGGAGGCAACAACAATGACTCACAAAAGGACAAAAAGTGCTGGAGTAACTCAGCCAAAGGGACCACAGTCTAAGGTCCTTCCGCCGCTGGACATTGGGGGTCAGGGTGTGGTGGAGGCACCCCCTCAAACAAGGGAAGGGATATCACCCCAGGGGTCACATGCATGCCAAGGGTGCCGGGTATAAAGATACTAGACCAAGTGGACCCGTTGGGCCCAAACCTCTCCTGCATTAGTGCAGCACCCTCTCCTCCCCCCTCTCCCCCCTCCTCCCCTCTCCCCCTCCCCCCTCTCCCCCTCTCCTTCTCCCCTCCCCTCCTCACTCTCTCCTACCCCTCCCACCCCTCCCCTCCCTCCACTCCCCCCTCCCCTTCCCCCACTGCACCTCTCTCAAACCCTCTTATCCTCCTCCCCCTCCCTCCACTCCCCCTCCCCCTCCCCTCCCCTTCCCCTCCCCCACACTCCACCCCCCTTATCCTCCCTCCCACCCCCCTCCCTCCCTAGGAGATAGATTTTAACTTTAAATTGTGAATAACTTTAATACTTTAACACCGATTCCAATGAAACTTCTTCCATTAGCACCAAAGGGA
This sequence comes from Rhinoraja longicauda, assembly GCF_053455715.1. Classification (NCBI taxonomy): domain Eukaryota; kingdom Metazoa; phylum Chordata; class Chondrichthyes; order Rajiformes; family Arhynchobatidae; genus Rhinoraja; species Rhinoraja longicauda. The sequence continues at coordinate 13,037,033 of NC_135974.1, forward strand.
TGACGGTGAGTAAGGTGGGCCTAAAATTGTCACGCTAACGTGTACCGTTTTGGCTGTAGTTCAGGAACAAACAAACAAACACGGGTTTTTGTATATAGATCACGATGAACACTCACAAAACAACACTAATGAATGTATTTATAGCCTCTGAGAATGTAGGAAGAATTTTGTGCAATGTTCTTGTTTTGTATGTATTTTTTATTCTGTTTTTTTAATTAAAAAAACCACACGTCCATCAGGCAGTGGTCAGCACGGAACATCCTGCAGGCACTGCAGGAAATGGACTTGCATCCTGTGGCGTGGTTCCCTGAGCAGACTGCCCAGCTTGTCTGGCGAAATGCCTCATCGCCAGAACTCACCAACAAGCACCAAGACCTGGCCTGGCTGGCGGAGAGGGGAGCCCTCCCAGTCACATCCTTCCTGCACCGCCGGAACCTCACGACCAGCGCACGCTGCCCACGAGATGGGTTGCTACGGAGAGGAAATGGTTGCCCACCCCTTCGCAGTGTGTGGATTTGCAAAGAGAGTCTGGAGAATGATGCAAAGGTCCTTCTCGCAGCTTATCCCAAACAACTGCGTAACAGAGGTAGACACAAAATGCTGGAGTAACTCAGCGGGAGAGGCAGCATTTTTGGAGAGAAGGAATGGGTGACGTTTCGGGTCGAGTAAAACAGAGTAAATCCGTAATAGAGGACTCTAATTTATCGAAACATAGAAAATAGGTGCAGGAGTAGGCCATTCGGTCCTTCGAGCCAGCACCGCCATTCAATATGATCATGGCTGATCATCCAATTTATGATCTAATTTATGATCAATTTATACTCTAATTCATGGACTGTTCCTCGGGACACATCTGGAGATGGACGTCGCGTTCTGCTGGAAGATCGATGAAAGACGCTCTTTGGTCTGCCCGAAACTTGCCCAGCAGAGTGAGATGTCCATCGGGGAATGTTGCCGACTGGCCCGCTCCAGACTGCAGGAGTACGTGCTGAGGGACGCACTGAAGCTCGGTGCAGCCAACGCCAAGGCTCTGTGGGGGAGGACCACAGTCTAGGGTCCTTCCGCTGCTGGGCACTGGGGGGCAGGGAGTGGTGGCGACATCCCTCATACAAGGGAAGGGATATCACCCCAGGGGCCACATGAGAGGCAAGGGTGTCAGACATAAGGATAGTTTGCAAACATTACCGAATATAGCACTAATGAACGTGTAGAGGCTTAGAATGTCAGAAAGGTTTTTGCACTGTTCTTGTTTAGTATGCATTTTTTTTCTGAATGAAGTATATGTTGGGAAATAAAACTCAGCAGGTAAGGCTAACTTCTCTGAAGAACATGGACAGGTGACCCAAAACATCACCTATCTCTGTTTTCCAGAGATGCTGCCTGACCCGCTGAGTTACTGTAGCACTTTGTATGTTTTTGTGTAAACCAGCATCTGTTTCAGGGGTTTCATGCATGAACATTACAATAGCATTTCTGAAGATCTTCCAGTGCAGGAGTCAAACCTTGCTTAAATAGGTTGGTTCTATGGAGCAAAGTGAAGGTGTGGAGAGAGATAAAGAGCGAAAAGGATTGGGAATGGAATTTCAGATGTGAAGATACTGGGGCAAAAGATACTTGTACCAATGAGAAAACAAGCAAGTGCTGGAAGAACTCAACATGTCAGACAGCATCTGCGGAGGGGAAAGAAGAGACCACATTTTGGGTTGGGAGACTTCTTCAGATCTATACCAATGATGGAGTGTAGAAACAAGGATTTTACATGATGAGTTTGGATTCTGATGGAGTTTGAAGAAGGGTCCTGACCTAAATCGTCACCTATCCATGTTCTCCAGAGATGCTTCCTGGCCCTCTGAGTTACTCCAGCACTTTGTGTCTTCCAAAGATGGAGTGAATGAATTCAGTGATGTGTTTTGTTATCCAGTTTACTTTAGTTTACTTTAGTTTACTTTAGTTTACTTTAGTTTAGTTTAGTTTAATTTAGTTTAGAGATACTGCATGGAAACAGGCCCTTTGGCCTACTAAGTCTGCACCAACTAATGATCATTCTACCCTATAAAGGTGGAGGAGGTTGGGGAGATAGGAAATGAGCCATCTGCTAATGGGAATAGCCCCTCCCTCCCTCTCTCTCTCTCTCTCTCTCTCTCTCTCTCTCTCTCTCTCTCTCTCTCTCTCTCTCTCTCTCTCTCTCTCTCTCTCTCTGACTATCTTTCACCTCTCTCCCTCTGTCTCTCCCTCTCCCTCTGTCTTTCTCTCTCCCTCTCACTGCCATTCTCTCTCTCTCTCTCTCTCTCTCTCTCTCTCTCTCTCTCTCTCTCTCTCTCTCTCTCTCTCTCTCTCTCTCTCTCTCTCTCTCTCTCTCTCCCTTTCACCTCTCTCCCTCTGTCTCTCCCTCTCTGTCTTTCTCTCTCTCTCCCTCTCTCACTACCATTCTCTCCCTCCCTCCTTCTCTCTCCCTCCCTCCCTCCCTCTCTCTCTCTCTCTCTCTCTCTCTGTCTCTGTTTCTGTCTCTATCTCTCCCTCCCTTTCTGCCTCTCCCTCTCTGTCTCTCTCTCTCTCTCTCTCTCTCTCTCTACCACTCTCTCCCTGTCCCTCTCCCCCTCATGCACTCTTTCTGTATTCTGTCTATACCTATCCAGAGCGAGATCATCAAATTTCCTCTCAACCTCTTTTGCTTGGAGCTGAACAACCTGGGGTTGTCCAGTCTAACCTGAGCTCTGAAATCCCTTATTATTCTATAATAATTCTTACTTTCTTTTAAAAAAGAGCTTTCTCGCTGAGTGAGGCCCCATTTACAGCACCACACTGTATCAGTTTAATATTAATGAGATTATTTTCAGTCCCTACTCCTCGCTTTGCACAAGTTAGATAAATCATCAAATCAAAATAACTTTGCTCTAAATTGACAGCCTTAATGAAACACCAAAGAATAACTGATGTGTCAGTTGGAAAAGCTCTCCTCCCATGCAATCAGTCGTGATGGAGTTGGGCTGGGATACAAATGCTATTGTAATTATCGAACTGCAGCAACGAAGAAGAATCTTTATTCTGCATCTAACCCATGTTTTACCCATCGTAGCAATACTTTAGCACCAGCGTGGGACAACACAAGTATTCAACCCAGACAATAATGACTCTCACCTTGACAAATGCAAATTCCCTGGAGCAAATTCATGTTAAGGTTTTGCATGAGATTCCTGCATGCTGTGGTGCAGTTGGTCGAGCTGCTATCTTACAGCGCCAGAGACCCCGGTTCGATCCTGGCCTCGGGTGCTGTCTGCTTGGAGTTTGCACGTTCTCCCCGTGGCTGCATGGGTTTCCTCCGGGTGTTCTGGGGATTTCCCCGTCCTCGAAGGATATCAATGAACCAGTTTGGCTGAAGGCACAAGAGACTGCCAATGCTGGAACCTTGAGCAGAAAAGAAACCATGAGAGGAACTCAGCGGGTCGGGCAGCATCCGTGGAAAGAAGTGGATAGACGTTGCTTTCTCCCATGTGGGTTGGTAAGTTAATTGGCCGCTGTACATTGCTCCTTGTGTGTAGGAAGTAGGAAAGTGAGATAACATAGCTAGTGTGAATGGATGATCGATGATCGTCGGGGATTCAGTAGGCAAAAGGGCCTGTTTCCATACTGCATCTCTAAACTAAACTAAACAACATCGAACAACACAGAGCAGGAACTGGCCCTTTGGCCCACAATGTCTGTGCCGAACATGATGTCAGGATAAGCCAATCTCATCTGCCTTCACGTGATCCATTTGTGTAGGGAGTGGATGAGAAAGTGGGCTAACATTGAACTAGTGTGAACAGGTGATCAATGGTCAGCGTGGACTCGGTGAGCCGAAGGACCTGTTTGCATGCTGCATCTCCAAACTAAATACCTCTTACTCAGTTGCGCTGGGTAGTGCACACCAAAGCATGCGGGGTTAAAACCTAGAGTTGTGTTAATTAATACGAAGATTAATTAGTCATCCAAAAAATGGAAAGAAACCTTCTGAATAATGAATAACCATAATCTCTTAGCATCACTCAGCAGTCAGACTGCCACCTTCCAACATGGGGTTTTTATGTTAGCGTTCAATTGCTGTCCATTTCCTTGGTACTGTACTCCTAAGGTACATTCCCTACTTCATTTACATAGTATTGCGCTAAATGCTGGTTAATTTTATAGTCAGGAACTGGGAGAATGTCATGCTTGCTGCTAAATTGGAGTCAATTTGGAGTTGGAGTTCCCTGTGAACCCACTTCTGACACCATGTACAAGCTAAGATACAATGCATCATTTTATTGAAGCACTTACATCATAGGACCTCCAGTACATTACAGCTCCGAGCTGCTACATCTACTGCCTGACGTAGGCGAGTTCTTAATATTATAAAGCACGTACTAGGCGGGACTACTACTAACAAGCACTACGATTGGCTAGCATGCAATAGCCCATCTACACTTGTCTCAGCACTTATCATATCATATCATATCATATATATACAGCCGGAAACAGGCCTTTTCGGCCCACCAAGTCCGTGCCGCCCAGCGATCCCCGTACATTAACACTATCCTACACCCACTAGGGACAATTTTTACCTTTACCCAGCCAATTAACCTACATACCTGTACATCTTTGTAGTGTGGGAGGAAACCGAAGATCTCGGAGAAAACCCACGCAGGTCACGGGGAGAACATACAAACTCCTTACAGTGCAGCACCCGTAGTCAGGATCGAACCTGAGTCTCCGGCGCTGCATTCGCTGTAAAGCAGCAACTCTACCGCTGTGCTACTGTGCCGCCCTGCACTTCAACAGAAAAAATTGCAGTTGAGAAAATAGGGAGATTATTGCAGATAACTTATGATGGTGGCCTTCCTCACCTTCACTTCTGCATGGGTCAGACTGGAATGCATGGCCTCCTGTTTAGTTTAGTTTAATTTAGTTTAGTTTAGACACAAAATGCTGGAGCAACTCAGCGGGACAGGCAGCATCTCTAGATAGAAGGAATAGGTGACGTTTGGGGTTGACACCCTTCTTCAGACAGTTTAGTTTAGTTTAGTTTAGTTTAGTTTAGTAATACAGCTCCGGAAGCAGGCCCTTCGACCCACCGAGTCCGCACCAAGCAGCGATCACCGTCTACACTAGTACTATCCTACACACCAGGGGCAAGTTATCATTTTTACCAAAGCCAATTAACCGACAAACCTGTACGTCTTTGGAGTGTGGGAAGAAACTGGAGCACCCGGGGAAAACCCAGTCGGTCACAGGGAGAACGTACAAGCTCCATACAGACAGCACACATAGTCTGGATTACACCCGGGTCTCTGGCATTGTACGGCAGCAACTCTTTTGCCTTATCAAGAATTACTCGTGTGCAGACCGCATCCTCCCCTGTTCTCACTGAGAAATGATTGGGGAATAAAGGCGACACAGTGGCGCAGCTAGTAGAGTCGCTGCCGCACAGCTCCAGAGATCCGGGTTTGATCCTTTCCTCGGGTGCTGTATTTGTGGAGTTTGCACGTTCTTCCTCGAAGGATATCAATGAACCAGTTTGGTTGTAGATGCACGAGACTGCCGATGCTGGAATCTTGAGCAGAAAATAGAGTGCTGACAGATCTCAATAGGTCAGGCAGCATCTGTGGAAGGAAATGGACAGATGCTGCTTTGGGTCTGGTCCAAAGATACTAGAGGAACAAGATGGACCACTCCATTGAAATCGCCTATACTGAAGTGTAGTACGCAAAGGAGCGTAACATCCACCATTTTAATAGGCAAAACCCGCCGTTTGCTCTGCCTCTCGCAGTGTAATTGATGTTTTGGGGGAACAGTATGTGTGATGACATCATATAAATGCAGAATATATCTCATCTATCAATTCACAGATTTTTGTTATTTTTCTTTTAAAATGTTTCTGCAAGTTTCTGCCTACTAAAATGGCGCCGTGACATATTACGTTTTTTAGGGTCGAGTGGTCTATCTTGCTCCTCTAGTATCTTTGGTCTGGTCCTTCTTTAACACTTTCAGGTACATGGATCGGATAGGCTTAGAGGGATGTGGGCCAAATGCGGAGAAAGGGGACTAGCTTAGAAGGGGCATCTTGGTCAGCATGAACGAGTTAGGCCAAAAGGCCTTTTTCTGCACTATATGACTGGAACTATAATCATAGATTTTTCTGCCAATTTTCAAAGCTTTTTGGATTTTACGCAAGCTGAAAATTCTCATAATTACTACATTCAGTTTACCGATTCGTCACGGTCGGATGTATGCTCATAGCTTCAGGCTGATTTTCCAGTGTCATTTCATCATTGGAACCAATAACGAGTACTCCTGACTGGTTAGTGTGTTTATTTGGGTAAGCTCAATGATAGACATTGAGAGGAGGTTGCCAAACGATGCCAAGGCACACATCAGCCGCAGGTTAACTAAATGACAGACAAACTGGAATGGCCAGCTCCATTTCCAATGACTCCACAGGCAAGATGCAACGTCAAACTCCAACGTTGCATAGCCTCTCACCTGAGAGCTGCTGCCTCGCTGCGCCAGAGACCCGGGCTCGATCCTAACCTCGGGTGCAGTCTGTGTGGAGTCCGCATGTTCTCCCTGTGACCGCGTGCTTTCCCTCCTGGTGCTCTGGTTTACTCCCATATCCCAAAGACGTACGGGTTTGTAGGTTAATTGACCCCTCTGTAAATTGATCCCAGTGCATTGGGAGCGGATGAGAAAGAGGGATAACAAATAAGTGGTATGAACGGATGATCAATGGTCAGCGTGGACTCGGTGGGCCGAAGAGCCCTGTTTCCATGCTGTGCCTATAATACGATACAATATATCTTTATTGTCATTGTACCCAGGGGTACAACGAGATTGGGAATGCGCCTCTCATACGATGCAATAATTTAAGTAATTAACAGCAACCCAACGAAACGAAACAATTGTAACAGTTTTTAGACAGGGTAAAGTGCAAGTTGATCTATGCATTGTGGCCATCTGGCTCAGCAGGACCGGTTCATAGCAGCTATGGCCCTGGGGTTGAAGCTGTTCCTGAGTCTGGAGGTGCGGGCGTAGAAGGCCTTGTATCGTCTGCCCGATGGAAGGAGTTCGAACAGACTGTTGCAGGGGTGTGAAGAGCCTTTGTAGATGCTGGTGGCTTTTCTGAGGCATCGTGTGTTGTAGATGCCCTCCAAGTCTGGTAGCTGTGTTCCGATGGCCCTCTGAGCTCTATGGACTACCCGCTGTAGAGCTTTCCTTTCTGCCTCCGTGCAGCTGAGGTACCACACAGGGATGCCATGCATTAGGATGCTCTCTATGGTGCAGCGGTAGAAGGTCGTCAGCAGCTGTTGGGGTAGACCAGACTTTTTCAGTGTTCTTAAGTAGAACAGTCTTTGTTGTGCCTTCTTGACCAGCGCAGCAGTGTTATTGGACCATGTTAGGTCCTCCGAAATGTGAGTGCCCAGAAACTTGAAGCTGGACACTCTCTCCACACTGTCCTCGTTGATAGAGATAAACTAGTGCTTTTAGTGGGTATCTTGCTACTGTCAATAGTCCAGTGCCCCAGGTGCCAGGAACAGGTCCATTGCCCTGGCTGCAATGCCCAAGGTGGATTGTGTCTATTGTCTGCCACCCAAGGAATGATGTGAAATGGCCAGAGATTTGTGTGCTTGGCTTTCTCTCTCTCTAGCCCTTGATGAACTGACAACAAGAAGAATTTATATATATTGTACAATGGAGATGTTGTCATAGGAAAGATGGTGTCAGGCTAGAAAGGGGTGCAGAGAAGATTCACGAGGATGTTGCCAGGACTCAAGTGCCTGAGCTGGAGGGAGAGGTTGAGCAGGCTAGGACTCTATTCCTTTGAGCGCAGGAGGATGAGGGGTGATCTTATAGAAGTGTACAAAATCATGAGAGGAATAGATCGGGTAAACGAACACAGCCTCTTTCCCAGAGTAAAGGAATCATGAACCAGGGGACATTGGTTTAAGGTGAGGGGAGGGTAAGAGTTAATAGGAAACTGAAGGGTAACCTTTTTACACAAAGGGTGGTGGGCGTATGGAACGAGCTGCCAGATGAGGTAGTTGAGACAGGTATTATCGCAACATTTAAGAAACATTTAGACAGGCACATGGATAGGATTAGATTAGAGGGAGTTGGGCCAAATGTCGGCAGGTGGGACTAGTGGAGATGGGACATGTTGGTTGTAGCGGGCAAGTTTGGCCGATGGGCTTGTTTCCATGCTTTGTTTGTCCATGACTCTATGATCACTGACAGTTGCGAAATCATTCCTTTATAATTTTACTGAACATCTTCCCATTCGGTCGATGCCGTGAGCACATGGCAGCATCGAGGAAATATCTCCCTGCGAGAGGTTTGTGCGTGACCTGCCTGATCTTGCCTGATACCCCACAACACTCCCATTTCAATTGCGCTGACATTAAACATCACTGCAGGGGAAAAGCAGCAGCAGCAATGAACGAGTCTCCCAAGCAAACAAAATGAAAATCGGCTGCCTGGTGGCATTTTCCCCACTCCCACCCCACACGCACACTTCCCGAACCCCACTCTTTCAGGAGGAGAGGCAGTCTCTCCAGACCCGTAAGCAAAGGAGTAAGATCTCCTCCCCACCCCCTCCCTCTCATCTACTGTCAAGTGTGAAATGCCTCCAGTGTCAAAACTGTACCCGTCGTAGAGGGAGCTTTGTTTCTTGTTAATCGCACAGTTTAATAAACTCGGCTAAATGAGCCATACACAGCACTCAATGCTGCCTGCTAACTGGCTAACAGCTTCATCAATGATGCTTCTATCTTGCAAATAAAAGCATTTCTTCTGAATTAATAGCGTCTCATTATAAGAAACACTCTAAATGTTTAACCAAAAGGAATTCATTACTTGCACAAAATTAATGCTGAAAAATCGCCTTGAGCTCAGATGCAGCTAATATGTCAGGCTACTTCAAGTAATTAAACTGCTTGGATAAAGATACTCTCTTTCGCTCCTGTAGCAGCAAACAGCCCAAAAGCACTGAAGGCATGCAACATTAGAACTTGTTCCAATCGGGGAGAGAGCAGAGAAAAGCTGCCCGTGCAGAGACCTGTCAACAAAGCAGCCTCCTACTGAGATTTCTCATGTCGGTCCCACTCATTGTAAATGCCATCAGATTTTCGCTCATGTAAAAGAAAATGAAGATTCCTTTGCTGGCTGTTATTGGATTCCAATGCCCTATGCCAGGATATCCTGGCAAAATTTTAGGTCTCCTTGGCCATCAAATAAATCTTCACAAGGGTCCCGGGATAGAGTTAGAGAGAGAGAGTCTTAGTGTTACAGTGTGGAAACAGGCCCTTCGGCCCAACTTGCCCACACCGATCAACATGTCCCATCTACATTAGTCCCACCTGCCCACGTTTGGTCAATATACTTCCAAACCTGTCTTATACATATATATCTGTCTAACTGTTTCTTAAACGTTGGGATAGTACCAGTCTCAGCTACCTCCTCTGGCAGCTTGTTCCATACACCCACCACCCTTTGTGTGAAAAAGTTACTCCTCAGATTCCTATTAAATCTTTTCCCCATCACCTTAAACCTATGTCCTCTGGTCCTCGATCCACTACTCTGGGCAAGAGACTGTGCATCTACCCGATCTATTCCTCTGATGATTTTATACACCTCTATAAGATCACCCCTCATCCTCCTGCACTCCAAGGAATAGAGTCCCAGCCTGCTCAGCCTCTCCCTGTAGCTCACACTCTCTAGTCCTGGCAACATTCTTGTAAATCTTCTCTGTACCATTTCCAGCTTGACAGCATATTTCCTATAACATGGTGCCCAGAACTGAACACACACAAGTTTGAACACAAGCTGAACACATGCGGCGTACGGCGGCAGAAGGTTCCCTGGATGTACCATGGAGCCGAGCGACCGGCGGGCCAAGACCGACCCCCGCGAGCGATCCACGGGGAGCAACCCAGCGGGGGGCTACCGAGCGAAGAGGGGACCCAGCAGGGGGACAGCCTGCGGCCAAGTGCAACGACAGACCTGGTTCACTGCTGTGAGAAGATGAGACTGCACTAAGAACCTTTGAAAGTTTGCCAGAAATGTGGCAACTCTTTGAGTGCTGCCTGGATGAGATCTGAGGTATGATTTTACCGGCTTGTATGCAAAAACCGGAAGACATAGGTTAAAGTGAAGATAGACACAAAACGCTGGAGTAACTCAGCGGGTCAGGCAGCATCTCTGGAGAAAAGTAATAGGTGACGTTTTGGGTCGAGACCCTTCAAAGGGTCTATTCCTTCACCTGTTCCTTTTCTCCACAGTTGCTGCCTGACCCGCTGAGTTACTCCAGGATTTTGTGTCTATCTTTGGTGTAAATCAGCATTTGCAGTTCCTTCCTACACATATCGTTTTAAAGTGAGATGGCCCTTGTGGCTAAAGGGATCAGGGGGTATGGAGAGAAGGCAGGTGCGGGATACTGAGTTGGATGATCAGCCATGATCATATTGAATGGCGGTGCAGGCTTGAAGGGCCGAATGGCCTACTCCTGCACCTATTTTCTATGTTTCTATGAAAAGATTTAATAGAAACCTGAGGGGCAGCTTTTTCTCTCAGTGAGTGGTGGGTATGTGGAACGAGCTGCCAGAGGAGGTAATCAAGGCAGGTACAATAACAATATTTAAAAGTTAAGTGGACGGATACTTGGAAAGGAAAGGTATAGTGGGAAAGGGGCCAAATGTGAGCAAATGGGGCATCTTGGTTGGCAAAAGGTTCTGTTTCTGTGCTGTGCGACTCTGTGACTTCTGCTCTTCTTATGCTCAGACGATCATGTTACAGTGTCAAAGAGTCGCTGAGCAAGGGTCGCATTTCTGACTGGGGCTATGTTCGGACTAAGTGGCCCATTCAGACTGAGCATGTCCAGGGCTTGATCGGAACTTAAATCAGACGTATTTTATAGGGGAAACTTCAACATACCGTATTACATACCTGCCTGCAACCTTAGAGTGTTTAATGATTATGAGGAGTATTGACCGGTGCTATCTAACCAGAACAACTGCAGGATTGACTGCCCAAGATCTGACTCTACAAAGCTACGTCCATGCAAAGTTGAATGGGTAGAGATTAGAAATGTGTGTTCATTAATGGCTGTTGTGTGTTAAGACTGAACCCATCCAGCTATATTATTAACCAGCACATGTAACAGGATCGCCTGAGTAACCTTGAAACAGGAGCCGTGATTTAGATATGGGGATAAAGAGAAAGTAGTGTCCAGATTTGCAGACGTCAATAAATAGGAAGACTGAGTAAATAGCTGGTGGCCAAGATGAAGAATAAACTGACAATGGAAGGTTTAGGTTTAGGTTTAGTATTGTCACGTACACAGGGTACAGTGAAAAGCTTTGTTTTGCATGCTATCCAGGTGTCATGAGTTATGGGGAGAAGGCAGGAGAATGGGGTTAGGAGGGAGAAATAGATCAGCCATGATTGAATGGCAGAGTAGGCTTGATTGTCAACTGGCCTAATTCTGCTCCTGTCACTTATAACCTTGTGACCTTTTGAGATAGTGTCGGAAAGTAGTGACACAAAGTGCTGGAGTAACTCAGCGGGTCAGGCAGCATCTCTGAAGAACATGGAGAGGTGACATCCTGGCCCGAAACTCTGTCCATGTTCTCGAGAGATGCTGCCTGACCAGCTGGGTTACTCCAGCACATTGTGTCAACCACTTTCCTGCCTATTCGAATTTTCAGACCCAGCTTCACTTCTGAAGACAACTGATTCTCTTTGAATCATTCAGTGGTCTCTGAATATCTGGGCAGACCATGTCCTTACAATTTTGAGTCATCTAACCTCTTTAGACTTTAGAGATACAGTATGGAAACAGGCCCTTCAGCCCACCAAGTCCGCGTCAACCAGTGATCACCCTGCACACTTGCACTATCCTACACACTAAGGACAATTTACAATTTTACCGAAGCCAATTAACCTATGGAAACCTGTAGGAAGGAACTGCAGATGCTGGTTTAAGCTGAAGATAGACACAAAAACCTGGAGTAACTCAGCAGGTCGGACAGCATCTCTAGAGAAAAGGAATAGGTGACACTTCAGGTCGACCCTTCTTCAGACTGAGAGTCAGGGGAAAGGAAAACGAGAGATACAGGCGGTGATGTAGAGAGATATAGAACAAATGAAAGACATGCAGAAAAGTAACGATGATGAAGGGAGCACGCCATTGTTAGCTGTTTGCTAAATGAAAATGAGTTACAGACAATGAGAACCAACAAGATGACAGTGAAACTAGTACAACAAATTGGGTGGGGGAGTGACAGAGAGAGAGGGGATGCAAGGGTTAATTGAAGTTAGAGAAATCAATATTCATACCACTGGGATGTAATCTGGGGCAGTTTACTGGATCAAACTGGCACTGTAAGGCAGCTGCTCTGGTGCTGAGCCACTGTGCTGCCCTAATTGCTTTGGAACCTGTTCACATTTTCAAATTTCTACGCAATTCCATATGACAGGAGTGAGAGTTTAGTCTCGACTATTCCATGGTACCTGCTACAGGGCCAAATGTTTTAATCCTGATTGTAGGAATGTTACTGTTGTTGCCCAGTGACAGTCAATGGGCAAGCTGTTTAATCCTGACTGTAACAGGCTGACTCTTGCATAGGGGCCATTATGTTTAATCCTGTAACAGGGCTAGCTCATAAGTGGTTGATAATATTGACTACATGAGAGCTGACTGCTTAGTACTGACGTCCATGCCTCTGTAATCTCCGCTTGTATTATAAACACCACTAATTTTGGCCTCTTGATCTTCTCCAATTTTAATTGCCTTCAACTGCCATATCTTTAAGGCCCTGAAACCCAGCCTACCTCGATTTCTCTTTTATTCCTTGAGACACCTTGGGCGGCACGGTGGCATAGCGGTAGAACCACTGTCTTACAGCATCAGAAGCCCAGGTTCGATCCTGACTCTGGGTGCTGTCTGTACAGAGTTTGTACGTTCATCCTGTGACCGCGTGGGTTTTCTCCAAGATTTTTAGTTTCCTCCCACACTCCTAGGCGAACAGGTTTGTAGGTCAATTGCCTTGGTATAAATGTAAAATTGTCCCTAGTGTGCGTAGGGTGGCGTTAATTAGCGGGGATCGCTGGTCGGTGCGGACTCAGTGGGCCAAAGAGCCTGTTTCTGCACCCTATCTCTAAACTAAACTAAACTAAACTAAACTAAACACCCTTTAATGCTTACCTCTCTTCCCAAGCTTCTTGTCATTTCCCTAGTGTGGCACACCATCACACCATTAGTGAAATGCTTTGTGTCAATCCGCACAGTTAAAAAGTTCCATATGACTGAAACTCTGGCCCAAGGTGCCGTGTGACGGCAGAGGCCTTCCCGACATGCAGCAACCGCGGATCTGCGAAGCCGCCCGGAGGACCCAAATGCTTGGCGGACCACGGTACCGGGAGGGGACCGCTGTAGACGTCGGACGCGAGGAACAAGGGCTGGGTTTCAATGATTCAATGATTCAACAATACTTTATGGTCACGTGTACCTAGGTATAACAAAATGCTTTGTTTGGCATACAACCCGGTAAAATCAGGCAACAGACCTCACCTAGGCAGTGCACAAGTGGCACCATGTTTCTGGTGCCGACACAGTTATGAAAGTTTGACGGACAGTCTTATCTTCTGGTGGCAGTAAACTGCACCCCCGCAGGTCCCCCCTTCATCAGGAGGGTGAACAGGGGTACTGATTCCAGCGCCTTCGAGGTCGGCTGCAGGAGTTGCCCCCAGGACACAGAGATGGCCGGGCGGGGAGAGGGATGTCGGTTCGAGGGCCTATCTGGTTAAAGGTGACGGAGGGAGGCCCTGTTGGGGCCTGGGGCTTGCCTGGATCAGGAACTGCTCCAGTAAATTTGCAAAAAGAATTTCACTGTGCAGTTGCATATGTTGACAAAGAAAGCATCTTTGAACCATTGGTCTGCCTGTTTAACACTGGCGGTTACCGGACTGACTATTTACCTTATACTGTATGTGGGCGGCATGGTGGCGTGGATGGTAGCGGTGCTGCCTCACAGTGCCAGAGATCCTGGTTCGATCCTGGCCCCGGGTAATGTGAGTGTGGCCACAGGGGCTTTCTCTGGATACTCCATTTTCTTCCCGCAAGCCCAAAGGTGGCTGATTGGTAGCTTAATTGCCTCTCTGAAAGATTGCCCCCAACATGTTGGTAGTGGACGGGAAAGTGAGAAATATAGAACTAGTGTGAACATGGTCAGCATGGATTCAATGGGCCGAAGGGCCGGTTTCCATGCTGTAGCTCTAAACTAAACTAAACACGGCTCTAAACTAAACTGATCTGGGCTGCCTATTTAATGCTGGTTGTCAGATTTTGCAGTGGGCGACGGAAGAAAAGCTCTACATCATGGCGACCCAGAACTCACTGAGGAGGAGGCAGAGAGGGGCAAAGGTGAGGCCTCTTACCTTGTGAGGTGAGGCTAGAGGCCAGTCTAAAGAAGTGTCTCGACCCGAAACGTCACCTATTCCTTTTCTCCAGAGATGTAATCTGACCCATTGAGTTTGTCCAGAATTCTGTGTCTATTTTTAATGCTGACAGTTACTGGCCAGACTGTTTACGTTACATTGCCTTAGTAAGTGGACGCCACAGTGGCACAGCGGTAGAGTTGCTGCCTTACAGCGCCAGAGACCCGGGTTTGATCCTGACTACGGATGCTGTCTGTACGGAGTTTGTACGTTCTCCCCATGACCGTGTGGGTTTTCTCCGGGTGCTCCACTTTCCTCTCACACTCCACAGAGATACATGTTTACAGGTTAATTGGCTTTGGTAAAATTGTAAATTGTCCCTAGTGTGTACGATAGTGCTGGTCGGCGCGGTCTCAGTGGGCCAAAGGGCCTGTTTCCGAGCTGGATCTTTATATCTAAACTAACCTAAAAGCGAACAGACAGTATATGCTTTCTTGCCATGTCTGCTTTATTGTGTGGAACAATGGAACACTCTTCGTGGTCAGGCGAGCTGCCACAGTGGTTGCTTGTGGAACTGCAATGTCTGTGAAAGTAACCATGTGTGCAATACAATTGTCTGTGCAGAGCTGAACTGTGTCACAGATGACAATAGACTTACATTCAGAGCCAAACTATGTGTGGAACTGGACTAGCTCTCCGATATTAGTTCTAAATAACAGGATTATCGCTGCAATTACTGAATGTGAATTAGACGCATTACAAGGGGTTGAACAAAAAGAACTCTTCAGCCTTTTACAGCTATGAATTCAGAAGACTTGCTTTCTCTTGCGAACTGCAGTGTTTCTGCTGCAGGGTTGTTATGTCTTTGTTGAGGAATACACTCTAGATTAGCTCAAGAGATTATGATTATTCTCCTGTTTTGCTGCCACTCCGTAACCATCTGTTCCCCACCGGTAAATTAATGCTGTTTTGCTCAGTGTTGATTGACTTTCAGACTGTCTGGATTCATTGCATCATCTCACAGCCTAATCCCCAAACCAGTTCTTCTCCAAACCACCCTGCAATACTTTTACTGTCTATGTAAATGCGACTTTTAATCGTGCATAATCTTAGTGTCCTTTGTTCATAGATTCTCACTCAGCTTGTTTTCTTTATAATATATCACAGAAAACAACTTTGAGTGCAGAAGAGGAGAGTGGTAATTCCACAGTCCCTTCAAAATCCCCATTCTCACACCCGCCACTTGGGACAACTTAACAACAGTGGTGTCTGGGGGGGGGGGGTGGATCTGATAGAGGTATACAAAATTATAAGTGGTAGAGAATGAAGACACAAAAGACTGTAGATGCTGGAATCTTGAACAATGCACAAAGTGCTGGAGGAACGAGGGTGGTCACGGTGGCGCAGCGGTAGAGCTGCTGCCTTACAGCGCTTGCAGCACCCAGAGACCCGGGTTCGATCCCGACTACAGGTGCTGTCAGTACGGAGTTTGTACGTTCTCCCCGTGACCGGCGTGGGTTTTCTCCGAGATCTTCGGTATCCTCCCACATTCCAAAGACGTACAGGTATGCAGGTTAATTGGCTTGGTGTGTATGTGTAAATTGTCCCTAGTGTGTGTAGCACAGTGTTGATGTGTGGGGATCGCTGGTCTGTGCGGACTCGGTGGGCCGAAGGGCCTGATTCGGTGCTGCATCTCTAAACTAATAACTAAATGAAACTAAACTCAACGGGTCCGGCAGCATCTTAGTTTAGTTTAGAGATACAGCACGGAAACAGGCCCTTTGGTCTATCACGTCCGTGCGGACCAGCGGTCCCCGTACCCTGCACACCAGCACTATCCTACACACTGGAGACAATTCACGATTTTTACCGATGCCAATTGGCCTACAAACCCTTACGTCTTTGGAATAGACAATAGACAATAGACAATAGACAATAGGTTCAGGAGGAGGCCATTCGGCCCTTCGAGACAGCACCGCCATTCAATGTGATCATGGCTGATCATTCTCAATCAGTACCCTGTTCCTGCCTTCTCCCCATACCCCCTGACTCCGCTATCCTTAAGAGCTCTATCTAGCTCTCTCTTGAATGCATTCAGAGAATTGGCCTCCACTGCCTTCTGAGGCAGAGAATTCCACAGATTCACAACTCTCTGACTGAAAAAGTTTTTCCTCATCTCAGTTCTAAATGGCCTACCCCTTATTCTTAAATTGTGGCCCCTTGTTCTGTACTTCCCCCAACATTGGGAACTTGTTTCCTGCCTCTAACGTGTCCAACCCCTTAATAATCTTATACGTTTCGATAAGATCTCCTCTCATCCTTCTAAATTCCAGTGGCAGGAAACCGGAGTACCCGGAGAAAACCCACGCAGTCACAGGGAGAACGTACAAACTCCGTACAGACAGCACCCGTAGTCAGGATCGAACCCGGGTGGAGGGAAATGGATACGTGACATTTCGGATCAGGATCCTTCTTCAGACTGATTGGAGTAGTCAAGGCCACCAACATAATCAAGGACGAGCCTCACTCCATCTTCTCCCATCTCCCATCAGGCAAGAGGTACAGAAGTGTGAAAATGCACACCTCCAGATTCAGGGACAGCATCTTTCCAGCTGTTATCTGCCTACTGAACCATCCAATCACCTACGAGAGAGCGGTCCTGACATCCCATATACCTCATTGGAGACCCTCGGACTAACGTTAATCGGACTTTACTGGACTTTATCTTGCACTAAACATTATTCCCTTTATCCTATATCTGTACACTGTATACGTCTTAATTCTAAACATGTACAGTCCTTCCTCTGACTGGATAGCATGCAATAAGAAAGTATTTCACTGTACTTCGGTACTGGGGGCAATGAACTAAACTAAAATATCTAGCGCAGTAACTGCTAAAGAGGACTTGCCTCATCTACCTCTTGTGGCAGCTCGGCCCATACACCCACCACCCTTTGTGTGAAAAAGTAACTCCTCAGTAACAGTAAAATGTTATCGGGCCAGCGACACAATGGATAATGCGTCTCACTGCGGACAGGATGATTCTAGGTTCTGACTCCTGGCTGGCTCGAAACTTCTGTGTGACAATGTGGCGCAGCGGTAGAGTTGCTGCCTCACAGCGTCAGAGACCCAGATTCGATCCTGACTACACGTGCTGTCTGTGTGGAGTTTGTACATTCTCCCCGTGACCATGTGGGTTTTCTCCGGGTGCTCTGGTTTCCTCCCACACTCCAAAGACACAAGGGTTTGTAGGTTAATTGTCCTCTGTAAATTGTAATTTGCAAGCAAGACATTCTAGCCTTAGAAGGTTCACCAGATTGATCCCTGGGATGGCAGGACTTTCATATGAAGAAAGACTGGATAGACTAGGCTTATACTCGCTGGAATTTAGAAGACTGAGGGGGGATCTTATTGAAACATATAAAATTCTTAAGGGGTTGGAGAGGCTAGATGCGGGAAAATTGTTCCCGATGTTGGGGAAGTCCAGAACCAGGGGTCACAGCTTAAGGATAAGGGGGAAGTCTTTTAGGACCGAGATGAGAAAACATTTCTTTACACAGAGAGTGGTGAGTCTGTGGAATTCTCTGCCACAGAAGGTAGTTGAGGCCAGTTCATTGGCTATATTTAAGAGGGAGTTAGGTGTGGCCCTTATGGCTAAAGGGATCAGGGGGTATGGAGAGAAGGCAGGTACAGGTTACTGAGCTGGATGATCAGCCATGTTCATATTGAATGGCGGTGCAGGCTCGAAGGGCCGAATGGCCTACTCCTGCACCTATTTTCTATGTTTCTATGATACAGCATGGTAACAGGTCTTTTGGCCCAATTTACCCATGCCGACCAACATGTCCCATCTACGCTAGTCCCATCTGCCCTCTTTTGGCCAATATCTCTCTAAACCTTTCCTGTCCATGTACCTATCCAAATGTATTTTAAATGCTGTTATAGTATCTGCCTCAACTACACCCTCTGGCAGCTCGTTCCATAAACCCACCATCTCCTGTTTGAAAAAAGTTACCTCTCAGGTTCTGAGTAAATCCTTCCCCCCTCCCCTTAAACCTATGTCCTTGGGTTCTTGATTCTCCTACTTGGGATAAAAGACTCTTCTGTACATTCACCCTGTCTATCCCCCTCATGATTATATACACCTCTATAAGGTCACCGCTCCGCTTCCTGTGCTGCAAGTTATAAAGTCTTCGTCTGCCCACTCTCTCCCTCGGGCTCAGGCCCTCAAGTCCTGACAGCTGAATGCGTAAACATCCGCTGTCACAAGTATGCTTGACTTACTTTCGCAGAATGTGTAATAGGTGTGTATTGTAATGGTTCCAACAATCTTCCATTACCATTACTTCTAAGAAATGGTGCATGTGAATCCCCATTAATCCCACGCTATTTATGAAACCTCTTCCAATCCAATTAAATGCAATGCCGCCCTGTGACAGCTCAAGATGATGCTATCTCTGTGGGTGGGGAGAAGGAATATCTGGCTGCCAAGTTTGTTCATTATATAAGCCTTGTTATTTTTGATTCTAGGAATAGAGTTGCCAATCTCTATTGAAGATCGGAGCTATTTCACCCTCTGGCAGGTCTATTATGTCAAAGGATGTTTATTGTTCTACCCATTTTATTTCCCACTGATGAGTTCTGATCAGAAATTTTAAAAAGTACGACACTTTTCTCATGAAAAGAAAAGCGGAATTCAGCAGGTCGGGCAGCATCTGTGGAGGACGTGGGTAGACAATGTTTTGGGTCGGGACCCTTCTTCAGACTGATTCATTGAAATGCCAACAGGTTAAAGCTGTATTGGAGCTTGAATGAAAAAGAGGAATGAAAAGACTTCTTTGTACCTTCTCCCCGTGACCTGCGTGGGTTTTCTCCGGGTGCTCCGGTTTCCTCCCACAATCCAATGACATTTAGGTTTCTAGGCTAATTGGCTTTGGTAAAATTGTAAATGTTCTGTATGAAGGATAGCGTTACAGTGCGGGGGATCACTGGTTGGCGCAGACTCGGTGGGCTGAAGGGCCTATTTACGCGCTGTATCTCTACACTAAACTAAAAACTAAACTCAACTAAACTCAGGTTCCTATTAAATCTCCCCCCCCTTCACCCCTCATCTTAAACCTATGTCCTCTGGTTCTCGATTCCCCTACTCTGGCCAAGAGCACTCCTCATCTTCAGACTCGAAGGTATTTATTCACAAAATGCTGGAGTAACTCAGCAGGTCAGGCAACATCTCGGGAGAGAAGGAATGGGTGACGTTTCGGGTCGAGACCCTTCTTCAGACTGATGTCAGGGGGGGCGGGACAAAGGAAGGATATAGGTGGAGACAGGAAGATAGAGGGAGATCTGGGAAGGAGGAGGGGAAGAGAAGGACAGAAGAACTATCTAAAGTTGGAGAAGTCGATGTTACTATGTGCGTTGTGCCAGATATTCAGACGTTTAGAGCTAAGAGGGTGAGCTTTAAGACATGAACAGGCTTCCGGCTCCCTTGTTCCCAGTCCACATTCCTAAACTTGCAACTAAGGTCACAGATTTCTAAGTAACGCAGCCTTGCCACAGGGGGGCATCGTGCACGACCTCACCATTGTATCTGTTATTGATATCACCACTGAATCTCTGAAATGTTCTTCATAACATATGAAGGAGCAGGATTAGGCCATTCAGCCCATCAGATTTATCCCGCCATTCAATCATGGCTGATCTATCTTGCCCTCTCAACCCCATTCTCCTGCCTTTTCTCTCCATATCCCCTGACTCCCTTACTAATCAAAAATCTGTTAAACTCCATCTTATATGGTTATATGGTTATATGGTTAAAAATATCCATTGACTCGGTCTTCACAGCCATCCGTGGCACTGAATTCCACAGATTCGCCATCCTCTGACTAAAGAAATTCCTCCTCATCTCCTTTCGTACCACTTCGTTATCACCTCCTCCACAGCCAACAATGGACCATTGTGGGCTCCTTGGCCGCTGGTGCCGGCTCTGACTTGTCCTGAACCTTTTCATGCCTCTAGTTTCACTCTCCCCTGACTCTCGGTCTGAAGAAGGGACTTGCCTCGAAACGTCACGTATTCCTTTTCTCCAGGGATGCTGCCTGGCCCGCTGAGTTACTCCAGCATGTTGCGTTTATCTTCGGTGTAAACCAGTATCTGCAGTTCCTTCCTACACATACAACTGAGAGAATTTGAAGACGATCGCGCAGGTCACGAATTAGTGGTAAAATGGGACTGTGGCACACAACCAAAGGGCAATAAAGAACTGAATGTAAATAGCAGATGTTTGGCACCAAATGTGCAGTGATACACAAGATGATTTAGCGGCTTGTGGCATTTCACGCAGTCATAAGTCAAATAAAAGGAGTGCAACTTAAAAATGCTCACTATTAGAAACATAGATTTACTGTAACAATAAACTTTATGTAGCTCTAGTTCAGAATGATTTATACCAGCAGGACACTGGGATAGTTCACTGAAGCTCCTCCATAGTCTTCACAGAGTACCATGACACTGAGTTCTTTATCTCATCCGCAAGGAGCAAAATAAAGATAGGAAAGTTACATTGCATGCATGAACAAAATAGTGGATGTCAACAGGAGGGTGGCCACAGACAGCTTTCAGTATTTAGTTCCATTTAGTAGACAGCAGTCTTCCAGCTTGGAACTCAGATTAAAAGGAAAGATTTAGGGTGGCACAGTGGTGCAGTGGTAAGAGTTGCTGCCTTACAGCACCGGAGACTGAGAAGATTGAGGGGGGATCTTATAGAAACTTCTTAAGGGGTTGGACAGGCTAGATGCAGGAAGATTGTTCCCGATGTTGGGGAAGTCCAGAACAAGAGGTCACAGTTTAAGGATAAGGGGGAAGTCTTTTAGGACCGAGATGAGAACGTTTTTTTCACACAGAGAGTGGTGAATCTGTGGAATTCTCTGCCACAGAAGGTAGTTGAGGCCAGTTCATTGGCTATATTTAAGAGGGAGTTAGATGTGGCCCTTGTGGCTAAAGGGATCAGGGGGCATGGAGAGAAGGCAGGTACAGGATACTGAGTTGGATGATCAGCCATGATCATATTGAATGGCGGTGCAGGCTCGAAGGGCCGAATGGCCTCCTCCTGCACCTATTTTCAATGTTTCTATGTTTCTATGAGACCTGGGTTTATGGGTGCTGTCTGTACAGAGTTTATACGTTTCCCCTGTGACTGCGTGGGTTTTCTCCGGGTGCTCCGGTTTCCTCTCACGTTCCAAAGACGTGCAGGTTTGTAGGTTGATTAGCTTCTGTAAATTCTTCCTAGTGTGCAGGATAGAACTGGTGTATGCGCGATCGTTGGTCGGCACGGACTCGGTGGTCTGGTTTCCACACCGCATCTTTCTAAACTCTCTCACTTACCAAACTCAAAGAGAAGCTGTAATAAAAACACATTGTCACAAACACAGGGAGAGGGTCGGAAGGAACCCTTGTTTTAGGAAGAGATCTTAATTTGCTCAGTTTATTTTGGGAAAAAAAAATCATGATTATCCCTTTAATCATTTCTTGTACAGCATCTTAGTTTTAGTTTAGAGATACAGTGCGGAAACAGGCCCTTCGGCCCAACGTGTCCGCACCGACCAGCGATCCCCGCACATTAACACCGTCCCACACACACTGGGGACAATTTACACTTACACCAAGCCAATTAACCTACAAACCTGTATGTCTTTGGAGTGCGGGAGGAAACCGAAGATCTCAGAGAAAACCCACACAGGTCACAGGCAGAACGTACAAACTACATACAGACAGCACCCGTAGTTGGGATTGAACCCGGGTCACTCTACGACTGCGCCGCCCCTCGTCTTATCGAGACTGTTCTGAATGTCCAAAACAGATATATTCTGAGAAAATCAGGTATCACTGATCAATATTCCCTGACCTCTTACCCCCACAAGACGAACATTGTTCCTGCAACGTGACAGCACATGTCAGAATCATCCAAACACTCACCTAAGCACTCAGGTATTCTGCAAACAGCCAATGTCTTTAATACTAGCTTTCAGCTTAATGCTCTGATAAACTTGTCTGATGGCTGCACAACAAGTCAACATTCCAATACCTGTGCAGGTGTGAGGAAAACAAAGCCACGAACTGTGTGTACAATTGCAACGTTCTATGTAGGTTCATGATTCACCGGCTAATACTGCTCTTTCCAGCCATGGGTATGTGTCAGAGGTATTATGTTGCTGGCTATAATTCAAAATAAGAGGAGTAGCAGTGAAAGTCAACAGTGGTTGTACAAGAGTTTCTGTAATATACTTGTTCCAAAGAACCTTTTGGTGAGAGGAGCAAGGTTTTCAAAGGAGATGTGTAGCTCATGTTTTTTTACACAGATGGTTGTGGGGGTGCCTGGAACACGCTGCCAGAGGAGGTGGTGGAGGCAGATACGATAGTGGAATTTTGGAGGCTTTCACATGGGCACATGGATATGCAGGGAATGGGAGCTTATGGTTTGTGTGTAGGCAGACACAGACAGCGCCTGAGGTCAGAATCGAACCCATGCCCTTGGTGCTGTGATGCAACCACATTGTTTATTGCACCATGATGTTTTATGTCTACTCACCATTCTGATTCCCAAAATGCAACTTTGTCCTTGTGCTGAAATTAAGCAGATATGTCTGATAATTGATCTTATAGATTTGTACAAAATCATGAGAGGAATAGAACAGATAGACACACAGAGTCTCTTGCCCAGAGCAGGGGAATCGAGAACCAGAGGACATAGGTTTAAGGTGAGGCAGGAAAGATTTAATAAAAACCCGAGGGGTAACTTTTTCACACATAGGGTGGTGGGTGTATGGAACGAGCTGCCGGAGCAGGTAGTTGAGGCAGGTACTATTTCAAGTTTAAGAAACAATTAGGCGGGTACATGGATAGGACAGATATGGGCCGAACACTGGCAAGTGGGACTAGTGTAGGTGGGGCAAGTTGGTCCGTGTGGGCAAGTTGGGCCATAGGGCTGTATGACTGTGACTCTATGACTCGTGTCTTTTGAACTTCGAAGAATAAGAGGTGATCTATTTGAAACAAACAACATTTTAACAGGGCTTTTACAGGAGTGTACGGATGATATTTTTTGCCTGGCTAGGTGCTGGAATCAGAGATTACATTCTCAAAATACAGTGCATTCAGAAAGTATTCAGACAATAGACAATAGACAATAGGTGCAGGAGTAGGCCATTCAGCCCTTCGAGCCACCACCACCATTCAATGTGATCATGGCTGATCATTCTCAATCAGTACCCCATTCCTGCCTTCTCCCCATGCCCTCCGCTATCATTAAGAGCTCTATCTAGCTCTCTCTTGAATGCATTCAGAGACTTGGCCTCCACTGCCTTCTGAGGCAGTGAATTCCACAGATTTACAACTCTCTGACTGAAAAAGGTTTTCCTCATCTCCGTTCTGAATGGCCTAACCCTTATTCTTAAACTGTGGCCCCTGGTTCTGGACTCCCCCAACATTGGGAACATGTTTCCTGCCTCTAACGTGTCCAACCCCTTAATAATCTTATATGTTTCGATAAGATCCCCTCTCATTCTTCTAAATTCCAGTGTATACAAGCCTTCAGACCCCTTCACTTTTTCCACATTTTGTTACGTTACAGCCTTATTTTAAAATGGATTAAATTCTTTTTTTTATCATCAATCTACACACAATACCCCATAATAAAAAAGCGAAAACAGGTGTTAATAAATTTTTGCAAAGTAATTAAAAAGAAATAACTGAGATATCACGTTTACATAAGTATTCAGACCCTTTACTCAATACTTTGTTGAGGTACCTTTGGCAGCAATTGCAGTCTCAAGTCTTCTTGGGTATGACGCTACAAGCTTGGCACACCTGTATTTGGATAATTTCTCCCATTCTTCTCTGCAGATCCTCTCAAGCTCTGTCAGGTTGGATGGGGAGCGTCGATGCACAGCTATTTTCAGGTCCCTCCAGAGATGTTCGATTGGGTTCAAGTCCAGGCTCTGGCTGGGCCACTCAAGGACATTCACAGACTTGTCGCGAAGCCACTCCTGCGTTGTCTTGGCTGTGTGCTTAGGGCCATTGTCCTGTTGGAAGATGAACCTCCGCCCCAGTCTAAGGTCCAGAACGCTCTGGAACAGGTTTTCATCAAGGATCTCTCTGTACTTTGCTCCGTTCATCTTTCCCTCAATTCTGATTAGTCTCTCAGTTCCTGTCGCTGAAAAACATCCCCACAGCATGATGCTGCCACCACCATGCTTCACCGTAGGTATGGTATTGGCCAGGTGATGAATGGTGCCAAGTTTCCTCCAGACGTGACACTTGGCATTCAGACCAAAGAGTTCAATCTTGGCTTCAGCAGACCAGAGAATCTTGTTTCTCATGGTCTGAGTCCTTTAGATGCCTTTGGGCAAACTCCAAGCAGGTTGTCATGTGCCTTTTACTGAGGAGTGGCTTCCACTCTACCATAAAGGCCTGATTGGTGGAGTGCTGCAGATAGAGTTGTCCTTCTGGAAGTTTCTCCCATCTTCACTGAGAAACTCTGGAGCTCTGTCAGAGTGACCATCGGGTTCTTGGTCACCTCCCAGACCAAGGCCCTTCGCCCCTGGTTGCTCAGTTTGGCCGGGCGGCCAGCTCTATGAAGAGTCCCAGCCATTCCAATGTTCATCCATTTAAAAATGACGGGGGCCACTGTGCTCTTCGGAACTTGCAATGCTGCAAAAATTGTTTTATACCCTTCCCCAGATCTGTGTCTTGTCACAATCCTGCCTCGGAGGTTTACGGACAATTCCTTCGTCTTCATGGCTTGGTTTTTGCTCTGACATGCACTGTCAACTGTGGGACCTTATATGGACAGGTGCGTGCCTTTCCAAATCATGTCCAATCAATTTAATTTACCACTGGTGGACTCCAGTCAAGTTGTAGAAACATCTCAAGGATAATCAATGGAAACAGGATGAACCTAAGCTCAATTTTGAGTGTCATAGCAAAGGGTCTGAATACTTATGTAAATGTGATATTTCAGTTATTTCTTTTTAATTTGCAAAAATTTCTAAACACCTGTTTTCACTTTTTTAGTATGGGGTATTGTGTGTAGATTGATGATTAAAAAAAAAGAATTTAATCCATTTTAAATTAAGGCTGTAACATAACAAAATGTGGAAAAAGTGAAGGGGTCTGAATACTTTCTGAATGCACTGTATGGACTCAGATGAGAAGAAATTTCTTCCCCTAGAGATTGTGAAGCTTTGGAATTTACTCGGTAGTATAATGGAGGCTCGATTGCTGAATATATTCAAGGTGAACATCAACAAACTTTTAAATAATAAAAGAAGATTAGTACACATAATTCGCACTAAGGACAAAGATTGTAAATATAGAAAAATCTTAGTAAAGTGAAGGTAAAAGAATAAGCAGCACGATTTTGAAGGGGAGCACAGAGTGATGCAACTAGTAGAGCCGCTGCCTCACAGCTCCAGCGACCTTGTTTCAATTCGGCCCTGAGGTGCTGCCTGTGTGGAGTTTGCATGTTCTCCCCAAGTGACTGAGTGAGTGGACAAAGGAATGGCAAATGGAGTCTTAACGTGGAAATGTGTAAGGCCGTGCTCTTCGGGGAAAGGAATCAAAAGGAGTATTATTATCTAAATCGAGAGAGATGGAAAGTGAGTGATGCGCTGAAGGACTAAAAAGAGACACAAGGTGCTGGAGTAACTCAGCAGGTTCCGGGTCAGAACCTCTCTTCAGTCTGAAGTAAGGATTCGACCTGAAACGTCACCTACTCCTTTTCTCCAGAGATGCTGCCTGACACATTACACCAGCACATTGTGTATATCTTCAGTATATCAGGCGTTTCTTCAGTATACAACAGCATCTGCAGTTTCTCCCTACACATGTTCTCCAGAGATACTGCCTGACCTGCTGAGATACACCAGCATTTTGTGTCTTTGTATTTGTAAACCAGCATTCGTAGTTCCCTGTGTGCGTACAGAAGGATCTAGGTTTTCTTGTGCATGAAGCAGCTGCTCCGGCCAGATTCGCTGAACTTTTTGCCTTGTTTCTGGGAGCATGCTGCTCAACTCCTTCATCACAACGAGTGACCTCGCTTCAAAGGTTTTCTTAGGCTGTAAGGAATTTCAGGACATCCTGCCTCTAATTTTTAAACACGTGCCAATCCTGAGCGAACGTAGTCTCCTTGAAGTATTTTTGTTCTAGGGAACGCTGATAATGTCAACGGAACCAGACGAAGGCCATTACTAAGGCCTCGGTCATTTAACTGGGGCAAATAAACATAAGTCAACACAGTCACCCTTTATAAAAGGGTCTTCGTGATAAGACATCTTTTCAAAGAGTAGCTGATGATAAAAAAAACGCACTGTTCAAAAAAGATCCTGATTGGAAAACTCTCTCTTCAAAAGAAGGTTTGATGGCAAAAAGCCTCTGTAAAACATGAAAGATTTAAGTTTCCCAAATTACTACTTTGATGTAACTACTGTTAAAATGCTTTCCTGTAAAATTTCCAGTCATGAATAATTTGCAGTGGATCTGAAGAGGTCACGCGACCACGTGATTTCATTTACTTCCTCAGATTCTGAGACTTAACTTCAAAGATTGCATTTTCTTTATGATTTTGATTTGTTGATCCCATCCTCAGAAGTTAATTGACTTTTTTTATATAGTGCCCTGGCTAAACCAGAAGCTCTGTTCTCTTTTATTAACGGTGCACAACAATGGAACTGCAACTACCCACACTCCCATTACCAACATAACTTCATTGTCTACCAATCCTTCCAGAGGTTTAGTTTAGTTTAAAGAGACACTGTGGAAATGGGCCCTTCGGCTCACCGAGTCCACGCCGACCGGCGATCACCCATACACTAGTTCTACCCCACACACTAGGGGAAATATACAGAAGCCAATTAACCTACAAACCTGCACGCCTTTGGAGTGTGGGAGGAAACCAGAGCACCCGGAGAAAACCCACGCTGTCACGGGGAGAACGTACAAACTTCGTACAGACAGCACCTGTGGTCAGGTTCGCACCTGGGTCTCTGGCGTTGTAAGCCAAAGGTTCTACCACTATATCTGCGCCACTTGAACGTGAACGCAAACTGAGCTGTTTCACTTCATTTTTCATAGACTCCAGGTTGTTATCTGCACATCCAATACTCAGTAGGATTTACAAGCCTGATATTTAGATTTGGGGCAGGAGAAGTGAAGAAGGGTTCGGACCCAAAACATCAGCTGTTCCTTTTCTCTAGAGATGCTGCCTGACCCGCTGAGTTGCTCCAGCACATTGTGTCTATCTTCTACATAGAATATAGAACTGTGGTGAACAGGCTATTCATCTCACTATGTCTGTGTCAAGCATGATGCCAAGATAAACTAATCTCATTTGCCTCCTTTCATTTCCCCGCATATCCAAATGCCCAATGGAAAAGCCTCGTTAACACCACTATCGTATCTGTTTACACCATCACCCCTGCATATCTCTAAAATACGATTAGGATTGGGCAATAAGTCCTGGTTGCTCCAATAACAGCCAGAGTTCAAGCAGCTCTCATGCAGAGAGTTGTGTACGTTGCCCAGACCATCACGTAAACCACCCACCTTCCATTGACTCACCTGCCTCGGCAAGGCCACCAGCATAATCAAGGACCAGTCTTACCCTCAAGGACTGATCACTTCCTCTTCTCCCTGCTCCCCGTCAGGCATCTGAACCATCCTCTCACCAACTAGAGAGTGGTCCTGACCTCCCACCCACCTCCTTGGAGACATTCAAGCCATTTTTAATCGGATTTTACTGGACTTTATTGTGCACTAAATGTTACACCCTTCATTCTGTGCCTGTACACTGTGGACAGCTTGATTGTAATCATGTATAGTCTTTCAGCTGGCTGGGTAGTATGCAACAAAATAGCTGTGCACTCTACCTTGACACATGTGACAATAATAATAAACTAAACTAAACCAAACTAAACTCAAACATCCAGGTCATGAAAGAATGAATAAAAAATAGTCCTTAAATACACCTCCTGATTATTTTTTTTCCCACGGAGAAAACTGATTGATACCCCTCATTCCAAATCAGAATTTTAAAGTCACCAGGTTGGATGCTTGCACTTTGCTGCTTGCGTATGGCGTTAGAACACATGCCCATTAAACTCCACGTCTGAAATCCGATACCATTACTTCAGAAGCAAAGTTTGACCTGCATGCGATACTGCATTGCGTGTTTAGCCCGTGAATCAGAGGATGAATTTCTACCCCACAGTGTTCTAGTAAATGTAAGAGGAAAGCTTTGATTCTGCGCCAACATTCCCAAAGGAGTCTCCTCCATTAAGGCATTATGGTGGATGATTCCACTTCTTGAGGGGGCAAGTGGTTTAGGGAGTTGCCGGGTCATTCAAAGATCAGATAGTCCCAGTGGGGGAAAGGCAATGGTAGACCATGCACAGTCGCTATTTGCAGGCTCACGGCTGGTGAACCTCAGCTGTTGAGATCGTTAATTGTGGTGGACAGAAAATGTTGGCCACGTGCCCATGGCTTTCCAGCTTTCCATCCATCCTGTCTGCCACACCCCACCCTCCTGCCCCACGCCCTCCCCACATAATCCTCTTCCTCGCTGCGACCAGCAGTTCATACAAACGGCCTTAGTCTTTCATGCGTTTATCCAAAACAGTCTTTTTGCATCTGAGGCTACAATTGGGCTCAGAGCCAGATGAAGTGAAAGGGTTGTTTTCTTTCCCTTGCAGACGGTTAAGAGCTTTGCATGAATATAAAGTGTTAGGTACTCCTTCATTTGTTTGTCACAGTCACCTAAGTTGTATCAAAACATTCATCACAAGAGTTGAGCATGGTATTTTAACACAGACAGCAACCCTTCTTCTCAAAGTAAATTGTCCATTTCACCTATCAGACTCACAGAGTCATACAGCACGGAAACAGGCCCCTTCGGCCCCAACTTGTCCATGCTGAACAAGATGCTCCATCTAAACTAGTCCCACCTTCCTGCACTTGGCCCGTATCCCTCCAAAACTTTCCATTCCATCTTATATATCGCTAAGACCAAGCGCTGACTGGGCGATCGTTGCGCTGAACACCTTCGCTCAGTCTGCCTTGGCCTACACAATCTCCCAGTTGCCAAACACTTTAACTCCCCTTCCATTTCCCTTACTGACCTCTCTGTCCTGGGCCTCCTCCATTGTCAGAGCGTGGCAAAATGCAAATTGGAGGGACAGCACCTCATATTTTGCTTTTGCAGCTTACACCCCAGCGGTATGAAGATGATTTCTCTAACTTGTATCCCCTCTCTCCATCTGCCCCTTGTATCCCGTCTCTCTCCGTCTGCCCCTCCCCCACCCTAGCCGTCGTGCACGTTTCACCGTCATCCTGTTGAGTTTCACTGTCTGTATAACTCGTAATCACCTTCCCCCGCGGCCAACATTGGACCATTGTGGGCTCCACCGTTCCTTGATCATCTTTGCTTTTTTGCGTATCATTCATTTGTTCCATGTACCGTCTATATCTCTTATTTCCCTTTCCCTTGACTCTCAGTCTGAAGAAGGGTCTCAACCTAAAACGTCACCTATTCCTTTTCTCCAGAGAAGCTGCCTGACCCACTGCGTTACTCCAGCTTTTTGCTTCTACCTGTCCAAGCGTTTGTTGTCTTTAAGCAAGACTCCATTTGAAGGAAGAGGCAAGCACCCGGGAGTGGTTGCCTGCAGATGATTGTTCCTGCAAACTTCTGACATCTCCCTCCCCATTCTATAACTGTTCTCTAAGTTGCACGCTATCTTGCTCTGTGTATATAAATCAATCCTTCATCATCTTGAGTTGGAATTATGGAACTCCCTCCCCAAAGGCGCTGTGTTTAGTTTAGTTTAATTTAGTCTACTTTAGTTTAGTTTAGAGATATAGCTTGGAAATAAGCTCTGTAGCCCACCGAGTTCACACTGACCAGCTGTCCAATAGCACTATCCTACACACTCGGGACAATTTACAATCTTTACAGAAGCCAATTAACCTACAAACCTGTACGGCTTTGGAGTGTGGGAGAAAGCCAGAACACCCGGAGGAAACCCACGTAATCACAGAGAGAACCGCATCCGTGGTCAGGATCGAACCCAAGTCTCCAGCGCTGTAAGGCAGCAACTGTAGTGCTGTGCCACAGTGCTGCCCCAAGCTTTAAGCAATGATCCCTTTGAAGGAAGAGGCTGCTGCCCACAGTGTACAGATGCAGGATATAGGGAATAACATATAATAGACAATGGACAATAGACAATAGGTGCAGGAGGAGGCCATTCGGCCCTTCGAGCCAGCACCGCCATTCAATGTGATCATGGCTGATCATTCTCAATCAGTACCCCGTTCCTGCTTTCTCCCCGTACCCCCTGACTCCGCTATCCTTATGCCAGATAAAGTTCAGTAAAGTCCGATTAAGGATAGTTTGAGGATCTCCAATGGGGTAGATGGTAGATCAGGACCGCACTCTAGTTGTTGATAGGATGGTTTTGGAGGTGTGCAATTTCACACTTCTGTACCTCTTGCCTGCTGGGAAATGGGTGAAGAGGGAGTGACCCGGGGTGAGACTGGTCCTTGATTATGCTGGTGGCCTTGCCGAGGCAGCGGGAGGTGTAGATGGAGTCAATGGAAGGGAGGTTGGTTTGTGTGATGGCCTGGGCTGCGTCCACAATGCTCTACAATTTCTTGCGGTCTTTGATGGAGCTGTTCCAAAACCATGCTGTGATGCTTCCCAATAAAATGCTTTCCACGGCGCATCTGTAGAAGTGGTGAGAGTTGTTGGGGACATGCCAAACTTCCGAAGCCTTCTGAGAGATGTAAATGTCCTATCGTGTTGCATTCATTAAGGCAATGCAGTTTGGTCATAGCTGAGTCAGGCACCTTGGTTACAATGGATGAGTTGGGCTAAAAAGCCTGTTTCTATGCTGTATGACTCTAATATATAATAACCAATTCACTTCACATATTCATAAAACTGGTGTAAATCTGCTGTCATCTACACTATCAGCATAACCACGGAACCCAATGTTACCCTTGAAGCCAGACAGATAGTTCAGTAGCAGCAGCAGCAGCAGCAGCAATCAGCAGTAGCAGCAGCAAGCAGCAGAAGTAGCAAGCAGCACCAAGCTGTGTTGCTTGGGAAGTAGTGTGTGGGGATTGTGTGGGGATTGTGTGGGGATTGTGTGGGGATTGTGTGGGGATAGTGTGGGGATAGTGTGGGGATAGTAAGGAGTAAGACCTGTGTGATCTCCCGGACAAGTTTCGATCGCCTAGCTTGGGGTCGGAGAGGAATTTCCCGGATTTTTTCCCAAATTGGCCTGGGTTTTTTATCTGGTTTTTCGCCTCTCCCAGGAGATCACTCAGTTCTTTTGGGTGGGCGGTTGGAGCGGTTGGAGTAGCGGCCGGGCGCTAGGTTTAGTAACCGAGCGCGGGGCTTTGTTTGGAGAGTATGACTGCCAGGGCAGTTTTTTGTTCTGGGTGTCAGATGTGGGGAATCTGGGAGTCTGATAGTCTTCCAGACATCCACATCTGCGCCAGGTGTGACGAGATGGGGCTCCTAAGGGACCGTATTAGGAACCTGGAGCTGCAGATTGATGACCTCCGTCTGATCAGGGAGAGTGAGGAGGTTATAGATAGGAGTTACAGGGAGGTGGTCACTCCTAGACCACGGGAGGTAGACAAGTGGGTCACTGTTAGGGGGGGCAAGGAACAGAGGCAGGGACTAGGGAGTACCCCGGTGGCTGTACCCCTTGGAAATAAGTACTCCTGTTTAAGTACTGTTGGGGGGGACAGCCTACCTGGGGGCAACGACGGTGCCCGGGCCTCTGGCAAGGAGTCCGGCCCTGTTGCTCAGAAGGGTAGGGAAAGGAAGAGGAGAGCAGTAGTAATAGGGGACTCTATAGTGAGGGGGTCAGATAGGCGTTTCTGTGGACGCAGTCGGGAGACCCGGATGGTGGTTTGCCTCCCTGGTGCCGGTGTCCGGGATGTGTCTGAGCGTGTCCAGGATATCCTGAAAGGGGAGGGAGAGGAGCCAGAGGTCGTGGTACATATAGGTACCAACAATATAGGTAGGATAAGGGAAGAGGTCCTGAAAGGAGAATTCAGGGGGCTAGGAAGAGAGTTAAAAAAAAGGACTTCCAAAGTAATAATCTCAGGCTTACTGCCTGTGCCACGCGATAGTGAGAATAGGAATGGAGTGAGGTGGAGGATAAATACGTGGCTGAGGAACTGGTGCAGGGAGCAGGGTTTCAAGTTTCTGGATCATTGGGACCTCTTCTGGGGGAAGTATGACCTGTACAAAAAGGACGGGTTGCATCTGAACCCGAGGGGAACCAATATCCTGGCGGGGAGATTTGCTAAAATAACTGCGGAGACTTTAAACTAGTACGGTTGGGGGGAGGGACTCAAACACAGATAGCTAATAGGCAGTGTGTGAGGCAGGAGGCAGAAAAGGGAAACACTCAGACCCAATATGTAGGAGAGAAAGAAGGGAAAAGAAATAAACTGAGAATAAGAAATGATGGGTCCCTTAAATGTGTATATTTTAATGCTAGGAGCATTGTAAGAAAGGTGGATGAGCTTAGAGCCTGGATTGACATCTGGAAGTATGATGTTGTGGCGATCAGTGAAACATGGTTGCAGGAGGGTTGCGATTGGCAATGAAATATTCCAGGATTTCATTGTTTCAGATGTGATAGAATCGGAGGGGCAAGAGGTGGGGGTGTTGCATTGCTTGTCAGGGAGGATATCACAGCAGTGCTTTGGCAGGACAGACTAGAAGGCTCGATTAAGGAGGCTGTTTGGGTGGAACTCAGAAATGAGAAAGGTTTAGCAACACTTATAGGGGTGTATTATAGACCGCCAAATAGGGAACGAGAATTGGAAGAGCAAATATGTAAGGAGATAGCAGATATTAGTAGTAAGCACAGAGTGGTGATTGTGGGTGATTTCAATTTTCCGTATATAGACTGGGAATCACATTCTGTTAAAGGGCTGGATGGTTTGGAGTTTGTAAAATGTGTGCAGGATAGTTTTTTGCAGCAATACGTAGAGGTGCCTACCAGAGAAGGGGCAGTGTTGGACCTCCTGTTAGGAAATGAGATGGGTCAGGTGACGGAGGTATGTGTTGAGGAGCACTTTGGGTCTAGTGATCATAATGCCATTAGTTTCAATATCATTATGGAGAAGGTCAAATCTGGACCAAGGGTTGAGATTTTGGATTGGAGAAAGGCTAATTTTGAGGAGATGAGAAAGGATTTAAAAGGAGTGAAATGGAAATTGTTGTTTTATGAAAAGGATATAATAGAGAAATGGAGGATATTTAAAGGTGAAATTTTGAGAGTACAGAGTCTTTATGTCCCTGTTCGGTGGAAAGGAAAGAATAATAATTTGAAAGAGCCGTGGTTTTCCAGGGAAATTGGACACTTGGTTCGGAAAAAGAGGGAGATATACAATAAATATAAGCGGCAGGGAGTAAATGAGGTTCTTGAGGAATATAAAGAATGTAAAAGGAATCTTAAGAAGGAAATTAGAAAAGCGAAAAAAAGATATGAGGCAAGTAATGTAAAAGTAAACCCCAAGGGGTTCTACAGATATGTCAATAGCAAAAGGATAGTGAGGGATAAAATTGGTCCATTAGAGAGTCAGAGTGGACAGCTATGTGCTGAGCCGGAAGAAATGGGGGAGATATTAAACAATTTATTTTCTTCGGTTTTTACCGAGGAGAAGGATATTGAATTATGTGAGGTAAGCGAAACAAGTAGAGTAGTGATGGAAATTAGGAGGATTAAAGAAGAGGAGGTACGGACACTTTTGAAGAATATAAAAGTGGATAAGTCTCCAGGTCCTGATAGGATATTCCCTAGGACATTGAGGGAAGTTAGTGCAGAAATAGCAGGGGCTATGACGGAAATATTTCAAACGTCATTAGAAACAGGGATGGTGCCGGAAGATTGGCGCATTGCGCATGTTGTGCCGTTGTTTAAAAAAGGTTCTAAAAGTAAACCTAGCAATTATAGACCTATTAGTTTGACATCTGTGGTGGGAAAATTAATGGAAAAGATACTTAGGGACAATATATATAATTATTTGGATAATCAAGGCCTGATTAGAAACAGTCAACATGGATTTGTGCCTGGAAGGTCATGTTTGACTAATCTTCTTGAATTTTTTGAAGAGGTTACCAGGGAAATTGATAAGGGCAAGGCTGTGGATGTTGTCTATATGGACTTCAGTAAGGCATTTGACAAGGTTCCACATGGAAGGTTGATTAAGAAGGTTAAATCGTTGGGTATTAATAGTGAGGTTGCAAGATGGATTCAACAATGGCTGAATGGGAGATACCAGAGGGTAACGGTTGACAATTGTATGTCAGGTTGGAGGCCAGTGTCTAGTGGAGTGCCCCAAGGATCTGTGTTGGGTCCACTGTTGTTTGTCATTTACATTAATGATCTGGATGATGGTGTGGCAAATTGGATTAGTAAATATGCAGATGATACTAAGATAGGTGGAGTAGTTGATAGTGAGGTAGATTTTCAAAGTCTACAGAGAGACTTGGGCCTTTTGGAAGGGTGGGCTGAAAGATGGCAGATGGAGTTTAATGCTGATAAGTGTGAGGTGCTGCATTTTGGTAGGACAAATCAAAATAGGACGTACAGGGTAAATGGTAGGGAATTGAGGAATGCAGTGGAACAGAGGGATCTGGGAATAACTGTGCATTGTTCCCTGAAGGTGGAATCTCATGTGGATAGGGTGGTGAAGAAGGCGTTTGGTATGCTTGCCTTTATAAATCAGAGCATCGAGTATAGAAGTTGGGATGTAATGTTGAAATTGTACAGGGCATTGGTGAGGCCGAATCTGGAGTATGGTGTGCAGTTCTGGTCGCCAAATTATAGGAAGGATGTCGGCAAAATGGAGAGGGTACAGAGGAGATTTACTAGAATGTTGCCTGGGTTTCAGCACTTAGGCTACAGAGAGAGGTTGAACAGGTTGGGTCTTTATTCTTTGGAGCGTAGAAGGTTGAGGGGGGACTTGATAGAGGTTTTTAAAATTTTGAGAGGGACGGACAGAGTTGACGTGGGTAGGCTTTTCCCTTTGAGAGTGGGGAAGATTCCAACAAGGGGACATAGCTTCAGAATTGAGGGACAAAGGTTTAGGGGTAACATGAGGGGGAATTTCTTTACTCAGAGGGTTGTGGCTGTATGGAATGGACTTCCGGTGGAAGTGGTGGAGGCTGGCTCGATTTTATTATTTAAGAGTAAATTGGATAGGTATATGGATAGGAGGGGATTGGAGGGTTATGGTCTGAGTGCAGGTAGATGAGACTAGGTCAGGGAGAATGGTCGGCGTGGACTGGTAGGGCCGGACAGGCCTGTTTCCATGCTGTAGTTGTTATATGTTGTTATATGTTATATGTTATATGTTATAGAAATATAGAAGATACGGGAGTGATTTATTTGTGACTTTTTGTTGGGGTAGATAGACAGTCACCTTTCTCTGCTTGTTACGTGACCTCCACCCCACCCACACCCCTACCTCCCATCCCTAACTCCGACCATCCAGGACTGGCCAACAACTTTCAATTTAATCCATTCATGAAGAGATAGGAAACGCACACCCCCAAAAAAATGAGGTAAAAGCACAAATTATATATTAATTCAAAAAACGATGGATTCTTGATAGTTAAAGAGATTGAAGGGCCAATGATTTCGAAAGGGTTGAAAATATAGACTCGTTGAGTGATAGCCGTGCCCCACAATGGGTGGCATGGTGGCGCAGCGGTAGAGTTGCTGCCTTACAGCGCTAGAGAGCTGCGTTCGATCCAGACTATGGGTGCTGTCTGTCGGGAGTTTGTACGTTCTCCCCATGACCTGTGTCACACCAAAGACGTGTAGATTAGTAGGTTGATTGGCTTGGTAAAATTGTTAATTGTCCCTAGTATGTGTAGGATGGTGTTAATGTGCAGGGATCGAAAGGCCTGTTTCCACATTGTATCTCTAAACTAAACAAGGAAAAACAAAATCTGCATGGCAGGCACCTTCTCTTAATTGCTTGCAGTTCAAGTCTGGACTGATTTTTCATAGAAGAGTCTCGACCCACAACGTCACCTATCCATGTTCTCCTGAGATGCTGCCTAACCTGCTGAGTTACTCCAGTTCTTTGTGAACTTTTTTCTCTCTCTCGCACACTCTCTCACTCTGTCTCTCTCTCTCTCTCTCTATCTATCTATCTATCTCTCCCTCTCTCTCTTTATTTCTTTCTCTCTCTCTTTCTCTTTATCTCCCTCTCGCTCTGCTCCTTTATAACGCTTCTTGAAGCTTTTCTATCTGCCCAAGAATTAATCAATTCGGATACTTCTTTCTGGAGTCAAATTTTGTTTTTTAACATTCCTGGTGCATTAACAGTGCAACATAAACACAAGTTTGTTGTTTTGTTCGTTCACCTGTTGGCCCCATGAAGAATCATTGGTTTGCCTGTTAAACAGAGACAGCTGTTACCCACATACTTCTGGCAACAGAGCCAAATAAAACGCTGGCTTTTCCGTGAGTTTGTACTCCTCTTTATCATGCAGCGCGGTTCGTAAGGAATGCTATGTCTCGTTATGAGTCCCTGGAGCAAGCAGTCAGAAAATGAATTGATAAAACCTCCTTATGACCAATTCTTGAGGCACAAATTTAAGCCAACATCACAGAGATTTCGTTACAAAAAAGAATTGCTTTCACACACAATTCAGTTTTAGAGTTTAGAGTTTAGAGGTACATGGCAAAATACAGGCCCTTCGGCCCACTGAGTCCACGCCAACCAGTGATCACCCCGTACACTAACCTACCAACACTAGGGACAATTTTACAACTTACCAAAGCCAATTAACTTACAAACCTGCACGTCTTTGGGGTGTGGGAAGAAACTAGAATACCCACGCGGTCACGAGGAGAACGTACAGACAGTCAGGATTGAACCCGGGTCTCTGGTGCTGTAAGGCAGCAACTCTACCGCTGTGCCACCGTGCCGCTAGTTGTTAGCCGGTATGAATTGAACTTGTATCTTCTGCTCTTTTATTCACTATTTGATGAGCACAGGTGACCTGGCACGACCAGAGCCAAGGACAAAGATTGCCGATAGAGTTGAATCTTCTGTTTTGTTTCAGGTTTCAGGCACCATGGAAATGGTGACGGCAATAACTGGCGGCAACTTGGACGGATATAGATGGCGTGACAGAGTTAGAAGCAAGCAATGATAAATAACATTGCAGGGATAGACAAGCAGGTAAGTTAGCAGCACCAGTGTCACAGGATCATGGTCATGCTCAGAAGTGGACGCATTTATCACCTCACACCGATGAACCATATACTTTATTTGCAGAGTACATCGCCAGGTAGGTTTTTACTGTTGTCACAATGTTGAGTCGGGACACACAGCAACCCCCATCTTCAGTTTATCGACACCATCACAAACCTAAAAATGCCAACGGGAAGGAAGAGAGGGAAAAGCATAGGAATCACCGATCCCACAGAGACAAGGACCAGTTTAGAACACAGGAACTCTGCTTCCCATTCCCACACTAACCTTACTGTCATGGGCCGACTCCATTGCCAGAATGAGGCCGCATGCAAATTGGACGAACAGCACCTCATAATTTGCATGGATAGCATGCAACCTAGCAGTATGAACGTTGAATTCTCTCATCTTAAGTGACTTATTCAAACAATCCCCTCCCTCTCCCCCTCCTATAATACCTTATTAAGCAGAGTCATTGTGTATGTGTGAAGAACAACTCACTGTACGATGGTGCCATTATCAACATCACCAGGTTTAGATGTGTACCAAGGCATTGGTTTGACTCACTCAATGGGAACAGAAGCTGTTATGGTGCTGGACAAATGTAGCTCTGCTAAAGGTCACAGTCAGGATCGAACCCGGGTCTCTGGAGCTGTAAGGCAGCAATGCTACTACTGCACCCCCTTTATCTGCAAAACAGAGCAACAACCAGGCATCATTGTAATGGAAGACCTATTGCAATTATTCTTTTTATATTCGCAATGCATTCTCATCCATTCCATTTGATAGTCTGTACGGAGTTTGCATGTTCTCCCCGTGACCTGCGTGGGTTTTCCCCAGGTGCTCCGGTTTCCTCCCACACTCCAAAGGCATACAGGTTTGTAGGTTAATTGGCTTCGGTAAAATTGTAAATCGTCCCTAGTATGCGTAGGATAGTGTGCGGGGATCGCTGGTCGGCGCTGACTCGGTGGGCCGAAGGGCCTGTTTCCATGCTGTATCTCTAAACTAAATTAAACTATACGAAGTCTGTAATTGGTTGGAAAATGTAATGTTGGCACAATTCATAACATCACTTTCCAATCTGGTTCGAACGTATCCAGCTTCAGTTACACATACGTGCCATGATAATCGAACTCTGACGAAAGGCACCTGGAGGGACAGGTGGGGGCCTTCTGCGGAGCTCGCTTCTGCCGCATTGTCCTATTGACCTCTGCCGAACTGGGCATCAAGTCCCCACAAGTGACTGCAATGAGACTCCTTCTTGGCAACCATCCAGGGCAACAGCAATGTAACCCAAGAGCGTGTCAGTTACACAAGGCAGACTAGGGTTTAACAAACAGTGTGAGCCTCACGATGCATCTCTCAAATCGATCTCAAACTTGAGTCCAATCCAGATATTAAACTAACTGTACCACGTCTGTTTTCGATTAGGATGCAGGGGGTGGGGGGGGGTGGAACTTTCCTTTTCAAATGTTCTCCCTTTTCTTTGCTGTACATGATGGATCTGCAACACATGGGCTGTGGATTCAGCATGTTGGCCAACTCCAGGTCACAGCAAGGCCAGAATGCCCACTTGCTCATGGGGTGGGTGGGTGGGTGAGAATGCGTTAAGCCCTGCGTTCCACCTGGGCATAGATTAAATTCATTGCATATTAGGTGGGAAAAGGGTTTGTCTGTCAGTCAGACGCTGTTGGAAATTCGATCCACTGACCAGAGTGAATATCTTAATCGCAATTATTATAGCACATGTGTACCACAGCAGGAGTGAGATCAATACAGGCTGACATTTTAAGAAATGTTTCCATTTTAAAATGGGCCTCATTTTAATCCAGAGGAGTTTAAAAGTGCGACAGAATATCAGAAAGATGCCCAGAGAATCAAGGAAACATTTTCCAACAGTCCCAATCGTATATAGCACTCTCTCTCTCTCTCCCTCTTACACAGACACACACACATGCACATTTTGTTTTTTTGTGTTTCTCTCTCTCTCTCTCTCTCTCTCTCTCTCTCTCTCTCTCTCTCTCTCTCTCTCTCTCTCTCTCTCTCTCTCTCTCTCTCTCTCTCTCTCTCTCTCTCTCTCTCTCTCTCTCTCTCTCTCTCTCTCTCCCTCTCTTCCTCTCTTCCTCGCTCTCTCTCTCTCTCTCTCTTCTGCTCCTCCTCCCCTCCCCTCTCGACAGAAAGAGCACCGAGGTTTCCTAACCATCTACCATATTTCCAACAAAAGGAAATCAGACAGGTTGTATAAAGGACGGCTTCCCTAGGATTTCTGCTGAATTTCCTTAACATTGCAGGCAAGGTTTAGGAAAACTGCTCCAAGAAATTATTGGTGGTAAGGAAATAAATCAGCCTCCATGTCTGCCATTTCCTGAGGCCACGTATAAATGCACCCAATCCTGAACTCTTTTATTTAATTTCCGGAGAGGGTGGAGGAAGATCTGTCTAATTTCTCCCTGACCAGCAAAAGTATTCAAACAAAACCCTTCAGTATTTATCCATCCCTCATTCCCAGTAAGTCCTATTGCATTCCAGAAATATTTTCCAGCTCCCACATCATCATACTGCACGACAGATTTAACGATCTCAATCTATAATTATCCTTTTAACTGTCAATCTCTGTAATCCAACAAATTTTCCGTGTTGTCCGTGACTGGAAGTACATCAAATGTCTTTACTATGTTTCCATTCACTGCCCCTCGACTGCAAGAGGGAAGAAAGACTGTGGTCAGCACAGTGGTGTAGCTGGAAGAGCTGCTTCCTCACAGTGCCTGAGACCCAGGTTTGATCCTGGTTTGACTATGTACAGTATTATCTGACCTGATCAGATAGCATGGAAAACAAAAGGTTTCCACTTTACCTCGGTATATGTGACATTAATAAACCTTAACCTAAACCTGTAAAACATTAATTAGAGGGACTTGCGAGCAAATATTTAAACAAGTGAATTCCCTCCAGCCTCTTCTGTCTGAAGTCAGTTATTTCCTGGTTTCTGAGTGCATTCATTTTCACTCATGACTGATAATTATTAATCAAAAACAAGTTCAAAGTCATGTTTTCTTCAGTGAGAAGGTGTCAAGCTGATCTGTCTCCGAAGGAATGTCTTTAAAAAATAGATTATAATTCCTTGTCAGATTTGTATTATGAAGACTAAAGAATCTGAACTGCAGATTACAGATGAAGCAAGCATGGAATTGACAACTATAAATTAAGGCAATTATCTCTGTAAAATTGTACCCAGCTGTGGCTGCAACAATGAATTTCATTGAATTTTTTTATTACCATCTGTTTATTAATATCTGAGCACATTGATCATAAATTTTCATAAGCAGAAAAATAAGTCATAATTGGTCAAATGATTGATAAACAATACAGTCTGATGTCTTTTTAACTTCTCCTGTTTTCCTTGGCCTAATTATCCAGTATTCCGCATGTTTCATGGAAATCAAGAAGTATTTTGGCATGTTTACTTTTTCTGCCCGTGTTATATTGCACCTAAATAAAAGGCGACCTTGCAAATAGTGTAGGTGTTACTGATAGTGTAAAGGAATCCTTCCCATAAATTGAGTTTGCAGCCATTTTCAGCCACGGCAACAAGAAGGTTTAGTTTAGTTTAGTTTAGTTCAGTTTAGTTTCGAGATACAATGTGGAAACAGGACCTTCAGCCCACCTAGTTCGCGACGACCAGCAATCCCCGCACACTAGCACTATCCCACACACTGGGGACAATTTACAATCTTTACCAAAGCCAATTAACCTACAAACCTGCACGTCTTTGGAGTGTGGGAGGAAACCTGGGGCACCTGGGGAAAACACATGCGGTCACGGAGAGAACGTACAAACGCCGTTCAGACAGCACCCGTTGTCAGGATTGAACCCGGGTCTCTGGCGCTGTAAGGCAGCAACTCTACCGATGCACCACCAAGCTGCCGGCATGGGATGTCTTAAAAAAATTGTAAACTGAAGCATCTACAGGGATCCTTATTGTGAAGATGTTGACAAGCCCATTTAGATATCTACTTTATTTCATAGAAACATAGAAACATAGAAAATAGCAGGAGGAGGCCATTCGGCCCTTTGAGCCAGCACCGCCATTCATTGTGATCATGGGTGAATGTCCACAATCAATAACCCGTGCCTGCCTTCTCCCCATATCCCTTGATTCCACTAGCCCCTAGAGCTCTATCTAACTCTCTCTTAAATCCATCTAGTGATTTGGCCTCCACTGCCCTCTGTGGCAGAGAATTCCACAGATTCCTAACTCTCTGGGTGAAAAAGTTCCTTCTCACCTCAGTTTTAAATGGCCTCCCCTTTATTCTGTGGCCCCTGGTTCTGGACTCGCCCAACATTGGGAACATTTTTCCTGCATCTAGCTTGTCCAGTCCTTTTATAATTTTATATGTTTCTATAAGATCCCCTCTCATCCTTCAAAACCCCAGTGAATACAAGCCTAGTCTTTTCAATCTTTCCTCATAAGACAGTCCCGCCATCCCAGGGATCAATCTCGTGAACCTACGCTGCACTGCCTCAATTACAAGGATCTCCTTCCTCAAATTAGGAAATCAAAACTGTACACAATACTCCAGATGTGGTCTTACCAGGGCCCTTACAACTGCAGAACCTCTTTACTCCTATACTGAAATCCTCTCGTTATGAAGGCCAACATGTCATTAGCTTTCTTCACTGCCTGCTGTACCTGCACGCCAACTTTCAGTGACTGGTGTACAAGGACTGCACTTCCCCCTTACCTAACCTAACACCATTGAGATAATAATCTGCCTCCTTGTTTTTGCCGCCAAAGTGGATAACCTCACATTTATCTATATTATACTGCATCTGCCACGCATCTGCCCACTCACTCAACCTGTCCAGGTCACCCTGCAACCTCCTAACATCTTCTTCACAGTTCACACTGCCACCCAGCTTTGTGTCATCCGCAAACTTGCTAGTATTGCTTCTAATTCCTTCTTCCAAATCATTAATTTATATGGTAAACTGTTGCGGCCCCAACACCGAGCCTTGCGGCACTCCACTCGCCACTGCCTGCCATTCTGAAAAGGACCCGTTTACTCCTACTCTTTGCTTCCTGTCTGCCAACCAATTTTCTATCCAAGTCAACACCCTACCCCCAATGCCATGTGCTTTAATTTTGCTCACCAATCTCCCATGTGGGTCCTTATCAAAGGCTTTCTGAAGGTCTAGATACACTACATCCACTGGCTCTCCTTCATCCATTTTACTTGTCACATCCTCAAAAAATTCCAGAAGATTAGTCAAGCATGATTTTCCTTTCATAAATCCATGCTGACTTGGACTTATCCTTTTACTGATGCACCGTTATTACCTCTTTAATAATTGACTCCAGCATCTTCCCCACCACCGCTGTCAGGCTAACTGGTCTGTAATTCCCTGTTTTCTCTCTCGCTCCTTTCTTGAAAAGTGGGATAACATTAGCTATCCTCCAATCCACAGGAACTGATCCTGAATCTATTGAACTTTGGAAAATGATCACCAATGTGTCCACTATTTCTAGAGCCACCTCCCTGAGTACCCTGGGATGCAGACCATCAGGCCCTGGGGATTTATCAACCTTCAGTCCCATTAGTCTACCCAATACTATTTCTCACCTAATGCAAATTTCTTTCAGTTCCACTACCCCCCGAGATCCTCTGTCCTCCAGTCCACCTGGGAGATTGTTTGTGTCTTCCTTAGTGAAGACAGATCCGAAGTACCTGTTCAACTCTTCTGCCATTTCCTTGTTACCCATAATAATTTCACTCGTGTCTGACTTCAAAGGACCCACATTTGACTTTGCTACTCTTTTTCTCTTAACATATCTAAAGAAGCTTTTACTGTCCTTCTTTATATTCTTGGCCAGCTTCCCCTCGTACTTCATCTTTTCAGCCCGTATTGCCCGTTTTGTTACCTTCTGTTGTCCTATGAAAGTTTCCCAATCCTCTGGCTTCCGGCTACTCTTTGCTGTGTTATATATCTTTTCTTTTAGTTTTATTCCATCCCTAACTTCTCTTGTCAACCACAGTTGCCTCCTACTCCCCTTAGAATCTTTCTTCCTCTTTGGAATGAAATGATCCTGCGTTTTCTGGATTATGCCCAGAAATTCCTGCCGTTGCTGTTCCACCATCATTCCTGCTAGGATCCCTTTCCAGTCGACCTTGGTCAGCTCCTCTCTCATGCCTTCATAGTCCCCTTTGTTCAACTGCAACACTGACACTTCCGATTTACTATTTCGATTTCCGATTTACTATTTCGCAGAGTCTTAGCAGTATGGCTGTCCACAGAATTTCAGCGTCAGCAGATAAGAATGCAGCAAAGTAGGAACTTCCCCGGATGTTGATAAACTCCGAGTTCTTCCTCCTCAAACTAACTTCCCTGTGAAAATTGATAACAAGGGATAATTAAATCAAATAATTCATAGACAATATGGGCTTATTTGAGCACAATTTGTACAGCTTAGATGTAGGTATCTGCGTCTATCATTGTCACAGTGTTCTTTTTATATAATAAAAGGAATGTGTGAGGACAAGCCTTCGGCAACTTGATCTGTGGACCGGGTTATCCTGTGCAAGTGGGAACTAACATCTACTGGAATGAGTCAGTCAGAGAGTCAGATTTAAATGTAAGTGTATTCACTTCCATCAACCATCCCTCTGCCCACCTGGCCAATTGGTCCAGATCCTGCTGCAATCTTTCACAACCTTCTTCACAGCAAACTTGCTAATCTTGCCCTGTATGTTCTCATCCAAATCATTGATGTAGATGACAAACAGTAACGGGCCCAGCACCGAACCCTGAGGCACGCCACTAGTCACAGGCCTCCGGTCCGGGAAGCAACCTTCCACCATCACCCTCTGCTTCCCTCCATGGAGCCAATCTGTTATCCATTCAGCTATCTCTCCTTGGATCCCATGCGATCTAACCTTCCAGAGCAGCCTACCATGCGGAACCTTGTACCCAACATCTACAGCACTGCCCTCATCGACCTTTTTGGTCACGTCTTCAAATAAAATCAATCAGATTTGTGAGACACAACCAACCAAGTACAAGACCATGCTGACTATCCGTA
This sequence comes from Rhinoraja longicauda, assembly GCF_053455715.1. NCBI lineage: Eukaryota > Metazoa > Chordata > Chondrichthyes > Rajiformes > Arhynchobatidae > Rhinoraja > Rhinoraja longicauda. The sequence continues at coordinate 13,081,842 of NC_135974.1, forward strand.
ATCAGCCCTTGCCCATCCAAATGTATAACCTATCCCTCAAAATACTCTCTAGTAACTTTCCAACTACATATGTTAAGCTCACCGGCCTACATTTCCCAGCAGTTTCCCTGCAACCCCCTTTTGAAAAGAGGCACAACATTTGCCACCCTCCAGTCTTCCGGCACCACTCCTGTATTTAAGGACGACTCGTAAATTTCAACCAGGGCTCCCGCAATTTCCTCTCTAGTTTCCCGCAATATCTGATCAGGCCCTGGAGATTTGTCTACCTTCAAACACGACAGTGCCTTCAGTATTTCTTCGACGGTAACACTGACTGCTCTCAAGACACTTCCATTGACTGCCCCAAGTTCTTCCATCCTACTGTCTTTCTCCTCGGTAAATACAGAGGAGAAATACTCATTGAGGACCTTGCCCATCTCCTGTGGCTCCACACAGAGGTGACCGCTTTGATTCCTGAGAGGTCCCACTCTCTCTCTCCCGTTACCCTTTTCCCCCTTATGTGTCGATAAAATCTTTTGGGATTGTCCTTAATGCTACCCGCCAGTTATCTCCTGGCCCCTTTTTGCCCTTCTGATCTCCTTTGTCAGTTTACTGCTAAGCTCCTGAAACTCCTCCAGGGATGCACTTGATCCCATTGCCTATACCTGTCCCATGCATCCTTTGTTTTTGACCAACGCCTCAATTTCCATCGTCAGCCAAGCTTCCTTACGTTTGCCTGCTTTGCCCTTCACTCTAATGGGGACGTACATATCCTGAGCTTTCGTCAGCACAACGTCACCCATTCCTTCTCTCCAGAGATGTTGCCTGTCCCGCTGAGTTACTCCAGCATTTTATGTCTATAAAGTTATATGGATGATTATATGGGAGCGGCTGCAAAAAGTTGCAGGGAATTGAATTCACAACCAACTGACTCTGAGGTGAGAATGCAAAGGATTACACATAACGCATTGATATAACACACAATAGATTCTGTTGTCTAATTACAGCTATTTGTCAATCTGTCAGGATGTACATCATTTATCTTACCTGTGTGGTTTCAGAACATGGAAAGTCTGAAACATTTATCTTAGAATGATTGAACTTTCTACATAGCTGCCATGGACAATATCTTCTTTTAAACGCATATTAATTGTTCGTACCGTCACCATTTTGTACAGAAAAAGCATTGCACATAACACCTAATTCCTAAAAAGGAATTTTCTGGCACCCTTGTTTCAAGAGCCTTTCTGGATTATCCTTTTATAGACAATAGACAATAGACAATAGGTGCAGGAGTAGGCCATTCGGCCCTTCGAGCCTATCCAACAGAGGTCATGGCCTCTGAAAGCAATCCAAGGGCACCAGGACCATCACCTAGGCCATAGAGGGAATGACACACCGGCCTGCAAAGTCGGCCTCGGTCGTCGACTATGGGAACGAATCTGCCGGCTTCGGCTGGGCCGGAGTTCCAGAGCCCCGGCCGCAGGGGGCAGATTTGACCCGCCGATCGGCCGCGGAAATCCCGATGAAGTTGAGATCGGCCGCCCCGCCCGGCCTAGGGGCCACGTTTTCGAGGAGACTTCCGGGAGGGATTACAAGTGCACCCTCATATTTTTGTCTGGATTAAAGGAGGTGCCAGACCACCAGTTGCCAGAAAATCGGTGGTGGAACCTATACTACAGATGTTGGAAATAATAAGTGGGACTGAAAATGTCTGGTATAATCAGTAGATCAGGCTCTACATTTTTTTTTTTTTTTTTTTTTTTTTTTTTTTACATGTGTAGGAAGGAACTGCAGATGATGGTTTAAACCAAAGATAGACACAAAAAGCTGGAGTAACTCAGCGGGTCAGGCATCATTTCTGGAGGGAAGGAATAGGTGATGTTTCGGGTCGAGACCCTTTTTCAGACCGACTGTTAACAGGATTAATGTGTGCAAGTGGAAACAAAGCTCTTCCAGTCATTCGTGGGATGAGTTGCATTCAGAGGGAGAGTTAAAGAGAAATATGTATGTTTTAAATATATAGTTATAGAAGTGTTAAAAAATGTGCAAGGTTAAAACAAGGGCTGCATAACCTCTCCATCTATCTCTCTCTACATCTTTTTTCTCTCTCTAAACCCTTCTACTTAAGTATTGGTTTATTACTGTCATTTGTACCGAGATACAGTCCCTGAAGGGTCCCAACCCAAAGCATCACTGGTCCATCCATGCTCTCCTGCGATCCCGCCTGACCTGCTGAGTTACTCCAGCAAGTAGTGTCTTCTTTTTGAAACTTGCAACTGTGGTCCCTTGTTTCCACAGTTAAAACTTTGTTTTGCATGCGATCCAGGCAAACCATGCCACAGGTGAGTACAATAGGTAGAGCAAAAGAAAAACATAAACAGGTTTCTAAAATATAACGTTACAGCAACAGAGAACGTGCAGATTAAAAAAGTGCAAGTGCCACAACAAAGTAGATTGGAAGATCTAGAAATCATCTTTAGCATATGAGAGGTCTGGGTTTTTTTCAAAAATAAACTTTATTCAAATTTGAATTACAAATATATCTCACCTCCAGTTTATTCCCCCCACCCACCTCTACATTCAGTCTGAAGAAGGGTTCCGACCCGAAACGTCACCTATTCCTTTTCTCCAGAGATGCTGCCTGACCCACTGAGTTACTCCAGCATTTATGTCCAGTTTCTTCCCACAGGCCATCAGGCCTGTTAACTTTTATAACTCCAGGGACTAAATTTCGTCTTCTCTGTATTAACTTTATTTATATGCTGTAACTGTAATTCTTTTTTTGTGCACAATCCGCAGGCATTGCCACTTTCATTTCACTGCACATCGTGTATGTGCATGTGACAAATAAACTTGACTTGACTTGACTTGTCTACCTTCTACACAAAACAAAAACTGTGCAAAAATACCTCATGCATTCTCAGTGTCCATGCATTCAATAGGGTTCCACTCAGTAGTGTTGGAACCCATTTAAAAACTAAATCCCCTTGCCACTCCTCTGCCCCCCCCCCCCCCCCCCCCCCCCCCCCCCCCCCCCCGGGATGATATCCCTTACCTTGTGTAAGGGGTGACTCCACCGGAATCTGTGCCCCTCAACGTTTAGCAGCAGAAGGCCCCTAGACTATGGTCTTCCCCCACAGAGCCTTTGTGAGTCTGATAACAGCGAAAGAAGATACTGTTCTTGAATCTGGTGGCACGTACTTTCAAACTATTGAATCTTCTGTCCGATAAGAGGGAGTGAAGAGGGAATAGCCAGGGTATGACTGGCCCTTGATTTTGTTGGCTGTTTTCCCAAGGCAGCATGAATATCATTGGCATAAACCAGCATCGGCAGCTCTTTGTTTCTATGTCTAAGGGTGTTTTATTGTCATATGGAGACGCTGGTTAATGGCAAGAGGACACAAAGTGCTGGAGTAACTCAATGGGACAGTTAGCATCTCCAGAGATAAAGGATAGGTGGCATTTCGGGTTGGGACCCTTCTTCAGTCTTCAGAACAAGGGTATTCCTGATGAAGGGAACTGACCCGAAATATCACCTATCCTTTATCTCTGGAGATGCTAACTGACCCATTGAGTTACTCCAGCACTTTGTGTCTACCTCAATGATTCGATAATACTTTTATTGTCACATGTACCAAGTGACAATGAAATGCTTTGTTTTACATACAACCCGGTAAAATCATACAGCGCACCTCACCTAGGTGGTACACAAGAGTCACCACGTTTCTGACGCCGACAAAGTTATAAAGTGACAAAGGTATAAACCAGCACCTGCAGTTCTTTTTTTCGATGTCAAGAGTGTTCTTTTTGTCATATGGGGGTGCTGGTTAATATACAGGAGTAAGTCAGCAGGGCAGGCAACATCTCTGGAGAATATGGATAGGTTTAGCTATCCATGATCTCCAAAGGTGCTGCCTGACCTGCTGAGTGACCCCAGCACTTTGCTTCCTCTTATCAATCTGCAGAGGCTTCTTAGTGCAACCTTCCAGCTGAACGTTACACTCCATAAATAAGACCAAACTCCATGCGGTACTTCCGGTGTGGTCTCAGTAAAAGACTTACACTTCATTAATTCTAAGACTCGTTGGGTGATGGAATAGTAAAAGACACTGGTAAAAGAAAAGTTATCTTCTTTTATCATTGCAGCAGGAATTGTCCCATTTTCTGCAACAAGTTCACCTCATGCGAACCAAGACCGAGCGGAAAATCTAATTCACATGTGGACGGGAAAGGTGGTGCCTGCTTGTGGTACGCAGTGTGTTTTAAATCCTTTCTTCCGAGCTGCATCTGGGTGTTTGCTGCAAGTAACGCAGAGAGGATAATCTCCCAAACTTCTTCTCGTGTGGGACGTCAGTTAACAGGTGTTCCTACATCGTTTACATGCCAGGCAGCTGATTACACCAAATCGCTCTCCCAGCAGGGAACCCCCTCCCTCCAGCTGCACTCCCACAATTTCCCATCCATTAAAATTAAAATGAATGGATGGGAAGGCCGGGGAAACGTGCCTGCAGTTTTTCCATTTGCCAGCTCAAGTGCACGGCTCCCCGCTGCATGGAAGTCACCGGCCCTCCCACATCCAAACACCAGCGAGGGCAACGATGGCACCGCCACCTGATCGCCAGCCATCACCACTGGAGGCAACGTTGAGGCACTTCCTATGTGGGACTATGAAGAGGTTAAGCAGATAGCACTTTCACAAGCACTTTTTCTTTAACTCAAATTGCCTTGCCCGAGAGAGCAGACATGAGTGGCAAGGGGGTTTTGTTTAAAGATCGGACCGTACACTACTGAGTATGGCACTGTAGAATGCATAGAAGGGTGGCACAGTGATCGCCGACCAGCAATCGCCCGCACACTAGCTCTATCCTACACATTAGGGACCATTTACAGAAGCCAATGGTCACATGAAACCAGTGCACCCGGAGCAAACCCACGTGGTCACGGGGAGAACGCGCAAACTCTGTACAGACAGCACCCGTAGTCGGAATCGAACGCGGGTCTCTGTCTAAAACTGTTACAATTGTTTCGTTGGGTTGCTGTTGTCTAAATTACTTAAATTATTGCATCGTATGGGAGGCGCATTCCCAATCTCGTTGTACCCCTGGGTACAATGACAATAAAGATATATTGTATTGTATTGTATTGGTGCTGTGAGGCAGCAGTTCTACCGCTGCCCCACCGTGCCACCCTGTGTAAAATTGCCCCAAGTGGAAAGGGAGAAAGTGTGATAATGATTGATACTTTGAAACTTTATTATTATCACATGTGACATCTCAAAGTGAAACTCTTTGTTTTGCGTACCCTACACAAGGAATGCAAAGAGTTGCCACATAAAGGGCGCCGACAATCATTATCATTCCCCATGGTTCCTCTTTGGTCTCAGCACCCCCTCACCCCCTCCCCCCCACCCCACCATGCCGGGTGCCTCTTTGTTCTACAGAGAGCATGCACGGGTGATCGATGGTCAGCGTGGACTCGGTGGTCCGAAGGGCCTGTTTCCACGCTGCATCGCTAAACTGAACTGAACTAAACTAACCTGAGTTTTCTGTCAAAGCTGATAGTTGCTGGCTGTTGCAGAAATGTAGCATGGTCAGACAGCTGTGCCTCTGAGAGCCAGCGGAGGTTTTCCCATTTATTTGTGGGACTTCCAGGAAAAAAAAGTTGCCCCTTGCTGTCTGCATGAGCTTGCCAGGAAAATTATGTTTTTTTTCAAAGTTTGGACACGGAACTTTGCATGAGTCTAGATTATCGCTCAACACAAGAAACCTAATGCAACTGACAACTAAAAGCTGAAAATAGATTGACTGCTCCCTTTACAATGTGGCCCGTAATATATTACAAAATGCAATCACAATAAAAGACGCCTTGTTAATTATTTAAACAAAAAAAAACAAATTAACAGGAGTGATTTATATCTGTGTTCACAGCAAGGCAACACAGCAAGCTGCCACTTAAGGGAACTGTAGTGAGGGAAAGTGCAGGCTGTTTTAAACACCCAAACGTCCATTGTACGACTGCCTGGCCAGTGTCCACTAGCTAACCACTTAGACGGAAAATGCATTTCAGATATGTAAACAGAATCAACATATGTTGGCTTCAGAGCAACGATGGAAGATGTCAGCTGTGCTTATGTATCAGTAATGACGCCCCTGATTCAGATGGTTATGGTTTACAGGCCTACATTAGAAACCTTGCACAAAAGTCTAGGCTGCTGTCGAAGCAAAGCGTGGAAGGAGTGTTTAGTTTAGTGTAGTTTAGTTTAGAGATACAGTGTGGAAACGGACTCTTCGGCCCACCGACCAGTGATCACCCCGTACACTAGCACTACCCTACACACCGGGGACAATTTACAATCTTTACCGAAGCCAATTGACCTACAAGCCTGGAGCGTGGGAGGAAACCGGAGCTCCCGGAGAAAACCCACGCAGGTCACAGGGAAAACACACAAGCTCTGTACAGACAGCACCCGTGGTCAGGATCGAACCTGGGTCTCTTGCGCTGTGAGGCAGCAACTCTACCGCTGCGCCACTGTGCCGCCCACCGTGAAGTCCGCGCTGCATTGTCACAGGATTTGGGGTGCAAGTTTATTTCTGTCACATGAGGGTAAACGGAACGAGCTGTCAGAAGACATAGTTTAGTTTTAGTTTAGTTTCGTTTATTATTGTACCGAGGAACAGTGAGAAGCCTTTTTGTTGCGTTCTATCCAATCAGCAAAGAAGCCAATACATGACTCCAATCAAGCCGTCAATATACCGACAACAGACACAAAGTGCTGGAGTAGCTCGGCGGGTCAGGCAGCATCTCTGGAGAAAACGGATGGGTGACGTTTTGAATTGGGACCCTTCTTCAGACTCAGAAATATCACCCATTCTTTTTCTCCAGAGATGCTGCCTGTCCTGTTGAGTTACTCCAGTACTTTGTGTCTCTCTTCGGGATAAAGGAAATACATTTAAAAGACATTTGGACAGGTACATGGATAGGAAAGGTTAAGAGGGATATGGGCCAAATGCAGGCAGATGGGACTAGTGTAGATGAGGCATCCTAGTCGGCGTTGAGTCAAAGGGCCTGTTTCCATGCTGTATAGAGTTATACAGAATGTAGAGTTAAGACTCCGTGTACCGAGGTACAGGGAAAAGCTTTATTTCGCATGCTACTGACCAGATCTGGTATACCATACGTAGATACAATCAGGTCTAACTCAAGTGCAATAAATAGAGCAAAGGGGAAGATACAGGGTGCAGAATATACTGTAGTTCTCAGCAATGTAGCGCACTAGTTCCTTAGACAACGTCCAATGTCCTCATTGAGGTAGAAGTGAATTGGACAGTCCCCTAACTTATGGAAGCCTGATAACAGAAGGGAAAAAGCTGTCCCTGAGTCTGGAGGTGCGCGCCTTCAAGCTTCTGTTCTGCAGTCCCCGTGAACAGTGGTGAGCACCACAGTCCTGGTGAACAGTGGTGAGCGTCACAGTCCTAGTGAACAGTGGTGAGCGTCACAGTCCTAGTGAACAGTGGTGAGCACCACAGTCCTGGTGAACAGTGGTGAGCACCACAGTCCTAGTGAACTGTAGTGAATCCTGGCAAACCACAGTGAGGGCAGCCTGGTTTATTAAAAACCTTCGCGTTAGCAGACTGCGAAACCGCTCGGAATCATAGCTTTCCAATCCCACCAGGTCACGCGCAGCTCGGCAAGACGAGAATAAACTTCACAAATCCACCGAGGAATTGCCAAACTCCCAGCAGTGGGAGCGTTTCTGCACTAAAGGAAAATAATCCATCTGTACAAGTGACTTAAGACCGTCACCGTATTTAGGAGCACTGCAGCCGCACTTAAGCACTAGTGGTTTGCAAAACAACATCAATCGTATTACACAGCCCATTCCCAGCAGCTTTTACATGATAGCTGTGGTACCTTAGAGAGCGCTGCAGCCAGCCCTCTCTGCCTGTTACACACATGACACTCAGTGTAGTTTGTGCCTTCTGCAAATTTATAGAACAACAGCACCCACCACTGTCCGTCTACTCCAACTTCAACACATTTACCGTGCGAACCCGTGCAGATGCTGACACACTTTTAGCAACAGATACATGAGTCAAGAGTCGTGTTTCATTGTCATCTGTCCCGACATCGGGACAATTAAATCCTTACTTGCAGCAGCACAACAGATATGTAAATATAGCACTCTGTTAGCACCATAATAAACAGACAAAAAAAATGCTTTTCCCCTGACTCCCAGTCCGAAGAAGGGTCTCAACCCGAAATGTTACCTATTCCTTTTCTCCAGACATGCTGCCTGACCTGCAGAGTTACTCCAGCATTTTGTGTCTGTCTTCAGTGTAAACCAGCATCTGCAGTTCCTTCCTACAAATGCTGCCTGTCCCGCTGAGTTACTCCAGCATTTTGCATTAACTTTCAAAACAAAAATCCAGTATACATTAAAAGAAAACAGACAGATAGACAAATGATAATAGTGCAGAGTCTAAAATAATGTCCCCAAGTCTATACAGTTTGTAGCCTTTTTGAAGGTTGTAGTGTTTAATAGCCATTAAGGTTGTAGGGAAGAAGTTGTTCCTGAAACTAGACATTACAGTTTTCAGGCTCCTGTACCTTCTTCCTGATGGCAGGAGTGAAATGAGAGCGTGGCCAGGGTGTGGGTCTCTGATGGTGCCGGCTGCCTTTCTCTAGCAGTGACTCTTGTAGATCCCCTTCCACACTTGGGCACGCATAATTCCACTCACCTTGACTCACACTCAGTCTCACACTCACACATTCTCTGCCTCCCTCAATCTCAAATCCACACTCTCTCACACTCACAGTTACACTCACTCAATCTCTCTCGTTCAAGAAAAGACACAAAGCGTTGGAGTAACTCAGTGAAGGTATTTATTTCACGAAATGCTGGAGTAACTCAGCGGGTCAGGCAGCATCTCAGGAGAGAAGGAATGGGTGACGTTTCGGGTCGAGACCCTTCTTCAGACTCAGTGGGTCGGGCAACATCTCTGGAGAACATTGAATTCTCCAATTTTAGGTAACCACTAACAACCTCGCCCCCTCCTCCCCTTTCTCCCCCGCAACCCCCTTCCCCCCACCTCCCTCTCCCCTCCCCTGCGCCCTACCTGGATTCACACCAATTTCTCTCCTCCCCCTCCCCTCCACCTACTTCTTTCCTCTGGCTTCACAATTCGCAACTCTTCATTCCTTTTGTCTCACACTTTTTTTTAAATCTCTGGCCTTTGTCCAACCTTCAGCCCATCAAAAAACAAAACTCACCTTTATTCACACTGACCTGCCAGCCTTGATCCTGCCTTAGAGATCCTCTCTTCTAGCTTTCTTCCCCATCCCCCCCCCCCCCCCCCCCCCCCCCACAGTCTGAAGAAGGGTTCCGACCCAAAACTCCAGGGATGCTGCCTGACCTGCTGAGTTACTCCAGCACTTTGTGCCCCTTTTTTGGTAATCCAGCAGCTGCAGTTCGTTGATTCGACATCTCCAGAGGACATGGACTGGTGACATTTTGGATTGGGACCCTTCTTCAGACTGACGGTAGAATGGGTGAGAAAATTCTCATTCAAGCCTCTCACTCATTCACTCCAGCAACCCCACTCTCAAACACACTCCCTCAAACTCACACTCGTTTCCCACTCCCTCTCACACACATCTTCATACTTACACTCATTCACACTCACCCACTCAGGTACATTCATCCAAGTGCACTCTCTCACATTAATTTATTCACTTATGCTTTTGTGCACACTCTCCTACTCCCACTCTCACACACTCGTGCATTCACTATTTTTATAATCACATTCCCTAACTCACACTTGGACGCTCACACTCACTCATTCAAACTGACCATATTTCACACTCTCTCACACTTTAGACTTTAGAGATACAACGCGGAAACAGGCCCTTCGGCCCACCGAGTCTGCACCGACCTGCGATCACCTCGCCCCGCACATTAGGGACAATTTGCTATTTACAGAAGCCAATTTACAGAAGCCAATCCTCCCTCCTCCTCCCTCCTCCCCCCTCCCTCCCTCCCTCCACTCCCCCCCCCCCTCCCTCCCTCCCTCCACTCCCCCCCCCCCCTCCCTCCCCCTCTCTCCCTAGGAGATAGATTTAAACGTTAAAATGTGAATAACTTAAAATATAACACCGATTTCAATTAAACCTTCCATTAGCACCAAAGGGACGACGGTGAGTAAGGTGGGCCTAAAATTGTCGCGCTGTTGTGTACCGTTTTGGCTGTAGTTCAGGAACAAACAAACAAACAAACAAACGAGAGTTTTAGTACATAGATGGGCCAAACCTGGTAGCTGGGACTTGTTGGCCAGTGTGGGCAAGTTGGGCCAAAGGGCCTGTTTCCATGCTGTATGACTCTATGACTCTAGTCTCAGAGAAGGTTTCAGGGGTTGTGAAGGAAGTCAGTCGTGGGGGAAAAGAAAATGTGCAACAACAATGTATATGTAACTTCAGCAGATCATAATTAGATAAAGATACAGTGACTACAGAATAGATGATGTTAGTTTGGTCAAAGGCAGACATTTCAACAGTGGGTGTGGAAATGCAGAGTTTCAGTTTTAGTAGAGAGTTTTAGTAGAGAAAAGGACACAAATTTCTGTCTAAATATCTTTTTAATGTTGTTATAGTTCCCGCCTCAACTACTTCTCTGCCAGCTCGTTCCACATATCCACCAGCCTCTGTGTGAAAAAGTTGCCTCTCAGGTTTCTATTAAATCTTTCCCCTCTCACCAGACACCCATGTCCTCTGGCTCTTGGTTCCCCTAATCAAGGGGGAGAGACTGAGTAAATGCTATAAGACAATAACTGCAGATGCTGGTACAAATCAAAGGTATTTATTTACAAAATGCTGGAGTAACTCGGCAGGTCATCTCCTGAGATGCTGCCTGACCTGCTGAGTTACTCCAGCATTTTGTGAATAAATACCTTTGAGTAAATGTTATGCTCAGTGTATCTCCTGCCCTTCAACTTAACGGGTCCTTCACCAGTGCTTACCTTTGGCTCCTGCTATGCCATGAAATAAAACGCTGCAAATTACAATCTATAATACGTGTTCTGGTGAGGGTGTTTTGCACATCAGAGGACCTGTCACTTAATCTGCATGACAACACTCGCACTCAGCTGCGGAGACAGCAAGTTGGTGCTGAACATTGATCACCCCCTTCAGTGGCATTTATCAGTTCTCTTGAGAAAAACAAGCTTAACATCGCTGTTTTATCTGAATATTGTCCTGTCCACTGTAGGCACATTATCCCCTCCTGTTCTCACCCCCTCCTTTCTTCTCTCATCCTCCTCTTCTTCCCCCTTCTCTCTCCTTGATTCCCTCCTCCTCACCTACTTCCCTATTCCCCATCTTCCCAAATTACCTGTTTGGTGATATTGGGCAGAACATTAGAAGTAACAGAAACAGAAACAGGGTGGCACAGCGGTAGAGTTTCTGCCTTAAGGCGCCAGCGACCCAGATTCGATTCTGACTACGGGTGCAGTCTGTACGGAGTTTGTACGTTGTCCCTGTGACCGTGTGGGTTTTGTCCAAGTGCTCCAGTTTCCTCCTACACTCCAAAGATGTACAGGCCAATTGGCTTCTGTAAATTGTCCCTAGTGTGTAGGAGAGAACTAGTGTTGTGGTTGTGGTTGCTGGTCATTGCAGGCCAGGTGGGCCAAAGAGCCTGTTTTAACACTGTGTCTCTATAAACTAAACTAAACACTCTGGAAACAATCAGCAGGTCAGTCGGTATCCATGACCAGCAACCACAACCAGAACACTACCTCTATCCTGCACACGAGGGACAATATACATGGAGAGAGAAACAGAATTAACGTTTAAGGGTGTTGACCTATGACTAAAGAAGGGTCCCTACCTGAAACATCTTTTATCCATGCTCTCTCTCTCTCTCAAGAGAGAGAGAGAGAGAGAGAGAGAGAGAGAGAGAGAGAGAGAGAGAGAGAGAGAGAGAGAGAGAGAGAGAGAGAGAGAGAGAGAGAGAGAGAGAGAGAGAGAGAGAGAGAGATGCTGCCTGACCCGCTGAGTTACACCAGCATTCTGTGTCATTTTTTGTAAACCCGCACCTGCAGTTCCTTGTGTCGCGACCTTTCACCAAAGCTAGAATATAGAACATGGAATATAGAACAGTACAGCACAGGAAACGGGCCCTTTGGACCACAATGTCTGTGCTAAACTGATCCCATCTGCCTGTACATGATCTATATCCCTCTATTCCCTGCACAACCATGTGCCCAAATAAGGGCCTCTTTAAAAGCCACTATCTGCCTCCACCACCACCCCTGGCAATGCGTTCCAGGTCCCCACCACTCGCTGTGCAAAAAACGTGCCCCACACATGTCTGTTAAACCTCCCCCTCCCCTCACCTTATTGCTGACAAGTCAAGTCAAGTCAATTTTATTTGTATAGCACATTTAAAAACAACCCACGTTGACCAAAGTGCTGTACATCAGTTCAGGTACTAAGAACAAGCATACAATGGCACACAAACATAACAGCACATACATAAACTGTTCACAGCGCCCCCTCAGAGGGCCTCAAACGCTAGGGAGTAGAAATAGGTTTTGAGCCTGGACTTAAAGGAGTCGATGGAGGGGGCAGTTCTGATGGGGAGAGGGATGCTGTTCCACAGTCTAGGAGCTGCAACCGCAATAGCGCGGTCACCCCTGAGCTTAAGCCTAGACCGCGGGATAGTGAGTAGCCCCAAGTCGGCCAACCTGAGGGACCTGGAGATAAAGTGGTGGGTTAGAAGATTTTTGATATGGGGGGGGGGGCAAGCCCGTTTAGGGCTTTGTATGTGAATAGGAGGAGCTTGAAGTTGATTCTGTACTGTACTGGGAGCCAGTGGAGAGAGGCCAGAATCGGGGGGATGTGGTCCTTTTACGGGTACCCGTCAGGAGTCTCGCTGCGGCGTTTTGGATCAGTTGCAGACGGGACAGGGATGATCGGCTGATCCCAGTGTATAGGGAGTTGCAGTAGTCTAGGCGGGAGGAAATGAATGCTGTGCCCTCCAGTGTTGGCTATTTCCACCCTGTGGAAAAGGATCTGACTGTCTGCCCTATCTATGCCTCTCATCATTTAATAAACTTTTATCAAGTCTCCCGTCAACCTCTAATGTTCCAGAGAAAATGTGTGAGCGATGTAATAAAAACCTTGCTATTCTCTGATGTAATCTCATGGGTCTTCATAAGCATTCTCCTCGGCTTTGCCCCTTCCTTGTTATGAAATTCCCTGCACCAACAAACCCTCAGTCTGGTGTTTAACCTGAGAGGGGAATCCCTGACACTGCAGCACTCCCTCGGGACTGGAAAGGACAATGAACTCAAGTCTTCAAAAAGGAACTCAAATGCACAAGCGTCTGAGGCACATGAGAGCATGTTACTTGGTGGTACACCACTGTTAGGTTACCAATTTCGGTTGGACATCTTCCACATGAATTTTATTTCGAGTATTGGCTCAACTAATATTTCCATGAGAAAGCACAGATTTCTTTAAGTCTTTTTTGGGGAATTATGGCTTGCTTAAGCAACTCGAGCGCCGTAATGAAGAAGATTGCAGAAAGTGGTGAACACTGGCCAGTACATCACGGGTACTGACCTCTCCACCATCGAAGGGATCTACAGGAGTCACTGCCTTAGTAAGGCAGCCAGCATCATAAGAGACCCTCGCCACGCTGGCCATGCTGTCATTTCACTCCTGCCATCAGGGAAAAGGTATAGAAGCCTGAAAATTATAACGTCCAGGTTTAGGAACAGCTTCTTCCTGCAACCATCAGGCTATTAAACACTACAACCTCCAAATAAGCTCCAAACTACATAGAACTTGGGGGCATTGTTTTTGACTTTGCACTATTATTGTTTCTTATATGTATATATATGTGTGTGTGTGTGTGTGTGTGTGTGTGTGTGTGTGTGTGTGTGTGTGTGTGTGTGTGTGTGTGTGTGTGTGTGTGTGTGTGTGTGAGTGTGTGTGTGTGAGTGTGTGTGAGTGTGTGTGTGTGTGTGTGTGTGTGTGTGTGTGAGTGTGTGTGTGTGTGAGTGTGAGTGTGTGTGTGTGTGTGTGTGTGTGAGTGTGTGTGTGTGTGTGTGTGTATTATATATATATATAGTGTTTTATTGTCATCTCCTGAAACCAGATAATGAAATGTGGCAGTGCCACAGATATGTAAACATAATACTCTGTAAACACCATAATTTTAAATATATATATATATATATACACATACATTCACACATACTTCTTTCGTTTTTTATTATGGCGTTTACAGAGTATTATGTTTACATATCTGTTGTGCTGCTGCAGGTAAGAATTTCTCCATCGCTGCTCCCACCCTCTGGAACTCACTACCTCAAACCATCAGAGACTCCTCCTCACTCCTCACTCACCATATTCAAAACATCACTGAAGTCTCACCTGTTCAACACTGCCTTCAACCACTGACCGTCGCTTCACTTTATTCTTCCTTTTCTGTTCGTTTATTTATTTATTTTTATGTCTTATTTACCCTGTAAAGCGTCTTTGAGTGTCCAGAAAAGCGCTATACAAATGTAATGTATTATTATTATTATTATTATTATTATTATTATTATTCCATTTCGGGACATGACAATAAAACACTCTTGACTTGAGTTTGCGCCTCTGTGACTTGTTGTGGTGGCTTAAAAATACATGAGAGTCATGTATAATTGTTGGAATCCCCAGGCCTATCCTAGAAGATTAGTGATCCTAGCAACAGTGTTTGTTACTTGCAAGCAAAGCACCAAGGCAAATTCCTTGTATGTATACATACTTGGCTAATAAAATTTATTCAATTCAATTCAATTCTATTCAATTCACGTTGGTAAAATAACTTTTCAATTGCACAACTCTTAATAGTTCGTTTTTTCAATCGCAGTTTTGCTATAATATGAACATTGTTTTCAATGTTATGGTATCAAGAGAGAAGAGACAAGAGTGTTTTATTGTCATTAATTTACTGAAATGGAACAATGAAATTCTTACTTGCAGTTGCAGTATGAATGAGAACAAGGAACAACAAATCCAATGAACCCAGTGATATAACTATTCTGGATTTGTATCCACATTACTGATCATTCTGATATTTATATACCTTTCACATTGACCTGCCTCGGGATGCCTCTAATGTTATAACTCAGGATGCCTCTAATGTTATTGCAATGACAGAGCCAAAGGCCTACCAATCACCCATTCAGCCGCACCAACAGAGGTCACGACCTGCAGGGGTGGGGGGGGAGGGGTAAGATACCGGCCCACAAAGTTGGCCTAGGTCGTTGGTTATGGGAACAGATCTGCCCGCTCTAGCCGGGCCGGAGTTCCAGAGCCGTGGCCGCAGGGGACAAATCCAACCTGCCGATCGGCTGCTGAAGTCCCCCGCCCAATCAGGTCGAAATCAGTCCTGATTAAAGGAGGTGCCGGACCACCAGATGCCGGAAATTCGGTCGTGGACCTGTACTCACAAAAGACAGACACAAAATGCTGGAGTAACTCAATGGGATAGAAGGAATGGGTGACGTTTCGGATTGAGACATTCCTTCTCTCCAGAGATGCTGCCTGACCCGCTGAGTTATTCCAGCATTTTGTGTCTATCTTCAGTATAACCCAGCATCTGCATTTCCTTCCTACACACAATCTGTACTCACTACCCTTTGTGTGAAAGCATTGCCCATCAGGTCCTCTTTATACTTTTTCTCCTCTCACCGTAACCCTCTGCCCTCCAGTTTTGACGTCTCCTGTTCTAGGGAAGGACTGTGTCCATTCATCCCTGACTCATCCCGACTCGGACTGAGGGCAGTGACATCAAGCGAGAGGTTTCAGAGGGTCAGTCGGTGGAGGGAGGCGGGATGAGGCTGATTTCTCCACCGACCCAGTACACGGAGGAGAATGACCCAGCTTGTCCACCTCCATGCATTAAGGTCCTCCATCTCTGGTGCCATTTTAATGGTTGCATTGACCGAGAGGTTGAAAACTCTGTTCAGATTGCAGAGTAGGAGCTTTCACTTCATGTTCATAAGTTGATAGAGCACAATTTGGACATTCGGCCCATTGTCCTCTGCTATTCAATCATAAGGTCATAAGGGATAGGAGTAGAATTAGGCCATTCGGTCCATCAAGTCTACTCCACCATTCAATCATGGCTGATCTATCTCTCCCTCTCAACCTCCTTCTCCTGCCTTCTCCCCATAACCCTTGACACCCTTACCAATCAAGAATGTGTAGGAAGGAACTGCAGATGCTAGTTTAAACCGAAGATGGACACAAAAAGCTGGATTAACTCAGCGGGACAGGCAGCGTCTCTGGAGAGAAGGAAAGGGTGACGTTTTGGGTCAAGTCAAGTCAAGTCAACTTTATTTGTCACATACATATACAAGATGTGCAGTGAAATGAAAGTGGCAATTGTAAAAATACAAAACAGAGTAGAAAAAAAAAAATTACACAAAAAATAAATTAATACAGTAAATTAAATTAGTCCCTGGTGATATGAGAGTTAACAGTCCTGATGGCCTGTGGGAGGAAACTCCGTCTCATCCTCTCTGTTTTCACAGCGTGACAGCGGAGGCGTTTGCCTGACCATAGCAGCTGGAACAGTCCGTTGCTGGGGTGGTAGGGGTCCCCCATAATGTTGCTGGCTCTGGATCTGCACCTCCTGATGTATAGGTCCTGCAGGGGGGCGAGTGTAGTTCCCATAGTGCGTTCAGTCAAATGCACTACTCTCTGCAGAGCCTTCCTGTCCTGGGCAGAGCTGTTCCCAAACCTGATTGTGATGTTTCCGGACAAGATGCTTTCTACAGCCCCAGAGTAGAAGCACTGAAGGATCCTCAGAGAGACTCTTAATTTCCTCAACTGTCTGAGGTGGTAAAGGCGCTGCCTTGCCTTACTCACCAGTGCGGCAATGTGTGTTGTCCATGTCAGATCCTCTGTGATGTGGATTCCCAGGTATTTAAAGCTGCTCACCCTATCCACCGTAATCCCATTTATCTCCAGTGGCGTGTACGTCTCGACCCGAAACATCACCCATTCCTTCTCTCCAGAGATGCTGCCTGTCCCGCTGAGTTGCTCCAGCTTTTTGTGTCTATCTCCAATCAAGAATCTGTCAATCTCCACCTTACAAAATATCCATTGTCTTGGCCTCCATAGCCGTCTGTGGCAATGAATTCCACAGATTCACCACCCTCTGACGAAAGAAGTTCCTCCTTATCTCCTTTCTAAAGGAGAGCCCTTGTATTCTGAGGCTATGGCCTCAAATCATTAACTTGTTCATTGCAAACAGCGTGAACTACACTCACCCATCCAGGAAGAACCCTCATATTATATTCCATTTACACAGTGGTACGCTGCAGGCAGGATTGGAGTGTGTTTCTATTCTATCAGACACTTGATTGAAGTTTAATATGTAAAACAACAGAAAATTATGCAAAATAAAGAAATATGGTTCAAATTCAATAAAGACTGAATGATTAATTACACTGATTTGGAGAAGCCTTCAGAGCATTTTATGATATAATTAGCATTTTTAATTATTTAATATATTACCTACCATGCAGAACTCAGAACACATCAAAAGTGTTCCCTGGAATGCTAATTTCCTTTCAGAGTTTAATGCACATTTTAATGACACAAGGGAGAAGTTTCCAATACTCATAATTAATGTCATACGTTTAGAGTCACACAATTAAAAGCATTTTCCAGCTTATGCCAAACGTTTCATTTTTATGGTAAGGGTGCAGATAATCTTTATTATAATAAATGTGTTCGACAACAATCATAATTCACACCACAAGGATTTTTACAAACTATCAATTGAAACAAACTTCCATCATTTTACTCCACTATTATTAAGCTCTAATTGTCACAAAATGGTTACATATCCACCGTTGTTTCAAACATTGCTAACAAACTGTTATTGAGATCTGTTTAGATTTGAGACTTTTACCGTGTACTTTAGACTTTGTAGATACTATGCAGAAACAGGCCCTTCGGCCCACTGAGTTGGTGCCGACCAGCAATCTCCCTGTACACTAGTTCTATCCTACACTCTAGGGTCAATTTATCAAAGCCAATTAATCGACAAACCAGCATGTCTTTGGAGTACGGGAGGAAACCGGAACACCCGGAGGAAATCCAAGCGGTCACCAGGAGAATGTACAAACTCCATTCGGACAGCACCCGCAGTCAGGATCGAACCCGTGACTCTGGCGCTGTAAGGTAGCAATTCTACCACTGCACCACCCTATCATTTCTTGTATATGCACATTCCTTGTATATGCACATATTTGGCCGATAAACTTATTCATTCATTCATTCATTTCCATCATTTTATTCCACTGTTATTAAACTCTAATTATCACAAACATGGTTACATATTCATTGTTGTTTCAAACATTATTAGCAAACTGTTAATGAAACCTATTATTACATACTACAGCTGAAAAGCCTGTGCCTGCTTTTCAATAGTGGTTATCTTTAAGATTACTTCAGCATTGGCAAAAAGTAGATGTGCACAAGATAAGACCAAAAGGAATAGGAGCAGAATTAGGCCATTCAGCCCACCGAATCTACTCTGCCATCCCACCATTCCCTCTCAACTCCATTCTCCTACCTTCTCACCGTAACCTTTGACACCCTTGCTAAACAAGAACCTATCAAAGATAGGCACAAAAACCTGGAGAAATTCAGCGTGTCAGGCAGCATCTCCGAAGAAAAGGAATAGGTGACGTTTCAGGTCGAGACCTTTCTTCAGACAATCTGTCAATTTATTAATCTATCAAACCTATCAATCTCCGCTTTAAAAATACCCAAGTTCGTGGCCTCCACAGCCTTCTGTGTCAATGAATACCATATTTTCACCACCCTCTGATTAAAGAAATCCTTCCTCATCTCCTTTCTTAAGATATGTCTTTTTACTCTAAGGCTATAGTCTCTGGTCCTAGACTCTCCTGCTGATGGAAACATCCTCTCCACATCCACTCTATCCAGACCATGTTATCCCACTTTAACATTCACTTCCTACACGCTAAGGGTAATCTACAGAGGTCAATTAACCTACAAACCCAAACATCAGCCAAAGCACCCAGGGGAAAGCCAAGCGGTCACAAGGAGAATGTCCAAACTCCACACAGATGGCACCTGAGGTGAGGATCGATCCATTTTAGCCCTACGCTTTTAATTTTTGGGCACCCGGTACAGAGGGGGGAGTGTCGGGAGGGAGGAGGGGGTCTCCCTGTCGGTCTGCTGCTGGGCCTGGCCAAGATGGCCATCCGCGGGTCCAGGCAGCGGGCAGTCGACGGCCTCACAGAGGTCGGCTGCCTGCCCCGTTTCCGGGCTTACGTCCGTGCCCGCGTGTTCCCTGGAGAGGGAACACGCGGTGTCCACGGTGACTCTGGAGGCCTTCCGGGAACGCTGGTCGCCGCGGGGCGTCGAATGTATTGTTGACAGAGATGGCGGGATTTTAATGTGATAATTATTTATTTCGTAAACTGCCGATACAGGCGGCTTTTGTTTGATCACATTTTGCTTAGTATGTTTGTATGGTTTTCTTTGGAATAAAATTTTTATATTTAAAAAAAAAAAATGTTTAATTAAAAAAAGATGTCAAGATTGAAGCCAGGTCTCTGCCGCTGTAAGGCAGCAGCTCTAACTAACACTGCGCCACTAGTGAGGGAGAAAACTGGAAAAAATCAAGATGCTTGGATTAGAGGTGGTTAAATTAAAATATTTCAAAATATAATGTATTTTACAGAAATAAAAGTCTTTCTTATATTTTAAAACAATCATGATTACATCATTTCTGCCAATAAAGGTTACAATCTTTTTTTCACCCTGTAAAAAAAAAAAAGAAAAAAAAAAAAGAGGTGAGGATGGAACCCAGGTCTCTGGCACTGAGAGGCAGCGGCTCTACCAGCTGTGCTATTGTGCCACCCTCCTTCCTCTTTAAAGGATATCTTTTGGCGTTCAGCTCCTCTGACAAATAAAAGTACACAGGCTCAATGTGAGAGGGGATTGAAAGGAACCCCAGACTGCAAGACTCCAATGGTCATTTCCTGATGCACTGTGAAGCCTCATAACAGCATCAACATTTGGTTTGTTCTACACGTACGCACCCAGTAGTATAACAAGGGAGTGCTGCACTCTCTGAGCTGTGCACGTTAGATTGAACGCTCTTAGGTTAAAAAAGGTTAGCTTAGTTTATTATTGTCACGCGCGCTGAGGTACAGAGAAAAGCTTTTATGCTTAGTTTAGTTTAGTTTAGTGTAGAGATACAACATGGAAACAGGCTCTTCAGCCCATCGAGTCCATGCCGACCAGCAATCACCTGGTACACTAGCACTATCCTACACACAAGGGAAATATTTTTTATGGAAGCCAATTGACCTACAAACCTGCACACCTTTGGAATGTGGGCGGAAACCGGAGCACCCGGAGAAAACTTACGCAGTCACGGGGAGAACTTGCAAACTCCATGCAAACAGCACCCATAGTCAGGATCGAACCCAGGTCTCTGGCGCTGTGAGGCAGCAACTCTACCGCTGCACCACTGTGCCATTCACACAATTGTTTGCCATCCAGCCAACGAAAATATACATGATTGTAATCAAGCTGTCCACACTGTACAGGCAGAGGATAAAGGGAATAATGTCCAATGCAAAATGAAGCCCAGTAAAGTAAAATGTGTAATGGTGCCCAATCAGTGAAGAACAACGGTGTGTCGAATATTTAACCATTGAAAATCAAAAACTGCATTGATTGGAAATCTGAAATAATAACAGAAAATGCTGGAAACACACATAGGTCAAGCAGCCTCTGTAGCCAGAGAAACAATGTTAATGTTTCAGGATGATGAAAGGTCTTCGATCTGGAATATTAACTGTTTCTCTTTCCATAAATACTGTCCAACTTAATCCTCATTTTACATTTAATAATCAGATTATTTGGTCATTGTTACATCACTATTTGTGGGAGCTTGCTGTGCATAAGCTGACCTCCATGTTTCCTGCTTTCAAAAATTCCAGGGTGTTTTACAGGGTTCATTTTGTTTAGTTAGAGTTAACAGCGCGGAAACAGGCCCTTTGGCCCACCAAGTCTGCGGCGACCAGCAAACCCCACACACTTACACTATCCCACACACACTGGGAACAAGTTTCAATTATACCAAGTCAATTAACCTACAAACCTGTAAGTCTTTGGAGTGTGGGAGGTAACCGGAGCTCCTGGAGAAAACCCATGCAGGTCACGGGGAGAACGTACAAACTCCGTGCAGACAGCACCCGTAGTCAGGGTCGAACCCGAGGCTCTGGCACTGTGGGCAGCCACTCTCCCGCTGTGCCACCATGCCACCCATTATTCACATTACTGGATGGAAAATTGGTACTGAGCTACATAAGCAGATGTGAGACACCAAGAGGTTTCAAGGAGTGTCTTAAAAGAGGAGAGAGGGTAAAGAAGGTTGAAAAGAGGCTGGACGCTTAGGGATACCCTGGGAAAAGGCTGGGAGAGTGTACAGGGAGATGGCCTGGGAGAACCATGAATGGATTTACTTCCTCCACTTGCCTCTGCTTCCTCAGATAGCTTGGGAAGTTCAGCATGCCCCGAACAACTCTCACCAACTTCTACTGGTATACGCCGTAGAAAGCGTTTTATCGGGATGCGTCACAGCACGGTTTGGAAACAGCTCCATCCACAATTGTAGGAAATTGGAGAGAATTGTGGACGCAGCCCAGACCATCACACAAACCAATCTCCCTTCCATGATCCGTTTACACCTCAGTCTGCCTTGGCAAGGCCACCAGCATAATCAAGGATGAGTCGTACCCCGGCCACTCCCTCTTCTCCCCTCTCCCATCAGGCAAGAGGTACAGAAGTGTGAAAGCGCACACCTTCAGATTCAAGGACAATTTCGTCCCAGCTGTTATCAGGCAACTGAAACATCCTTCCAACAACTAGAGCTTCTACTGTGTCTATTTCACAAAATGCTGGAGTAACTCAGCAGGTCAGGCAGCATCTCAGGAGAGAAGGAATGGGTGACGTTTCGGGTCGAGACCCTTCTTCAGACTGATGTCAGGTGGGCGGGATAAAAGGAAGGATATAGGTGGAGACAGGAAGATAGAGGGAGAACTGGGAAGGGGAGGGGAAGAGAGGGACAGAGGAACTATCTAAAGTTGGAGAGGTCAATGTTCATACCGCTGGGCTGCAAGCTGCCCAAGCGAAATATGAGGTGCTGTTCCTCCAATTTCCGGTGGGCCTCACTATGGCACTGGAGGAGGCCCATGACAGAAAGGTCAGACAGGAAGTGGGAAGGGGAGTTGAAGTGCTCAGCCACCGGGAGATCAGGTTGGTTGAGGTGGACTGAGCGAAGGTGTTGAAAAAGGTGTTTATTCTACTGTGTCTACCTCATTTGAGACCCTCGGACTATTTTTGACCGGACTTTACTGGACTTTATCTTCCACTAAACGTTATTCACGTTATCATGTATCTGTTCACTGTAAACGGCTCGATTGTAATCATGTATTGTCTTTCCGCTGACTGGTTAGCCCGGAACAAAAGCTTTACAACATACCTCGGTACACCTGATGATAAACTAAACCTATTTGAGAGCAAGGAGAAGAATTTCCGAATGCAGGTATCGTTGGAACAGGAGCCAAAGTAGGTCGACAATGCAATATCTGCCTTCCCTTCCTCTCCCGGCCGACAGAACATGGCCGCCAGGAGCTTACATTTGGGCAATAATTAGTGATGGATTCTTCCAGACCCATGGGGGTTATCCCAATAGTCTCCATTCCCAGTAAACCTTTTCATAATTAGGACTATGCACACAGCAGTAACCACAGGCCTGAATTATTAATTACCCTTTTCTTCATTAACAAATCAGAGTAATTCTCTGGGGTAAACCGCGAGGACAAGCTGCAGTAATTAAGTGGCACGAACAGAAACAATGTCAGGACACTTTAAATATTTATTAAATATAATAATAAACACAGCATGTGACACCAGCTATAATAATGAGAGCGCACTCACACCAGTTTGTGAGAGTCCAGCAAGCAGAGTTTAATTTGTTCTGGAATATAAATAATGCAAACTGCAAAAGGAGAGATTTCAAT
The DNA here is from genome assembly GCF_053455715.1 of Rhinoraja longicauda. Classification (NCBI taxonomy): domain Eukaryota; kingdom Metazoa; phylum Chordata; class Chondrichthyes; order Rajiformes; family Arhynchobatidae; genus Rhinoraja; species Rhinoraja longicauda. The sequence goes on from NC_135974.1 coordinate 13,104,956, forward strand.
TTCAAACCCTTTGGTATATTCAGGATGTGAGATAAATAGGCGACCAGCATAACATGGAGACTCTGCTGACTAAAGATTCCTACAGCGAGTCAGGATGCACAATCTAGTCTTTACAGGGGCATTGGCTCGTTGAACTAACTGCCTCTCTGCAGCTCTCCATATAGATGAACAGCTTCTTGGAGACTGAGGGGAGGGAGACATTAAACGTGTTGGTTTACCATCAGATTCCAGCCACTTGCTCCCAGTTTCAAGTCAAGTCATAGTCAAAGTCAATTTTATTGTCAATCCTCAGCCAGTTTACACAGACAGAAAATCGAAATACCGTTTCCCACAATCCCGAGGAACAAAGTGCATAAAACTAAGTTAAAATTAAAAAGGCACAGCAAACAACAATCAACATAAAATATAAAATATAGTCACTTCAAATGCGTTAAAAAATTTTTTTTTTAAAGTGTCTGGTGCTGGATGTGCATGTGTGTGGGGTGTTAAAGTCCAGGTCCAATAGGGGCAGGGGAGAGAGGAGGAAGGGAGGGGAGAGAGTTCAGCATCCTGACAGCCTGGTGGAAAAAACTGTTCTTTAGTCGGGTGGTGCTTGACCTCAGGCTGCGAAACCTTCTCCCTGAAGGCAGGAGGGTGAAGAGGCTGTTGGAGGGGTGGGAGGGGTCACCCACAATGCTCAATGCTTTGCGGGTGAGGCGGGTGGTGTAAAGGACCAGGAGTGTTGGGAGTGAGGCGCCAGTGATCCTCTCAGCAGTGTTCACTATGCGCTGCAGGGTCTTGCGGCTGGAGGCTGTGCAGCTGCCGAACCACACAATGATGCAGCTGCTGAGGATGCTCTCGATGGCGCCTCGGTAAAAAGTGTACATGATGGGTGTGGGGGCTCCCGCTCTCTTCAGTTTGCGGAGGAAGTAGAGGCGCTGCTGGGCTTTCTTGGCGATGGACGTGATGTTGTTGCTCCAGGAGAGATCCTCGGTGATGTTCACCCCCAGGAATTTGGTGCTGCTCACCTGCTCCACAGCAGCACCATGGATGGTCAGTGGGTGGGGGTGTTGGGTGTGCGTTCTCCTGAAGTCGACAACAATCTCCTTTGTTTTCTCCACATTCAGGAAGAGATTGTTGTCTGTGCACCACGCGGCCAGCTGGTCCACCTCCTTCCTGTAGTGGGTCTCGTCGTTGTTGCTGATGAGACCCACCACTGTTGTGTCATCCGCAAACTTGACGAAGTGGTTGGAGCTGTAGGTGGGTGTGCAGTCGTGGGTCAGCAAGGTGAAGAGCAGGGGGCTTAGCACACATCCTTGTGGGGCACCCGTACTCAGCGTGATGGTGTCCGATGTGTTGCTGCCGACCCGTACGGACTGGGGTCTGGCAGTGAGGAAGTCCAGCAGCCAGTTGCAGAGAAGGGGGCTGAGGCCCAGATTTGTTAGTTTACAAACCAGCTGCTGGGGGATGATGGTGTTGAATGCTGAGCTAAAGTCTATGAACAGCATCCTAACATATGAGTTTTTAGTGTCCAAGTGGGTGAGGGCTGGGTGTAGAGCAGAGGAGATGGCATCCTCAGTGGACCGCTTAGCTCGGTATGCAAACTGAAACGGGTCCAGGGAGGGGGGGAGGTTGGATCTGATCTGCTTCATGACCAGCCTCTCGAAGCACTTCATGATGGTTGAAGTCAGCGCTACAGGGCGGTAGTCGTTGAAGCAGGATGGAGAAGACTTCTTGGGCACAGGTATGATGGTGGTTTCTTTGAAGCACAAGGGAACAACAGCCTGGCTCAGGGAGATGTTGAAGATGTCTGTGAGGACATCTGTGAGCTCAGCTGCGCAGTCTTTTAGCACACGACCAGGAATGTTGTCAGGTCCAGAAGCTTTCCGGGTGTTAATCCTTAACAGTGTGCTCCTCACACTGCCTGGAGACAGACAAATAGCCTGGTCGTTGGGGGGGGGGGTTGTTTTCTGCGCAGGTGTGTTGCTCTGTGCTTCAAAGCGTGCGAAGAAGCCGTTGAGGTCGTTCAAGAGAGAGGTGTCACTGTCACAGGTCTGTGGTAAGGGTTTGTAGTCCGTGATAGTCCTAATACCCTTCCACAGGCTCCGTGTGTCTCTGCTGTCACTGAAGTGGGCTGTGATGCGCCGGGTGTAGTGTTGTTTGGCTTTCCTGATGCCACTGGAAAGGTTGGCCCTGGCTGCTCTGAGACCGGCTGGATTGCCCTCTCTGAAGGCAGCGTTGCGGACCCTCAGCAGCCCATGGACCTCCCCTGTCAGCCATGGCTTCTGGTTAGCCCGGATGGTGATGGCTCTGGTGTGGGTCACATCGTCAATGCATTTGGTGATGTAGCCTGTAACTGTCTCTGTGTATTCCTGAATGTTGGTTGTGTTGTTGTATGTTGCTGCCTGCTTGAACATGTCCCAGTCTGTAGTCTCAAAGCAGTTTTGGAGTGCAGCTGTGCTGTCCTCTGACCACACACGTACCTCTTTTGAAACCGGTTTGGTGACTTTCACCCGGGGTCTGTATGCCGGTTTCAGCAGAACGGTGAGGTGATCAGAGAGGCCGATGTGGGGGAGGGGGGAAGCCTTGTATGCTCCTTTGATGGTCGTGTAGACAAGGTCCAAGGTGTTGTTTTCTCGTGTTGGGAAATCAACATGCTGGTATACTTTGGGCATGACAGTTTTTAGGTTAGCATGGTTGAAGTCCCCAGCTACGATGAGAAAGCCATCTGGGTGTGCTGTCTGCTGCTCAGAGATGGCCCGGTACAGTTCGCAGAGTGCCTCCTCTCTGTCCTTGTTGTTGGAACTGGGAGGGATGTAAACAGCGACTAACAGGATAGCTGTTAGCTCCCTCGGGAGGTAGAAAGGTCGGCACTTCACAACCATAAACTCCGCCAGCGGTGAACAGTGTTTGTAGACCAACACAGCGTCCCGACACCAAGCATCACTGATGTAAACAATCACACCGCCGCCGCGAGTCTTCCCCCCGCTAACCGTAGCTCTGTCCGATCGGTAGCATGTTAGCCGGTCGAGCTGAACAGCGGAGTCCGGGATGTTGTCATTAAGCCATGTTTCCGTAAAAACGTAAACACAGCATTCCCTCACCTCACGCTGGGTCGACCGGAGAAGTCTTATAGTGTCCATTTTATTGTCCAGTGAGCGTACATTAGCCATTAGCATGCTCGGAATAGCCGGTCTGTGTGGGCTAGCCGCTAGCCTAGCCCGGATGCCTCCGCGCTTACCCCTCTTCTGCTTCCTCTCACACCGCCTGCGGCGTCTCCTTTCCAGCCGGGGGGCAGCACTCGAGGCCGAGGTCGAGGTCAGGCAGAGTATTCTGAGGCCGCTAAGTTCCTCTGCAAGCGTAGCATCCAGTGTTGATGATGTTGTTTTCTTGTCCAGCAAGAACTCACGACTATACTGTCTACTGCTGACTGTCCAGAGTTGTTGAAGTGACAAACATGACGAACTTGAAAAAACATTAAAAACACTCGAAAAATCGGGAGAGTGTGGGGCCGCTGCGTCTGCACGCACTGCCATTTTGTCCAGTTTTTCATTTTGATAAGAGGGCGGCGCAGTGGCGCAGCGGTAGAGTTGCTGCCTCACAGCACCCAGAGGCCCGGGTTCCATCCTGACCACAGTGGCTGTGTGTGTGCAGTTTGCACATTCCCTCTGTGTGACAGCGTGGGTTTTCTCCGAGTGCTCCACTTTCCTCCCACATTCCAAAGACGTACAGGTTTATAGGTTAATTGGCTCCAGTAAATTGCCCCTAGTGTGTAGGATGCAAAAGTGGGATAACATAGAACTAATGTAAGGATGATCGTTGGCCGGCATGGACTCAGTGGGTCGAAGGGCCTGTTTCAATGCTGTATCTCTAAACTAAACTAAACTAAACTAAACTAAACTAAACTAAACTAAACTAAACTGCAATGAAATAGTTTGGAGGAGTTCTACTTCAGTGCTGGATGATAGGTGGAAACGCTGGGCAGAACAGTGGAGCAGCGGTAGAGTTGCTGCCTTATAGCGCCAGAGACCCGGGTTCGATCCTGATTATGGGTGTTGTCTGTACGGAGTTTGCACGTTCTCCCAGAAACCGCTTGGGTTTTCTCTGGGTGCTCTGGTTTCCTCCCGCATCCCAACGATGTAGGTTTGTAGGTTAATTGGCTTCTGAAAATTGTCGGTAGTGAGTAGGGTAGAACTAGTATATGGGGTCATTGCCGATCGGCGTGGACTCGGTGGGCCAAAAGGTTGTATCCCTAAAGGCTGTATCTCTAAAAGATAAGGGGGAAAACATTGGGCTGATGGAATCAGGTGGGGGGCAGAGAGAGTGAAAGTAGAGACGAAGGCTAAAAGGCGATACATGCAACCAGAAAAGGGGGGGGGGGTGGGCAAGTGGAACAAAATGGGGGAGAAGGTTGGGGGCGTTTAGAGACCGTAACACCCAGAGTAAATCCACGCGATCACAGGGAGAATGTACAAACAGCCGGCAACTGCTGTCAGGATTGAACCTGGGTCTCTTGCCCTGTGAGGCAGCCATTGTACCACTGTGCCACTGTGCCACCCTATTTACATTAGCTTGGAAGAGCAGTTTCACATGTCAGTCGGAAAGGCAAGACCTTTGACTGTGATGACTCTGTTAGCACCACGCTGTGGCATCAGTCTAGATTTTCATACTCAACTCTCAAGAATGGGACATAAACCCATCTCCTTCTGCAGCAGAGGCAAGAAAATCACCAACTGAGCTCCTCAGGTAAGAACTTTCTTCACAGATAAACATAAAGTGCCGGAGTCACTCAGCGGGTCAGGCAACATCTCTGGAGAAAAAGAATAGGTGACGTTCTTCAGACTGAAAGTAGAGGTGGGGGTGTGGGGGAAATAAACTGGAGGCGAGAAAAGGCCAGAACAAATCAGGGCTGGCAACAATAAGTTACTTTAGGTTCCAGAGGAGCCAGTGAATTATTGTGATTAATTTATTAGCCAAGTATGTAAAAACATACAAGGAATTTGGTTTGCCATAGTCATACCAAAAAAGCAACAAGACACACAACTACATAAAAATTAACATAAACATCCACTACAGCGCACTGTGATGGGAGGCAATAACATATTATCTTCTCGGGGCAGTCGAACCATCCACAGTCGGGGCAATCGAAGCTCCCACCTCGGGGCGATCGAAGCTCCCGCGATCGGGGAGGTCGAAACTCCTGCGGTTGGAGCTCCCGAAGTCGATCTCCGACGAAGGGACCGCCAGCTCCGTGATGTTAAGTCCGCGGGCTCCCGTGGTTGGAGCTCCCAAAGTCGATCCTCAGCGAAGGGACCGCCGGCTCCATGATGTTAGGCTGCAGTGCGGACGGAGATACGGTACGGAAAAGTCGCATCTCCGTTGGGGAAAGAGATTTTAAAAGTTCCCCCCCCCCCACACCCCCCCCATCCCCCACATATATAATACTAAAGTAAAGATACACTAAAACAATTATTCTTAGAACTTACTGGAGGTTATAAAAACCCTGTCGGTTTTGCAAACTCTACCAGATTTTTTTTTTTAAACTAATGCACAGCTGGGATTTTGGATCATTTGCGCATATGAACAGATGGCAGATAACATTTAATAATGATAAATATAAACTGCAGTATAATGGTCGTTAACGTGTATGCTATCTGAACAAAATGAGTCACAGAACCAGTGCAAGAGACTCTGGCAAAGCTCATTCTTGGCAGCATCAATGGGAGACACGGTGGTGCAACAGTAGAGAGCACCAGGGACCCGGGTTCAATCCTGACTACGGGTGCTGTCTGTATAAAGTTTGTACCTTCTCATTGTGACCTCGTGGGTTTTCTCCGGGTGCTCCAGTTTCTTCCTACACTCCAAAGCCGTGCAGGTTTGTAGTTAATTGGCTTCAGGAAAATTGTAGATTGTCCCTACCGCGTAGGATAGTGCTAGTGTACGTGGTGATCGCTGGCCGGCGCGGACTCGGTGGGCCGAAGGTCCTGTTTCCCACTGTGTCTCCAAAGTCTAAAGTCTAAAAGGTGATGGTACTTAGTCAAGAGTACTTGTAAATCCGTGCTTGGAATATAGTGTGGACCTCTGATCAATGGCTTGGTAAATGTAAAAATTGTTCCTCGTGTGTGTAGGGTAGTGTTAGTGTGCAGGGATCGCTGGTCGGCGCGGACTCAGTAGGCCGAAGGGCCTGTTTCCGCGCTGTATCTCAAACCTAAATGTGCAGGGCAACATTTTTACCCAGAGGGTAGTGAGTGTCTGGAACCTGCTGCTGGGGTGGTGGTAGAGGCAAATACAATAGTGGTATTTTAGAGAATTTTGGATGGACGCATGGATATACAGAGAATGGAGGGATAAGGATTATGTGCAGGCAGGTAAGAGTTGGTCTTGGTCTCATGGTTGGGATTGTGTAATTTGTGTAATTTGCTTATTTTATTGCTTTTATTGTTGGACTGTGGGTGACTAAATTTCGTCAAAAAAACTTGTTGTTTGGATGACAAATAAAGATATCCTGAATCCTGAATGTTCAACACAGACATTGTGGGCCGAAGAGCTTGTTCCTGTTCTGTACAGTTCTATTTTCTTTGTTCTATGTTGGAACACAAGTCAGTATTTCCGTTCAGTAAACATTCTTCAACATTGTGGTAACTAACCTAGAACATTGCCCAGAATCTGTTGTTAAATACCAGCAGTACCTATTTCAACAAACTCACGGTTTGGGAGCACACAAGTGGAAACACGGAAGTTCCGAATTTGCTGCCAGACTCGGACATTGTGGGCCGAAGGGCCTGTTCCTGTGCTGTACTGTTCTACGTTCCTCCCGACAGCACTGTGCTGCCCTAACTACTGCTCCAAACTCATTCTGTGCTGGTATTTCTGCCGACCGGTTAGCACACAGCAAAGGCCATTCACTGTACCTCGGCACATGTGACAATAAACTAAACTAAACTAAAACTAAACTAATCCAAACCATGATTCACTTTACTCTCTCTGCCTTGGAGTCTAAACGAATAGTTCCTTTCATCTACATTTTTCTTTACATAAAAATACCATTTTCAGCTGCTTCCAATTTTGGGGCAATTTGTAGCACAAGGAACCCTCGTGATGTTACTCAACAATCCACTAATCTCCTCCTGACCCTTCCATGGATCAAAGCCAGCCACTTTCACTCCGGAACACTAGCCCTGTCCTCCAAGATATTGATTCCCTCAAGAAAAAAGTTAAAAGAATTCCATCTTTATAACATCAGGAGGAAATGATTAAGTAAAAATATATATTCAGTAATATTAAGTAGGTTTTTTTAATGTTATTCTCAAACATTACGTTAAAAACGAGGCAGGACAGACAGATCAAAATATCAGCCGATGAAAATTAAATGCAGAACAGATGCAAGAAGGGACATCTTAACTGGAAAGGTAATTAAATTCCAGGATAACATACCATGCAAAGTGTAATCGTTACAGTCAAGATGGGTCAGAAATTCAATTCCGCTTAGATGAGCAGAGAGAAACGTGTGCAGGGGGCAGAGTCCACAGGACTGGGATAGTCCAGGGCAGTGTAGTTTGGTTTTAGCTTAGCTTAGTTTAATGTCACCTGTACCAGGCACAGTGAAAAGCTTTTTGTTGCGTGCTAACCAGCCAGCGGAAAGATGATACATGATTACAATCGAGCCGTCCACAGGGTGCAGATAGATACGTGATAAAGGGAATAACGTTAGGTGCAACATAAAGTCCAGTAAAGTCCGATTAAAGCTAGTCCGCGGGTCTCCGATGAGGTAGATAGTGGCTCTCTAGGTGTTGGTCGGATGGTTCAGTTACCTGATAACAACTGGGAATAAACTATCCCTGAATCTGGAGGTGTGCGTTTTCACACTTCTGTATCTCTTGCCTGATGGGAGAGCGGAGAAGAGGGAGTGACCGGGGTGAGACTGGTCCTTGATTATGCTGGTGGCCTTGCCGAGGCAGCATGAAGTGTAGATCGGGTCAATGAATGCGAGGTTGGTTTGGGTGATGGTCTGGGCTGTGTCCACAACTCTCTGCAATTTCCTGCAGTCTTGGATGGAGCTATCCCTAAACCATGCTATGATGCATCCCAATATAATGCCCTCTACGGCGCGTCCGTAGAGGTTGGTGAGTTGTTGGGGGCGAGCCGAACCTCCTAAGCCATTTTATTTTGGAAGTAGACGCGTTGGTGTGTTTTCTTGGCCATTGCTTCAATATGGCTGTCGAGCGATAGACTGCATAGGTGACAAAATGCAGTGAGGCTGCAGACTGCAATGGTGCGCAGGACAACGGATGTAAAGAGCAATGCACGCAGGAGAAATGAATGTGTTCTTTGATTATTTTTGCAGGCAAACAGTTGGTGAGGTTTTGCTGCAGAGGGCAGAGGGTGCTAGAGTAGGGCATCACTGGAAACGAGTGCTTAGGATAAGATAGGTTACTTCATGAGTTAGAAGAGGTAGGAGTTGGCCCTTCATTTCTGCGGTGCAGCAGTAGAGTTGCTGCCTTACAGCGCCAGAAACCCAGGTTCAATCCTGACTATGGGTGCTGTCTGTGCGGAGTTTGTACACTATCCCTGTTACTGCTTGTGCTTTTTTCCAGGTGCTCCAATTTCCTCCCACGCTCCAAAGATGTGCAGGTTTGCAGGTTGATTGGCTTTGTAAAAAATTGTAAATAGTCCCCAGTCTGAAGAAGGGTTCCGACCCGAAACGTCACCAATTTTCTTTCTCCCGAGATGTTGCCTGACCCGTTGAGTTACTCCAGCATTTTGTGCCATATTTGAGGTCTTGGTCTTCAAATGGTCTTTTCATCAGGCAGCTACGGAAATAGTGGTGGAATTGGAGATACGGAAAGTCATCCAGTTTTTATGGTTCTAACCTAGTTCATGATTGCTGGCTGATGAGTAGGTAGTGTTGTTACATGGCAAGTTAAGGTTTGTAAAGAACATTTTCCTAGTGTGTTTGGTGTAAAAGTCCACTCCGTCTATGCTTCAATGAAAATGTTTGTGATGGCTTGAAGCTTGTGCTCCCTCTGTGTACTCAGTCAGTAGTTCACAGATAGCCTGGTGACCCAAACGGTAGAAGGCTCCCAAACTGAAATGTCGGCTGTTCATGTTCTTCAGAGATGTTGCCTGAGCCGCTAAGTTACTCCAGCACTTTGTGTCTTTTTTTAAATAGTAACGGCAGCATGTTTACTGTCTCTGCTTTCCACCGAAGTCCATTTGAGGTACCATCTATAAAGAGACTTGTAATGAACTTTAGACTGAAGACTGTTGAGGTACAGGGTGGAAACAGGCCCTTCAACCCATCGTGTCTGCGCCAACCAATAATCCCCGTACACTAGTCCTATCCTACACACTAGGGACAATTTACAATTTTACCTAAGCCAATTAACCTACAAACATGCACGCGTCTTTGGAGCGTGGGAGGAAACCGGAGCGCGCGGAGAAAACCCACATGGTCACAGGGAGAACGTACAAATTCCGTATAGACAGACCCAAAGTCTGGATGGAACCCGGGTCTCTGGCTCTGTAAGGCAGCAACTCTACCGCTGCACCATAGCTTGCATGCTATTCCAGTAAACATCGATGACTGTATTGATTGAAGGGTGGACAATCAGTGGAAGCAATAGATTCAGTAAACATCGGTCCCACCTAAAGAAGACTGTCCTTCACTTTCCATCTCAAAGGTATTTCTTTGAGCCTCGGTTGTGGGGTATCTGCAGGTTACCTGCCCATGAAGGGCCATTGCAGCAATGTTACTTATCGAAACGTATAAGATTATTAAGGGGTTGGACACGTTAGAGGCAGGAAACATGTTCCCAATGTTGGGGGAGTCCAGACCAAGTCTAAGAATAAGGGGTAGGCCATTTAGAACTGAGATGAGGAAAAACCTTTTTCAGTCAGAGAGTTGTGAATCTGTGGAATTCTCTGCCTCACAAGGCAGTGGAGGCCAATTCTCTGAATGCATTCAAGAGAGAGCTAGATAGAGTTCTTAAGGATAGCGGAGTCAGGGGGTATGGGGAGAAGGCAGGAACGGGGTACTGATTGAGAATGATCAGCCATGATCACATTGAATGGCGGTGCTGGCTCGAAGGGCCGAATGGCCTCCTCCTGCACCTATTGTCTATTGTCTATTGTTACAAACCCCAGTGTCACATACACCAGTCACTTTATTTCAGGGCACCAAGCTGGTCTGCTGACACCTTTTCACACCCAGTCCAGCAGTAATAAGAAACTTATCAAACAAACTTAACTTGCTTGGTTTTTCACTGACTGGTGGCACCCAGTTCCACACCAGGCAACCTCTTCGCCACCTCAGGCAATGTTGAACTCACTCCCTACCGTGCTGCAATATTTGCACCATAAAGTTTTTTTAGCTTTTAGTTTTAGAGATACAGCATGGAAACAGACCCTTCTGCCCCCGAGTCCATGTTGACCATCGATCATCTGTTCACACTGGTTCTATGTTATCCCATTCCCTACACACTCAGGACAATTTACAGAGGCCAATTATAGTCAATATAGTCAATATAGTCCATTTTATTATAAGAAGATAACTGCAGATGCTGGTACAAATCGATTTATTCACAAAATGCTGGAGTAACTCAGCAGGTCAGGCAGCATCTCGGGAGAGAAGGAATGGGTGACGTTTCGGGTCGAGACCCTTCTTCAGTCTCCAGCATTTTGTGAATAGTCCATTTTATTTGTCACATACACATAAATGTGCAGTGAAATGAAAGATTACCCACAGTCCAACTATAAGAGCAATAAAAATAAGCAATAACACACACAATCACAAACCAACACCAAACAAAAAGGAACATCCATCACAGTGAGTCTCCTCCAGTCACCTCCTCACTGTGATGGAAGACCAGAATGTCTTTTCTTTTCCCCTGCCATCTTATCCCGCGGTCAGGCTGTTGTAGTTGCCATGTCCCAGGCCGGGCCCATAATCCATACCCCTCTATTCCCTGCAATTCCACGTGCCTATCTAAAAGCCTCTTAAACATCGCTATCATATCTGCCATTCCACCGCTCCTGGCAACGTTTAACAGGCCCCAACCACCCTCTGTGCAAAACAAACATGCCACACACACGTCCATTAAACTTTCACCCTCTCAGCTTATCGCCACCCCCTACAGTGTTGGACACTCCCACCCTGGGATAAAGGTTCTGACTGTCTACCCTTTCTATGCCTCTCATACTTTTACATACTTCTATCAGGCCTTCCCTCCCTCAACCTCCGACATGCTAAAGACAACAATCCATGTCTGTCCAACCTCTCCCTGCAGCTGAAATCCTCTAACCCAGGTGGTATTCTGGTAAACCCTATACACTCGGGGTAAATGACAGAAACCAGTTAGCCGTGCAAACCCGCATGTCTTTGGGATGTGGGAGGAAACCGGAGCTCCCGGAGGAATCCTATATGGTCACAGGGAGTACGTGGAAACTCCGCACGGACAGAGCGCGAGATCAGGATTGAACGCAGTCTCTGGTGCTGTGAGACAGCAGCTCGACCAGCTGTGCCTCTGTGCCAATATTCACCCTCAGAGTCCGGCAATAAACCAGGAGGAGCTTTGCAGCATTGGACTCCTTAAAATCAATCTGTTGTCTATTAGCTGAGCCGGGAGATCTACCGAATCCTGTCCGCAGTGTGGAAAACCACTGTTCATTTGGAAAAAACAGTCCCCTTCCAGTAATGAACAGCCCTGAGTTTATGTTCCAAGAAGCCATTTGCCGGCTTGCTTCTCTCAAATACATTTTCTTTTCGCTGTTTTACACTTTAATTTACATCAGTCACCTGCTTTACTCCGATCCGCTCAACTAACTCGAGTGAGAACTTGGGAACAATCTGACAGAGAATGCCTTCGGGCGCTGAATTGTAAAACCCTTGCTGCAATCTGGAGGCACTGACTGTAAATGGAATCTGCTGTCTTCGCTGGAACTGGTCCCAGGACATCATTTACAGCCTCAACACTGCCACACAGTCACAGGTACCTAAGATAGCATGGAGTCAGTGGCATTAACGGGTCTAAATACTGGAACTACCTGTGTAGAGAGGAACTGCAAATGCTGGTTTATAACGAAGATAGACACAAAGTGCTGGAGTAACTCAACGGGACAGGCAGCAGGCAGGCCCTTCTTCCCACCGAATCCATACCAATCGTCAATCACTCATTTACGCCAACACTACCAATCTCCCATAGAGGGAGAACATCTGTGTGTGGCACGGTGGCGCAGTTGGGAGAGCTGCTGACTCACAACACCAGGGACCTGGGTTCAATCCTGACCTCGGGTGCTGCCTGTGTAGAATTTGTACGTTCTCCCTGTGACAGCGTGGGTTTTCCCTGGGTGCTCCGGTTTCACCCCACATCCTAAAGATGTGCAGGTTTGTAGGTTAATTGGCCTCTGTAAATTGCTCCTAGTGTGTAAGGTGTAGGCGGAAGTGCGATAACATTCAACTAGTGTGAACGGGTGATCGAAGGTCAGCGTGGACTCAGTGTGCCGAATGGCCTGTTTCCATGTTGTATCTCTAAGATCTAAGCTACTTTAATCCCCTTTTAATTACCCCACATTTCTACTTTAAGCAGGTTTAAGTTGGGAGGAGGGGAAAGTTTAGTAGGAACCTGAGGGGCAATTTATTTTACACAAAGGGTGGTAGGTATATGAAACAAGTTGCCAGAGGAAGTAGTTGAGGCAGGTACTATTGCAACATTTTAAAAACATTTAGAAAGGTACATGGATGGGACAGGTTTAGAGCGATATGAGCCAAGCGCAGGCACGTGGGACTAGTTGATTTTAGATTTATTTTAGATTTAGAGATACAGCGCGGAAACAGGCCCTTCGGCCCACTGAGTCTACGCCGCCCAGCGATCCACACACATTAACACTATCCTGCACACACTAGTTCTATCCTACCTAGCCGAGGGACAATTTATACAAGCCAATTAACCCACAAACCTGTGTGTCTTTGGAATACGGGAGGAAACTGGAGCATCCGGAGAACACGACATGGTCATAGGGAGAATGTACAAACTCACCCATAGTCAGGATCGAACCCGGGTCTCTGACGCTGTAAGGCAGAAACTCTACCACTGCGCTGCTGTGCTGTCCTTTGGAATTCACCATTGCACTGTCAATAATGGATTGGCAGTGCCCTAAGTATCTACCAGATTTATGTGAGAAATCACCTTTTCCAGCAACGTTGCTCAGGGTGAAGAGACTGCAATTTTTTTCCCCTCTATAGTTCTCAGAACTGAAATCTGAGATGTCTTGTGTGCATCAAAAGTACCAGGAGATGGCGCCACAACCACACCGGTGCATGAGAGTATTGCCCTTATCCCTGGTTTCACACTCATCTGCAGAAACTAGACAAATATTGACCACAGATTGTTCTATTCACAACGTTCAATGTTCGTGCTCTAATGGAACGGAACTCCTCAGAGAGAGCACACTGACATCTCTACTTCCTTAGAAGGCTTAGGAAGTCCGTCATATCCCAACAACAGAGGACAAAAGGCCAGGAGTTTAATATCCAGCTTGTTTCATTCATTCTTCCATCCACACACTACATCAGTAGTACTCTGTACTGAGTTGTGGATGTAGCCCAGACCATCACACAAACCATCCTCCCTTCTATCTACTCCATTTACACCTCACGCTGCCTCAGCAAGTCCAGCATTATCAAGGATCACTCCCTCTTCTCCCCTCTCCCACTCCCTCTTCTCACTTCTCCCATCTGGCAAGAGGTGCAGAAGTGTGAAAATGCACACCTCTAGATTCAGGGACGGTTTCGTCCCGGCTGTTATCAGACAACTGAACCATCCTATCAACAACTAGAGAGCGGTCCTGAGTTATTACAGTATCTACTTCATTGGAGACCCTCGGACTATCTTTAATCGGACTTTACTGGATTTTATCTTGCACTAAACGTTATTCCATTTTTCCTGTTTCTGTACACTGTGGATGGATCGATCATAATCGTGTATAGTCCTTCCACTGACTGGTTAGCACGCAACAAAGGTTTTTCACTGTATCTTGGTACCCGTGACAATAAACTAAATTATTGCTGTTGATGTTTCAAGAGATCTTTAGTTTGGTTTAGTTTATTATTGTCACGTGTAGTGAGGTAAAGTGAAAAGGTTTTTTGCTGTGCGTTATCCAGTCAGCGAAAAGACTATACATGATTACAATCAAGCCGTCCACAGTGTACAGATACAGGATAAAGGGAATAATGTGCAGTGCAAGAATAAAGTCCAGTAAAGTCCGAGTAAAGATAGTCCAAGGTTCTTCAATGAGGTAGATAGTAGGTCAGGACTGCTCTCTAGTTAGTGAGAGGATGGTTCAGTTGCCTGTTAACAGCTGGGAGGAAACTGTCCCTGAATCTGGAGGTGTGCTTACAGAATCTGCAGGTACAGAATCAAAGAGCTTCGGTCTGGCACAAGGCCAAGGCTTCTCGCTTCCCTGTGGAGTAACAAACCCATTAAACTTTTCCGATTGATTCGGACTTTCCTCAAAGAAATTCCAGGAATCTGTTCAGTGATACTGGTGAGCAAAATACCAGCCAATCAATAAACACTCTGCCACTGCCCATATTGCCCAAGAGTTATTTTTAAACAGTAGTAAGTAAGCTACGCCAATTCTCCTGTCAGCTGAGGGGAAACCTGATCAAAGGTTGTCAAACTCTGAGAGGGTTAGGTAGGGTATAGAGAGTCAGGGTGATAATATCACATTGTCACATACCAGAGGGCATAGTTTTAATGGGAGAGGAGGAAAGTTCAACCCAAATGTGCGAGGTGAGTTTTATTCCTCAGAGTACTTGCTCCCAGGTTTCATTTTCAAAACAGTGGTGCAGCGGTAGAGTTGCTGCCTTACAGCACCAGAGACCCGGGTTCGATCCTGTCTCTGGGTGGTGTCTACACAAAGTTTGTTCCTTCTCCCCGTGACCGCGTGGGTTTTCTCCGGGTATCAGGTTTCCTCCCGCACTCCGAAGACGTACAGGTTTGTTGATTAATCGGCTTTAGTTAAATTGTAAAATTCTCCCTAGTGTGTAGGATAGCACTAGTGTACAGGGTGATCGCTGGTCAGCACAAACCTGGTGGGCCGAAGGGCCTATTTCCACGCTGCTTCTCTAAAGTCTAAAGTAAAGTCCAAAGAATGGTGGGTGCCCAGAATGGTGGAAGCACGTGCAATAGCCATGTTTAAGAGGCATTTAGACAGGCACATGGATGTGCAGGGAATGGAAGGAATACAGTATATATCATGTACAGGCAGATGGGATAGTGGTTGGTACAGATATTGTGGGCCGAAAAGCCTGACCTGTGCTGTACTGTTTTAAGTCCTATGTTCTGTGCCAATCAATTCTCTGCCCTAATCCCTATATCCAGCCAACTGTTCTCAGAAACAGAAAATCAAAAAACTACAGATGTTAGATATCTGAAATAAAAGCAGATTGCGGTGGAGATACTCGCAGTTGTACAAGACGTTGGTGAGACCGCATTTAAAATATTGTGTTCAGTTCTGGGCACCATGTTTTTGAAAAGATATTGTCAAGCTTGAAAGGGTTCAGAAAAAATTTACGAGGATGTTGCCAGGACTAGAGGTTGTGAGCTATTGGGAGAGGTTGAGTAGGCTGGGTCTCTATTCCATGGAGTGCAAGAGGCTGAGGGAAGATCTTATAGATGTATACAAAATCATGAGAGGAATAGATCGGGTAGATGCACAGTCTCTTGCCCAGAGAAGGGGAATCGAGGACCAGAGGACATAGGTTCAAGGTGAAAGGGAAAAGATTTAATAGGAATCCGAGGGGTAACTTTTTCACACAAAGGGTAGTGGGTGTATGGAACAAGCTACTAGAAGAGGTAGTCGAGGCTAGGACTATCCCATCATTTAAGAAACAGTTAGACAGGTACACGGATAGGACAGGTTTGGAGGGATATGGACCAAGCGCAGGCAAGTGGGACTAGTGTAGCTGAGACATTGTTGGCCGGTGTGGGCGAGTTGGGCCGAAGGGCCTGTTGCCACACTGTATCACTCTATGACTCTATCTGCAGTTCCTTTCTACAGAAAGGACACAAAGTGCTGGAGTATCTCAGCAGGTCAGGCAGCATCTCCAGAGACTGTGGATAGGTGATATTTCAGGTCAGGAGCCTACTTCAGATGGGTTCCGACCTGAAACATCACCTATCCATGTTCTCCAGGGATGCAACCTGACCCGCCGAGTTATGCCAGCACTTTGTTTACTCTAGTCTAGTTTAGTTTAGAAACACAGCATGGAAACAAGCCCTGTGGCCCACAAAGTCCACACCGTCCAACTGCTCACAACAATTACTAAGTTATCCCACTTTCTCATCCACTCTCTGCACACTAGGGGTAATTTGCAGAAGCCAGTTAACCGACAAACCCGCACGTCTGTGGAAAGAAACTGGAGCACCCAGAGGAAACCCACGCGGTCACAAGGAAGCAATGTTGCAGTTCAAAACAAAAGAGGCTGCAGATGCTGGAAACTTGAGCAAATAACAAAATGCAGGAGGAATTCAGCAAGTCAGGCAGCATCTGTGGAGGGAGATGAGTAGACAATGTTTCTCTGAAGAAGGGACCCGACCCAAAATGCCACAGATGCTGCCTGGCCCACTGAGCTCTTCCAGCAGTTAGTTTCCTTTCTCCAGATTCCAGCATCTGCAGTCTCTTGTGCCTCCAAAGACCATGCTCTCTTGGTTAATTTGAATGTCTCTGGGTCTGATGACTGTGGCATGAGCCTCAAATAGCTCGAGCACAGTTGTGGCACAGTGGCGCAGCGGTAGAGTTGCTGCCTTACAGCGCCAGAGACCCGGGATCGATCCTGACCACAGGCCAGGCAGCATCTGTGGCATTTTCTGTACAGTTTGCACGTTCTCCCTGTGACCAGCATGGGTTTTCTCCGGATGCTCCGGTTTCCTCCCTCACTCCAAAGACGTGCAGGCTTGCAGGTTAATTGGCTTTGGTAAAAATTGTAAATTGTCCCTAGTGTGTGTACAGGACAGTGCTAGTGGAAGGGGGTGATCGCTGGTCAGCACAAGGTCGTTGGGCCAAAGGGCCTCTTTCCATGCTGTAGCTCAAAAGGAAAGAAAGAGAAAGAATTATCTGGGATCCTTTTACTTCTGTTTACAGGACCAGGACAAAAGAATGAAAGACATAAATGGTGCAGGGCTTTGGGTATCTGGGTCAGTCAACTGGGTGGCTCCAGTCCCTCTGTGATGTGCAGATTCAGAACAAAAGTGTCCAATTAATTGCAATGTGTCACACTTGTAGATTCCCTGATTGCCCGTTTGATGAATAAAGAGTCACACCCTATGTCATGTTTGATGGCAGTTCCTGGAAAACAGTAATTGCAATGCAGGTGAAGATTTCTGGTTCGTTTGTAAGCAAGGACCTTTGCTTGATGAAGTGCCATATAGTCGTTCAATAAGGAAACAGGCCCCCCCACCTCATCAAGTCCGCAGCTACCATCATGCACCCATTTAAACCAATGCTACACTCAACCCATTTTATTATCACCATATTGCACTCCCCTTAAATTCTCCCACTCACCTGCACACTCAGGGCACTTTACAGCCTATTAACTGGCCAGCCTATAAATGTTAGGGGCGTGGGAGGAAACCAGAGTACCTGAAGAAAGATCCACTTAATCACAGGGAGGATGTGCAAACTCCACACAGATAGCACCCCTTTTTACCCACCATTAGAAATGTCCACCATTAGAGGGCATGGCTATCAGGTGAGAGGGGGAAATGTTTTTTTTTTTACTCAGAGAATAATGGGGGTTTGGAATACAATGCAGTGGTGGTGATGGTGGTGATAGCAGAAACAAGGCTGGTGTTTAGGAAGCTTTTAGATAGGCACGTGGAAGTGCAGGGAATAGAGGGACATGGATCGTGTACAGGCAGAGGAGATCACTTTAGCTTGGCATTGTGTTTGGCACAAACATTGTGGGCTGAGGGGCTGTTCCTGTGCTTTACTGTTCTATACTTTATATTTGAAAAATTGTAGGTCAGGATTGAACCTGGGTCACTGGAGATTACAAAGTGTCTCTGCGAATTACCTAATTGAAACTTATTGAATAGTGAAAGGCCTGGATAAAGTAAATGTGGAGAGGATGTTTCCACTTGTGGAAGAATCTAGGACCAGACGGCAGAGTCTCAAAAAAAAAAGGATGTACCTTTAGAAGGGATGTGATGAGAAATGTATTTTGTCAGAGGGTGGTGAATCTGGGGAATTCATTGCCACAGACGGCTGTGGAGGCCAAGTCAATGGATATTTTTAAGTCAAGTCAAGTCAATTTTATTTGTATAGCACATTTAAAAACAACCCACGTTGACCAAAGTGCTGCACATCTGATTAGGAAAAAAAAAAAAGAAACATACAGTGGCAGGCAGCCAAACACAACGGCGCGGCCATCTTGAACAAAATGTTTAACTAAAGCAGAATGGTGCCCCGCGGCCGAGCCGCACCGGGCGCTGTTCAGTCCCGCCGCCGAGCCGCGCCGGGCGATGGAAGGCCCCGCGGAAGAGACCTAAAAAAAAAAGAAAGATTTCCCCCACCCCCCCCCCCCCCCCACATACCCACCCACCCTCACCACCCCCCCCCCCCCCACCCCCACCCCCCACCTCCCACCCCCCACCTCCCACCCCCCACCCCCACATACACAACCAAAACAAAACACCCCACCACCAACACACAAACAAAAAGGACAAACAGACTGCCAGCGAGAGCAAATACTGCACCTGGTCTGTGTTCAGTTTTGGTCACTCTGCTTTTAGGTGGGATTTAAGGCGGAGATTGACAGATTCTTGATGAGTAAGGATGTCGGGGGTTATGGGGAGAAGGCTGGAGAATGTAATGTGATCACCCTGTCACTAATAGTACCCAGATGTTGTATCATTTTACTACCTGATTATTTACAGATGATGATGTCCCTTTAAGTAGCTCATCCAGGATTAATTAGCCTCTTGAAGTTGCCAGGCAGATCTTCGATGTTTAAAAATACAGAGTAAAGTCTCTTTAAAAAGGCAAAGTTACAGCAGAAATCTGAGTCCTGAATCTTATTTATACTAAAATCAAACTTCAGACTGTTTGGGATGGACTAATTTAGTTTATTAGTTTTAGTTTAGAGATGCATCATGGAAGCAGGCCCTTCAGCCCACTGAGTCTATGCTGACCAGTGATCCCTGCATGCTAGCACTATCCTACACGCTAGGGACAATTTACCGCAGCCAATTAACTTGCAAACCTGTGTGTGTTTTGGAGCGTGGGACTGAACCAAAGTACCTGGGGGAAACCCACAGGGAGAACGCACAAACTCTGTATAGACAGCACCTATAGTCAGGGTCGAACCCGGGTCTCTCGAGCTGTAAGGCAGCAACTCTACTGCCGCATCTCCGTGTTTTTATAACGCTGTACAATTTATGACGCTTTAACGCTGCGCATTTATGATGCCTCCATTGTTGTTAAAGAATGTTTCATAATGCCAGAGCGATCAAAACATGACACCAACCCACAAAATGACATTAGGACAGTGTGGTTAATGTTTTGTAGAAGGAGGGAGGTTGAGAGTCGGACAGGTTTTGCAAGAGAATGTCATAATTTTGAGCGCATGAAACTGGAAGCACAACTGCCAACATATTATCACACCCAGTACCCACGGCTATATAATAAAAAGTGAAATACATCTCTATACTGAGTTGTCATCAAATCTTAGCATAAGTAGTTGATGCCAGATATCGGCCAGGGAAAGTGTATGATCATTTTAGTTTCGAGATACAGCATGGAAACAGGCCCTTTGGCCCACCAAGTCCACGCCGACCATCGATCATCCCTTCACTCTAATTCTATGTCTCAAATCCTGACGTCTTTGGGATGCGGGAGGAAACCGGAGCACCCGGAGGAAATCCATTCGGTCACATGGGGAACGTGCAAACTCCACGCAGACAGACAGCACCCGTGGTCAGGATCAAACCCGGGTCTTTGGCGCACTTTAAGCAGCAGCTCTCACCTATACGCCACTGTGCCGCCCCTTTGAAGGTGCTTTATTCCACAGAGAGTGGTGGGTGCCTGGAATGCGCTGCCAGGGATAGAGGCAGATACAGTAGTGGCTTTAAAGAGACTTGTAGTGAGGCACATGTATGTGCAGGGACTGGTAGGATATAGATCTTGAGCAGGTCGATGCGATTAGTCATCTCGGCATCGTGTTTGACGCAGTCACTGTAATGTTCTCTGGTCATACGGCGATGTTCATGATGGCAGCAACCCTTCCATGTCGGAGCCCCAGGTGCTTTCTGTGTGGAGTTTGCACGTTCTTCCCGTGACCTCGTGGGTTTCCACCGGGCGCTCAGGTTTCCTCCCACATCCCAAAGAAGCGCAGGTTTGTAGGTTGAGTGGCCCTCTGTAAATTGCCCCTGGTGTGTAGGGAGTGGATGCAAAATTGGGATAATATAGAACTCGTGCAAATGGGCGATCAATGGTCGGCGTGGACTCGGTGGGTGGGCCGAAGGGCCTGCTTTCAGGCTGCATCGTAAACTAAACTATCATTCTCTGACAGGCAGCTCACCAAAGGACAGGTAACTACATGTGAACAACCCCTTCCTAGGCTGATCCTCTGCAAAAAATTACTCATCTCAACTTTAATGAAATGCTGCGCTCCAGACAGAAAAACAAATAAGTCTCCTATTCTCCGAATGAAACACTATCCCCATAAACAAGATTTGATTAACCTGCAGGCATCGCCGGAACTGGGAGGGTTTGGTGACACAAAGAACAGCAGATGCTGGAATCGGGAGCAAAAAAAACACAATGTGCTGGAGGGCGGCATGGTGCCTCAGTGGTGGAGTCGCTTCCTCACAGCGCCAGAGACCCTGATTCGAACCTGTCTATGGGTGCTGTTTGGACGGAGTTTGTACGTTCTCCCCGTGACTGCATTCCCGGGTCCTCCGGTTTCCTCCCACACTCTAAAGGTTCGTAGGTTAATTGGCTTTCTGTAAAATTTGTAAATTGTCCCTGGCGTGTAGGATAGTGCTAGCATTTGGAGATCGTTGGTCTCAACGGGTCAGGCAGCGTCTCTGGAGGACATGAATCGGCGTTTTTCCACGATGGGACCCTTCTTCAGTGGATTCCAGTAGGGGAAGGGGGCAGAATGCTGGAAGAGAGCTCTGTAAGATGGTCACCTGTAAATACAAATGGGAATTCAAGAGAAACCTCTTTTCCCAGGGTGTGGTTTGAACTTGATCCCCCCAGGGAGTAGTCCTGTGGAGAATATGGATAACTGTGTGAATGAGAAAATGAGATATTGTTGATATGCCTAGATATAGAGGGATGGGAGATAGCACAAAATGCTGGAGTAACTCAGCGGGCTCAGGCAGCATCTCTGGAGAGAAGGAATGGGTGACGTTTCGGGTCGAGACCCTTTTTCGGACTGATGGGAAATGTCCTGTATACAGCACAAGTGGGCTTATTGATTTGAATGGCCTGATTTTGTCCTGGAATTATTTACAACGTCTGTGTATTAATATATTTAATTGCACTGATGACTGGTGTCTGGTTGCTTGCCTAATATTACACATGCATGGTAGAGCGTGTTATTTCCTGTACACATGAGATCATGGCTACATAATTGCTACTGTAAGGTGAGGGTTTGGTCTGATGTGCAATTGGTGAGAGTTGACGGGAATGTTTACACTGGGTTAGAAAGCTTGCATGTGACACACAGCAGTCCCACTGGTCTCCTGAATTTATTACTTCTGCAAAACCTCTTTTTCTTTGAAAGATATTAAAAGAATACTCTGTAGTTCGGATCTAGTTCATGAATGAAAATGTTTCGTATCCCTGAATAAATAATTAGGCAAAGGAAATGTTGGATTTTACCTAAAACATATAGGTTGTAGAAAAACCCAAGAGATCTGTTTCCTGATTCAAAATGCATAGTTGTGGGGTTTTTTGTATAACTGAAGCATTTCTATTGAGGAACTCAAGCTGACCTGCTGAGTCATGTCTGCATAAGAGCAGGAGCAAGAGCGAGAGTCGGGGGAGGGGGGGGGGTGGAGTCGGGGAGGGGGTGGAGTCGGGGGGGGTGGAGTCGGGGGGGGGTAGAGTCGGGGAGGGGGGGTAGAGTGGGGTGGAGTCGGGGGAGGGGGGGTGGAGTCGGGGGAGGGGGGGTAGAGTCGGGGGAGGGGGGGTAGAGTCGGGGAGGGGGGGGTAGAGTCGGGGGAGGGGGGGGTAGAGCCGGGGGGGAGGGTAGTGCAGGGGGGGTAGTGCCGGGGGAGGTGGTAGTGCCGGGGGGGGGGGGGTAGAGTCGGGGGGGGGGGGTGTAGAGTCGGGGGGGGGGGTGTAGAGTCGGGGGGGGTAGAGTCGGGGGGGGTAGTAGTCGTGGGGGGGGGTGGAGTCGGGGGGGTGTGGAGTCGGGGGGGGTGTGGAGTCGGGGGGGGTGGAGTCGGGGGGATGTGGAGTCGGGGGGGGGCTAGAGTCGGGGGAGGGGGGGGTAGAGTCGGGGGAGGGGGGGTAGAGTCGGGGTGGGTGGGTAGAGTCGGGGTGGGTGGAGTCGGGGAGGGTGGAGTCGGGGAGGGTGGGGGGAAGAGACGGGGAGGGCGGGGGGGAAGAGTCGGGGTGGGGGGTGGAGTCGGGGAGGTGGGGGGAGGAGTCGGGGAGGAGGGGGGACGAGCCGGGGAGGGGGGGAGTGAGCGAAATAGATGAGAGATAGAAGAGGGGTAGACAGAGAGAGAGCATATATAGAAATGGAAATACAATGATTTCTCAATCTAAACGTGGATGAGGGAGCAATTATTTCTCAAGACTCAAAGGGTAGAGATCTGCAGCAATATTGTTTAGTAGATACAGCATGCAAATGGGCCCTTCGGTCCAGCGAGTCTGCACCCACCAGCAATCACCCCGTCCGTACACCAGTTCCATCTTGCATACTCGCAACGATTTACAGAATTCAATTAACCTACAAATCTGCACGTTTTTAGAAAGTGGGTGGAAACCATGGCACCCGAAGAAAGCCCATGCGGTCACAGAGAGAACATATAAAGTCCATACAAACAGCACCCCTAGTCAGGAACAAACCCGGGTCTTTGTCGCTGTAAGGCTGCACCGCACTGTAGGGCTGCACCGCACTGTAGGGCTGCACCGCACTGTAGGGCTGCACCGCACTGTAGGGCTGCACCGCACTGTAGGGCTGCACCGCACTGTAGGGCTGCACCGCACTGTAGGGCTGCACCGCACTGTAGGGCTGCACCGCACTGTAGGGCTGCACCGCACTGTAGGGCTGCACCGCACTGTAGGGCTGCACCGCACTGTAGGGCTGCACCGCACTGTAAGGCTGCACCACACTGTGTCAACGCTGAATTGATAGTTATTATACATCTTTATGATCAGTGTGCTTCCCAAAATGTCAGTTTTATTTATTGGTATTTATTTGCAATTGTAATTTTTGTTGCATAGTTCAAGAGTTCTTGGAAATATTTTTGAACATTTCTAAGCACCATTCATAACTCGGCTAATCATTCACTGTAATACATCTCAAGGACGTTGTGACTACAGGTTGAAACAATTATTCATGCCTTGATTAGATGACTGAGTGCCAGAGGACAAAAGACCATGAGTTTAATACCCAGCTTGTTTCATTCCTTCTACCATCCATACACTGCAGCTGTAGTACTCAGTACTGAGTTGTTGGTGCAGCCCAGACCATCACACAAGCCAACCTCCCTTCCATCTGCACTTCACGCTGCCTCGGCAAGGCCACCAGCATAATCAAGGACCAGTCTCGCCCTGGTCACCCTCTCTTCTTCCCTCTCCCATCAGGCAAGAGGTACAGAAGTGCAAAAACGCACACCTCCAGATTAAGGGACAGTTTCTTCCCGGCTGTTATGAGGCAACTGAACCATCCTATCACCAGCTAGAGAGCGGTCCTGAGCTACCATCTACCTCATTGGAGACCCTCGGACTATCTTTAATCGGACTTTACTGGACTTTATCTTGCACTAAACGTTATTCTCTTTATCCTGTATCTGTACACTGCGGATGGCTTGATGGTAATCATGTATAATGTTTTCACTGATACACGTTACCATAAAGCTTTTCACTGTACCTCTGTACACGTGACAATAATAAACTAAACCAAACTACTGAATTCTCCAACTTCAGATAACTTGCACTTTCTTTCTGTTTAGTCATAGAGTCAGAACCATACAGTGTGGAAACAGGTCCTTTGGCCCAACTTGTCCACACTGACCAACATGTCCCATCTACCCTAGTCCTACCAGCCTGCATTTGGCCCATACCTGCTAAACCAATCCTATCCATGCACCTGTCCAAATGTTTAAAGGATGCGATAGTCCCTGCCTCAACTACCTCCTCTGGCAGCTCATCCCATACACCCACCACCCTCTGTGTTTGTATCATTAGCTGTTTAAATCGGAACTAGCCATTTACACTGACCATTTGTGACCCCCTTTTTGCTTCATTTGTATATTCTGGTCTGCTGAGCACATGCCAGTAGGCCAGACTGTGTAAGATTACCCAGACTTCACTACATTAACAACACATCACACCAAGGAGCTTCATTGTTTATTCCCTCCATTCCGTGCCTGTTCATGTGCCTATCTAAATGTCTCTTGAACCTCATTATCCTATCTGCCTCCATCACTCCCCTCATCTCCAGGAGCACAATCCAGTTACCAACCACTCTGTGTTTTTTTTATTTTTAAACACACTCTCTTTTAAACTTTCCTCTGATCAATGGAAGGGATGTGTGATGGTCTGGGCTGCATCCACAATTCTCTGCAATTTCTTGCGGTCTTGGATGGAGCTGTTCCCAAACCATGCTGTGATACATCCCGATAATAATAGGGCGGCACGGTGGCGCAGCGGTAGAGTTGCTGCCTTACAGCGAATGCAGCGCTGGAGACTCGGGTTCGATCCTGACTATGGGCGCCGTCTGTACGGAGTTTGTACGTTCTCCCTGTGTCTTGCGTGAGTTTTCTCCGAGATCTTTGGTTTCCTCCCACACCCCAAATATGTACAGGTATGTAGGCTGGGCAAATGTTAAAAAAGATTTTTTTTTAAATTGTCCCTAGTCTAGTGTGTGTAGGATAGTGTTAATGTGCGGGGATCGCTGGGCAGCGCGGACCCGGTGGGCCGAAGGACCTGTTTCCGCGCTGTATCTCTAAATCTAAATAACATGCTTTCTATGGCGTATCTGGAGGAATTGGTTAGAGTTGTTGGGAACTTCCTAAGCCTTCTAAGAAAGTAAAGGCGAAGGTGAGCTTTCTTGGCCATTGCTTCAAAATGGCTGGTCCACGACAAGTTGCTGGTGATATTTACTCCGAGGGTCTTGAAGCTTTCTCTACTTCGGTGCCATCAATGCATACCGGGGTATGTATGTACCGGTTCACTTCCTAATGAATCACTACTGCACCAGCTCCATTGTTACTGTATCCTCTTTGTAGTGTGGCGACCGGAACAGTGTACACAACACTGTAATATGGATCAGAAGACCATACTTTTTACAACTATACACAAAGTGCAGACAAACCAATTTCTTGAACGACTTAAATATTAACATGTATAGCAGTATTGGCCACTCATTTCAAAGATCACTGCTATGTAGTAATTTTTACTATTGTAATCTTTCACCTCTCTCCACTTCTCCCTCCCTGCCCTTTATACCTGTTCACACATTCCTCTGGCAGAATACACACGCTACAGTATTTAAAGCACTCTGCAAATTAATTGTCTTCTCCTCAATTTTATGTTTTTACTATTTTAAGGGTAGATGGACCTTTCAGTACACTGAAGGGTCCTGACCCGAAAGGTCACCTGTACGTTCCCTCCACAGATGCTGCCTGACCCGCTGAGTTACTCCAACACTTTTGTGTTTTATTCAAGTTTCTAGCATCTGCATTACTTGAGTCTCCATTACACTTACTCTGTTTATTATTGGCCTGAATTGATTGGATATTTTTGGAAAATTCCTACATCTCTCAACTTTATTCTTGGGTATTAATGCTTGAAATAAGTGCACTGTGGACGCAAGGAACTGCAGAAGCTGGTTTACAAAAAAAAGGACACAAGTGCTGGAGTACCTCAGCGGGTCATGCAGCACCTCTGCGGGGAATGGACAGGAGATGTTTCTGGTCGGGACCCTTCATCAGACTGATTGTTGCGACATTTCGGGTCGGGACCCTTCTTCAGGCCGATTGTTAAACACAGAAAACTGTTGGAACTTTGAGTAAAGTGCATGGTGCTTCAGACTGACTGTCTGATTCAGTCCAAAGAAGGGTCCCAACTCGAAACATTGCCAGCCAATGTTCTCCAGAGATGCTGCCTGACCTGCTGAGTTACCCCAGCACTTTAAATATATCTAAATACGTGTGTGCTGCTTGCTACATACTGTATTTTCCTTTTTAAATTCCATCTGCACTTTGTGCTGTCTTGCATGGATTGGGGGTTTTTTTCTGATTAATGCTGTAAATCCACACTGCCTCTTTAAGATTCCACTTTCTCGGTCTAAGTTTAGTGTCTGAAAATATAACTATTTTGCATTCAGTTCTGGAATCCAATTCATTGATGTAAATTAGAAACAGTAGTGGTCCCAACACTTTGCCTGGGGCTACCAGCTGCCTCACACTGCCATCTGGTGACAATCAGCTTTCTCTTTCCTCTCGTTTTCTCCAGATACTTTGTATCCATGGAAATGCTGTGTTTTAAAAAAAAAACGCATCCAGGATGAATAAAGCATGATGTCTAGAATCCTGTCGCTAAACCTCTGCATCTCACAAGTTCAATCCACCGACATTTCTTAAAAGAGGTATAAGAAAATAACTGCAGATGCTGGTAGAAATCGAAGGTATTTATTCACAAAATGCTGGAGTAACTCAGCAGGTCAGGCAGCATCTCGGGAGAGAAGGAATGGGTGACGTTTCGGGTCGAGACCCTTCTTCAGTCTTCAGACCCTTCGTCACCCATTCCTTCTCTCCCGAGATGCTGCCTGACCTGCTGTCTGAAGAAGGGTCTCGACCCGAAACGTCACCCATTCCTTCTCTCCCGAGATGCTGCCTGACCTGCTGAGTTACTCCAGCATTTTGTGAATAATTACCTCTGACATTTCTTAAAATGTGGATTTGATTCTGACTGTGTGGAGTTTGCACAAACAGTTTTCCCTGGGTGCTTCCGTATTCGAAACACATGCTGGTGGGTTAAATGCTGCTGTAAATGACTCCCTTAATGTGGATTAACATGGAAAAAGAACCCAAAAAGGGAGTTGAGGGACATGTCAGAGAAAAGGAGGTGCCGGGATACTTGGAAATAAGACGAGAGCGGAACTGGTGGGATTGTTCTCCGGGGAGCTAGCATGGATCCAATTACCCGAATGGCCTCTTTCTGTGTCATTGCATCTAAGTAAAACCTATTTTCTTGATCAAGCTTTGGGTATTATTTCTATTGCTTTCATATCCATATTATTTTGGTATACCTCTGTGTAGTTCTTTGAGAGATGCTACCAGTCTGAAGAAGGGTTCTGACCCAAACCTTTGCCTATCCCTGTTCTCCAGCATTGCTGCCTGATCTGCTGAGTTACTCCAGCATTTTATGTCTATCTTAGGTGTTGTTAGATCCTTGTACTTGAGTTTGAACTGATTGTATCTACTGTGTGTATGGTGAGAATTATTTTCTGCGCTCTGAATCTTCCCTTTCTTGATACATTGTACTTGAGTTTGACTTGATTTTAGTTGTGCATGGTATATCTGATTTTAGTTTGGAGATACAGTGTGGAAACATGCCCTTCGGCCCACTGTATCTGCGCTGATCAATGATCACCCGTACACGAGTTCCATGCTACACTTAAAGGACCAATTATAGAAGTCAATTAACCTACAAACCTGCTCGTCTTTGGAATGTGGGAGGAAACTGGAGCACCCAGAGAAAACCCACGTGTTCAGAGGGAGTACGTACAAACTCCATACAGACAGCACCTGCAGTCAGGATCGACCCTGGGTCTCCGGCGCTGTAAGGCAACAACTCTACCACTGCACCACTGTGCCGCCCTCTGTTTAGATAGCATATAAAACAAAGCTTCTCGCTGTACCTCGGTACAGGCGACAATAATAAAACTAAACCTAAACCAGAACATAAAATAGTTGCAACTGAAGGTCTCCAAAATTGATTTCTTGTGATGCAGCAATATGTGGATTACAATTTAATTGAGATTATAGATCAGTGGGTCTTTTCTGTAATCTGTGCATTTTTTCAATGTTATACATTATGCTATTAGGTCTCACAAATAAATACAATGAAATTATATGAAACTTATATGAAGAAAATTATTTAGTTGTACATAATTATTAGATTGATTTATAAGCATAACACAACTTCAGATGCCATCATTAAGGGTATGGATTTTAATCAGTTAATAATCTAGAATTTTAAAACAAATAACGATAGTTATGGGTCCAACATTGATTTTCCAGCATCCTTGGTTCCAGAGTCTTGCCAGATTATGTTTTGCCAGACCAATAGAGGTTACATAATAATAATTCAACAATATACCTCTGACCCACTAATTATACCCTTCCCGTGTCTCGAAGGTACCATGGACTGCTGGAAACTTAAATAAAATAATTAGACAATAGACAATAGGTGCAGGAATAGGCTATTTGGCCCTTCGAGCCAGCACCGCCATTCAATGTGATCATGGCTGATCATTCTCAATCAGTACCCCATTCCTGCCTTCTCCCCATACCCCCTGACTCCACTATCCTTAAGAGCTCTATCTAGCTCTCTCTTGAATGCATTCAGAGAATTGGCCTCCACTGCCTTCTGAGGCAGAGAATTCCACAGATTCACAACTCTCTGACTGAAAAAGTTTTTCCTCATCTCAGTTCTAAATGGCCTACCCCTTATTCTTAAACTGTGGCCCCCTGTTCTGGACTCCCCCAACATTGGGAACATGTTTCCTGCCTCTAACGTGTCCAACCCCTTAATAATCTTATACGTTTCGGTAAGATCTCCTCTCATCCTTCTAAATTCCAGTGTATACAAGCCTAGTCGCTCCAGTCTTTCAACATAACCAATTAGCACCTTCAGGATGGTAGGACTCATCCCAAAAGGGTGCCTGCCACGGGCAGCGCCATCTGTGGCCGCCCAGTGAACTGGTCTAGTGGTCGCGGGGATTCCAAGTGTGCTCTTGTAATTTTGCCCGGATTAAAAGAGGTGCCCGACCATCAGTTGCTGGAAAATCGCTGGTAGACGTGTGATGATGGCCACAAAACTTATCAAGAATGCGGTAAAAAAACCCATCTGGCACGCTAACATCTTTCAGGGAAGAAAAACTGCCATTTTGCCAATATATAAAATCATGAGAAGCATAGCTATGGTAGACAGTCAGAACCTTCATCCAAGGGTGGGAATATCAAAGGCTAAACAGCATGGCTTTAAGACAAGCGGGGCAAAATTTAAAGGAGATGTTGGGGGTCAAGTTTTTCACACAGTGCAGTGAGTGCTTCAAATGTGTGGCCATGTGTAGTGGTAAAGGCAGATATGATAGTGCTGTTTTAAGGGCTTTTAGATAGCCACATGGATATGGAGGGATATGAAACATGTGCAGGCAGGTGTCATTCGTTTATCCTGGCATCGTGTTCAGCACGGACGTTGTGGGCCAAAGGACCTGTTCCTGTGCGGCCCTTTTGTATGTTCTATGCTCTTACCTAATTTGGGATGTTTGTAAATCCAGACCCACCCATATGTTTGACTCTTCACTGTAGATGAAATGGTTTGGGTAGACATTCAGTTCCAGGTCAAGTTGGGGCAAGTAATAAATGCTGGATTTGCTAGTGTTCCCCAGATCTAGAGATTAAGATGAACAAAGAAAGAAAGTAAATGCCTTGAAGAGTCACTTGTTTCATGCTGTTTGGATCCCAGGTGGTTTTGAATGACTGATCTTCGATGCAATCCTGGAATCTTCAGAATTTCATGATATTTTGTTTACTGAAACCATAGGCAATTACTTATGAGGTATAATTTGTGATAGAACATTTGTTTTAAAGGGAGGAAGAATCTTTATATCCACAATGTATTTTTTTCAGTTCATGTCTGAAAATTTCAATACAAACTGATACAAATGCAACAAAGAAATTAAGCCACATTGTTGAATGACGAGGATAAACCCAAAGTGTTGGAGTAACTCCACGGGTCAGGCAGCATCTCTGGAGATAAAGGAATAGGTGAAGGTTTGGGTCGAGACCCTTCTTCAGGAAGACCCTTCTTCTGTAGACTCTGAAGTTCTTCAGACTTATTGAATGATGAATATTGGCATTAGTTTGTAATTGTCATCTGTACCAAGATAGAGTGGAAAAACTCTGTTGGCATGCTATCCACTCAAACCATACTATACATGAGTTACATTCAAGCCATACACAAGTACAGCAGGTAGTGAGAGAGAAAAATACGAGAGTTCAAAATATACTATTACAGTGTTATAGTGTTAGTTACAGAGAAAATTGCTCCCAATGTTGGGGGAGTCCAGAACGAGGGGCATCAGTCTTAGAATAAAAGGGAGGCCATTTAAAACTGAGGTGAGAAGGAACTTTTTCACCCAGAGAGTTGTGAATTTGTGGAATTCTCTGCCACAGAGGGCAGTGGAGGCAAAAAACTCTGGATGGATTTAAGAGAGAGTTAGATAGAGCTCTATGGGCTAGTGGAATCAAGGGTATATGGGATGAAGGCAGGCACGGGTTACTGATTGTGGATGATCAGCCATGATCATAATGAATGGCGGTGCTGGCTCGAATGGCCGAATGGCCTCCTCCTGCACCTATTTTCTATGTTTCTATAATGCAGATAAAAACAAGCCTGAGATAAAATGGGTAGCTACACCCTTAGCTTATGGAAGGATCGTCTGATAACAGCAGGTAAGAGGTGCTTTCAAACTTTTGTATATTCTGCCCAACGGCAAAGGGAGGAAGAGGGAATGACCGGGGTGGGAATGATCCTTGATTATGTTGGCTGCTTTCCCAAGCCAGCATGAAGTGTAGTTGGAGTCGAAAAATGGAAAGCTATTTTGTGATAGTGTAGGCCAGCGTGTGTGGCGTGAAGGTGCGGGCAGCGTGTGTGGTGTGAAGGTACTTCCACGACTTACTGCAATTTCTTACGGTCTTGGGCAGAGAAATTGCCGGCCCTGGACCTGTACTCACTGGGGTTTAGAAGGACGAGGGAGAACCTGATTGAAACTTGCCAAATAGTGAAAGGTCTGGAGAGATTGGATGTGGAGAGGATGTTTCCAGGACCAGAGGCCATAACTTCGGAATAAAAGGACTTGCCTTCACAAAGGAGATAAGGAGGAATTTATTTTGTCAGATGATGGTGAATCTGTGCAATTCATTGTCACAGATGGCTGTGGAGGCCAAGTCATTGGGTATTTTTAGGGCAGAGATTGACAGATTCTTGATCAGTCAACATGTCAAGGGTTATGGGGAGAAGGCAGGAGAATGGGGTTGAGAGTGAAAGATAGATCAGCCATGATTGAATGGTGGAGTAGATTTGATGGCCAAATGGCCTAATTCGCCTCCTATAACATAACATAACATAACAACACTTTATTGTCACTCGGCACAACACCGAGCGAAATTTCAGCAGTCACACAAAACACAGCAAAAAAGAAAAGAACACAGGACACCCGACCCCAACACAAACATCCATCACAGTGACTCCAAACACCCCCTCACTGTGATGGAGGCAACAAAACTTCCCCTCTTTTCCCCCCGCACCCACGGTGTGAATTGCCACACCAAGCTGAGATCTATCCTGATAGGATAATTTCCACTACCATATAACCATATAACCATATAACCATATAACAACTACAGCACGGAAACAGGCCCGTTCGGCCCTACCAGTCCACGCCGACCACTCTCTCTGACCTAGTCTCATCTACCTGCTCTCAGACCATAACCCTCTAATCCCCTCTTATCCATATACCTATCCAATTTACTCTTAAATAATAAAATCGAGCCTGCCTCCACCACTTCCACCGGAAGCCCATTCCATACAGCCACCACCCTCTGAGTAAAGAAGTTACCCCTCATGTTACCCCTAAACTTTTGTCCCTCAATTCTGAAGCTATGTCCCCTTGTTGGAATCTTCCCCACTCTCAAAGGGAAAAGCCTACCCACGTCAACTCTGTCCGTCCCTCTTAATTTTAAAAACCTCTATCAAGTCCCCCCTCAACCTTCTACGCTCCAAAGAATAAAGACACAACCTGTTCAACCTCTCTCTGTAGCTTAAGTGCTGAAACCCAGGCAACATTCTAGTAAATCTCCTCTGTACCCTCTCCATTTTGTCGACATCCTTCCTATAATTTGGCGACCAGAACTGCACACCATACTCCAGATTCGGCCTCACCAATGCCCTGTACAATTTTAACATTACATCCCAACATCTATATTCGATGCTCTGATTTATAAAGGCAAGCATACCAAACGCCTTCTTCACCACCCTATCCACATGAGATTCCACCTTCAGGGAACAATGCACAGTTATTCCCAGATCCCTCTGTTCCACTGCATTCCTCAATTCCCTACCATTTACCCTGTACGTCCTATTTTGATTTGTCCTACCAAAATGCAGCACCTCACACTTATCAGCATTAAACTCCATCTGCCATCTTTCAGCCCACCCTTCCAAAAGGCCCAAGTCTCTCTGTAGACTTTGAAACTCTACTTCATTATTAACTGCACCACCTATCTTAGTATCATCTACATATTTACTAATCCAATTTGCCACACCATCATCCAGATCATTAATGTAAATGACAAACAACAGTGGACCCAACACAGATCCTTGGGGTACTCCACTAGACACTGGCCTCCAACCTGATATACAATTGTCAACCATTACCCTCTGGTATCTCCCATTCAGCCATTGTTGAATCCATCATGCAACCTCACTATTAATACCCAACGATTTAACCTTCTTAATCAACCTTCCATGTGGAACCTTGTCAAATGCCTTACTGAAGTCCATATAGACAACATCCACAGCCTTGCCTTTATCAATTTCCCTGGTAACCTCTTCAAAAAATTCAAGATTAGTCAAACATGACCTTCCAGGCACAAATCCATGTTGACTGTTTCTAATCAGGCCTTGTTTATCCAAATAATTATATATATTGTCCCTAAGTATCTTTTCCATTAATTTTCCCACCACAGACGTCAAACTAACAGGTCTATAATTGCTAGGTTTACTTTTAGAACCTTTTTTAAACAAAGGCACAACATGCGCAATGCGCCAATCTTCCGGCACCATCCCCGTTTCTAATGACGTTTGAAATATTTCCATCATAGCCCCTGCTATTTCTGCACTAACTTCCCTCAATGTCCTAGGGAATATCCTATCAGGACCTGGAGACTTATCCACTTTTATATTTTTCAAAAGTGTCCGTACCTCCTCTTCTTTAATCCTCATAATTTCCATCACTACTCTACTTGTTTCGCTTACCTCACATAATTCAATATCCTTCTCCTCGGTGAATACCGAAGAAAAGAAATTGTTTAATATCTCCCCCATTTCTTCCGGCTCAGCACATAGCTGTCCACTCTGACTCTCTAATGGACCAATTTTTTCCCTCGCTATCTTTTTGCTATTGACATATCTGTAGAACCCCTTGGGGTTTACTTTTACATTACTTGCCAAAGCAGCCTCATATCTTTTTTTCGCTTTTCTAATTTCCTTCTTAAGATTCCTTTTACATTCTTTATATTCCTCAAGAACCTCATTTACTCCCTGCCGCTTATATTTATTGTATATCTCCCTCTTTTTCCGAACCAAGTGTCCAATTTCCCTGGAAAACCACGGCTCTTTCAAATTATTATTCTTTCCTTTCCACCGAACAGGGACATAAAGACTCTGTACTCTCAAAATTTCACCTTTAAATATCCTCCATTTCTCTATTATATCCTTTTCATAAAACAAAAAGTTCCATTTCACTCCTTTTAAATCCTTTCTCATCTCCTCAAAATTAGCCTTTCTCCAATCCAAAATCTCAACCCTTGGTCCAGATTTGACCTTCTCCATAATTATATGGAAACTAATGGCATTGTGATCACTAGACCCAAAGTGCTCCTCAACACATACCTCCGTCACCTGACCCGTCTCATTTCCCAACAGGAGGTCCAACACTGCCCCTTCTCTGGTAGGTACCTTTATGTATTGCTGCAAAAAACTATCCTGCACACATTTTACAAACTCCAAACCATCCAGTCCTTTAACAGAATGTGATTCCCAGTCTATGTACGGAAAATATCTGCTATGTCCTTACATATTTGCTCTTCCAATTCTCGTTCCCTATTTGGCGGTCTATAATACACTCCTATAAATGTTGCTAAACCTTTCTCATTTCTGAGTTCCACCCAAACAGCCTCCCTAATCGAGCCTTCTAGTCTGTCCTGCCAAAGCACTGCTGTGATATCCTCCCTGACAAGCAATGCAACACCCCCACCTCTTGCCCCTCCGATTCTATCACATCTGAAACAATGAAATCCTGGAATATTTCATTGCCAATCGCAACCCTCCTGCAACCATGTTTCACTGATCGCCACAACATCATACTTCCAGATGTCAATCCAGGCTCTAAGCTCATCCACCTTTCTTACAATGCTCCTAGCATTAAAATATACACATTTAAGGGACCCATCATTTCTTATTCTCAGTTTATTTCTTTTCATTTCTTTCTCTCCTACATATTGGGTCTGAGTGTTTCCCTTTTCTGCCTCCTGCCTCACACCCTGCCTATTAGCTATCTGTGTTTGAGTCCCTCCCCCCAACCGTACTAGTTTAAAGTCTCCGCAATTACCTTAGCAAATCTCCCCGCCAGGATATTGGTTCCTCTCAGGTTCAGATGCAACCCGTCCTTTTTGTACAGGTCATACTTCCCCCAGAAGAGGTCCCAATGATCCAGAAACTTGAATCCCTGCTCCCTGCACCAGTTCCTCAGCCACATATTTATCCTCCACCTCACTCCATTCCTATTCTCACTATCGCGTGGCACAGGCAGTAAGCCTGAGATTATTGCTTTGGAAGTCCTTTTTTTTTAACTCTCTTCCTAGCCCCCTAAATTCTCCTTTCAGGACCTCTTCCCTTATCCTACCTATATTGTTGGTACCTATATGTACCACGACCTCTGGCTCCTCTCCCTCCCCTTTCAGGATATCCTGGACACGCTCAGACACATCCCGGACACCGGCACCAGGGAGGCAAACCACCATTCGGGTCTCCCGACTGCGTCCACAGAATCGCCTATCTGACCCCCTCACTATAGAGTCCCCTATTACTATCGCTCTCCTCTTCCTTTCCCTACCCTTCTGAGCAACAGGGCCGGACACCGTGCCAGAGGCCCGGGCACCATCGCTGCCCCCAGGTAGGCTGTTCCCCCCAACAGTACTTAAACAGGAGTACTTATTTCCAAGGGGTACAGCCACCGGGGTACTCTCTAGTCCCTGCCTCTGCTCCTTGCCCCCCCTAACCGTAACCCACTTGTCTACCTCCCGTGGTCTAGGAGTGACCACCTCTCTGTAACTCCTATCTATAACCTCCTCACTCTCCCTGATCAGACGGAGGTCATCAATCTGCCGCTCCAGGTTCCTAATACGGTCCCTTAGGAGCCCCATCTCGTCGCACCTGGCGCAGATGTGGATGTCTGGAAGACTATCAGACTCCCAGATTCCCCACACCCGACACCCAGAACAATAAACTACCCTGGCACTCATACTCCCCAAACAAAGCCCCGCGCTCGGTTACTAAACCTACCGCCCGGCCGCTGCTCCAACCGCTCCAACCGCTCCAACCGCCCACCCAAAAGAACTGAGTGATCTCCTGGGAGAGGCAAAAAAACGGATAAAAAACCCAGGCCAATTTGGGAAAAAAAATCCGGGAAATTCCTCTCCGACCCCAAGCTAGGCGATCGAAACTTGTCCGGGAGATCACACAGGTCTTACTCCTTACTATCCCCACACAATACTTCCCAAGCAACACAGCTTGGTGCTGCTGCTGCTGCTGGCTGCTGATGATTGCTGCTGCATCCATAAAAATTGGTTAGAGCCATTGGAGACATGCCAAACTTGCTTAGTCTTCTGAGGAAGTCTAATTTTAGTTTAGTTTAATTTAATTTAGAGATACAGCACGGAAATAGGCCCTTCGGCCCACTGAGACCGCGCCAACCAGCGATCCCCGCACACTAACACTATGGGGAGAAGGCAGGAACGGGGTACTGATTGAGAATGATCAGCCATGATTACATTGAATGGTAGTGCTGGCTCGAAGGGCTGAATGACCTCCTCCTGCATCTATTGTCTACTATCCTACACACACTCGGGAAAATTTCCAACTTTAGCAAGCCAATTAGCCTACAAACCTGCACGTCTTTTTGGAGTGTGGGAGGAAACCGGAGCATCCAGTGAAAGCCCACACAGGTCATGGGGAGAGCGTACAAACTCCATACAGACAGCACCTGTAGTCAGGAGCGTACCCGGGTCTCTGGTGCTGTAAGACAGCAACTCTACTGTCCATGCCACCATGCCACCCTTATTTTGGTGTATTTTCTTGGACCTGGCTTCAATTTAGTTGGTCCAGGATGGATTGTTGGTGATATTATGCCCAGGAATATGAAGCTCAGGACCATCTTTACTTCGGCACCATTGATGCTCAATGGGGCCTTGTACATGACCTTGTTTCCTGAAGTCTATAACTAGCTCCTTTGTCTCGCCGACATTGAGGGAGAGGTTGTTGTCTTGTCACTGCTTCCTGGCTTGTTGGCTCCAGGAACTGTGTCAGGGTTTAAGTTTTCTTGGTATGAGCACTGAATCACAAGAAATGTGCCTGAAGCATAAAGGTGTAGAAATTCATTTCGTAAAGTAATATGAAATTGGGTTGCAGGCAGCATAAAAGCAATTGCAAGTTAGGAGAAGGGGAAGTACAAAGAGATCTGGGTGTCCTTGCTCATTAGTAACTGAAAGTAAGCATGCAGGTACAGCAGGCAGTGAAGAAAGCTAATGGCATGTTGACCTTCATGACAAGACGAGTTGAGTATAGAAGCAAAGAGGTCCTTCTGCAGTTGTACAGGGCCCTAGTGAGACCGCACCTGTGTGCAGTTTTGGTCTCCAAACTTGAGGAAGGACATTCTTGCTATTGAGGGAGTGCAGCGTAGGTTCACAATAGACAATAGACAATAGGTGCAGGAGTAGGCCATTCAGCCCTTCGAGCCAGCACCGCCATTCAATGCGATCATGGCTGATCACTCTCAATCAGTACCCCGTTCCTGCCTTCTCCCCATACCCCCTCACTCCGCTATCCTTAAGAGCTCTATCCAGCTCTCTCTTGAAAGCATCCAACGAACTGGCCTCCACTGCCTTCTGAGGCAGAGAATTCCACACCTTCACCACCCTCTGACTGAAAAAGTTCTTCCTCATCTCCGTTCTAAATGGCCTACCCCTTATTCTCAAACTGTGGCCCCTTGTTCTGGACTCCCCCAACATTGGGAACATGTTATCTGCCTCTAATGTGTCCAATCCCCTAATTATCTTATATGTTTCAATAAGATCCCCCCTCATCCTTCTAAATTCCAGTGTATACAAGCCCAATCGCTCCAGCCTTTCAACATACGACAGTCCCGCCATTCCGGGAATTAACCTAGTGAACCTACGCTGCACGCCCTCCATAGCAAGAATATCCTTCCTCAAATTTGGAGACCAAAACTGCACACAGTACTCCAGGTGCGGTCTCACCAGGGCCCGGTACAACTGTAGAAGGACCTCTTTGCTCCTATACTCAACTCCTCTTGTTACGAAGGCCAACATTCCATTGGCTTTCTTCACTGCCTGCTGAACCTGCACGCTTCCTTTCATTGACTGATGCACTAGGACACCCAGATCTCGTTGAACTCCCCCTCCTCCTAACTTGACACCATTCAGATAATAATCTGCCTTTCTATTCTTACTTCCAAAGTGAATAACCTCACACTTACCTACATTAAACTGCATCTGCCATGTATCCGCCCACTCACACAACCTGTCCAAGTCACCCTGCAGCCTTATTGCATCTTCCTCACAATTCACACTACCCCCCAACTTAGTATCATCTGCAAATTTGCTAATGGTACTTTTAATCCCTTCGTCTAAGTCATTCACTAGGCTAATTCCCGGAATGGCGGGACTGTGGTATGTTGAAAGACTGGAGCGACTGGGCTTGTATACACTGGAATTTAGAAGGATGGGAAGGGATCTTATTGAAACATATAAGATTATTAAGGGATTGGACACGCTGGAGGCAGGAAACATGTTCCCAATGTTGGGGGAGTCCAGAACCAGGGGCCACAGTTTAAGAATAAGGGGTAGGCCATTTAGAACGGAGATGAGGAAAAACCTTTTCACTCAGAGTTGTAAATCTGTGGAATTCTCTGCCTCAGAAGGCAGTGGAGGCCAATTCTCTGGATTTCAAGAGAGAGTTAGATAGAGTCTTAATGATAGCGGAGTCAGGGGGCATGGGGGGAGTATGGGTATGGCCTACTCCTGCACCTATTGTCTGTTGTCGATTGTCTTTTGTCTAAGTTGTTATAAATACCTCATCGATGTAATGCATTCAAAAATGATCTGGTAACTAGTTTTGCACTGAGCGAATATCTGCAGTCTTGCAATGCTGGTAATTTCTAAATACAGGCACACGGAGGTCTGTACGGAGTTTGTACGTTCTCCCCGTGACCTGCGTGGGTTTTCTCCGAGATCTTCAGTTTCCTCCCACACTCCAAAGACGTACAGGTATGTAGGTTAATTGGCTGGACAAATGTTTTAAAAAATGTCCCTAGTGGGTGTAGGATAGTGTTAGTATGCGGGGATCGCTGGGCGGTGCGGACACGGTGGGCCGAAGGCCTGTTTCTGCGCTGAATCTCTAAATCTAAAAAATCTAAACCACCGATTTTCTGACAACTGATGGGCTGGCACCTCTTTTAATCTGGACAAAATTACAAGAGTGCACCAGAAATCCCCACCCCCAGAAGTCCCCCCGAAAATGTGGCGCCCGGGTGAGCCGGCCGATCCCGACCAATGCATCTCAAATGTGGCGTTGACTATTGTGCACGACTGAACTAGGTCGTCAATATACGAAAGGATAAATAAGGAACTGCAGGACCGCCACCCCGACCCCCATTTTCCCCAACCCTTTCTCCTCCTCTGTTCCCTGGACCCCACAAGGATGCACACCCACTTCTCCCCTCCTCGTCCACTTACATTCCTTCCTCTAGCTTCACGTTTACATTTCTTCTTAGTTGAGTTTATTTTAGAGATACTGCGCGGAAACAGGTCCTTCGGCCCGTGGAGTCCGCGCCGACCAACGATCCTCGTACAATAGCACTATCCTACACGCGAGGGACAATTTAAATTTTAGCGAAGCCCTGCGCGTCTTTGGAGTGTATTAGGAAACCGGAGCACCTGGAGAAAACCCACATAGTCACGGGGAGGACGTACAAACTCTGTACAGACAACACCTGTAGTCAGGATTGAAGGCAGCAACCCTATCTGTCAGGTAGCATCGGAGTTGGGCCTTATTCTGTCATCATCGAATCACTACTTGTTTCCATCTTCAGCTAAACCTGAGACACAGTAATTGTGAAATTACTGGAACAATTTATTTCTAGGTTAAAAAATTTGATTATGTTCCGCAGAGCATCAACAAATGTTGTAGATTTATTTCTTGTCTCCTTTCTTGCTTTATCAAAATTACAAGGGTTGCATTTGTGGATAAGCAATGAGGGAATCTAATTATTATTGATGGCTTCTGACAGTTTAGGTGATCGTTAAGAGATGTTGCAGCAATGAGACATTCTTCCTTAGAGACCTGGAGAAGACGCCAACATTTTGCGTTTTAGTTGTCAAGTCAAGTCAATTTTATTTGTATAGCACATTTAAAAACAACCCACGTTGGCCAAAGTGCTGTACATCAGTTCAGGTACTAAGAAACGAACATACAATGGCACACAAACATAATAGCACATACATAAACAGTTTACAGCACCCCCTCAGAGGGCCTCAAACGCTAGGGAGTAGAAATAGGTTTTGAGCCTGGACTTAAAGGAGTCGATGGAGCGGGCAGTTCTGATGGGGAGAGGGATGCTGTTCCACAGTCTAGGAGCTGCAACCGCAAAAGCGCGGTCACCCCTGAGCTTAAGCCTAGACCGTGGGATAGTGAGTAGCCCCAAATCGGCCGACCTGAGGGACCTGGAGATAGAGTGGTGGGTTAGAAGATTTTTGATATAGGGGGGGCAAGCCCGTTTAGGGCTTTGTATGTGAATAGGAGGAGCTTGAAGTTGAATCTGTACCGTACTGGGAGCCAGTGGAGAGAGGCCAGAAACGGGGTGATGTGGTCCCTTTTACGGGTACTCGTCAGGAGTCTCGCTCCGGCGTTTTGGACCAATTGCAGGCGGGACAGGGATGATTTTTAGATTTAGATTTAGAGATACAGCGCGGAAACAGGCCCTTCGGCCCACCGGGTCCGCGCCGCCCAGCGATCCCCGCACATTAACACTATCCTACACCCACTAGGGACAATTTTTTTTTACATTTGCCAAGCCAATTAACCTGCATACCTGTACGTCTTTGGAGTGTGGGAGGAAACCGAAGATCTCGGAGAAAACCCACGCAGGTCACGGGGAGAACGTACAAACTCCGTACAGACGGCGCCCGTCATCAGGATCGAACCTGAGTCTCCGGCGCTGCATTTGTTGTAAGGCAGCAACTCTACCAATGCG
Source organism: Rhinoraja longicauda (assembly GCF_053455715.1). Lineage (NCBI taxonomy): Eukaryota > Metazoa > Chordata > Chondrichthyes > Rajiformes > Arhynchobatidae > Rhinoraja > Rhinoraja longicauda. The sequence goes on from NC_135974.1 coordinate 13,145,742, forward strand.
CCACCGTGCCGCCCTAAAATTTATTTATTTATTTTTTAGAATACGGCGCCGTTGGCTGATCCCAGTGTATAGTTGTCACTGGAATAATATTAAGATGGGTTTTAATGAGTTCATTGAAACCTTTTGGATCGATGTTGATTCCTGCCACACTCTGCCAGGTTGTGCCGGACACCCAGGGCTTAAAGCGTACTACTGAAGCAGCACTTCTAACTGATTATAGATCAGAACAGCACAGAAACTGGCTCTTCGGCCCACAATGTCTGGGTCCAGCTGAATGCCAAATTAATTTAATTGCTATGCCTGCACATAATCTGTATCAAAGGTAGGCACAAAAAGTTGGAGTAACTCGGCGGGACAGGCAGCATCTGTGGAGAGAAGGAATGGGCGATGTTTCGGGTCGAGACCCTTCTAGTCTGTCCTGCCAAAGCACTGCTGTGATATCCTCCCTGACAAGCAATGCAACACCCCCACCTCTTGCCCCTCCGATTCTATCACATCTGAAACAATGAAATCCTGGAATATTTCATTGCCAATCGCAACCCTCCTGCAACCATGTTTCACTGATCGCCACAACATCATACTTCCAGATGTCAATCCAGGCTCTAAGCTCATCCACCTTTCTTACAATGCTCCTAGCATTAAAATATACACATTTAAGGGACCCATCATTTCTTATTCTCAGTTTATTTCTTTTCACTTCTTTCTCTCCTACATATTGGGTCTGAGTGTTTCCCTTTTCTGCCTCCTGCCTCACACCCTGCCTATTAGCTATCTGTGTTTGAGTCCCTCCCCCCAACCGTACTAGTTTAAAGTCTCCGCAATTACCTTAGCAAATCTCCCCGCCAGGATATTGGTTCCTCTCAGGTTCAGATGCAACCCATCCTTTTTGTACAGGTCATACTTCCCCCAGAAGAGGTCCCAATGATCCAGAAACTTGAATCCCTGCTCCCTGCACCAGTTCCTCAGCCACATATTTATCCTCCACCTCACTCCATTCCTATTCTCACTATCGCGTGGCACAGGCAGTAAGCCTGAGATTATTGCTTTGGAAGTCCTTTTTTTTTAACTCTCTTCCTAGCCCCCTAAATTCTCCTTTCAGGACCTCTTCCCTTATCCTACCTATATTGTTGGTACCTATATGTACCACGACCTCTGGCTCCTCTCCCTCCCCTTTCAGGATATCCTGGACACGCTCAGACACATCCCGGACACCGGCACCAGGGAGGCAAACCACCATTCGGGTCTCCCGACTGCGTCCACAGAATCGCCTATCTGACCCCCTCACTATAGAGTCCCCTATTACTATCGCTCTCCTCTTCCTTTCCCTACCCTTCTGAGCAACAGGGCCGGACTCCGTGCCAGAGGCCCGGGCACCATCGCTGTCCCCAGGTAGGCTGTTCCCCCCAACAGTACTTAAACAGGAGTACTTATTTCCAAGGGGTACAGCCACCGGGGTACTCTCTAGTCCCTGCCTCTGTTCCTTGCCCCCCCTAACCGTAACCCACTTGTCTACCTCCCGTGGTCTAGGAGTGACCACCTCTCTGTAACTCCTATCTATAACCTCCTCACTCTCCCTGATCAGACGGAGGTCATCAATCTGCCGCTCCAGGTTCCTAATACGGTCCCTTAGGAGCCCCATCTCGTCGCACCTGGCGCAGATGTGGATGTCTGGAAGACTATCAGACTCCCAGATTCCCCACACCCGACACCCAGAACAATAAACTACCCTGGCACTCATACTCCCCAAACAAAGCCCCGCGCTCGGTTACTAAACCTACCGCCCGGCCGCTGCTCCAACCGCTCCAACCGCCCACCCAAAAGAACTGAGTGATCTCCTGGGAGAGGCAAAAAAACGGATAAAAAACCCAGGCCAATTTGGGAAAAAAAATCCGGGAAATTCCTCTCCGACCCCAAGCTAGGCGATCGAAACTTGTCCGGGAGATCACACAGGTCTTACTCCTTTAACCACGCGGACTTGAAGAAAATGCTCCCCAAATTCTATCAGCATGTTAAATGTGCTACAAGAGGAGCTAACACACTGGACAAGGTCTACTCCAACATCAAGCTGGGCTACAGGGCTAGACAACTACCACACCTGGGTCAGTCGGACCATATGTCCCTGTTTTTTAATTCCTGCATATGCCCCCCTCAGGAAAACCGCTCCTACCATCACAAAGACCATCACAACTTGGCCTGATGGTGCATCTCAGCAGCTGCAGGACTGCTTCGACAGGACCAACTGGGATGTGTTTGAACACCGGGACCTGGAGGTGTTCACAGACAGTGTACTATGTTACATTAAAAACTGCATGGACACTGTCACAGTGGACAAACGCATCCGGGTCTACCCCAACCAGAAGCCCTGGATGACCCGGGAGGTCCAGCGGCTGTTAAAAGAGAGGAACACTGCTTTTAGGTCTGGCGATAGGGCTTTATACAGCATGGCCCGAGCTAACCTGAAGAGAGGCATCAGAGAGGCCAAATTAGACTACAGGAGGAAGATAGAGGACCACCTGGACAGTAACAACAGCAGGCAGGTGTGGCAGGGGATCCAGTATCTAACCAACTATAAGACCAACCTTGGAGCTGCTGAAGGTGACGCCTCGTTGGCAGAGGAGCTGAACCTCTTCTTTGCTCGCTTTGAAGTGGAGCCACCCGAGACAGCCATATCACACCACATGGTCCACAGCAGCCTAACCCTCAAGATAGAGGAGCATGAGGTGAGGCGCACGCTGCGGGCCATCAATCCAAGGAAGGCTACTGGACCCGACGGCGTCTCTGGACGCGTGCTGAAGGACTGCGCTGACCAGCTGGCTGGAGTCTGTACGAGGATTTTCAACCAGTCTCTGGCCCAGTCCACTGTTCCATCCTGTCTGAAGTCCGCAATCATAGTCCCCTTGCCCAAAAAACCCCACATTTCCAGCCTCAACGACTACCGGCCAGTCGCACTCACACCAGTGGTGATGAAGTGTTTTGAAAAACTGGTCCGGGGTCATATCACATCACTCCTGCCCCGAAGCTTTGACCCCCACCAGTTTGCGTACAGAGCGAATAGATCCACAGAGGACGCTATAGCAACAGCCCTCCATGCTGCACTGTTCCACCTGGAGCAGCCGGGGAGCTATGTGCGGATGCTCTTTGTGGACTACAGCTCTGCCTTTAATACAATCCTTCCCCATAAACTGGTGGACAAACTGGGGGACTTGGGACTTCCACACTCCACCTGCATGTGGATAAATAGCTTCCTGTCAGCTCGCAGCCAGAGAGTCAGAGTGGGCCATCACACATCCACGGCCCTCAGCCTCAGTACCGGCTCTCCACAGGGCTGCGTGCTGAGCCCCCTGCTCTACACCATCTATACACATGACTGCACCCCCGCCCACCACAGCAACACCATTGTCAAATTTGCGGATGACACTACGGTGGTGGGACTCATCACCGGGGGGGACGAGTACGCCTACCGGGATGAGGCGGAGCAGCTGACAGTGTGGTGTGGAGAAAATAACCTGCTCCTCAACACCTTAAAGACAAAGGAAATAATAATAGACTTTAGAAAGAATAAAACGGACATGGTACCATTATCTATCAGAGGGGAATGTGTGGAGAGGGTGGCGGATTTCCGCTTCCTGGGAATCCATATTGAGGAGGACCTGACGTGGAGCGTGAACACCTCTGCGCTGCTGAAAAAGGTCCAGCAGAGACTGCACTTCCTGAGGGTGCTCAGGAAGAATAACATCACTCAGAGACTGCTGTTGTCCTTTTATCGGTGCTACATTGAGAGCATCCTAACATACTGTGTATGCGTATGGTACACCAGCTGCACAGCGGCTCAGAGGAAAGCGCTCCAGAGGGCCATTGACAACGCCCAGAGGATTGTCGGCTGCCCTCTACTTACCTTGGAGGACTTACACAGTTCCCGCTGCATCAAAAAATCCCAGAGTATTATAAAGGACATTTCCCACCCCGGACACTCCCTGTTTGAACTGTTACCGTCAGGCAGACGGTACAGATCTACAAGGACAAGGACAAACAGATTTAAAAATAGTTTTTACCCCACTGCTATAAAGGCACTAAATGTAGCCGCCAAGGAACGCAGGGGCGATACATAATAAGAGACTGTGAAATCGACAGAAGGATGTAGGGTTGGGTGTTTATGCGTGCTATTTTCATGATATTTATTTTAGTTGTTTATCTGTTTTAAAATATTTTACCTTGTATGTATCGTTAGCTTTTAGAAATGTTTGAATGGTGCACTGACTGGCTGACATTTTACAATTTCGTTGTACATGGCTCATGTTACAATGACAATAAAGGAACTATTCTATTCTATTCTTACTATCCCCACACAATACTTCCCAAGCAACACAGCTTGGTGCTGCTGCTGCTGCTGGCTGCTGATGATTGCTGCTGCATCCATAAAAATTGGTTAGAGCCATTGGAGACATGCCAAACTTGCTTAGTCTTCTGAGGAAGTCTAATTTTAGTTTAGTTTAATTTAATTTAGAGATACAGCACGGAAATAGGCCCTTCGGCCCACTGAGACCGCGCCAACCAGCGATCCCCGCACACTAACACTATGGGGAGAAGGCAGGAACGGGGTACTGATTGAGAATGATCAGCCATGATTACATTGAATGGTGGTGCTGGCTCGAAGGGCTGAATGACCTCCTCCTGCATCTATTGTCTACTATCCTACACACACTCGGGAAAATTTCCAACTTTAGCAAGCCAATTAGCCTACAAACCTGCACGTCTTTTTGGAGTGTGGGAGGAAACCGGAGCATCCAGTGAAAGCCCACACAGGTCATGGGGAGAGCGTACAAACTCCATACAGACAGCACCTGTAGTCAGGAGCGTACCCGGGTCTCTGGTGCTGTAAGACAGCAACTCTACTGTCCATGCCACCATGCCACCCTTATTTTGGTGTATTTTCTTGGACCTGGCTTCAATTTAGTTGGTCCAGGATGGATTGTTGGTGATATTATGCCCAGGAATATGAAGCTCAGGACCATCTTTACTTCGGCACCATTGATGCTCAATGGGGCCTTGTACATGACCTTGTTTCCTGAAGTCTATAACTAGCTCCTTTGTCTCGCCGACATTGAGGGAGAGGTTGTTGTCTTGTCACTGCTTCCTGGCTTGTTGGCTCCAGGAACTGTGTCAGGGTTTAAGTTTTCTTGGTATGAGCACTGAATCACAAGAAATGTGCCTGAAGCATAAAGGTGTAGAAATTCATTTCGTAAAGTAATATGAAATTGGGTTGCAGGCAGCATAAAAGCAATTGCAAGTTAGGAGAAGGGGAAGTACAAAGAGATCTGGGTGTCCTTGCTCATTAGTAACTGAAAGTAAGCATGCAGGTACAGCAGGCAGTGAAGAAAGCTAATGGCATGTTGACCTTCATGACAAGACGAGTTGAGTATAGAAGCAAAGAGGTCCTTCTGCAGTTGTACAGGGCCCTAGTGAGACCGCACCTGTGTGCAGTTTTGGTCTCCAAACTTGAGGAAGGACATTCTTGCTATTGAGGGAGTGCAGCATAGGTTCACTAGGCTAATTCCCGGAATGGCGGGACTGTGGTATGTTGAAAGACTGGAGCGACTGGGCTTGTATACACTGGAATTTAGAAGGATGGGAAGGGATCTTATTGAAACATATAAGATTATTAAGGGATTGGACACGCTGGAGGCAGGAAACATGTTCCCAATGTTGGGGGAGTCCAGAACCAGGGGCCACAGTTTAAGAATAAGGGGTAGGCCATTTAGAACGGAGATGAGGAAAAACCTTTTCACTCAGAGTTGTAAATCTGTGGAATTCTCTGCCTCAGAAGGCAGTGGAGGCCAATTCTCTGGATTTCAAGAGAGAGTTAGATGGAGTCTTAATGATAGCAGAGTCAGGGGGCATGGGGGGAGTATGGGTATGGCCTACTCCTGCACCTATTGTCTGTTGTCGATTGTCTTTTGTCTAAGTTGTTATAAATACCTCATCGATGTAATGCATTCAAAAATGATCTGGTAACTAGTTTTGCACTGAGCGAATATCTGCAGTCTTGCAATGCTGGTAATTTCTAAATACAGGCACACGGAGGTCTGTACGGAGTTTGTACGTTCTCCCCGTGACCTGCGTGGGTTTTCTCCGAGATCTTCAGTTTCCTCCCACACTCCAAAGACGTACAGGTATGTAGGTTAATTGGCTGGACAAATGTTTAAAAAAATGTCCCTAGTGGGTGTAGGATAGTGTTAGTATGCGGGGATCGCTGGGCGGTGCGGACACGGTGGGCCGAAGGCCTGTTTCTGCGCTGAATCTCTAAATCTAAAAAATCTAAACCACCGATTTTCTGACAACTGATGGTCTGGCACCTCTTTTAATCTGGACAAAATTACAAGAGTGCACCAGAAATCCCCACCCCCAGAAGTCCCCCCGAAAATGTGGCGCCCGGGTGAGCCGGCCGATCCCGACCTTATGGGTACGTCTGTGACGGGGCTTCCGATCGGAGGGTCGAAGTTGCCCTCTGCAGCCGGGTCTCTGGAACTCCGGCCCGGCCGGAGCCGGCAGATCCGTTCTCAAAGCCGACCTCCGAGTTCGACATTGCGGGTCGGTATCTCGGCCCCACCGACGGCTTGTTCTGGTACCGTTCGGCTCCTCTCTGAGGCCTTGACCACTGTTGCTCCTGCAAAATGGACAATCCGGCAAGGCTCTGGAACCAAGAGTGCTGGGAAATCGGTGGTGGACCTGTATAATAATCTGCAGAAGACAACCAAAATTTCAGAACGTGGACATTTACTTTATTACAGACAAAAGTGTATTACCATATATTTACACTCGAGTATACCAAACAACTTTCACCTCTTTGGGGAAGAAAGGGAAATGTGAATATTCTTCAATTAAGTACTTGAGGAACTTGAGTGTGCACACGCCCCCCCCCCCCCCCCCATCCAAACACAGTGCACACATATTCCTGTCTGAAGAAGAATCGCGACCCAAAACGTCACCCATTCCTTCAGCGCTTTGTGTTTTACATTGGAAATCAATTATGTGTCAAAGGCTCTGCTTATGTGAAACCTGTGAAAGAATGTGGCGTTGTGCAATACTTGAAAAAGTTTGTAAACAAACTGGTGCAACCTGGGAACACGAACATTCAAGATTTCTTTCTAAACACGTATGGATTTTTCGGCTGCACTGCTGGAGGCAGGGTGTATGTGATGAAGGAATTCATGAAGCTTGATCGCAATGCATCTCAAATGTGGCGTTGACTATTGTGCACGACTGAACTAGGTCGTCAATATACGAAAGGATAAATAAGGAACTGCAGGACCGCCACCCCGACCCCCATTTTCCCCAACCCTTTCTCCTCCTCTGTTCCCTGGACCCCACAAGGATGCACACCCACTTCTCCCCTCCTCGTCCACTGACATTCCTTCCTCTAGCTTCACGTTTACATTTCTTCTTAGTTGAGTTTATTTTAGAGATACTGCGCGGAAACAGGTCCTTCGGCCCGTGGAGTCCGCGCCGACCAACGATCCTCGTACAATAGCACTATCCTACACGCGAGGGACAATTTAAATTTTAGCGAAGCCCTGCGCGTCTTTGGAGTGTATTAGGAAACCGGAGCACCTGGAGAAAACCCACATAGTCACGGGGAGGACGTACAAACTCTGTACAGACAACACCTGTAGTCAGGATTGAAGGCAGCAACCCTATCTGTCAGGTAGCATCGGAGTTGGGCCTTATTCTGTCATCATCGAATCACTACTTGTTTCCATCTTCAGCTAAACCTGAGACACAATAATTGTGAAATTACTGGAACAATTTATTTCTAGGTTAAAAAATTTGATTATGTTCCGCAGAGCATCAACAAATGTTGTAGATTTATTTCTTGTCTCCTTTCTTGCTTTATCAAAATTACAAGGGTTGCATTTGTGGATAAGCAATGAGGGAATCTAATTATTATTGATGGCTTCTGACAGTTTAGGTGATCGTTAAGAGATGTTGCAGCAATGAGACATTCTTCCTTAGAGACCTGGAGAAGACGCCAACATTTTGTGTTTTAGTTGTCAAGTCAAGTCAATTTTATTTGTATAGCACATTTAAAAACAACCCACGTTGGCCAAAGTGCTGTACATCAGTTCAGGTACTAAGAAACGAACATACAATGGCACACAAACATAATAGCACATACATAAACAGTTTACAGCACCCCCTCAGAGGGCCTCAAACGCTAGGGAGTAGAAATAGGTTTTGAGCCTGGACTTAAAGGAGTCGATGGAGCGGGCAGTTCTGATGGGGAGAGGGATGCTGTTCCACAGTCTAGGAGCTGCAACCGCAAAAGCGCGGTCACCCCTGAGCTTAAGCCTAGACCGTGGGATAGTGAGTAGCCCCAAATCGGCCGACCTGAGGGACCTGGAGATAGAGTGGTGGGTTAGAAGATTTTTGATATAGGGGGGGCAAGCCCGTTTAGGGCTTTGTATGTGAATAGGAGGAGCTTGAAGTTGAATCTGTACCGTACTGGGAGCCAGTGGAGAGAGGCGAGAAACGGGGTGATGTGGTCCCTTTTACGGGTACTCGTCAGGAGTCTCGCTCCGGCGTTTTGGACCAATTGCAGGCGGGACAGGGATGATTTTTAGATTTAGATTTAGAGATACAGCGCGGAAACAGGCCCTTCGGCCCACCGGGTCCGCGCCGCCCAGCGATCCCCGCACATTAACACTATCCTACACCCACTAGGGACAATTTTTTTTTACATTTGCCAAGCCAATTAACCTACATACCTGTACGTCTTTGGAGTGTGGGAGGAAACCAAAGATCTCGGAGAAAACCCACGCAGGTCACGGGGAGAACGTACAAACTCCGTACAGACGGCGCCCGTCATCAGGATCGAACCTGAGTCTCCGGCGCTGCATTTGTTGTAAGGCAGCAACTCTACCAATGCGCCACCGTGCCGCCCTAAAATTTATTTATTTATTTTTTAGAATACGGCGCCGTTGGCTGATCCCAGTGTATAGTTGTCACTGGAATAATATTAAGATGGGTTTTAATGAGTTCATTGAAACCTTTTGGATCGATGTTGATTCCTGCCACACTCTGCCAGGTTGTGCCGGACACCCAGGGCTTAAAGCGTACTACTGAAGCAGCACTTCTAACTGATTATAGATCAGAACAGCACAGAAACTGGCTCTTCGGCCCACAATGTCTGGGTCCAGCTGAATGCCAAATTAATTTAATTGCTATGCCTGCACATAATCTGTATCAAAGGTAGGCACAAAAAGTTGGAGTAACTCGGCGGGACAGGCAGCATCTCTGGAGAGAAGGAATGGGCGATGTTTCGGGTCGAGACCCTTCAGTCTGAAGGAAGGTCTTGACCCGAAACATCGCCCGTTCCTTCTCTCCAGAGATGCTGCCTGTCCCGCCGAGTTACTCCAGCTTTTTGTGTCTATCTTCGGTTTAAACCAGCATCTCCAGTTCCTTCCTACACGTAATCTGTATCCCTCTATTCACCTCATACTTGTACTCATCTCCTCCATCACCACTCCTGGATGTTTCAGGCACTTACCACTCTCCCTATAAAGAAAAACATGTTCTCCACAATTCCTTTAAACTTTCCCCCCTTAACTTTAAAGCTATGCCCTCCTAGCACACCTTTTCTGTGCCCTCTCCAAAGCTTCCACATCCTCCTCGTAATGGGCAACCAGAATTGCACACAATACTCTAAATGTGGCTTAGCCAAAGTTTTATAACTTTCTGCCACATGATTTCCTGACTCTTATACTCAATGCTCGACCGATGAAGGCAACCATACCATACCATACCTACTTTACAATCTTAACGCCTTGTGTTGATACTTTAGGTGAGCTCTGGACTTGGACCCCAAGTTTCCTCTGTATTTCAATACTGTTAAGCTCAAAGGTTTCAAAGGTCTTTTATCGTCACATGTACCAATTAAGGTACAATGATATGCGAATTACCATACAGCCATTCGAAAAAAAAGCAACAAGACGCACAACTACATAAAAGTTAACATAAACATCCACCACAGCGGATTCCCCGCATTCCTCACTGTGATGGAAGGCAAAAAAAGTCCAATCTTTTTCCTCTTTATTCCCCACTATGAAATGTGTACATGCGCCCTCCCAACAACTCGCATGTGCTCGGATTGAACAGGAACTACATTCAGAAAGCACTTCTCTTTTCTTCATTATGACTCCAGGACATGGAGACTGAGCATCAAGCTTCCTGGTGTAAAATGAGCTCGACTAAATTCATAATTTTCTCCGTACACGGAAACTTGCTCGTGCTAACGTACCTCCCACGGCTGTCGGTTGAGGTTGTAGAGGAAGAGTGTGAGCTTTGTGGCGGATCTTGTATCTCTGTAGCTGCAATGTCCTCTGCAATGAAACTGCAAAACAGCCAGGTCACTGAAGAGTTGCTGTTTTAACTCCCCTTCCCATTCCTAGACCGGCCTTTCCATCCTTGGCCTCCATTGCCAGAGTAAATCCACACACAAAGTGCAGCACCTCGTATTCTGCTTGGGTAGCCCACAGCCCCAATGGTATGAACATTGATTTATTTCAAGTAAACCTCCCCAAACTCTCTTCTCTTTCCCCGAACCTCCCCCTCCCCCAGTATGTACACACCTGTATTTCTCCCATCACCCCAGTCACAGTGTTTGGAGTCACTGTGATGGACGTTTGTGTTGGGGTTATGTGTCTTGTGTTCTTTTTTTCTATGACTGCTATGTAGTTTCGTTCGGTACTTCGGTACCGAATGACAAATAAAGCTCTGTTATACTGTTATACTGTTCTTTAGCCTCTTCCTTCAGCTTATCTTCCACCTTCCCCATCTGGGTCTCCCATTTTCCCTTTATTCCCCCTTTGTTCCCCCACCCCCTGTTATAAGGTCATAAGTGATAGGAGCAGAATTAGGCCATTTGGCCCATCAAGTCTACTCCGCCATTCAATCATGGCTGATCTATCTCTCCCTCCTAACCCCATTCTCCTGTATTCTCCCCATAACCCCAGACACCCATTTCCCTTCCACCCATTTCCCTTCCCCTGCCTTTACATTTCACTCCACTTCTTTCCTGAGATAACATATTTTTGTTTACTTTTCACCTAGAGTCCTTGCAATCTGATTTCCTGACTGTTATACTTAACGCTCGACTGATCTTCTGCCAATTACCCCCACCCACCAGTGTAAAGAAGGGTCCCAACCCAAAATGGCATCTGTCTATTCCCTCCAGAGATGCTGCCTGACCCGCTGAGTTCCTCCAGCATTATGTTTTTCACTCAAGCTTCCAGCATGTGAGTATTACTACAGACTTACTTCAGTGAGGGTAGATGAGTGGGGAAATGAAATGAACATTAAAATCACTCATGTTATATGTAAAAACGAATCATATTTTTCAGGAGTTGGGTCAAGAATTGTGAGGACATAAAAATAGAGGGTGGATTTAGTATAGAGTCATGGCGCGGAAATAGTCCCTTCGGCCCAACTTACCCATGCTGACCAACATGTCCATCTACACTAGTCTCACCTGCCTGCGTTTTGCCTGCGTTTATCCATGTATCTGTCCAAATGTTTTCTAAAAGTTGCAATAGTACCTGCCTCAACTACCTCCTCTGGCAACTCGTTCCATAGAATTACCACCTTTGTGCAAAAAAAAGTTGCCACTCAGGTTTGTGTTAAATCTTTCCCCTCTCACCTTAAAAAAAATTATGGGTTAAGTTCTTAAATAGTGAGGAACACAGTTTTTTACTATTGATTATTCTCTACTTGGCCCTATTATTTAATAATGAAATAAGATCATAAGTTGTATTTTGCCCATAGGAGCACTAAAATAACCCGTGAATGAAATCTGTGCTTTAGTGCTGAGAGTAGTATTTGGTTTAATTGATGGTCTTCACATTATGGCCCTGCAGGGTGCAGCCAGCAGTAGTAAAGACTAGTTGACTCTGAGCCTCCTTGAAAGGAATGATGAGAGTCTCTTGAGTACCACTCAGCCAGGTAGTTTTTGACTGGCAACTACTTCCACTGTTCATGGTAGGTTGACCCAGGGCCTCGTTCCACCTCGGCGAGGATGTCCATTCAGTCATTGTTGTTGAGGAGAACCATGCACCTGCGGCTCAGGTGCTCAATCTTGGTGCCCATTATCTCATGGGACGGGTACACTTTGCTGCATTCAGGACATGCTAGCCACCCACATTCCATTGTGGGACAGTGCAGACAGAAGATGGCTTATTAGTTTTAGTTTTGGAGATAAAGCGTGTAAGCAGGCCCTTCGTCCCACCGAAACCTCGCCAACAAGCAATCACCCTGTACATGATCTCTATCCTACACACTCGGGCCAATTTACCAAAGCCAACTAACCAGCTCATCCCTTCCCCAGACTAGGCAAGGAAGGTATGTTTGGGAAGTAGTCCAGTAGTTCCACAGTCACAATAACTTATGGTAAATTTAATTTAGGTTTAAGTTTATTTAACTTATTGAAAATTTTGGGACCCTTGAATTCAAATCAGGCCTCTGGATTAGTAGAGACTTTACTTTTCTTTATCTTTGCGATACTGCATTCAAACAGGCCCTTTGGCCCACCCAGTCCACGCCAACCAGCGATCACCCCGTTCACTGGCTCTATCCTACAGACTGGGACAATTTATAGAAGCCAACTAACCTACAAACTTGTAGGTCTTTAGAATATGGGAGGAAACTGGAGCACCCGGAGAAATCCCACGCAGTCACAGGGAGAACGTACAAACTCCATACAGCCGGCATCTGTAGTCAGGATCAGTTTCCTCCCACATTCCAAAGACGTACAGGTTTGATGAAGGGTCCCGACTCAAAACATCATATGTCCACATTTTCCAGAGACACTGCCTGATCCACTGAGTTACTCCAGTAATTCATGTTCTTTAGATCACATAACGTGGGGTTAATGTACTGATATGGATTGAAAGTTGGTATCAGGCAGATGTGCGAATAAATGAGTCTTTTGTGGATTGGCAGGTTGTGACTGGTGTAATATAATGGGCATCAGTTCTTGGGTCTTAGGTTTTCAAAATAGATGTGTATGTATTATACACGTATATATATATATATATATATATATATATATATATATATATATATATATATATATATATATATGTGTGTGTGTATATATATAGAGATAGAGATAGATATATATATATAAATGATTTAGCTGAGGGAGTCAAGTGTTACATTTCCAGATTTACTGACAATAAAAAATTCAGTGGGATTATAAATGGAGAAGAGCCTGTAAAGATGCTTCAAAGTGAGTAGGAAAGAACTGCAGATGCTGGGTTAAAGTGAAGGTAGGCACAAAATGCTGGAGTAACTCAGCAGGACAGGCAGCATCTCTGGAGAGAAGGAATGGGTGACGTTTCGGGTCGAGACCCTTCTTCAGACTGATGTCAGGGGAGTGGGTGGGACAGAGATAGAATGTAGTCGTAGACAGTAAAACAAGTGGGAGAACTTGGAAGGAGGAGGGGATGGAGAGGGAAAGCAAGGGCTATTTGAAGTTGGAGGTCAATGTTCTCAGTGAAATATGAGGTGCTGTTCCTTCAAATTGCGCTGGGCCTCACTCTGATAATGGCGGAGGCCCAGGAAAGAAAGGTCAGTTTGGGAATGGGAGGGGGAAGTTAAAGTGCTGAGCAACCGGGAGATCAGGTAGGTTAAGGCGGACTGAGCGGAGGTGTTCAGGTTGGTCTCGCCGATGTACAGAAGTTGACACCTGGAACAGTGGATACAGTGGATGAGGTTGGAGGAGGTGCAAATGAACGTCTGCCTCACCTGAAAAGACTGTTTGGGTCCTTGGATGGAGGTGAGGGGGGAAGTAAAGGGACAGGTGTTGCATCTCCTGCGGTTGTTGGGGAAAGTACCTAGGGAAGGGGTGGTTTGGGTGGGAAGGAACAAGTTGACCAGGGAGTTCGGAGGGAACGGTCTCTGTGGAAAGCAGAAAGGGGTGGAGATGGGACTATGTAGCCAGTAGTGGGATCCCTTTGGAGGTGGCGAAAGTGTTGGAGGATTATATGCTGTATACCGGCTGTACATCAGCGAGACCAAGCGCAGGCTTGGCAATCGGTTCGCTGAGCACCTCCGCTCAATCCGCCTTAACCAACCTGATCTCTGCCATTGTCAGAGTGAGGCTCAGTGCAAATTGGAAGAACAGCACCTCATATTTCGCTTGGGTAGCTTACACCCCAGCAGTGTGAACATTGTCTTCTCTAACTTCAAATAGCCCTTGCTATCCCTCTCTCTCCATCCCTTCCCCCTTCCAAGTTCTCCCACTAGACTTGCTGTCTCCAACTACATTCTCCCTCTATCCCGCCCACTCCCCTGACATCAGTCTAAAGAAGGGTCTCGACCCGAAACATCACCCATTCCTTCTCTCCAGAGATGCTGCCTGTCTCGCCCGCTTCAAAGTGACACAGACAAGCTGAGAGAATGGCCTAGGCAATGCTATATAATGTGGAAAATGTGAAGTTATGCACTTTGTTGCACATTTGGGATAGGACAGGTTTGGAGGGATATGGACCAAATGCGGGCTGATGGGAGTTGTGTAGCTGGGACATGTTGGCCGGTGTGGGAGAGTTGGGCCAAATGGCCTGTTTCCACACTGATTCACTCTATGACTCTACGGCTGTAAACAAAAACAGCAGAGAAGGATTTAAATGTTAACAGGCTGGGTATTGTTGATGTTCAAAGGGACCTTGTTATCTTTGTACACAGGTCACTGAGAGCCAACAAGTGATGAGGAAGGCTCATCCTCATCTAACATGAGAGGAGAGATTAGTATGAGATGATTTGAGTACAGATCTCTTAACTGTCTGGCAGAGAAAGTACTGAGGCAGGTTAGCTAACAATTTTTAAATGGCACTTGGATAGTTTGACAGTCCCCTAACCTCATCTACTGTATTCGCTGTTCCAAATGTGGACTCCTATATATCGACGAGACCAAGCGCAGATGCGGCAATCATGTTGCTGAACACCTTCGCTCAGTCTGCATCAGCTTATGTGATCTCCCGGTTGCCAAACACTTTAACTCCCCTTCCCATTCCCTTACTGACCCCTCTGTCCTGGGCCTCCTCCATTGTCAGAGTGAGGCCAAATGTAAATTGGAGGAACAGCAGTATGAATATTGATTTCTCTATCTTCAAGTAACCCTTGCATCCCTCCCTCTCCCACCCGAGTCATCATACTAGTTTTACTGTCATTCCACTGTCTGTATAAACCCGTTATCACCTATCCCACTGCCAACAATGGATCATTGTGAGCCCCACATTTTCTTGATTATCGCTGCTTCCTGCATATCTTCCACTCATTTATTCTAAGTGCTGTCTACAGCTCTCATTCCCCTTTCCTCGGACTCTGAGTCTGAAGAAGGGTCACAACCAAAACGTCACCTATTCCATTTCTCCAGAGATGCTGTCTGACCCACTGAGTTTCTCCAGCTTTTCGTGTTTGTACGGTTAGGTACATGGATAGGAAAGATTTAAAGGGGCTATGGGCCAAACAAACCCACCGGCAAATGGGACTAACTTGGATGGGCATCTTAGTCAGCATGGATGAGTTGGCCAAAGGCCCTGTTTCGATGCTGCATGAATCTAAAAGACTACATCGCTATGTGTCAAATTTGATTTGATAACTTCTTTGTATGTGGTTTTAAAATGTACATTTTGACAGATACTGCAATGGAATATGTTGTTACATTTACCTACAATTTTTATTGCCTGATTGAAATTAGTTAAAGGTATTAGGTAAATGCAAATTACAAGTAAAATCTGGAGCAAATTAACCATCTTTTATGATGATTAGGTACTGACATCAGCTGAAACAACTGTGACATCATTTTATTTAATGGATAATGCTGGTAGATATTTTTTTATTTCAAAAGGAGGGAAAGGATGATGTTTTTTAATATATATATACAAAATATGATTGCAGCTGCTTGAAAGACTGGGGATTATTTATTTTCAAATCCTTCCCAGGCGAAAGATTACAAAATGTTTCTGGGCAAGGAGTTTGATGGTGCGAAGGGGTTTTGAGGAGGGTAGGGATAGAGAGAAAGGAAGTGCACTGCATGCCTTGAAATTGGAGCTTGACATGTGGGTGGACCGAAAGTGAAACTTGCACTGCGGTGCATGCGCAGTGTGCTGAAACTGGGACTTAGTCTCTGCGCGGCTTTGGACGGCGCGGCGAGGCCGAGCACTGGTGCATGCGCAGTGTGCTGAAACTGGGACTTCGTCTCTGCGTGGCTTTGGACGGCGCGGCGAGCGCCCCCCTTCACCCAGCCTTGGTGCATGCGCAGTGTGCTGAAACTGGGACTTAGTCTCTGCGTGGCTTTGGACGGCGCGGCGAGCGCCCCCCTTCACCCAGCGCTGGTGCATGCGCAGTGTGCTGAAACTGGGTCTTAGTCTCTGCGTGGCTTTGGACGGCGCGGCGAGCGCCCCCCTTCACCCCAGCACTGGCGCATGCGCAGTGTGCTGAAACTGGGACTTGGTCTCTGCGCGGCTTTGGACGACGCAGCGAGCGCCCCCCTTCACCCAGCACTGGTGCATGCGCAGTGTGCTGAAACTGGGACTTAGTCTCTGCGCCGTGCGCTGGACCGGCTCAATCTGAGGCAGCTCCTTGGTGCGACTACAACTCCTATTATAAAACTCTCAGCGGCCCAAGTTAGGGGGTGGGAAGTGCATAAAAACACATTTCCTGAAAAAAATGAGCCTTGATCATCTCTCCCAGGTAGGTGAATTGATTAATTCCATCCCCAGTTTTGGAAACTTGTGGACATTTTTTTTCACCCTTCTCGTTTTTGATGCTGTTGGCTTTAAAAAAAGTTGTAACCTGTATTTTTTTTTTGGTTTTCGTTGTAGGTCAACACGGATTGTCGGTTGAACGGTGAGTATTTGGGCCCGAGGGGGTGCAGGTGGTGTTTTATTCTGTCTTTTAATGTGGAGAACAAGAGGATCAGACATGGCGTCCAGAGACTAAGTCCCGTCGACGTGCCCGCAAGCCCTATTGTTCAAACCGAGCCCTAAAATAACCGCCTTGCAAACCCCTCCTGGACCCCAAACCTCCTTCAATCGCTTCTACAGCAGCCCGAGTCCGGGATCCGGGGCTCAGATGGTCTCTGGCTCCCTTCGTCTTGCCGTGATGGCGAGGGAAAAGCCGGCTTTTCGGCCGTTAGGACTTAGTCTCTGCGCCATTTTCTTTTGCCCTTCTCTCTGGGTTCCTTCGTGCATGTTGCAAGAGCGAGGCTCCCACACTGGAGCTACAAAACGTAGCAGGGCATTTAAACAGGCCCTGGCAGAGCCATAACAAAATACAAAAAAAAAATAACACCATGGTGCTTTAAATTGCTGGAAAAACTAGAGTTTTGTTGCATTTGAATTATTTTTTGCTAGGGGAAGCAAACTAAAATTCCAGCACTTGCTGATTTGCATTAGTATTTCGTAAAAGCATTATTTTTTATAAAAAGAACAGTATTTGGTGTGATCATGTTTTCTCAGATGAAAGGTTATAAGCATCGTTTTCCTGTACGGATAAAAGCCGGGTGTTTGAATTTCCCGGGGTAATATTGTATCAAAAACAATTGGGTTATATTATATCAAAAACAATTGCTACCATACAAAGATGCATATACTTCCAGAAGGTATCCCAGAGTTTATTGTTTATGTTTTTAATTTTTAAAGACAGATCTGAAATTGCGATAGTGATCTCCACATCTTCATCGGACTGACGTGCAAAGTTTGCAATAATGTCCCGTGCAGCTGTTGGGAGATCTTTAAAACTTTTTTGCTTGCTTTGCAAGGGCAAAATAAGTGTTTTCACCTTTACTAAAGTCGGGGATGCAGCTGATAAAACTGCAGCAAAGGCAATAAGCCAGCTTTTAAAAATATGTTTGTGATCTTTATTATTTTTAACGCTTTTCCACCTTCACATCAGATGGGAGTACACTGAATGTTCTTACTAAGCATTGGAGCATTATATTCAGTGCCCTTTGCTGATTAGATTACAAGATTTCGTATGAAAAGATTGTTTTAGTTATAATTAGAAGTTGTTACATGAAAAATATCCTTCACAAAAATAGAATCTTCCAGGCTGTACCTGTTAAAAAGAGATCCCAGGTGAATTAGGCATGGATGCTCTATGACTTTAGAAACATAGAATATAGGTGCAGGAGTAGGCCATTCGGCCCTTCGAGCCTGCACCGCCATTCAATATGATCATGGCTGATCATTCAGCTCAGTAGCCTGTACCTGCCTTCTCTCCATACCCCCTGATCCCTTTAGCAAAAAGGGCCACATCTAACTCCCTCTTAAATATAGCCAATGAACTGGCCTCAACTACCTTCTGTGGCAGAGAATTCCACAGACTCACCACTCTCTGTGTGAAGAAATGTTTTCTCATCTCGGTCCTAAAAGACTTCCCCCTTATCCTTAAGCTGTGACCCCTGGTTCTGGACTCCCCCAACATCGGGAACAATTTTCCCGCATCTAGCCTCTCCAACCCCTTAAGAATTTTATATGTTTCTATAAGATCCCCCCTCAGTCTTCTAAATTCCAGCGAGTACAAGCCCAGTCTATCTAGTCTTTCCTCATATGTAAGTCCCGCCATCCCAGGTTACAGACTGCATTATGTATCATCGTGAATTAATATTCACGTAAAATCATAATAAGATTTTAGTGTGACAGGGTGTACGTTCATTGCTAAGTTAGCATTAAGTACAGAGTTCCTTGTTTTTAGATTCGAACTGCACAATAGGAATTGGATTGCGAGTTGCAGACCATTCAAAATAGAATGTAGACAGAAAATGCTGGAGTAACTCAGCGGGTCAGGCAACATCTCTGGAGAAAACAAATAGGTGGCGTTTCGGCTCTCAACCCGAAACCTCAATTATTCCTTTTGTCCTGAGATGCATGCTGCCTGTCTTGCTGAATTACACCAGCATTTAGTGTTTATCTCCAATGTAAACTAGCATCTGCAGTTCCTTCCTACACATTAAAAATAGGATCTGTTTGGTGAAAGGTACCATCCCTCAGTTAATAATGCTGGTCAGTGACTTGTTATAGCCTCAGGTGTGCTTTAGATTTGACTTTTCATTTATAGAACAAGGTTTGATATCGCTTGGGGGTTATTACCAATTTGAACATCAGTGATTTATTGATCACAGAGTGGGATGTGGTTTCAAGGCTGCTCTCAATTACTTTGACAGGTAGGAAATAAATTAATCATCGGTCTTGCGCCCTAAACGTGTGCAAACGCCAATTGCTGGTTATCCTGGATCAAGTTGTTAGATCCATTGAAGTTAGTGGAACTGAATGTGCATGTTTTTTGGGGGGGGGGGGGGGGGGGTGGATGAGGTGGTGTAAAAACAATTGACAGCTGCTATACTTCCAACACCAGGGACCAAGGATTACTCTTCCCCCAATCATTCGTCATGTGTTTTCATTTCTGTGGTCCTTTTGAACATTGAGAGTTTGCAGTAAAATTAAACTATCACCGAGGAGCTTAGGCCAGTTCTTTTGAACTTGCATATTTCAGCGAATGTCAATGGAAGGGAATCCGAAGCTGGAACCCTGAGGCAATAGGCTATATGGCTTCAACTACCTACTTTCTGCACTTGGATCAGCTATTTCAGCATTAGATGTGGACTGAATCTGTGAGGATTTTAGTTCATTCAGAGCTGGGAGCTACATTTATCAGCGCCAATGTGGCAGAAACGACTATATCTGACTTTTGCATTACATTCTTGAAAGTGATCCTGCGGAGAACAGATTGATAATGAATTTTCGTAGTGGTATTTAGTTTAGAGATAAAGCATTTGTTGACTGAAGATCAAAGCTGGAGCAAGCCTAGGCTGTCGATTTACCAACTGTGTTAATAAGGGAATTCATTTGTTTAAATAAATGTGTTTATATTCTTAAATCAAGGTGTGATATGATTCCTCTGACACAGCTTTCTACCAGGCCTCAGAATGTGATTTGTAGGCATCTGACTTACATTAGGGACAACACAGCAAAACACTGGTCACTCCATGAGTGTGTTATGGACCTGTTGTGTTTTATTGAAGTGAGATCGGGCCTGGTCTGAAACCAAGAATCAAATCTGGAGGAGACTTTAGATAACTTAGCGTACCATCCGTTATCCATTTGAGAAATATGCTTTTAATGGTGTTAGGGAATTTGGTTTGGACTTGGCAAAGTGGTTGTTTGCCCAATGGTGTTCTGACATCTGTTATTGCTCCAACTTCTTCCCCACAATTAAGCACTGCAACCTTCAAATAAGCTCTGAACTACATAGACTTGAGGGCATTAGTTTTGACTTTTTGCATTATTATTTTGTGTGTGTGTATATATAATATATATAGATATTTTGTGTGTGTGTATATAGATATATTTATGTGGGTGTATATTTATCTCTATCGTATTGTTTACACTACGATTTTTACATATTCTGTTGTGCTAGTGCAAGTAAGAATTTCATTGTTCTATTTGTGACAAATGACAATAAACCAGTCTTGACTCTCTCTTGACTCTTCAACTCTCTTACTGAGCGCGGACTCCACTCTCAGCTTTTGTGTTGAGTTTGTGGCTATCATGGAGCATCATCCACGCCCTGAGTTGCTTCTGTGTAAAAGGCAATTTTATTTTGGACATGAATGGGTGCAGGTAAAAGGGATTGTGGTGACCATTCGCTTGGTTCTGGATATAACCACTCCATTTCGAGTTCAGTTCACTGGTATGCCCACCAGCTGTGTGATGGAGGAGTCACTCTGCTCCAGTCGGGTATTTGCATTCATTTACCTGCTTTCTTAAAAACACTCAACTTCTCTTCTATTGTATTGCATTTAGTGAAGGGCTTTTACATCAGCATGGACATAGTCCGAAGAAAGGTCTCGACCCGAAACGTCACCCATTCCTTCTTTCCAGAGATCCTGCCTGTCCCGCTGAGTTACTCCAGCGTTCTGTGTCTATCTTCGGTTTAAACCAGCATGCAGTTCCTTCCTACACATAGATATATTTTAGATGTTCAATCAGTTTGCCAGACTTTTCATGCTCCTTCTTGCTCTTACCTCCCCCTTAAAGCCAAATTATATTTTTTATTAGCAAAAACAAAGGAAGTTAGTGGATCAGGCAGCATCTTTGGTGGGAATGGAGGGGTGACGTTTCGGGTTTGGGACCCTTCTTCAGATTACAAGCCCCGACCAACAAATTGTCCTTTGAACTTGAACTGATCGATAGGTTTGATAGCAAATCGTGAACCGAAGCTCAACACAAATATTGTAGCTTTGTTAATATTGTGTAAATAGTTGTGCCAACATCTGTTGTGGCAGTGTTAATGTTCTGCATTATTATAGGTCGGGTATACACAGCAGTGAGAACAATGTCATTCATCTGAATAAATCTCTAAATTCCGGCCTGATTTCAATTTGTTTTTTCCTGGTGATGGTGCAGAAAACAGATGAAGAATAAAGACGATTGAATGCTTCTGATTCAAAGGTGGAGCAGATGGGTGGAGTAAAGAAGTGTGAAAAAGATTTGATTTTGCACCTGTAGAAAGAGTAATTTGCTCGGCCCCATATAGGCATTGTAGTAAGGCAAACAACAAATGATGAGTGTCCATCTCTAGACAGATGAGAAATCTATTTAAAGATTTGGATGTGAGCAGGGAGCCTGTGGAACATGGTCACATGGCCTTTTTTACATGGATAGAATTAAATTTAGAGAAAAGGGAATATTACGGAAGGGAAGTATTACTTCTCTTCCGTTGTGTTACATTTAGTGTAAGGGGCGACACAGTGGTGCAGCAGTAGTGCTGCTGCCTTACACACCAGATACCTGGGTTTGACTACGGGTGCTGTTTGTGCAGAGTTTGTATGTTCTTCCTGTGACTGCATGGGTTTTCTCTAGGTGCCCTAGTTTCCTCCCCCACCAAAGATGTACAGGTTTGTAGGTTAATTGGATTTGGTAGAATTGTAAATGGTCCCTAGTGTGTTGGATAGTGCAAGTGTGCTGGGTGGTTGCTGGTCCATGCGGATTCAATGGGCCAAATTTACTTTGGCAAGGACATATTTTTGATGTTCGATCAGTTTGCCAGACCTTTTATTCTCCTTCTTTCCTTTGCATCCCCCTCAACTTCTTACTTTGTGCAAAAGTTAATATTTCTATTTTTATCCACACTCTTGCACTTGTAACTTGTATGCTTGGGTACTTTACCTCTTTGTTCAAAAATCCAAGGTCTAAAATTGTTCTGATGTCAATACAAATTTTTAAACTCTTAGCTTTGGTGCTTGAGCAAATGGGATTTGGAATGTGTCTGATTGGAATTATCAGTGCATTTTGAACTTCACGAGGAAATTGTAGTAATTTGGATGATACTAAGTTATGTAGTCTAGTTTTTCCCCCCACATCGTGACCAGTCTGCATGAGTAGTGTATTGCCTTCAATTTTAAGGTGATGTCTTGTTTATTTACTTTGTGTGTTGAAATGTGTTTTCGTGTGGCCATATAAAAGGATATCATCGAGCTTAATAGCCAGATATCTGTTGTTTTTCCACTAAATCTGTAAATCTCTGTTGGATAGACGGCTACCTGTTGTGAGATGGTAACAGGTCTTTTGTCCAGTAGCCTTTTGCAATGTAGTTATGTTGACAGATTGCAATCCAAATCACTCTTAGTTGGTCTCTGTATATGACCCATCCCTGATTTTATTTTTGCCCGTCAAATAACAAGGTTCATTTATACAAAAATGCCAAAGAAGAAAGTTTGGTGAGCTTGTTTGAAGAATGTGATTAATGCATCAATGCTCTTTTCCCGAGCCAGTGGAGACAGACTAATTTAGTTGGCTCAAAATGTAACAGTTTAACTTGCCTCTTTGAATTGGTCGTTTTGGTGGTCTGTTTCCCTGATGTGGACAATGAAGAGGTCACGTTAAAACATGTCTTGGGGGATGGGCACTGAATTATGTCTATGGATGGAGGTCAGGCAGTGCTCTTATGACAATGGTGAGTTGTTCTGTCCTTGTATTTCTGTATTAGTAGCGCTTTGTTGGAATCTGAATGGATGATTCTGCATGTTTGGTGACAGTCTTGGTAAAGATAAAGAGATCAGCTGCACGTACTTACCCAAAGCATTCACCCACAGTATCTGGAGACACAAGAGACCGCAGATGCTGGAATCCAGAGCAAAGGAAAGTGCTGGTGGAGATACAAGTAACTGCAAATGCTGAAATAGCGAGCAAAACACAAAAATGCTTGTCGGAACTTAGCTGGTCAGGCAGTGTCAGTGGAGTGGGGTGTGCGGTGACGATTTAGGTCGGTGCCCTTCAGTATCCTGTCATGTTGAGTTCCTCCGCCAGTTTATCTGCCCCATCCATCACCTATCCACATTCTCCAGAGATGCTGCCTGACTAGCTGAGTTACTCCAGCACTTTGCCCTTTTCTGACTTCCACATGGTTCACTTTGCAGCAGGTTGAAACAGAATGGACCTGCCTTCACCAGAAGAATTGAAAACACTTATCTGTGAAAAAGCTTATCCAGAATGTAAAATGACAATAGACAATAGACAATAGACAATAGGTGCAGGAGTAGGCCATTCAGCCCTTCGAGCCAGCACCGCCATTCAATGCGATCATGGCTGATCACTCTCAATCAGTACCCCGTTCCTGCCTTCTCCCCATACCCCCTCACTCCGCTATCCTTAAGAGCTCTATCCAGCTCTCTCTTGAAAGCATCCAACGAACTGGCCTCCACTGCCTTCTGAGGCAGAGAATTCCACACCTTCACCACCCTCTGACTGAAAAAGTTCTTCCTCATCTCCGTTCTAAATGGCCTACCCCTTATTCTCAAACTGTGGCCCCTTGTTCTGGACTCCCCCAACATTGGGAACATGTTATCTGCCTCTAATGTGTCCAATCCCCTAATTATCTTATATGTTTCAATAAGATCCCCCCTCATCCTTCTAAATTCCAGTGTATACAAGCCCAATCGCTCCAGCCTTTCAACATACGACAGTCCCGCCATTCCGGGAATTAACCTAGTGAACCTACGCTGCACGCCCTCCATAGCAAGAATATCCTTCCTCAAATTTGGAGACCAAAACTGCACACAGTACTCCAGGTGCGGTCTCACCAGGGCCCGGTACAACTGTAGAAGGACCTCTTTGCTCCTATACTCAACTCCTCTTGTTACGAAGGCCAACATTCCATTGGCTTTCTTCACTGCCTGCTGAACCTGCACGCTTCCTTTCATTGACTGATGCACTAGGACACCCAGATCTCGTTGAACTCCCCCTCCTCCTAACTTGACACCATTCAGATAATAATCTGCCTTTCTATTCTTACTTCCAAAGTGAATAACCTCACACTTACCTACATTAAACTGCATCTGCCATGTATCCGCCCACTCACACAACCTGTCCAAGTCACCCTGCAGCCTTATTGCATCTTCCTCACAATTCACACTACCCCCCAACTTAGTATCATCTGCAAATTTGCTAATGGTACTTTTAATCCCTTCGTCTAAGTCATTAATGCACTGGAATTTACAATGAGCCTGAAATGGGGATGGCTCACATATGCAGGGGGAAACGAGTCGGTTGTCTTTGCAGTAGAAGTTTTTTTAATGGCATAAGCAACTAGTTCCTTATTCTACTTTATGCCCAAGAGTTGAGTTAATGCAGATTATCCTTTGCATTGCTTTATTCCTCCTGCTTTCCTCGAGAGGGACCTGCAAACAGAGTTATGAACCCACATCTTTTTCTTGGAATGTGCTGATACAATAGCATATTTGGAGACCTTGACCTTCAAATAATGGTGATTGCACAAGGCAAATTGTAGTGCTTTTTATGCTTGATACTTGGATCCACTTCTGTGCTCTGCAGTTTAAATCAGGAAGGCGTTTGTCATGTTTTGCTGCTTGCACAGTGAACAAATTTGTTATCTGAAAAGGAAACAAATAATTTTGCCAATGTAATATACACCAGGGTGCAATGAAGTTCCTTGCTCGGGGTGAAGCTTATAATCGTGCAGATAGTAATTAGTACAAAACAGCAGAATAGTGCACGATGGTAGTGCAAAAACTGAGTGGTGCGTATGAATATTCACGTACAATAATTAAATAACCGAATGAAGTAGAGTTGAAAGTACACAGCAGTACCTATGGGAATGGGGTGTGAAAGAGTCATAGAGTGATTCAGTGTGGAAACTGGCCCTTCGGCCCAACTTGCCCACACCGGCCAATAATGTCCCATCTACACTAGTCCCACCTGCCTGCACTTGGTCCATATCCCTCCAAACCTGTCCTATCCATGAACGTGTCTCAATGTTTCTTAAACACATGATTGTACCTGCCTCAACTACTTCTTCCGGCAGCTCATCCCATACACCTACCACCCTTTGTGTGAAAAAGTTACCCCTTGGGTTCCTACTAAATCTTACCCCCCTCACCTTAAGCCGAAGTCTGGTTCTTGATTCCCTACACTGGGCAAGAGACTGTATGCGCCTACCTGATCTATTCCTCATGATGTTGTACACCTCTAAGATCACCCCTCATCCTCCTGTGCTCCAAGGACTAGAGACCCAGCCAGACTCAACCTCTCCTTATAGCTCACACCCTCTAGTCCTGGCAACATTCTCGTAAATCTTTTATGAGCCCTTTCAAGTTTGACAATTTATTTCCTATAACATGTTGCTCAGGACTGAACACAATATTCTAAATGCAGTCTCACCAACATCTTATACAACTGCAACATGACCTCCCAACTTCCATACTCAATACTCTGACTGATGAAGGCCAATGTGCCAAAAACCTTTTTGACCACCTTATCTACCTGTGACTTGACCTTCAAGGAACAATGCACCTGCACTCCTAGATCCCTCTGCTCCACAACACTCCCCAGGGGCCTACCATTTACTGTGTAGGTCCTGCCCTTGTTAGATGTCCCAAAATGCAACACCTCACACTTCTGTGTGTTAAATACCATCAACCATTCCTCAGCCCACTGCCCAATCGATCCAGATCATGCTGCAATCTTTCACAACCATCTTCACTATGCAAAACCGCTCACTTTTTTTTATCAACAAACTTGCTAATCTTGCCCTGTATGTTCTCATCCAAATCATTGATGTAGATGAGAAACAGTAACGGGCCCAGCCCCGAACCCTGAGGCACACCACTAGTCACAGGCCTCCAGTCCGAGAAGCAACCTTCCACCATCACCCTCTGTCTATGTTCATACACTATAGTACCTTCAGTTCTTCAATGGTAATACTGACTGCTTTCAAGACACTTCAATTGACTGCCCCAAGTTCCTCCACCCTGCTGTCTTTCTCCTCGATAAACGCGCAGGAGAAATATTAATTGAGGACCTTGTCCGCCTCCTGTGGCTCCACACGGGTAACCGCTTTGATTTCTGAGAGGTCCCACGCTCTCTAGTTACCCTTTTCCCCCTTGTGTGTTTATAAAATCTTTTGGGATTGTCCTTAATGCTACCCGCCAGAGCTATCTGCTGGATCATTTTTGCCGATCTGATTTCCTTTTTATAGTTTTCTCCTTAGTTCCCCCCCAAAAAGTTCTTAAGTCTTGACATCTGAGCTTTTAAGTTCCTTACTTTCTCCCAGTTAGAGGAGAGAAATGGGAAGGGCCTGGGTGACAGGCATTCTTGACAATATTTCAATTTTCCTGAGGAACTGCGCTGTGAAGGTGGATTGAATAGAAGGAAACTACATGCTGTGATGGACTGGGCTGTGTCCACCACTCTTTGCACTCAACTGCCTGCATCTGCAATATACTTGCCAACCAGGCTGAGGGGCATCTCATCAGAATACTTATTATAGCTCATCTATAGAATTTAGTCTGGACATGCCGAATCTTTTCGGGCGCCTAAATGATTACATATGCTGGTATACTTTTTTTGACCATCCCATCAATGTGACAGGACCAGGCGATGTTGCTGATGATATAGGTACTGAGGAACTTGAAGTGTTACTCCAGCATTTTGTGTCTACCTATTGACGACCAACTGTTTCAGACATTGAGTTGTCCTGACACTTCCTCTATTCCACTCCTCCTTGCACCACTTTTCCTCTCTCTAGCAATGTTTCCTAGTAGAGACTGAGCTTAATTTTAGTTTAGTTTAGAGGTACAGCATGAAAGGTGGCTGAAGGGCCAGTAGAGTCCGCGCTGTCAAACAATCACCCATACGCTAGTTCTATATTATTCCACTTTCGCATCCTACAATAGGGGCAATTTGCAGAAGACAATTGACATCTGAGAAGTTCTTTGATTGTTAGGATGTCATTCAACTGGAACGGGTGCAGAAAAGACTCACGAGGATGTTGCCAGGCATGAGTTGAAAGGAGAGGCTGCAAATGCTGAAACTTTTCCCTGGTGTGTAGGAAGTTGAGGGGTGATGTTATAGAGAAACATAAAATTGTGAGAGGCTGAGATAAGATGGATGGTCACAGTTTTTCCCCAGGCTAGGGACGTCTAAGGCTAGAGGGCATAGATTTAAGTTGGGGGGGGGGGGGGGTTAAAAGGCACTTGAAAGGCATTTCTTTCCACACAGATGGCATGTATAGAATGTGCTGCCAGAGGAAGCTATAAGAGGTTTAGCTTCTTTTTACAATGTTTAAAAGTCATTTAGATAGAAAGGGTTCAGAGAAACATGGGCCAAATGCAGGCAGATTGGGGCTAGTGCAGATAGAGATCTTGGCTGGTATTTGTTTATTATTGTCACATGTACCGAGATACAGTGAAAACCCTTTTACGTGACATGGTTGGCATGTACTAGTTGGGACAAAGAGCCTGTTTCCCTGCTGTATAATTCTGACTTAGTTTTTTGCTTTTCTTCAAGTCCTTTCTCCGATTTGTTCAAGCAGCAATGTGGGCCAGAAGACTAACCAGTTTCTTTCCTGCTCGACAATGTTGAATTGCAGCTGTTTAATGAGGTCAGATTGTGCTTTGCAGTAAGATTTAAAATGCAGTTTTAATTTTTATTTTGCGAAGCATTTTGAGGAATTGGATGGTGTTCAATGAACAAGAATCGCACTGTAACTTCATCAAAAATATATTTGCGGCCCCCTTAGTTTGAATGGAACTGGGTCTGGAACAAATGTATCTGACCTTGAGTTTATTGTTCCAGTAATGGGATTGATTTGGGTCTATGAAGTGGTGGGCTCTGATTTCAGGAGGAAATCTGGGTGTGAAGTATTTGCCTTTGTATCTTTTTCTTTTATTTTAATGCTTTAAAAAACATTTCTCAGCTGCAATTTCAGCCATAGAGTAAAGCTGGACAGGTTTACAGAATCCAGAGTTAACGTTGACATTTCTTCAGTGTCATTATTCTGGTTTCCACAGACTGACACCCAAGGCATGGCAATTATAGAAATCACACTTGCTTGGGGCAGTGGCGGCCATTTTGAAAAATTACAAATGATTTTAATTAGCCTTCAAAAGCTCTCTCTCATTCTCTCCCCCACACAATCTCCAGCAGATAAAACTCCACCCAAACATCCAATTCATGTGGTAATCCTATAGTAATCTAGAGGGGTGATCTTCTAGAGGTGTACAATTCTAGAGGAATAGATCAGGTAGGCGCACAGTCTTCTTGGGAATCAAGAACCAGAGGACATAGATTTAAGGTGGGGGGGGGGATTTAGTAGGAACCTGAGGGGTAACCTTTTCACACAAAGGGTGTTTTTTTGCTCGCCTCTTATTCACATCAACATCCCCCAGATTCTGCCACTCACCTACACACCAATTAACCTGTCAATTTGTACGTCTAAAGGATGTGGGAGAATTCAGAGTACAAGGATGGAGCCGATGCATTCATTGGGTAAACGTGGGACCTTCACATAGGAATGAATCCAGCAGCCCGACTAGTTAGATACAAAATGCTGGAGTAACTCAGCGGGCCAGGCAGCATCTCTGCAGAAAAGGAATAGGTGATGTTTCAGGCCGAGACTCCTCTTCAGACTCAGGGGAGAGGGACACTAGCGGTACGAAAAGGTTTGGTACAAATTGGAGCCCGCACCAATGACCAAGGAAAGGTGGAGCCCACAATGGTGCATTGTTGGCTGTGGACGAGGTGATAACAAAGGGATATCTAAATGCAAATAGGGGAACTAGCAGGACGACGGCCCTACTAGTTGCAGCACTGTGCTGTTGGTGTAACATCAAAAGTATAATAGGAAGTCCACGGTCTAATGCAATTCTCGAGATAGTCAAGACCAATGGTGTCCAAGCTTTTTTCAGAGGGCCAGATTTGATAATGTGAAAATACCCACGGGCCAATGCCCCCCCCCCCCCCCCCCCAAACCTTTAACTAATGCGCTCCCCCCCTCCCCCCGGAACTTTAACTAATGCGCTCCCCCCCCCCCCACCAGACCTTTAACTAATGCGCCCCCCCCCCGACCTCGCGTCTGACAATCCGCAGATTGGGCAGCGTTGACCGCCGGGAGATGTAGTCGCCGTTGCCTCTCCCACTGGGGGGGGGGATGCGGCACCCACCCGACTGACGGGAGCGCCTGCCAATGAGCGTGCGGGGTGAGGAGAGCTCTGCTGCTGCTCTCCCGTCCCCCACACGCCCTCAACCCCGCCGCCGGGAAGTGTAGTCGCTGTCGCCTCTCCCGCTCGGGGCGGGAGGTCGGGCAGCGCTGACCGCCGGGAGGTGTAGTCGCCCTCTCCCCCTCCCCCTACCTTCATTCTGTTAGACAGTGCTGGCGGGCCATAAATAATACATTTTAAGAAGGAAGCTGCGGGCCGTATAAAATCTGACCTCGGGCCGCGATTGGCCCCCGGACCGAACTTTGGACATGTCTGGTCAAGACCAAAAAGTTCCTTGATTTTAATCGTTACTTTGGAATGAGTTGGCTGAAGTTTAATAGTTCATCTCAGACTAATGGGCAAGGAATAAGAAACAGTCTTGGTAAAAACGTGACAAAAGGTAACTGTTCATGGACCCTTGTGATAGCTAAGAATTGAGAGCATCAGAAGATGAACAAGGATATTTGTATGAACAGAGATCTTTGTAACAACATTACTACCAGGTCTATTTAATAGAAATATGCACAATATATGCACCAAAACAATGACCACCATTTTTTCCTTTTTGTTACAATATAGACTCCCATAAGTCCAGTAAAAGTGAAGAAAAACACAAACATAAAGAGCACAAGCACAAATCAAAGGATCGGGATAAAGATCGTGAGAAAACGAAGCGCAGCTCCTCCAGTTCCAAGAACCATAGCAACAGGTAGCTGTGATCACTTTGTACATTTTTGTTTTGTTGCAATCTCTTGCCATATTTGAGCGTGAACAGAAATTGAAACTCGACAATGTGCTGTATTTGATTAGGCTCTGCATTGGTAATATAGTAAAGTGACTGATGAACAGGCATTCACAGTGCCTCTTGAGGTTGTTATCATGGCTGTATACTTGGTTGTGAATGCTATTCTGGTAAGTAAATGAAAACTGCCTATATAAGCTATGTCACTGATGGATGTATTTGCAGATATCCCCCCACTTTCACTTTTCTGGTGTGTGTGATGTCAAGGGTACCTTGGATGCTTGGGGGCTAATTTTAACTTTCCATGAGTTTGATCATGTGAAATGCCTCGTATGTTGCAAAACATACTTGGCTAATAAAGTATGATTATGATGTCCGTAAGATGTCAGTTATGGAAGACCATTACGAATTAATCTGATTTGGTTGATTGTGATGGAATGGAAACTTTCTTTCTTGCTAGTCCATAATGCCCCCAGTGCTAGTCTGGCTGAGGTCAGCTATTTTGCTGTAGAAATTGGTAGCTTAGAGCAAACAGAACTGCAGGATGCAGCTACAACAATTGTGGCTCAGTACATTTGGCTTTGTTATCTACCCAACTTGGTTAGGGCGCAGTGGGCCGGAGACTGACTAGCTCAGACATTGTATGCTCGTGGTCTTGGAAAGAAGGCAAAGGCAAATTTGATTGAATTGACAAATATCTTTGTTGTGCCAGGCTGGTGGACTGTGGAATTATGTGAAACTGCCGTTCGCTAGCAACCACTTTCTTGCTAGGGGGTTGTCGGTGCACTGTATAATAACAGAAGCCTTACACCTGGATAACAATCCAAAAACTTTAAGCACGACCTCACGCCTGCACGTTCCACTTACACTAACCCGAATCTCCAAGCAGTGGTCACTCAAAAGCTAATGGGGTGTAACTACAAAAGCATGACGCATAACATGAGTGACACCATTGCACTAATCTACATCCCCCCTCTTAAAGAATCAACAGCGCTACGGACCCATAAACTAAGCACGTCATGTATAACACTCAATGACAAACTGGTGGAAAGTTAAACATAGTCCAGATACTTCACAACCGGCCTGCAAAACACGACCAGCACGTGTACGATAGAGACCGTCTCCATTCTTCTTATCCGGGGAGAGAGCAGGTGATTCCACAGGCGAGGGAGACTGAATCAACGTCCCTGGAGACGAAGCAGGAAACTGTGGAACATGCGATGAATATGGAGGCGAAGATGGAACAGGCAAAGGATTGTTACAGACATGGATTGTTGTGCTGGCAAAAACATGCGAGTGCCACTAGGCGCAAACGGAAGTGAACTTGTACGATCTGGATAATACGGAGGAGGAACTGGCTCGTTCACAGGCACGATATGTTGCCTGTTACGTCGGTACGTACCGCCATCGCCGCTAACGATATATGAGTGTGGCTCCGAAGCAATTCCAGAAATTACTACAGTCATGGCGCCTGTCAGACTGTAAGCGGACCACCTGCCCTTTGGTCAGCGGTGGCAGTGGCCTACTTGTCTTGTCAAACCATCGTTTTTGAATGGCACGCTTCTGTTGCAACCTGGATTGAACCTCCTCCGATGGAAACATTTGTGAGACCAAAGCCTGATTGGCTACAGGCACTGTGGCACGGGTTTGCCTTGACAATAAACATTGAGCGGGTGAACCCAAGATGGGGTCACGAGAGATATTGCGTAAGTTAAGCAGATCCAGGAATATGTCCGATTTTGCTCTGTACGAATGTTCCGTGAGCTGTTTAGCACTTTTGACAGCCCGTTCAGCCAGCCCGTTAGACTGGGGATATTCCGGGCTGCTGGTGATGTGGTGAAAATTCCAGTGTCTAGCGAACTCCCTGAATTGTTGGCTGGTGAATCGACTGCCGTTGTCAGTTAGCAGTTTGCCCGGGATCCGCGGACGGAAAAGTGGCGAGATAACTTCTAAATCACTCCGCTGGAAGTGGGGCTGCTGAGAAAATCAATGTCGAGCCATCCTGAATAAGAATCCACGAGCACCAGGTATTGTTTGCCATGCCAATCAAATATGTCAGCTATGACTGTAGACCACGGGAGCGCAGGTACCGGATGTGAAAGAAGCAGTTGCTTTTGTTGGTGAGGTGCTGGAAGCTCATTGATAGCACTAGTTTTCGCTGGATCAGTTTTGAGGCCATCTTTGGTAAATATATGGTTTAAGTATTTTACCTCATTCACACTGAATTTGCATTTTAGAGGATTTAGCTTGAGATGGATGGCCTCGGCACGCTTCAACACTCTTGATAGATTGGCATCGTGCTCGTTGACCGTTTTTCCAGCAACGGTCTCCAACTGGAGGCGTGGGTTCGTATCCCACTTCTGACACCATGTCGGTGCACTGTATAATAACAGAAGCCTTACACCTGGATAACGATCGAAAGACTATTAACTACATAGCAAGCACGACCTCACGCCTGCACGTTCCACTTACACTAACCTGAATCTCGCAAACAGTGGTCACTCAAAAGCTAATGGGGCGTAACTACAAAAGCATGACACATAACATGAGTGACACCATTACAATAATCTGCAGGGATGGAACTGCATTCAACAACAACACTGCATTCTCTTTTATCTCAATGGTTTAATGGTGTTTTATTTGTTACACATGCAGCTCCAGTGAATATGCAGTGAAATTATTTTTGCACATATTACACTTGCACTGCCGCCATTTTTGGCGCCATTATTCAAAGTCCAAACTCTAGTTGACCCACCCACTCGATTTACAGGAACTGTTTCTGCGAACTAACGTTCCTCTCCTCTTCCGGTCGTCTTTGTGTCCCGCGGGCATCTCCTGCAGCCGACGTTGAAGTTGCTGGAAGCATCACCTCAGTTCACCCTACTCCTTATCGCCCTACTCCAGTTCCCTCCTGGTCACGCCGTCTGACGAACCTTTGGTCGGGTTACCGGTGCCGCCAACCGACAAGCCTTTGGGCAGGCCCCACCAGACCTGGATTTATGCATGTAGAGTAATGCATTATATACAAGATGGAAGCCAGCCTGGTTGTGATTTCCATCAGAATTACACAGTTGGTGTTCGTATTCACAGACAAAATAGCCCCTCCTTTCTCAAAACCATGAAGTTCACCACCAACTGGAACAACAATTTTTTGTTGTTGGAAAGAATAGATTAAAATTAACAAAACATGTGAGTGCTAACCCTAGTCACAGGCAGCTCCTACAATTCCAAACACTTATTCCAGATGGGGGCAGGTTTGGTTAAGTTGACATATCTCGCTAACAGTCTGTCCTTTTTGTTATTTTTAGTATGTGTTAAAAAGTATGTTTTAGTGTTCCTTGGTTTGTTTTATGTTGGGGGAAACTTTTTATCTCTTACCTCGATGGAGATGCTTTTTTTCCCTTTCTTTCTCCGTCCACACTGCGGCTTAACGTCGTGGAGTTGGCGGCCTTTCCTGGAGACCGACCCGGTGCTCCAAGCCACGGGGGTCTGCGGGAATTTAACATCACGGAGCTTGCGATCCCTTTGCCGGGGATGGACTTTAACATCGTGAAGCCCATTGTCTCTGGTAAGAAGATGCAGACTTGGGAGCTCCAAACTGCGGAGAGAGTTTCAACTGCCCTAACGTGGGAGTTTCGATCATCCCGACGGGGACTTCGATCGGGGCTTTGATCGCCCCGACTACAGGTGGTTTAACTGCCCTGACTGCGGGAGAACAAAGAAGATTGAACTTTATTGTCTTCCATCACAGAGGAATGTGGAATCCACTGTGATGGATGTTTATGTTAACTTTTATGTGGTTGG
This sequence comes from Rhinoraja longicauda, assembly GCF_053455715.1. Classification (NCBI taxonomy): domain Eukaryota; kingdom Metazoa; phylum Chordata; class Chondrichthyes; order Rajiformes; family Arhynchobatidae; genus Rhinoraja; species Rhinoraja longicauda. Next base: position 13,179,839 of record NC_135974.1, read on the forward strand.
GTGTCTTGTCGCTTTTCACTTAGAATGGTTGTAAGGTAACTCAAATTTCACTGTAGGAAAAAAAACCTGCAGATGCTGGTTTAAATCGAAGGTAGACACAAAATGCTGGAGTAACTCAACGGGTCAGGCAGCATCTCGGGAGAGAAGGAATGGGTGACGTTTCAGGTCGAGACCCTTCTTCAGATTGATGTCAGGGGAGGGGCATCTCTGGTAAGAAGAGGCCGGCTCAGAAGCTCCATGCCGCGGAGAGTTTTTTCAACCATCGGTGTTTCGATCATCCCAACGCGAGGGCTGGACAGTCGGCAGCGGCGATTGCAGATGGTTCAACAGCCCCGACCACGGGTGCACAAAGAGGAAGATGATTGAACGTGATTACCTTCCATCACAGTGAGGAATGTGGAATCCGCTGTGGTGGATGTTTATGTTAAATTTTACTTGATGTGGCTGTGTCCTGTTTTTCACTTAGTATGGCTGTATGGTAACTCAAATTTGACTGTACCTTAATTGGTACATGCGAGAATAAATTGATCTTGAAATGTTGACAATAAACTGACCGTAAAACCTTAATGTTGAGAATTTGGGCCCAGATATGAAACACAGCACAGGAATAGGCCCTTTGGCCCATATTGTTTGTACCGTATATGATGCCATTATACTGATCTCATCTGCCTGTGCATTATCGTTATCCCTCTTCCCTGCATTCCATGTGCCTATCCAAAAGCCTCTTAAACCCCACTATCGTATCTGCCTCCACCACCGTCCCTGGTGGTGCTTTCCAGACCTCTACCACTCTCCGTGTAAAAAAAAAACTTACCGAGCATCTTCATTAACCTTTCTCTATCTTACTTTGTAGCTTTGTCCTCTAGTTTGGGGCATTTCCACCCTGAGAAAAAGGTTCTGTATTTATGCCTCTCATAATTTTAAATATCTGTGTCATCTCATCCATATTTGTTGCATGGAAGCTTGTATCTTCCAAGCCTGCCGCTGATTTTCTGGCAACTGGTGTTCTGGTACCACCTTTGATCCAGACAAAATTACGAGAGCGCACTTGCAATGCGCACTTGGAATCCCCACTCCTCCTCTTTCCCTCCCAGAAAATGTGGCACCTAGGCCGGGGGAGGCGGCTGATCTCGACCTCATCAGGACTTCCGGGGTCATATTTTTGTCCTCTGACTGGGGTTCTGGAACTCCAGCCTGACCAGAGCCAGCAGATCCATTCCCATAGCCAACCTCCGTGGGCTAGGATCTCGACCTAGGCGATCTGTTCCTGTGCCGGGACCTCTGTTAGTCCGGCAAAATGGAGAAGCCAGATAGAAAGGATCTGGAACCAAGGATGCTGTAAATTTGGTGGTGGACCTGTACTGCAAATGCTGATTTCCGAATTTGAATCTTACACTTGTTTGGAAAGCAGCCCTCTTTAGCTGCCTGTACAGGTTGGTGGTGGATTTAAATTGTTTCGAATGCTGAGCTTTCTATCTGGGGAATACCTTTATGCTATTACCTCTTGTTTTTCAGTGCTAAATGACAAGCCATGAGCTCTGCAGGAAATCTTTACCAATGCCTTAATTATAGGTAGAACAATGTGGACATTTGGTCAATCTTCTCAAGGTATCCTGCAATAGTTCTTGCTAAAGGAAGAAGAGCTCAAATTAATATTTCCCTGAAGTCTAGAACTAGCTTACAAACTTGTAACTTGACTTTCTTGTTTCCTCTCTTATCCATTAAGCATCAGAAGCATTTCTTGCAAATACTTTATTTTCTGGCCATCCTAGAATAGAAAGCCTCTGGCTATCTTTGCTGTTAAGTTAACTGTGTGCAGCTATTCCATTATAAACTGCTCAGGTTTGTTCTGAAAGTCCCTTATTTACTCTTGGCAAGTGTGGCAATAGACCTGATACTTAACTGAAGAGATTAACCTATTTTCATTAGGAGTGTGAAGGAGGTCTGTGTAAGTTTTGTGCATATTGAAGCTAAGCCTAACCTGATGGGTGTGTCATTTGGGGAACTTCTGGATCTTTTCCCTCTCTCTCCTATCACCCAAAGGCAATATTAATTGTTTCTTGGAGATACAAGGATGCTGGGTTACAATAAAAAACACAACATGGAATAACTTAGCGGGACAGGCGGCATCTCTGGAGAACATGGATAGGTGGCGTTTTAGGTCGGGCTCCATCTTCAGACTGGTCAGTTCTTCAGAGATACTACCTGACCCGCTGAGTTACTCCAGCTCCTCATCTTTTTTTTACCAATTGTTTCTTGGTTATTTCCACCAAAAGAGTTCACATTGAACTTGGAACTAGTGTTTGCCTGTCCTACATGAGTTCTTTAATTTACTAATTTTGTCAATAAGGAAAGTCCAGAGTACTTTATTTTCTCATTCATTAACCTGTTTTGGTACATGTATAATCTATTGCAGCAAGTTCCAGTTGTGAAATAAATTCTTGCCCACTATCATATGTGTCATTGCTTGGTGGAAACTCCCGAATACTCACCAGGGGCCATTGTCTTTTGATCATTAGTGATGCAGGGCCACCACCGACTATCTGGCACGTATGGTTCCAGAGGCTTTCCAGATTATCTGTTTTGTCGGACCAATAGAGGTCACGGCCTTGGAGGCACCAAGATACCAGCCCGCAAAGTCGGCTGCGGAAACCGTCCATGGGAACAAATCTGCCTGCTCCAGCCAGCCTGGAGTTCCAGAGCCCCGGCCACAGGGGTCTAATTCGACCTGACTATTGGCGCAAAAATCTCGATGAGGTCAATGTCGACCCCTCACCCAGCCCCGGAGGGATGTCCAGATTAAAGGGGGCGGGTACCCTCAATGGGTGTTAATCATCATATCATATACATACAGCCGGAAACAGGCCTTTTCGGCCCTCCAAGTCCGTGCCGCCCAGTGATCCCCGTACATTAACACTATCCTACACCCACTAGGGACAATTTTTACATTTACCCAGCCAATTAACCTACATACCTGTACGTCTTTGGAGTAAAACTCTTATTTCATAGATAGCATCTTTCACTGTTTATAGTTGTTTCTACTGATTTTCACAGAAAGCTATGACCAGTGATGATTCATTTGTGCTATCATAAAAGCAGGTGTGGGCACGAAACAAGGGGGCCTAGAATAAACATCTGATATGTGTTTCTTTACGATAGTCATTTTCTGCTGTATGGGAATAATTATAGCTGCGTGTTTAAATGGTTGAGATTGGATTTTTCTGATTCCACTGTGGAATAATTTGCAGGAGAATTGTACACCTTTGCGTGTGGGTGTACTAAGCCACTTCATACTGTGCATACAATTTTCTCTGCCAGGAGAACCAGACATAAGGGATGTAATATTTTAGAGTAGGGTAAATCAGATGTAGTGCTGGAAATTATTTTCTCACACGGGTGATAGTGGAAATCTTCAACTTGTTCCACAAGGGCTGGATAGGCTGGGTGAATGGGCAGAACAAGCATGAAGGGTTGACTAGCCTACCCCTATCTCTTTTGAAATGCTAATTCACATTATCTTGTTAACGACGTGTCTGAGTGATCTTAGCATATGATTTTATTGTAGTCAGGTTTACAAGAGCTGTTTCAAATTTTACAAAGGGTTGTGGCATTATAGCAGTAGCAGACTTGTCAGTTCATTTGTACAGATGGTATTTTCCTTCTGCTCCTTGTAAGTTATTTATATACATGATTTCACTGCATTTTGGTAAATCATTTGAGGTTGAAGCTGTACATGTACATCTTTCTCGCTGATGGGCAGCACAAGAGACACGGGCTCGATCCTAACTATGGGTTCCGTTTGTATGTTCTCCCTGTAACCTGAATGGGTTTTCTCTGGAAGCTCCGGTTTCCTCCTACACTCCAAAGATGTACAGGTTGTAGGATAATTGGCTTGGTAAAATTGTAAATTTCCCCTAATGTGTAGGTTACTGTTAGTGTGACGAGATCACTGATCGGCGCAGACTCGGTGGGCCGAAGGGCCTGATTCCACGCTGTATCTCTAAACTAAACTCTCCATGTTACTGCCATTTATAGACTTGCAAAGTATGAGCCCTATCAATCCCAGGCTCACTTCCCCTATCTACCAGTTCATAACCAAACCTACATGGCTTACTTGGTTGCATTCTGTGAGCGACTCAATCCAGATTACTTATTCACACCTTTATTTCCTTGTGCATGCTCTTAGCTCATCTTTTCAGCAGAATAGTCGGGATTATTCTTGGTCAAGGAAGCTGAATACTTGTCTCTGGCTCATTTTCACCTTGCAGAGAATTGTGTCATATGGAATGTGTAGGAAAGAACTGCAGATGCTGGTTTAAATCGAAGGTAGACACAAAATGCTGGAGTAACTCAGCGGGTCAGGCAGCATCGGTGGAGAGAAGGAGTGGGTGACATTTTGGGTGAGACCCTTCAGACAGAAGAAAGGTCTCGAAGAAACGTCACCCATTCCTTCAGACTGAAGAAGGGTCTCGACCTGAAATGTCACCCATTCTTTCCCTCCAGAGATGCTGCCTGACCCGCTGAGTTACATAGAAACATAGAAAATAGGTGCAGGAGTAGGCCATTCGGCCCTTCGAGCCTGCACCGCCATTCAATATGATCATGGCTGATCATCCAGCTCAGTAGCCTGTACCTGCCTTCTCTCCATACCCCCTGATCCCTTTAGCAAAAAGGGCCACATCTAACTCCCTCTTAAATATAGCCAATGAACTGGCCTCAACTACCTTCTGTGGCAGAGAATTCCACAGACTCACCACTCTCTGTGTGAAGAAATGTTTTCTCATCTCGGTCCTAAAAGACTTCCCCCTTATCCTTAAGCTGTGACCCCTGGTTCTGGACTCCCCCAACATCGGGAACAATCTTCCCGCATCTAGCCTCTCCAACCCCTTAAGAATTTTACATGTTTCTATAAGATCCCCCCTCAGTCTTCTAAATTCCAGCGAGTACAAGCCCAGTCTATCCAGTCTTTCCTCATATGCAAGTCCTGCCATCCCAGGAATTAATCTGGTGAACCTTCTCTGTACTCCCTCTAAGGCAAGAACGTCTTTCCTCAGGTTAGGAGACCAAAACTGCACACAATACTCCCGGTGCGGTCTCACCAAGGCCCTGTACAACTGCAGCAGAACCTCCCTGCTCCTAAACTCAAATTCTCTTGCTATGAATGCCAACATACCATTCGCTTTCTTCACTGCCTGCTGCACCTGCATGCTTGCTTTCAATGACTGGTGCACCATGACACCCAGGTCACGTTGCATCTCCCCTTCTCCCAATCGGTCACCATTCAGGTAATACTCTGCTTTCCTGTTCTTGCCGCCAAAGTGGATAACCTCACATTTATCCACATTATATTGCATCTGCCATGCATTTGCCCACTCGCCTAATCTATCCAAGTCACTCTGCAGCCTCCTAGCATCCTCCTCGCAGCTAACACTGCCACCCAGCTTCGTGTCATCCGCAAACTTAGAGATGTTGCATTCAATTCCCTCGTCCAAATCATTAATATACACTGTAAATAACTGGGGTCCCAGCACTGAGCCTTGCGGTACCCCACTAGTCACTGCCTGCCATTCCGAAAAGGACCCGTTTATTCCTACTCTTTGCTTCCTGTCCGCCACCAATTTTCTATCCACCTCAAAACTGAACCCTCAATACCGTGTGCTTTAAGTTTGTACACCAATCTCCTATGTGGGACCTTGTCGAAGGCCTTCTGAAAGTCCAGATATAACACGTCGACTGGTTCTCCCTTATCCACTCTACTAGTTACATCCTCGAAAATTTTTATAAGATTCGTCAGACATGATTTGCCTTTGGTAAATCCATGCTGACTTTGTCCGATGATTTCACCACTTTCCAAATGTGATGCTATCACATCTTTAATAACTGACTCTAGCATTTTCCCCACTACCGATGTTAGGTTAACTGGTCTATAATTCCCCGTTTTCTCTCCCATCCTTTGTAAAAAATGGGGTTACATTAGCTACCCTCCAGTCCTCAGGAACTACTCCAGAATCTAAAGAGTTTTGAAAAATTATCACTAATGCATCCACTATTTCTGAGGCTACTTCCTTAAGCACTCTGGGATGCAGCCTATCTGGCCCTGGGGATTTATCTGCCTTTAATCCATTTAATTTACCTAACACCACTTCCCGACTAACCTGGATTTCCCTCAGTTCCTCCATCTCATTAGACCACCGGTCCCCCGCTATTTCCGGCAGACGGTTTATGTCTTCCTTAGTGAAGACAGAACCAAAGTATTTGTTCAATTGGTCTGCCATCTCCTTGTTCCCTATGATCAATTCACCTGTTTCCGACTGCAAGGGACCTACATTTGCCTTAACTAATCTTTTTCTCTTGACATATCTATAAAAGCTTTTGCAGTCTGTTTTTATGTTCCTTGCCAGTTTTCCCTCAGTCTATTTTCCCTTTCATAATTAAGCCCTTTGTCCTCCTCTGCTGGACTCTGAATTTCTCCCAGTCCTCTGGTATGCTACTTTTTCTGGCTAATCTGTATGCTTCATCTTTTGTTTTAATACTATCCTTGATTTCCCTTGTTAGCCACGGATGCACTACCTTTCCTGGTTTGTTCTTTTGCCAAACTGGGATGAACACTTGTTGTAGTTCATCCATGCGACCTTTAAATGCCTTCCATTGCATGTCCACCGTCAACCCTTTCAGCATCAATCGCCAGTCTATCTTGGACAATTCACGCCTCATACCCTCAAAGTTACCTTTCTTTAAGTTCAGAACACTTGTTTCTGTATCGACTTTGTCACTCTCCATCCTAATGAAGAACTCTACCATATTATGATCACTCTTGCCCAAGGGGCCTCGCACAACAGGACTGCTAACTAACCCTTCCTCATTACTCAATGCCCAGTCTAGAATGGCCTGTTCTCTCGTTGGTTCCTCGACATGTTGGTTTAGAAAACCATCTCTCAAACATTCCAAGAAATCCTCTTCCTCAGCACCCCTGCCAGTTTGGTTCACCCAATCTATATGTAGATTGAAGTCACCCATTATAACTGCTGCACCTTTAGTGCATGCATTTCTAATTTCCTGCTTGATGCCATCCCCAACCTCACTACTGCTGTTAGGTGGCCTGTACACAACTCCCACTAGCGTTTTCTGCCCCTTAGTGTTTACTCCAGCATTTTGTGTCTACCTTGTGTCATAAGGAATTTTGACATAGACTATCTCACTGGTTTCTTCTTCTAAAATTAGTTCACTTGGGTATGCCGATTTTGAACATTTCTGTATGGTGAATAGTCAAGGTGATTGTGCAGTGTTTAATTACCAGTTTTGTAATCTAGAAGCCAATGCTAACAATTGAGTTCTTTATTCAGATCTTTACTTTAAACTTTTTGTCTCATATTCTTCAGCGATACAGCATGGAATCGGACCCTATGGCCCACCAAGTCCGCACCGGCCAGCAACCACTCCATACACTAGCACCATCCTACACACGGACAATTTACAGTTTTTATCAAAACTCAATTAACCTACAAACCTGCACGTCTTTGGAGTGTGAGTGGAAACTGGAGAACCCAGAGAAACCCCGCATCACGGGGTGAATGTACAAACTTTGTGCAGACAGCGCCCGTAGTCAGGATCAAACCCTGGTCTCTGGCACTGTAAGGCAGCAACTATCCCTGTGCAGCCCTCTGGAATATAACGTCAGTTCTGGATTTTTAAAAATTCATCATTTATAATGACACTTAACGCTTTAATGTAATTCAGGAGGGAAAATCCATCTCTCCTATCTGGCCCAAGTCTTCAAACCTACCAAAATGGTTTGACTGGGATACACTCTGAAATAGCATATCAATAGCAGTGCAACTCAATCTGAGGCCAATTAAGGAATGGACAATAAATGCTGGACTAACTGGTATTCCCAGGAAGTGAGGTGTTCCTGATACTTGTGTCGTTTAAATAAATGAGAGGTTTATTTAGCAAAGCCTTTTATGTAGCTTTACTGAAAATCTTCTTTGGTTGTTCAAAGCAGCATCTCCTGCATGAAGCTCATTTAACACCTGCATTTTTTTACAAGTGTCTCAATTTCCATGACCAGTGCTAGAAGGTGATTTATAAGGTACTGTATTATGATGCTCAAAGCCATTTCCAAGTGTTGCAATCAGATTCAGTAAAGGACCAGATTGGAAATATTCTTAACCATCTTATGGTGAAGTCTGTGACTTCATTGTTTGTTCTCTTCAAATTGAATTGTAGCCACTTTTAACTTTAGAGATACACCGTGGAAACAGGCCCTTCGGCCCATCGAGTCCACACCAACTAGCGATCAACCTGTACGCTAGCTCTATCCAGCACACGAGAGATCATTACAATTTACAGAAATCAAGTAACCTTCAAGCCTGTGATTTTGAAGTGTGGGAGAAAACCCACGCGGTCACAGGAAGAACGTACAAACCCTGTGCAGACAGCACCTGTAGTCACAATCTAACTCTGGTCTCTGGCACTGTGAGGCAGCAACTCTACCACTGCGCCACTGTGCTGCCTTATAGGGGGTGAAGGAAAGGATGGAGGGCATGTTGTGGGAGAGGATTTTATACTTTTGTCCCTGCTGTTGTCTTGAACATTCTGGAAGTTGTCAGTGTTGTCTGTGTGTCTCCCCCCCCCCCGGACGATCTAAAAGTTAGTAGCTAATAGTTTTTGGAATGTCTCTCTTCCAGATGTGTGACAACTAGGCCCAACAAAAACAAGGGTGCTAGTTTGTTCTTGGTGTGCAGTTATTGAAACTTGGGTACTTGTTTTTAATAAAAAATGAAGTAAGGAAGTTAGAGCAGATATTGACTTCCAAATAATAATGTCCGAATACAAACTTGTAGTATAAATGAAGTTCAACCACCTTCATCTTCCAACAGTTTAGTTTAGAGATACAGCATGGAAACAGGCCCTTCGGCCCACTGAGTCCACGCCGACCAGCGATCACTGCACACTAACACTATCCACACAATTCACAATTTGGCCAGGCCAATTATCCTCCAGGACTGCGTCTTTGGAGTGTGGGAGGAAACCGGACCACCTGGAGAAAACCACGCAAGTCACAGGGAGAATGTACAAGCTATGTTCAGACAGCACCTGAAGTCAGGATCCAAGCTGGGTCTCTGACACTGAGACAACAACCCTACCGTGCCAGCACTGTTTGGCCCACTGTTGCATCCCTTGTTTGACCCACGCACCTGCAGCCCAGTGTGCTGGTGCTAGCTTTGACAGTGTTAAATTAGCTGAAAAAACAAAAACACGTTCTGAACTTTAGTGGGGCAGCAATTACTGTATGACGGAAGGCCTGCTTCAAGTCCTCCCATACCATTATATCAATTAAATATGCAGAAGGTTGAATATTTGGAGTGAGGGAATCGTATTATAACCATTGCTGGATTTCTTTGGCATATATAGATGTTTGGCTTTATCACAACATGCAGTTCTTACAGCTTCAGCTACATTTCTTAGTTTCAGTAATTTAAACTGAATCTTTTGCTCAGTGAAAGTATTCTTCCAGGAATCTGTAGTCCTCACTGCCCCAAGTGCACATGCAGCAGTTCTACGTGCCAGAAATCTGGTCTGATCACCCTTGCATGCCAAAACACTTTGAGATTGACTTCTTGACTCAATGCAAAAAAAAGCGAGCAAAACTCGTGATGGAAACAAAAAAAACGCTGAAATGGTTGATCACAACAATCAGTCCAGTGCTCCCTTTGTGTCAGCAGACTCGTCCCACATCCTTTTCTTCCTCTCTTTCAGGTAGACCATCCAGTAGTGTCCCATATCAGAATTGCTCAATGCCCGATATAGTAATACATATAGGTTGTAGTTCTCAAGTTTGAATTTGTTCCAGCTGGTTTTAGAAACTTGAATACAATCTGTATGCATTATTTTATCACGAGTTTAGCACACGAGAAAGTCTTCCCATCTATATACCAAAACTCTCGTTTGTTTGTTGTTTGTTGTACAGCCAAAACGGTACACGATAGCACGACAATTTTAGGCCCACCTGACTGTCGTCCCTTTGGTGCTAATGGAAGAAGTTTCATTAAAATGTGAATAACTTTAAAAATATAACCAACTTCAAAGTTTAAATCTGTCTCCTAGGGAGGAGGGAGGATAAGGGGGGGTTGAGGGGGATGGAGGAGGAGGAGGAGGAAGGATAAGGGGGGTTAAGGGGGATGGTGTGGAGGGGATGAGAGGGTGCTGCACCAATGCAAGAGAGGTTTGGACCCAACAGGTCCACTTGGTCTTTTTAGAAAACTTATGTATCTTTCTAGATTTTTTTGTTTTAGTTTCTGTTATTGTCACATGTACCAAGGTACAGTGAAAAGCTTTTTTGTTGCATGCTATCCAGTCATCGGAAGGATTATATATGATTACAATCAGGCTGTCCACTGTGTACAGATACAGGATAAAGGGAATAATCTTTAGTGCAAGATAAAGTCCAGTAAGGGCCAATAAAGCCTGAGGGTCTCCAATGATGTTCGGTTGCCTGAATCTGGAGGTGTGTGTTCAAATTGGAGTCAATGGAAAGGAGGTTGGTTTGCGTGATGGTCTAGGCTGCATCCACAATTCTCTGCAATTTTGTGCGGTCTTGGATGGAGCTGTTCCCAAATCATGCTGTGATTCTTTTGACGGCATATCTGTAAAAGCTGGTGAGGGTTGTTGGGGCCATGCTGAATTTCCTAACTCTTCTAAAGAGGCATTGGTGTGCTTTCTTGGCCATTGCTTCTATATGGCTGGTCTGTGACAAGTTGCTGGTGATCTTTACTCCAACCACTTTGCTTCTTGAATTCTGTCTTGCTGACATTGAGGGAAAAGGTTGTTGCCTTGGCAACCCTTGGCCAAACCCACCAGCCGGCCTGGCTTGCCTGCCGCAGACGGAAAGCCCACACCGCGCGCGGATCATGAACCCAACCGAAAGACCTGTCTTGCCTGCCCAGAGAGGAAAAAGCTGGATTGAGGGCTGGTAAGCAGACCGGCTGTAAGACGGAATGCACTGCCTCAACGGTGGGAAGGGCCGCTGGAGATCTTGCAATAGCCTGGGGCTCGGCTGGACTGGGCACTGCTCCAAGATGCTGAGCGTGTGAACCGGACGCGACCGGCAGTGGTAGAGGAGCGGCAGAGGACACCGCGGTTAGGCTTAGCTAGTCCAACCCTGCAACACAGCCATGACAATGGGTCTATGTGGTCAGGCCAAGAATCCTGTACTTACAACCACTGGGAATCTGGAGACTTTACTCGGAGGGTAGTTAATCTGTGAAACTCTGCCACAGAGGGCTGTGGAGGCCAAGTCAGTGGATATTTTTTAGAGGCAGAAATAGATACATTTGTGATTAGAACGGGTGTCAAGGGTTATGGGGAGAAGGTAGGAAAATGGGATGCGGAGGCAGAGATCTGCCATGATTGAATGGTGGAGTGGAGTCGATAGGCCGAATGGCCTAATTCTACTCCTATAATTTGTGAACGTGACTGTATACTATCTCAGTGTACTAGTACTGTACACTTGTACTGTATCTGAGATGCTTTTATAAGATGTATCGAAGTGCTTATGCATTGTGATACTTGTACTGAACTGTATACAAGAATGAATTTCATTGTACCTCGGTACATGTGAGTAATAATTTTGTATATAAATAAAAAAGGTTATGAGGTTGAAGGTTACAATCATCTTCCAGTACTCCATTTCATCATTATTTGATATCTGGCTCACGACAGTGGTGTGTGCAAATTTATAAATTGAGTTGGGCTTATATTTGGCTACGCAGTCATAGGTGCATTAGGCATAAAGGTGTAATTCAGATATCTTTTGGTATTCTGAGGACCTCTGTGTCATGATGTGTCCAATTGGATGTAAAATAGCCATTCAAATAGACGTCAAAACTAAAGATACTGAAATACAATAGATCAAGCAGGAAAGTCATCAATCTGAATTTTTTTGTCTGTTTCTCTCTCTGTACTTGGTGTCTGATTTATTGAGTATTTTTAGTATTTTCTGGTTTTAACTCGTATTTCCAGCATCTGCAGTTAAAGGACCTCAGGAGCTAGTATGAGACACAACTGTTGTCTACTGTGAACTTCACTATCTAATGCCATCCTTTCCCAGTCCTCCTCCTCCAACCCCCACACGTGCACACAATCTCACACAGGCATGCCCACACACACACACACCTCGCCTGTGGATTCTTACCAATGCCTTGTAGTAAACATTATGTAAACCTGGAGCTCCAAGTTCCTCTGTTCCCTATCATCCAGTCTTTCCTTATTAAAGGTATAGTTATCACTGTTTGTCAATATTGTGCAGTCTTGTGTTTACTGGGCCTGAATTCCATCTGACATGTGTTTTTGCCTTTTCATATCATATCATATCATATACATACAGCCGGAAACAGGCCTTTTCGGCCCTCCAAGTCCGTGCCGCCCAGTGATCTATCTCTTGCCCATATGTTTTCCTATTATGCCTCGATAGTTCAAACCTGTTTCAATCAAAAAACCCAAAATGTAATACTCCTTACTTTCTCACCCAACTTCCTGCATTGCCTTCTTAGACAAAAATTTCCCTGGCCTATATGTTCCCTGGCCATTGCATTTCCTTTACCCTCAATTTATGTGATCTCCATTAAGAATGTAAGTAATGAGTCGAGAGCAGTGTTCCTCCTTGAATTTCACATGAACTATTTTGAACATGAGTATTCCTCGTAAATGAAATGCTACTGCCACATGAAATGGCTGCCATGCAATTATCTAGATTACTCTGGCTCCCTTGCAATCAAACTTCAAGATTCAAGATAGCTTTATTTGTCATCCAATATTGGACGAAATTCAGTCACCCACAGTCCAACAATAAAAGCATTAAATAAGCATTAAAACTACACAAAACTTGTTGATAGTACTACTATTAAAAGTAATTTTCAAGCATATAACATTTGTAATATATATATATATATTTGAACATCCTCCAGTTATTACTTTTTTGAGAAATTACCTTCTGCTGGGAGAATATCATGTTTCTTCCAAGCAAAGTACACTTCTACGCCTCATTTTATGTCTAATTCATTGGCTGAAGTTGTCCTGTTTGTAAATTTGAATATTGCATGAACTGGAATCAATAGCACCCTGGTGTATATTTTTCAAATTGCTGTATTACTCTTTCCTCAGTTTCCAGATTCATTAATTACAATCAATGTATTGTTTTGGCTTAACCAGCTTTAATAATTTCATATTCTGGTTAATATTCCTTTTTATTATCTATTAACTTGCAGCTCTCATTTCGCAGCACTCTTTCTCACCGTAATATTTAGCGTACTTTTGGTTTGCTTCAAATGTTCTTTTCATTCTCCTCAATCAATTGCCCTCATTTCTTGCATTCCTGCTTGGGTCTTCATTATTCATAGTTCTCTCAAATGTAATTTCTCTCAATGCAAGTTCCCTCAAATGTAATTTAATCAATCTTTGTTATCTTGAAACGTACTCTTTTCGTTGTTGAAAATCTTCACTTTTTTCATTTTTAAATTCCATCTTAAAAGTTTAACTCTGTTGCTGCAACTTGGCTTTAAAAATGAGCTTGCAGTACAGCTGGTCTACTGGTGCTAAGGGCATTGTGGAGGTTTCTGGATTTCATTGGCATGATTTATCCTTCTGTCACCCTCACCACCCCCCAACTTGTGTTATGTTCACAAGTCAAAATAGGAGCAGAATTAGACCACAAGTCTACTTTGCCATTCAATCGTGGCTGATTTATCTTGGCTTCCCCTTGGACAGTAGGATCAGGAAACATAAGTGGCAAAAAGTTTAAAGATTCAATTAGTTATGAGTCTTCATACTGACAGATAAATGTTTAGAATCGTTTCCTGGGCACGGTACTGGAAGTTGAATTCCAAACTGGAGAACTGAGGTGGCAGAAGTGCCAGTTTTGATCATTTGAATCATTTTTTCTCTCCTGGTGTCTAGTTTCTAAGCTTTTTAGATAACTGTTTATTTTCCCCAGGATGTAGGTTTGATGGGCAGACAGCCGTCTGTGAGACTAGCAACGTGGACTTTGAGAGGACGATGGTGTCAATGAGGCACTGTTTTTGTAACTGGATGGTCTGTTGGCAAAAATTTGACCAAGCTGGCAACAAGCAGCAGTCAGACAGGGAGGCTACAATCTTAGCTGTCTTCGTGAAATGAAATGACAGCAGCTCGCCTGAGGCCTGTGTGTGGAAGCTCAGGGCTCAGGTCAGCATGGAGATATGCCCTGTGCATTCACAGTCAGGTCTTGCCTGTGGAGATGTCGCATTAACACCTTCCTGACTCATTCAAGAAGAATGTGCTAAAGCCTAATATTTTATTTTGACCTGAGGTTTTGTGCAATGAGTTTGATCTTTGCTGGCTTTTTAAGATAAACAAATAAAAATGTATTGTCAGACTGGATGTTTGTTTAAATTCTAATTCCATATTATTGCCAGGCACTGTTTGTAGCCTTGCTGCATTTCGCATGACGTTAGATGAAAGAGGGTCCCCATGCATTGATGCGTCGGTTTAATCAGGAAGGTTAATCAACTTTATGAAGGCCTATAATGTTTTCAATTTGTTCTTTTTTTTGCATCTATCCTTCTTGCTATCAATTTTGACGTTTTTTTCTAGTTGTGCCCCCAAAGCTTTTTCCCCTGTGAATTTGGTTGCATATCCATTAAGAAATTGTTTTTCTTCACCTGCTATGTAAAGATCTGGAGGTGCTGCTCCCTGCAATGTGGAAGACATGCACAATTAAGGAATTGGTGAGCTTTACAATTGGTTTGCAGTTATTCTGAAGTTGAAGAACATAGAACAGTACAGCACAGACACAGGCCTGACAGTCCACAATGACTGTGTGTAACATGATGCCAAGTTAAACTAATTTCATCTGCCTGCATGCAATCCATATCAGGGCGACACAGTGGCACAGCGGTAGGGTTGCTGCGTTCCGGAGCTAGACCCGGGTTCAATCCTGACTACGGGTGCAGTCCGTACAGAGTTTGTACATTCTCCATGGGTTTTCTCTGGGTGCTCTGGTTTCCTCCCACATTCCAAGTTTGTAGGTTACTTGGCTTCTGTATAGCCTTTGCTGTGCAGTATACGGGTGATTGCTGGTCGGCATGGACTCAGTGGGTCGAAGGGCCCATTTCCACGCTGCATCTCGTGCAAACTAAACTAATAAGTGAAGTATTAACTCCTACAATGCATCAATTCAGTTCTGTCGCATCTCTCCAACTTGGCAGGCTACAGTTCTTCCGCATCCCCTTCCCGCGACGAATTAAACTATTCTTCTCCATCCCCGCCATATTCACATAAAAATAATTTCACCCTTTGATTAATTTTGGAAATTCATTAACTGCATTCAATGTTTCAAAAAACAGCATTATGATGCTAAATATTGATTTCTTGGCAATCATAATTGAAGAACATTTGCCAGGACACAGAATCACTTTCTTGCTCCTTAATAAATTATGGGATCTTTGACATTCTGTGTGAAAGATTTAAAATTTCTTATTACTGCATTGGAGCATCAGTCTAGATTTTAATCCCCAAAGCCTAGTGACTTGGGCAAGAATACTGCGAGTTAAGGTAGGGCTGGTATTAATGAGAGTTTGATTAATATTCAATTGTTTGTGCATATGTAAAGATCTGATTCTGTTGTAATGATTCATGCTTCAAATGTCTGTTGTATTCATTCAATTGAAGAACTTTGGAGATGCAGACAATCACTAATGAAGTGGAGAGAAATGGAAGAAAGTTGGCAGAAATGGCATGGGAGGAGTTGGCTGCGCCTAACGGCTGCGGCTCTCTGGCAGTCTGTTGTCTTTTTTTCTTTTCTTTTTTTGTTTGTGTCGGTGTTGGGATGGTTTTTGTTTCTGTTTTTGGCTGTGTATGTGGTGGGGGTGGGGTGGGGTGGGGGGAAACCTTTCTTTTATTAGGTCTCTTCCCCGGGGCGCAGCTCGCCCGCGGGGCCTTCCATCGCCCGGTGCGGCCGCGGGACGTTCCAGTGCCCGGGGCGGCTCGGCCGCGGGGCCTTCCATCCCCTTGCGGGGGCTGTGCGTGTCGTTTGCCTCGGTTGGGGTCGAGCTGCCTGTCCGTGGGTGCGGGGGGAAGAGAGGGGAAGTTTTGTTGCCTCCATCACAGTGAGGGGTGTTTGGAGTCACTGTGATGGATGTTTGTGTTGGGGTCGGGTGTCCTGTGTTCTTTTCTTTTTTGCTGTGTCTTGTGGCTGCTGAAATTTTGTTCGGTGTTTGTGCCGAGTGACAATAAAGTGTTGTTATGTTATGTTATGTTATGTTATGTTATGTTATACCTCATAGCTTGTAAATGTTTATTGTGGGTTGTGTAACCTTGCTCCCTCTGTTTTGCAGTGAGCACAAAGATTCTTCAGAAAAGAAACACAAAGATAAAGAAAGGGAAAAAGACAGACTAAAGCACAGAGATGGGAGCTCTGACAAACACAAACACAAGGACAAGGAAAAAAGAAAGGAAGACAAGGTATCTAAGTTGGAGTTAACCATCCTTTATCTAGTTGTCATTTATTTCAACTGTGAAGATATTTTATCTTCCCCCAAGATACTCAATGGTTCAATGGTCCTTTATTGTCACGTGTACCGAGCTACAGTGAAATTTAATTTACCATACAGTCATACCAAAAAAGCAACAAGATACAAAACTACATAAAGATTAAACCTAAACAGCCACCACAGTGGCGTGTGAGAACCCCTAGGGCACACAGCATAAGCGGAGACCCACAGCCATCAGTTCAATGTCCAGGCAACACACACGATCCTTCACCGTGATGTGACCAGAGTTGTACCGACCGCTGTCACTCTCTCTGCAGTCCCTGTCCGCCCGAACAGTCAGAAAGCCGTCAACACTTGCACTAGACTCCAGGGTGGTCTCATGGGGCGATGTCCCTGCAAACACCGAGATCGCTGCACTCACGGCAATCCCTCAGAGCCCCCAACAGCGCAGGCCATCGTGTTTTTCGGCGACCTCACATTCCCCACTGTGATAGAAGGCGAATAACGTTTACCTTCCTCCTTTTCTCCTGTGGTCGGGGCGATCGAACCTCCCGCAATCAGCAATCAAACCCCCGCGATCGGGGCAGTCGAAGCTCTTGTGGTTGGATCTCCCAAAGTCAATCCCCAAAAAAGGAACCGCCAGCTCCACAATGTTAGGCCGCAGTGCAGACGGAGATACGATACGGAAAATGTCGCATCTCCGTCGGGTTAAGAGATTTTGAAAAAGCTTCCCCCAACACTCCCCATAATACAAAACTAAAGATACACTAAAACATACAAATAAAATAGACTAAAAACAACAAAAGAAGAAAGGGACGAGACAGGCTGTTGGTAAGGTTTCCACTCCAGCATTATTTGAAGTTAGAAGTTGGTTCCATTGTACCTTGCACAACCTCTCTTGCTTATATGTTAGTCCATCTTAACACTCATCCATTGTAACATTCATCTATCTTGTTGCCAGGCATATCCACTTATATGCGCAATTTGATTGCAACATTTTGCAAGTTGTGCTTGGCTCTATAAACTAGTGCAACTTGGGCCACGCTGTGGGCCACTTTTTTAGAAAGCCCAGAATGGCTAAATAACATTGCAGGGTAAAGTTGGGCCAGTGGAAACATGCATTGCTCCCTGGCCAATGAGTGAACAAGATGTGGTAATTGTGATCTTTTAAATAAAGAGAACTTGCGTATCAGTGCTCCGAGTGGGAATTTAAAAGCTCACTCTGGGCGGCACAATAGCACAGCGGTAGATTTGCTGCCTTACAGCGCCAGAAACCCAGGTTCAATCCTGACTGCATCAAAATATGAATGTTGAGTTGGGCTTAACAAGGGTCTTTGTACGTCCTCCAGGACTTGCGTGGGTTTTCTCCGGGTATTCCGGTTTCCTCCCACGCTCCAAAGACATACAAGTTTGTAGGTTAATTGGCTTTGGTAAAAATGGCAAATGTTCCTAGTGTGTGTACGATAGTGTTACTGTGCGGGAATCGCTGGACTCAGTGGGCCGAAGGACCTGTTTCTGCACTATCTTTAGACTAATCTAAATAAAATTGTCAAATGACAGTTTTCTGAGATTACAAATAAAGTATATTATTTTAATATTTTTAAAACATCGAAGGACTTTTTGCACAAAGGTCAGAGGTGCTGTATCCATGACGGCAAGAGACGGGTTCTATGGTTAGATGTTTGAAGGGACCATCGTAGCACTGTTGGGTACAGAGATACCATTGAGTAATTAGTTTATAGTAGCCGTGCTTGATTTTAAATGGTCTGCGGAATGGATCTTGCAATGCAAATGGATTTTTCTTCTCTATCACAAGGACAAGATCCACATCTCGAGTAGTAGTTCAGGAGACAAAATAAAGAAGGAAAATGGCTTCACAAGGTAGGTGTTCCCTTAAATTGTGTCAATAATTAATGATGCATGCGAGTCTGTTTCACCCATTGTTTTTGGTGTGTGTATTTCTAGCTAATTGGGGTCCTGTTCCAGGAGGTTGCTAGCTGTTTTAAATGATGGGAGCAATGGGGTGCGTAAAGAGTAACACTTATGGGCATTGAACAGTTCGCAGATAAGTCACTCGTTTTCAGATGGTCAAGGATGATGGTTACGTCAAATAATTGTTTTATCTTCTACCCATCAAAATATGAATGCTGAGTTGGGCTTAACAAGGGTCAAGCCATTTTGGAAAAGCAGTATGTGCTGACAGGATATCTGGAATATATATGTTTAATCTTTCTGTCTTTGGGAGTAGTTGGACGTATGAGGATAAGTAAATTAATTTGGAACAAGATGCATCTGAGTTCCAATAGTGCCTGCCAACATGCATGCATAGTTTAAATTTCATGGGTTATCTGTGCTGATTTTCAAGGGCTGATGTTTGTATTATTTAAGGTAGTCTGGTCTATAAAATGAACTACTGGTTTTATGAGCACTCAATATTTATTTTGATCCCTTTTTTGCCTTCTCATCCTTTTTAGCCCTCGTATTAAACAAGAGCCAGAAGATGATTATGTCCCGTCTATTAAAGTGGAAAATAAGCCAATGAAGAGGGTTCGTGAAGATGATGAGTAAGTTTCTTCCTTGAAGCTGTAAGTTGACCAGAACATTCGGCACCTGTTGAAACAAAAAGAAAAGGCACAATTTCTGAGGGGAGAGAAAGGAAATGGCCACATTAAAGGAATGTTACAGATGGAAGTTGGAAGTACTCTCATCACTCAGGAAGGCCCTACAGTGGGAAATAATGAGTTGGTGTGTTTTCCAAATGCCAGTGGATGTTATGCATTCACCTGAGAATGCATGAGGAGCCCTGGTTTAATGACTCAGTCCCAGGAGACTTCAATTAAGTGTTAGCCTAATATTAGCTTGAGAGTCAGGAGTGCTTTATTGTCACATGTCCCCGGAAACGGAACAATGAAAATCTTCCTTGCAGAAGCACAACAGGTATGTCGCATAGTAACTCGGTAAATAGCATAATAAAACAACAAAAAGCAATTCAATTGGCAATTAAATTGGGGGGGGGAAATATAGTGCAATAGCAAAAACAAAGCCCAAGTCCCTTGTGCAATCAAAGCAGTTCATAACTTGGAGTCTCAAGACTGAAGTGAGGTTCAGATCCATAATCTTTTAATTCTGGAGGTTGAATGGTAACTTAAACCAAAGGCTGAAATCCTTCATGGAATGATTTTCACTGAAAGATTTGCATGCTTCTGCTTCTTGATGTAAAAAAAAATCTTGAGCCATTACTCAATGCTATTACATGAACTCTGGGCTTATATCACATGCAGCATATTGTCCCACATGCATTTTACTTCTCTAACTTGTCATAGGACTAAATATCTCATACTTGTTTGCATGGGAATCATCGGTAACTGTTTGGTATGTAACTAACTCTATTCTTCATGGGGGCATTTGTGATCTTCATAGAAGAGCATTCCACTTTGGCTTTGGTCATCTGCAAACAGTAGATTAGCAGGCCTGAATAGAGTCGCTGAGCAATTGACCTGCCAATATCACATTAATCCTTTAGATTTTTTTAGAATTCTGCTTTTGAAAGTTAGATTTTTTTAGAATTCTGCTTTTGAAAGGGAAATGGTCTTTTTACTGTTCAATTGGAATTGTTCCATAAGATGGGCTACTCCCATTTGTAGGACTGAAAGAGAGAAAAGCATAAACTCCTGCATCCTTAAAGCTCTGAAACAAACGAAACATAAACAGCTTCAAATCAATGAGGACCAGAATGGAATCATGAAACATTACCACAACAGGGAGATAAATCTTCACTGGCCTCTTTTTTGTTATTGCTTCTATTCTTTAAAGGAACAACAAGCATGTGGTTTTAATAAACCACAGCAGTCTTGTGGTACAATGAAACTGTAAAGCAAATTATGTTTACCCTGTTTAAAAACAACTTGCCATGCGAGCCTAGAATAAAGATCTGTGTTAGTCATTATCATGAGGCCTCAAGTTGTTAAACGTGTAGGCAGGTATGGCAAAAGGTGATGGTTATCTGTTATCAAATGTTTTGACTGTGCTCAATGTTTAATTCTATCATAGCGCTGATTTTAAACCCAAGAAGATCAAAATAGAAGATGAAAAGAAAGCCAAAAAACGAAAACTTGAAGTGGTGAGTATTTTTTTTCTCTCTCCAGGATCCTGGACTTTTAGAATTGGAACAGTTGAATTTTAATAATGTTTTTCATGAATTCATAATTTTGGAAATGATTATTGGAGTGAGAGAGTGAATAGTGCATTGAGCCTTCCCTACTGCCCCATGTGTATCAGCCTTGAGGGTAGTAACACAGTGGCACACCTGTAGAGCTGCTGCCCCATGGCGCCAGCGACATGGGTTTGATCCTGACCTCCAATGCTGTCTGTGCGGAGTTTGTACATTCTCCCTATGACTGCATGGGTTTCCTCCAGATGCTCTGGTTTCCTCCCACGTTCCAAAGATGTGCAGATTTGTAGGTTAAATGTGTTGGAAGGAACTGCAGGAGCTGAATTATACCGAAGATAGACTCAAAATGCTGGAGTAACTCAGCAGGTCAGGTAGCATTTCTGGAGGAAAAGAATAGGTGGCATTTTATATCATATCATATCATATATATACAGCCGGAAACACGCCTTTTTCGGCCCTCCAAGTCCGTGCCGCCCAGCGATCCCCGCACATTAACACCCACTAGGGACAATTTTTACATTTACCCAGCCAATTAACCTACATACCTGTACGTCTTTGGAGTGTGGGAAGAAACCGAAGATCTCGGAGAAAACCCACGCAGGTCACGGGGAGAACGTACAAACTCCTTACAGTGCAGCACCCGTAGTCAGGATCGAACCTGAGTCTCCGGCGCTGCATTCGCTGTAAAGCAGCAACTCTACCGCTGCGCTACCGTGCTCAAACCTTCAGACTAAAAGAAGTTTGGGGTTGGGTTGGGGGGGTGGGGGGGGAGAATAAACTGGAGGCAGGAAAGGGCCAGAACAAATCAGGACAACAGATGGCCTCAGGGCGGGTGGAGCCAATAATGTTGGCTGGGGAAAATGTGATTACAAGTGAAATGCAAGGATTTGACCAGTGAAGGGAATGCAGGAGTTACTTGAAATTAGAGAAACCAACATTCATACTGCTGTGTTAACATGGTTTCTCTAATTTCAAGTAGGGCCATGGACATAGTCCATATGGACTTTGGCAAGGTTTTGCATGGTAGGCTGCTGTGGAATGTTAGATCACATTGGATACGGGGAGAGACAGGGTCTCAGGAAGGGTCTCGACCCGAAATGTCACCCATTCCTTCTCCAGAGATGCTGCCTGTCCCACCGAGTTACTCCAGCATTTTGTGTCTTAACTGGATACAGAATTGGCTTCATGGTACAGAGTAGTGGAAGGTTTTCTGGACTTAAGAATGCTTGTGACTCATGGTGTACCTCACGGATCAGTGCTGGGCCAATTGTTTGTCATCTATATCAACAATTTAGTGTGCAAGGCAGGGTGACACTAAAGTAGGTAGTATCGTAGATAGTGACAGAGGGATCTTGATCAGCTGAACAAGTAGGGCAAGGAGTGGCTAATTAAATAACTACTGGAGTTTAATTACATAGTTCCCTGAAAGTGCACAGGGTGCTGAAGAAGGCTTTTGGCACATTGGCGTTCATCCATCAGGGAATTGATGCTGGGATGTTATGTTACAGTTGAACAAGATGTTGACTTGTATTGTATTCAGTTTTGGTCACACTTCTATTCTATAGAAAGATGCCATTAAGCTGGAAAGGGTGCAGAAAGGATTTACGAGAATGTTGCCAGGACTGAGCTATATGGAAAGGTCGGGCAGGCTAGACTATTCTTTGGAGTATATTCTTTAGAGTACAGGAGGCTGAGGGGGTGATATTGGAAAGAGTGATTAGATGGGGTGAATGCAAAAAGTCTTTAACCAGTGGAGGGAAATCTAGAACCAGAGAGCATAGGTTAAAGCTAAAGATTTAATAGAAACCTGAGGGACAACTTTTTCACACAGAGGATGGCAGGTATATGAAACGAGCTGGTGCTGTAACAACATTTAGAAAACATTTGGAAAGGTACTTGATAGGAAAAGTTTTGAGGGATTTGGGTCAAACACAAATAGCGTAGATGAGGCATTTTGATCAGCCTGGATGGGCCTGTTTCGCTTCTGAGATGAGGAAAAACATTTTCAGTCAGAGAGTTGTGAATCTGAAATTCTCTGCCTCAGAAGGCAGTGGAGGCCAATTCTCTGAATGCATTCAAGAGAGAGCTAGATAGAGCTCTTAAGGATAGCGGAGTCAGGGGGTATGGGGAGAAGACAGGAACGAGGTACTGATTGAGAATGATCAGCCCTGATCACATTGAAAGGCGGTGCTGGCTCGAAGGGCCGAATGGCCTCCTCCTGCACCTATTGTCTATTATCTATTGTATGACACTTATTAGGTTGTGCTTCATGTTGCGTCTGCCAGTTTGACAGTTGCTGTCCCTTTAGTTTATTACATATAAGCAGCGTAAATCAGACTCCTCTATTGCTTCATTTAGATTTTCTTCAACAAATGACCCCTGGTTTTAATTTATTAGCCAATATTTCAACAAGTGTTGTTTGGGTTTTTATTTGTTTTTCTTCTCCAGACTTCTGACTGGTTTACTTTTGCCCCCATTGAACTATCTCTTTTTCTGTAACATAACACGGTATATCGAAGGAGGATTGGCAAATGTGGTCAGAGCCTTTGCTCTATTTAATCTTGCATTCTGTAGTGTGTATCCCATGTGTACTTTTAAGCAGTGAATATATCCGGTCGCTTAAATACCCCTATAATCTGTTTTATTTTAATGTATTGATAAAAACCACTGTTGAAGATGTTTGCCAACTCTTTGAGGAGCTCAGCCTTCCTTATTGCTCCATAATCGACCCACTCTTTGTTTGACTCCACCTTTACTATTTAAATGCTTATAAAATGGTTTTTTGGATTTCAACATGTTATCTACTGAAGATAGACACAAAATGCTGGGGTAACTCAGTGGGTCAGGCAGCATATCTGGAGAGAAGCCATTCCTTCTCTCCAGAGATGCTGCCTGACCCCCTGAGTTACTCCAGCATTTTAGATATATAGACAAAAGGTGCAGGAGTAGGCCATTCGGCCCTTCGAGCCAACACCACCAATCAATGTAATCATGGCTGATCATCCACGATCAGTACCCCGTTCCTGCCTTCTGCCCGTATCCCTTGGTTCCGCTGGCCCTAAGAGTTCTATCTAACTCTTTTTAATGCATCCAGTGAAGGCCTCCACTGCCTTCTGTGGCAAAGAATTCCACAAATTCACAAGTCTCTGGGTGAAAAAGTTTTTCCTTGTCTCAGTTCTAAATGGCCTACCCCTTATTTTATGTCTATCTTTGATTTAAACCGGCATCTGCAGTTCCTTCATACATGTGTAATCTACTAATCTGTACTTGTACATTGTTTTCCCTTCCCTAACACTTGCAGAATTTACCGGATTGGAAACCAGTCATCATAAATTTCCGTTTTCTGTTTCATTTAGATTGATCTTGCCTTCATTCATGCTTTAGAAGCCCTTTTTTCACTTCATGTAACGCTGTTAGTCTGCATTTATATTATTGTCTTTTATGCTTCCATTTTTCTCAGCTATTGTTTTATTTGCCAGGTCTTTTGATTGACAGAAGGACTAACGCGTTCTCTATTTTTTGCCAAATCTGTCTCAATGATACATTCCCCTGAATCAGATCCAAATCTGCTTGTCCCCTCGTCAGATGAAAAAGTTTTTAATCAAGAGGGAGTTTTGCTTATTTTTAGAATTCCTCCCCTTATTGCTGGTGGAGCTGCTGCCTCTTAGCGCCAGAGATCCAGGTTCACTCCTGACCTTGGGTGCTGTCTGTGTGGAGTTTGCACATTCTCCCTGTGACCGTGTGTGTTTTCTCCGGTCTCCCGAATCCCAAAGACGTGTGGGTTTTGTAGGCCAATTGGTCCTCTGTAAATTGCTCCTCGTGTGTTGGGAGTGGATGAGAAAGTGGGACAATGTGGAACTCGGGCGAACGGGTGATAAATAGTTGACGTGGACTTGGTCAGCTGAAGGGCCTGTTTCCATCCTCTATCACTATCTCTAAACTAAGCGTAAACTAAATGCTCTTACTATCCAAGTTTAGGTTAGGCAATTGAAATTTGCATTCTCACGCCTATAAATTACTTGCATCTTTCGCAATATCTATCTCGTATTGTACCCTTTATTGTATACTCTGGCAGCCTTCTCTATAATTTATATTATCCCTGATCAGATAATATATTTCAATAATATTGTCATATATGGTTCCCTTGTTTTCTCTCAATCTTTCCTGAGTGGTTTACATTGAAACATGGCATTGGGAACAGAAGTTCCATTAAGAGCAGAAGTCTGAAGAAGGGTCCCAACCTGAAACATCGCCTATCCGTGTTCTCCAGGGATGCCGCCCGGCCGTTGAATTACTCCAGCACTTTGTCTTTTTGTGTTAGCCAGTATCAGCAGTTCCTTGTTTCTACTAGCAGAAATTAATTGGCCCTTCAAACCTGCTCCGCTATGCAAGTCGATCACTACTGATCCTTGATCTGAATATATTTATGTTCTCCATTGTGCCATCCCCATGAATCCCTTTGTACTCGGAAATCTGTCTGCCTCCTTTGCAAGCATATTTATAGGGTAGCCATCTGTAGTATAGAATCCCACGTGTTCACCACCCTCTGAAATTCTTTCCATCTGAATGATTTGATGTTTTGCCATATATCTTGAAATTGACAACTCCAGACATTAGCCAAGAATATTGTATACTCATTCCTTCCCATTATGGCCAGGTCCTTTGATGTCACTTTATTGTAATTCCATAAACCTGTTTTATCCTATTGCTCACCATCCTTATTTACACCACCCTGGAGATTTGTGCACATGCTCATCTAATCTGTTTTTGTGCGCTCCACTGCCCTGTTAAAGAGCATACAGCACAGAAGCGGGCCCTTCGGTCCATCTTGCTCATGCCGACCCATGATGCCCCATCACTGCTAGTTGCTTCACCTTTTATCTGATTATTAGTAATCTATATTTGTTCATCCTGTTGCCCACAGCACAAGATGACTGCCATTAATTCCAACACCCATGAAGTACAATAATCGATCGGGTTTCAGTTTTAGAATTACGCCTTTTGTGTAATGAATAGTTGCACACTTGCGTTGAGCAGAATTTATCTTTCTGCATTTGGTACAACAACTAGGTTTTCTGGAATGTGAGTGTTTTGTCACTGAGACATGATCTTCCTTTCCTTGTAGGTATCAAAGAACAAAAAATCCAAAGGTAAAGTGGAAAATCAAGGGCCGGGAAAAAAGAAGAAAAAAGAGGAAGAAGATAAGTGGAAATGGTGAGGCTCAATGGACCAGTTGGTCAAATCATATTGATGCTGCTTTCTACTGTGCACCTTGTGTCCTACCCATACAAATCATGTTAAAACAGCCAGTTTGCTCCCAAACGTTTCTGGGGGAAGATTACGATTTGTGCTTAGATAATTGTAACAGGCATTGCAGTTGGCCTCAGACCTGCTAACAAAGATGTAGCAATCTCTGATGCAGATTTGTACTTTCCCAATGGCCTTCATTGTCTAGTGCAAGCCCTATGGGATTTCTGGTGGCCAATTACTAGGGTGCCATTAAGCTTTCTGAACTAGGAATCATATTGAGGAATTTTTACACAAGTGCAACTTTTAATTAATATCTTAACAGTCCAGCCAATAAAGATTGGAATGTACACCAATTGGGATACGTTCATTGTTTTTGTGCTAATATTTTGGGTCCGATGTTAAGCAGAATAATGAATTGCTAATTATTACATTGCTTAAGAACTTGAGATGAATGATATAACTATACAACTGACTGTGAATGCAACTTGCTGCATGCAGTTCTCACTGGCAAGACCAGCATTCATTGCGTTGAAGAGGTGGTGGTGAGCTGCTGTTGTGGGACCATTGCATCCATTGAGGTGGTACTCCCTATATATTATTGGTTGTAGATTTTGACTTAGTTACTTGGGATGGGGGCGGGGAGGGGGTTGTTAGTGAGTTAGAGGTTGCAGGTAAATGGTTTGTGAATGTTAACGTGTAATTCACTCATTTGTAACGACCAAACAACAACTCCCTCTGGAGGCACAACGAATCATGGATGGGGATTTTTTAAATGTTTGCTTATTTTATATACAGGTCCACCACCAATTTTTCTGCCATCTGGTGATCCTGCACCTCCACTGATCTGGACAAAATTACAAGAGCGCACTTGAAATCTCCCCCAGAACCCCCCACCCCCTCCCTCCCTGAAAATGTGGCGCCCAGGCCAGGTGAGACGGCCGATCATGACCTCATCGGGACTTCTGCGCCAGTTGGCCGTTCAACTTTGCCCCTTGCGATCGTGGCTCTGGAACGCCCACCCTACTAGAGCTGGCAGATCTGTTCCCTTAGCCGACTTCTGTGGTCAATCGGCAGGTTGAACTTGGCCCCTGGGGTCATGGCTCTTGAACTCCGGCCCAGCTGGAGCCGGCAGATCTGTTCATATTGCCGACTTTGCAGGCCGTGTCTCAGCCCCTTGTGGCCATGACCTCTGTAGGTCCGGCAAAACTGATAATCCAGCAAGGCTCTGGAACCAAGGGTGCTGGAAAATAGGTGGTGGACCTGTATATGCTTCTGAAGTTCTTGTCACTAATGGCAATGTCCTCATTTTCCTCACTCGTTCAAGAGCTTTTTGTTTGTGTTGAGATTTTCCTCGTAAGAAACCACTGGTTTATTCAGTGTGACCCTCTGCTCTTCCTATTTTTCCTATTTAGTCATTCAGTTGAACACCAGAAGTTGTTCTGATGAGGCTGAAGTAATTTAGTTGAAATAGGGAATTGGGTCAAAAACGAATCATTGTTTTCTTTATTAAATATTCCCATGGCTTTGTGACTGATTTTAAAATACTGCTGCAATTTTAGTGTTTCTAATCCATATACAGTGTCTGGTGTCTCCCCATTACTGCTACTGTTGGAACAAACAGGTCAACGTTGGTGTGTCAATTGGCTCTGACAACATAACTGAGCAGTTTTCATTTCTACCTTCTTCAAAGATTTTACAGTACAGAACTTTATTGTCATTCGGTACAGATACCGAACGAAATTACAGCAGTCACAGAACACAACAAAAAAGAAAAGAACACAGGACACACGACCCCAAAACAAACATCCATCACAGTGACTCCAAACACCCCCTCACTGTGATGGAAGGCAACAAAACTTCCACTCTCTTCCCGCCCACGGACAGGCAGCTCGACCCCTACCGAGGCGACCGACACGCACAGCCCCCGCAAGGGGATGGAAGGCCCCGCGGCCGAGCCGCACCGGGCACTGAAACGTCCCACGGCCGCACCGGCGATGTTAAGTCCAGCGGCCGAGCCGCGCTGGGCGATGGAAGGCCCCGCGGCCGAGCCGCACCGGGCACTGAAACGTCCCGCGGCCGAGCCGCGCCGGCGATGTTAAGTCCAGCGGCCGAGCCGTGCCGGGCGATGGAAGGCCCCGCGGCCGAGCCGCACCGGGCACTGCCAAGTCCCGCGGCTGAGCCGCGCCGGCGATGTTAAGTCCAGCGGCCGAGTCGCATCGGGCGATGGAAGGCCCCGCGGCCGCGCCGGGCGATGGAAAGCCCCGCGGCCGAGCCGCCCCGAGCGCTGAAACATCCCGCGGCCGTACCGGGCGATGGAAGGCCCCGCGGCCGAGCCGCGCCGGGCACTGTTAGGTCCCGCGGCAGAGCCGCGCCAGCGATGTTAAGTCCAGCGGCCGAGCCGCGCCGGGCGATGGAAGGCCCCGCGGCCGAGCTGCGCCCCGGGGAAGATACCTAATAAAAGAAAGGTTTCCCCCACCCCCCCACACATACACAGCCAAAAACAGAAACAAAAACCATCCCAACACCGACACACAAACACAAAAAAAAGGAAAAAAGACAAACAGACTGCCAGCGAGCCGCAGCCATTAGGTAAATAAAACCCAATGCTGCACCTTAGAATTTTAGGTTAGCATTGTGCAAAATAAATTATTTTATTATTTGTCCTTGTGCTAGCTCTTTGAAATAACCGTCCAATTCACTCAGTTCCATTGTCCTTTCCATAATGATGTGGACTTTTCCTTTCAGATTCCAAGTATTTATCCATTTTTTTTAAGATTACTAATACTGTATCTATCATTTAGATGGCATTATATTAATCATGACTCGGCATCAGCCATCTTAAACTAGAACATTGTAGAATGAAGATGGGTTTCTCAATGTCAAATTTTAGTCAACACCAATGGCATAGAATCGGAACAAGTCCTTCGGCCCACAATGTCCGTGTTGTGCAGTTCCAATATGAAGATATTTTGACTCATTTCTTGCTCGGGAATGGTCCTTTAAGAAGAATTTGGAAAAATCCCCTCTCTCCCACCTGCAAAGAGACAGAATGCCACAAACTTGACTGCACTAGATTCAGGAACAGCTTCTTCCCCTTTGTTATCAGGTTTCTGAACAGTCTTTCCATGAGCTAGGGTACTTTCTCACTGAGGTCTATGGAACTGGCGCAGTGTAATGATGAAAACTATTCGGCACTCTGTATCCTCTACCCCTTTGCTCTCTATATTGTACTTGAGTTTGACTTGATGGTATTTATGCATGATATATCTGATCGGTTTGGATGGCATGCAAAATAAAACTTTTCACTGTACCTCAGTACATGTGACAGTAATGAACCTCAGCCGAAAAACAGCACTGAGCTTTTGTCAGACTTGACTAGCAGCAGTTGATATAGGAATTTTTAAAGCTGCTTTTATTTCCTGCTCTTCACATCCTTTGGTCACACATGAATTTAAATGTGTTGCTTCTAATTTCCATCAGAGGGCACTAATTTGTGTTCCAGCAATGGACTGAATCAGATAATTCCAAGAATTGGACAACTGATAAAGCAGCTGATTAGATTGTAGGTGGTACTATTACACTGGAAGTGGGAAAGTCTTTATGAGCCAAATCATTAATTGTAAACATGATCACTTTGAAACCTGGTTTAGAAAACTACTCTGAATTTCACTCGTTGCTTCATGCACTTTAATTTTTTTAAATAATTATAATATCTCAGTCTACTTGAAGGCATGAAAAAATAAATTCAAAATCGAATCTAACAAAATGAGGTTTGCTGTACAGATATGTAATTGTTAACATCCATTCCTTTTCAAATAACCAATTTGAGCAGAGAGATATGCTCGCAACTGGTAGGAAGCCTAACTGAGAGCACGGCACCTGCCAGCCATTTTATACTGGGTCATGGGGACGTGATGGCGGCAATTTGGAGAAATGGAAGTAAGACTTGAGTTTTGCATATGTTGATAGATGAAGAGAGAAACCGCTTGCATTTTAGCATGTGGGTGCATGCAGATTCTCTTGGTACTCGCTATCTAAATTGTTTAGAAACTGGCCCCAGTCAAGGTGCTCCAGTGTTTAGTTGCTTCCTTCAGAAGCTTCTGAATTTGCAAAGGATGTTGCAAGGTATAAGAAAAAGTTATTGTATCACAGTTTGCTTTCTTTTTCATCAGCCTTTTGATGAGGGAAGTGAATTGATAGTTCAATGATGGCAGCAGAATAGTTAAGTTCTATCAAAATCTCTCAAGCATGTTTTCTTTTGTGCAGGTGGGAAGAAGAACGCTATACAGATGGTGTGAAATGGAAATTTTTGGAACACAGGGGTCCAGTGTTTGCAGCGCCCTATGCTTCTCTCCCAGGTCACGTTAAATTCTATTACGATGGTAAGAGAGCAGAATAAGCATGTTGACATTCAAAATATCCAATTGAGAATAGAGGGGTGGCTGAGAAAAGCAAATTGAAGAGCTGAATGCATGGAACTTTTATCATTGTGTTTCAGTTGCGAATACATTTACAATATAACATGCTGTTAGAAAGTGGTGCTGCGAGTCAGCATATATTGGTCCGTGACTGCCCTCAAGATGATGCCAATGGCCGTAAACTAGAAAAATACAGGTCTACCACCGATATTCCGACAACTAGCTGGTCTCTCACCCCCTCCCCCCTGGGGGCATCTATGTCAAATTTGCCCTCTCTGGAACTGCAGTCCGGCCGCAGATCGGTTCTCATGCCAATTTCAGCAGCCAATATGCAGGCCAAATTTGCCCTCCCGTGATCGGAGCTCTGGAAAATCCCGCGGCTGACTTTGCGGTCCAGTATCTTGGCCCCCTCCCAAAGCCGTGACCTCTGTTGGTCTAGCAAAACACATAATCCAGAAAGGTTCTGGAACCAAGGGTGCTAGAAAAATCAGCGGTGGACCTGTGGTTGGTTGTTAGGTGCAAGGTGGGGTGATTGTTGTCATCCTCCCTTACTATCGGTTGATAACACCAGGCCTCTTGTTCATCACCACGTGATTCCAGATACTCTGAGGTGCTGTTCATATTTCGAGCAATTTGGTATCTTATGTGGAATCAACGGGATGTTGTCAGTGAAATATGTAACCTGCCGATTTTGAAAGCTCAGTATTTGTATGATAGTGCTGTGTCCCTTTTGGGAGATAGTGTAACATATAGACTCAAAGAAATGCAGATGCTGGTTTACAAAAAAGGCACAAAGTGCTGAAGTAACTCAGTGGGCCAGGCAGCATCATCCCTGGAGAACGTGGATAGGTGATGTTTTCAAGAAGGGTCCCATCCCGAAACGTCACCTATCCATGTTCGTCAGAGATGCTGCCTGACCTGCTGAGTTATTTCAGCACTTTGTGTCTCAATACATGAAGACTATTGTGTTCATATTGTGGTCTGATTATGACAACACCACAACCATGTTTCAAAGTAGTTATTGTGTCGAGGGTTATTCCACCCACAGCAGTCATAATTGGTTTTCTGCTGCCAATGAAGCTACCAATCACCTCTCACATATTTTGAGTCAATGTGGGATACAGACAATTTGTCTTGTTTTATTACTATAAGTAATGATTGTGGTTTTTCAGGAGAAAAAAAAACGGACCTTGTTGGAGAGAGCCTTGTACGAGTCATTTTATTTTCTGTGAAGTTATTTTCTGCTTCCATTTTCTGGTCGGCACAGTGGCATAGCGATAAAGCTGCTGTCCTACAGCACTAGAGACCCAGGTTTGATCCTGAATATGGGCACTGTCTGCATGGAGTTTGTACATTCTCACTGACCATGTGGGGTTTCTCCAGCTACTCTGGTTTCTTTCCACACTCCAAAGATGTACAGGTTTGTAGGCAAATTGGCTTTGATAAAATTGTCCCTAATGTGTAGGATAGTGTTAGTGCGTGGAGTGATCGCTGGTCGGCGTGGACTCGGTGGGCCAAAGGGTCTGTAATTATATATATATATATATATTCATATATATTTACAGTGTTACAGCAGCAAAGTGGGTAGCAAGAGATCATTCATTATAAATAAAAGATACATAAATTGTCATTTTGCGCTGTATCTCTGAAATAAGATATGATACGATAGAACTTTATTTATCCCAGGAGTGAAATTAATTTGCCAACAGTCATAACAAACACAAAATACATGAAACATGAAATTATAATGACGAGTGGAAGTGTTTGGGGATGTGCAAAGATTGAGGAGGGGGGAGGGGGGTCAGTCTCAGTCTACCCCATGACAGAAGGGGGAGGAGTTGTAAAGTTTGATAGCCACAGGGAAGAAGGATCTCCTGTGGCATTCTGTCCTGCATCTTGTGAAAAGTAAAGTAAAGACCCGAAATGTCACCTATCCACATTCTACGGAGATGGTGCCTGATCTGCTGAGATAGCCCAGCACTTTGAGTCCTTTAGGGATGAAGCAATCCTTTCCTGTTTCCGCATTATTATATCTCTAAAGTTAAGTACCCTGGTTACTGAAAAAGATACTCTAAGCAAGTGGAAATTCAGGCAGTGCATCGGATATTTAAAATACAAACATTTTTGTGTATCAAGTATTTGTTTGAAATGAACAATTGTGTTTTATAAACTCTGAATGTAGGGGTCTTTTTTTTTTTTTTTCTCCCATCAAAAGGTCTTATTTTCCGCATAGATGTTAGTTTACGAGAGGGGGAAATTGATTCAAGTGGGCATTTGTAACTTAAATGATCTGCACGAGGTATTTGGACTATAAAATCATATATTCTTGAAGCAGAGGAATTGAATGTGGAGCATCAGGTGTTGACTACAGATTGTATCATCATCACCTCTCATTCAGCCCTCGCCTCTTGTTAGGGACTTTCTTCCCAATATGCTAATTTCAATTAATTGTTTTTCAGTATTTTAATGCAAGTGTCCAATTTTTAGTGAGTCATTGGCTCAATAGCAGGGAATGTGGGAGTTGCTACTTTTTAGACTGAATCACTCCATATCCGCTCACAGAATGATTGCCATTTTGTCTCTGTTGAACAGATGTTCAGTTCCATTCATCTCCAAACTCATTTGATAACCGATTATAATTGGGGTCTTTTCTATTTCCCTTTTTACTTATCTCCAGTTACAGTTAAAATGTATCCTGTGCCCACATACCCAATTGTTCACTAACGCGAACAGGAGGTTCTGGGTTGAGCAAGAGAACTGTTTGTAGAATATATGATGCATGCATGTCTGTTTAAATTAGACCTCTTAAACCATTGGAGACAGTGCCTTGTTACCATTGCCTTCTGCAGGGAAACCAAGCAAAGGAATTAGAATGGAGGGGTCGTCACCTGAAATGAATTCTGGGTGGAAGTGGTGGTGGAGGGGAAAATTTCAATTGCTGGGTTAGGATTGCAAAATCTGAAGATAGAAGACAAAAGGCTGGAGTAACTCTGGGTCAGGTGACATCTCTGGAGAAAAAATAATAGCTGACGTTTTGGGTCGAGACTCTTCAGACAGAGTTAGGGGTAAGGGAAACGAGAGATATAGATGGTGAGATAGATGTAGAACAAATAATAATAATAATAATAATGCATTTTATTTATATAGCGCTTTTCATATACTCAAAGACGCTTTACAGAGATTTTGAGAACATAGGGAAATGAATAAATAGATAAATAAGTAAATAAATAAATGAACAGAGAAAGGAGACAGAAGGTGAGGTGACCTTCAGTGGTTGAAGGCAGTACTGAACAGGTGAGACTTCAGCGATGTTTTGAATGTGGTGAGTGTGGAGGAGTCTCTAACGGTTTGGGGTAGTGAGTTCCATAGGGTGGGAGCAGCGATGGAGAAAGCCCTGTCCCCCCAGGATCTGAGTTTGGTCCGGATGTGGGGGGATAGGGGATTGGCAGCAGCAGAGCGGAGGGTGCAGGTGGGAGTGTGCCTGAGGAGGAGGTCGGTCAGGTAGGATGGGGCCAGGTTATGGAGGGCTTTGTAGGTTATGAGGAGGATTTTGTACTGGATTCTCTGGGGGATGGGGAGCCAGTGGAGTTTATAAAGGACGGGGGTGATATGGTCACGGATCGAGGTGTGTGTGAGTAGACGGGCAGCGGAGTTTTGAATGTATTGAAGTTTATTGATGATTTTTGAGGGTGCGCCATAGAGGAGGCTGTTGCAGTAGTCCAGACGGGAGGTGATGAAGGCGTGGATGAGGGTTTCTGCAGCTGTGGAGGAGAGGGATGGACGGAGACGGGCAATGTTTTTGAGGTGGAAGAAGGCTGTCTTTGTGATGTGTTTGATGTGTTTGTCGAAGGAGAGGGTTTGATCAAGGATGATTCCAAGATTCCGGATGTGAGGTGAGGTGGATACTGGGAGACCATCAATGTTGAGGATGAAGTTTTGGGTGGATTTGGTGAGCGTTTTTGGACCAATGATGATGATTTCAGATTTGTTGCAATTGAGTTTGAGGAAGTTTGATTGAAGCCAAGATTTTATTTCAGTGATGCAAATAAATGAAAGATTTGCGAAAAAGCAACAACGATCAAGGAATTGCCCTGCCATGGGCTGGGTGATAACGAGTTACATAGACAATGAAACTCACCAAGACGGCAGTGAAACCAGTACAGCGATTAGGGTGGGGGAGGAACAGAGAGACGAAGAGAGGGGACGCAAGGGTTACTTGAAATTAGATAAATCAATATTCATACTGCTGGATTGTAAGTCGGAACCCTTCTTCAGACGGAAAGATAGAGAATACATTTTGTTTTGGATGGGAGTATACACTGATGAGCCAATACATTATGACCACCGACTGGGGAAGTGAATAACATTGATTATCTTCTTACAATGGCACCTGTCAAGGGGTGGAATATATTAGGCAGCAAGTGAACAGTCAGTTCTTGAAGTTGACGTATTGGACGCAGGAGAAATAAGCAGGAGTAAAGACCTGAGCGACTTTGACAAGGGCCAAATTGTTATGGCCAGATGACTGGGTCAGAGCATCTCTGAAATGGCAAGGCTTGTGGGGTGCTCCCGGTCAGCAGTGGTGCGTATCTACCGACAGTGGTCCGAAGAGGGACAAACCACAAACCGGCGACAGGGTGTTGGGCGCCCAAGGCTCATTGATGCACGAGGGCAAGAAAGCTATCCCGTCTGGTTCGAACCGACAGAAGGTCTACTGCGGCACAAGTCACAGAAAATTTTAATGGTGGTCACAGGAGGAATGTGTCACAATACACAGTGCATCGCACCCTGCTGCATGTGGGGCTGCGTAGCCGCAGGGGCCCATGATGACCCATGTCTACCGTCGAAAGCGCCTACATTGGGCGCGCAAGCGTCGGAACTGGACCTTGGAGCAGTGGAAGAAGGTCGCCTGGTCCGATGAGTCCCGTTTTCTTTTAGATCACGTGGATGGCCATGTACATGGGCGCTGTTTACTTGGGGAAGTGATGGCACCAGGATGCACTGTGGGAAGACGACAAGCTAGTGGAGGGAGTGTGATGCTCTGGGCAATGTTCTGCTGGGAAACCCTGGGTCCAGCCATTCATGTGGATGTCAATTTGACACATGTCACTACCTAAACATCGTTGCAGACCACTTCATGGCAATGGTATTTCCTGATGGCAGTGGCCTCTTTCAGCAGGATAATGCGCCCTGCCACACTGCACACATTGTTCGGGAATGGTTTGAGGAACATGATGAAGTGTTCACGGTGTTGCCTCCAAATTCTCCAGATCTCAATCCGATTGAGCATCTGTGGGGTGTGCTGGATCGACAAGTCTGATCCACGGCAGCTCCACCTCGCAACTTACTGAACTTGAAGGATCTGCTGCTAATGTTTTGGCGCCAGATGCCACAGGACACCTTCAGGGGTCTTGTAGAGTCCGTGCCCCAGCGGGTCGGCGCTGTTTTGCTGACACACGGAGGACCAACAGCATATTAGGCAGGTGGTCATAATGTTTTGGCTCATCAGTGTATGTTGGTTAAACAGAGTAGAGGTAGAAATTGATGTGTTTAGAGATACAGCACAGAACCAGACCCACCAAGTTCACGCCGGCCACTAATCACCCATTCACATTAGTTTTATACTATCCCACTTTCTGATCCCTACGCACTAGGGGCAGTTGCACAGAGGCCAATTAACCTACAAAACCCACAGCCCTTTCCGGGTGTGGGAGAAAACCGGGTCATCTAGTGGAAACCCATGCAGTCACAGGGAGAATGTGCAAACTCCACACAGACGGTACTTGAGGTCAGAATCGAACCTGGGTCGCTACTCTACCAGCCACACCTATGATCTAATTGAATGGCTTAGCCTTATTCCTGTGGTACAGTAAAAGCCATTTTGGGTAAGAGTAGCATCTGAAATGCTTCCATCTGGAAGAGGGGGGCGCTGTCTGAGGAGCTGAGCGTAGATGCAAGACATGGATTGCAAGCATAGGTTCAGTTTGGATGGCCGGTTGAATAACACAGTGGTTGTCATGGAATTGGTATATGGATGCATGAGGTATTGATTTTAACATGTGTTTGAATCCATCCTAGTCAATAGACCTACAATAGGTACAGGAGTAGGCCATTCGGCCCTTCCAGCCATCACCGCCATTTACCGTGATTATGGCTGATCATGCAATCAGTACCTCGTTCCTGCCTTCTCCCCATATTCCCTGACTCCGCTATCATTAAGAGCTCTATCTAACTCCCTCTTGAAAGCATTCAGAAAATTGGCCTCCACTGCCTTCTGAGGCAGAGAATTGCACAGATTCACAACTCTCTGAGTGAAAAAGTTCTTCCTCATCTCCGTTCTAAATGGCCTACCGCTTGTTCTTAAAATGTGGCCCCTGGTTCAGGACTCCCCCAACATCGGGAACATGTGTCCTACCTCTAGTGTGTCCAATACCTTAATGATCTTCAATGTTTCAATAAGATCCCCTCTCATCCTAAATTCCAGAGTATACAAGCCTAGTCGCTCCAGTCTTTCAACGTGCAACAGTCCCGCCATTCGGGGAATTAACCTCGTGAACCTACGCTGCAATCCTTCAGTAGCAAGAATGTCCTTCCTCAAGTTTGGAGACCAAAACTGCACTAGAGATTGAGTTTACATTCGGCTATTGTTTACCATCTAGCATGCAGATCAACTATAGTGCCAACAAAGTGGTTGACTTAACTGGCCCTCAACGCTCCGTAATTGAAACGGATAATTATTAATGATGTCCACATTTAGAATGCTTGAATGTTTATTGATTTCTTGGTTGCCTCTGGGATGGAGAAGAGAACTATTCCCTTTAGTTTGTAGCCTAACCAGTTTATTTTGGTGACAGCTTCATAACTTACCATGCTGGGATTTGAACCCATGGCCTTTGTGTTGCAGTTCTGTGTCTGTACCGTATGCTTAATGTTTCTCATGCATTTTACAAATTGTTAGTAATAGGATTGAACATGACTGGAATTTAATGCCATCGTTTGAGAATACATCCCTTCTAGCTTTGCCCACTCATTGTAATCTAATTCATTGAGTGGCCATGAATGAGGGATAGAAAAACTCTTCTCTAAAACCCAGAGCAGCCGTTACCCGATGCTTTGGTTCCTGTCAAGAAGGACAAAAAACATAGTAGCATTAACCTGGGAGTGGCATTACACGTTCCCTCAGTAAAATTTCAATTTGGTTTTGTTCTTCTGGAAAAAGATTCTGCTTTAAAAGTCATCTGGTGAAATTAGTGGTCTACAAAAATGTAAGGTGAAAATCAATAGGCTCCCAAGCTCCAGCAATCGATGTATGGTTGTGAACCATGTAATATCTATAGCTATCTAATGAAAAGTCAGCTAAAGTGTTTGAGCCTTTTGATTTTCATCCACCATTTTGTTTTGGTGTGGTTATCCTGTATTTGATACTTATCTAGAAGGAATGTTTGACCCATCTTGCAAAGTTCTTATTGGAAGGATTAGGTGTATGGAGACAGGGTGTGGAGACAATCTCTTGTAATTCTGGGACATTGTGTAATGTAATGGTGCCCTGTAACAATTTGACCTCAATTGGAGTTTCTAGTAGGTCATAAGAAAGCAGACCATCAATGTTACAAGATACTAATCTGAAAGCTATCCCCTCTGAATGCTTTCTTGGCCTTGCATTAGAATTAAGCCAAAAAATTTGAGCAAAGTAGTCAAGTCTCTCTAATGGACTGCCTCTGGTCATCTATTATGGGGACAGGTGTGTTATCAGCCAAGCCAAGATGGAGTCTTAAAGTACAGGTCCCCCACTGATTTTCCAGTAACTGGTGGTCCGACACCTCCTTTAATCCAGACAAAATTACGAGTGCACGCTTGAAATCCCTCCCAGGTGTGTGTGGGTCCCGAAAATGTGGCACCTAGGCTAGGTGAGGCGGCCAATCTCTACCTCATCTGGACTTCTGCAGCCGATTGGTGGGTCGAAATTGCCATCTGCGGCCGGGGATCTGGAACTCCAACCCGGCTGCAGCCTACAGATCCGTTCCCATAGCTGACTTCCGAGGCCAGCTTTGCGCACCAGTATCACGGCCCCTCGACCGCATAGGCGAACCGTTCGACTCCTTGGAGGCCATGTCCTCTGTTGGTCGGGCCAAACGGACAATCCAGCACGGCTCTGGTGTACTGGAAAATCGGTGGTGGGCTTGTACCATGTGACAGTTCAATACTTGTGTGCACACAATACCATCAAGGCAATGCATTGAGCTAAAATAGAACGGGATATTGTTTTTTAAATTTGCAAGTTAAATTGGTGCTCAGCTGTGCTTGTGCTTCCAAGGCAGCTTATTTTTGTGTGGTGTCTGATTTCACACTTTTTAATATATTTAGGGAAGCCCATGAAGCTGAGCCCTCAGTGTGAAGAGGTTGCGACATTCTTTGCTAAAATGCTTGATCACGAGTATACAACGAAAGATATCTTTAGGAAGAACTTTTTCAAAGACTGGCGAAAGGTAAGTTCGCAGAGTAGTGCAGGCTTCTTTTGGATTGTGAATTCATTCTAAAGCAGAATCTACTGCTGCACTTAATTTGGATTTTGTCACAGACGTGGCCTTGTTTTACAGGTGGAAACAGCAGTTTTTCAGGCTGCAAACATAACAGGAATGCCCAAATCCCCCAGTATTGTACCGGAATGTTTGCCTGGATTTTGAGAATGGCTTTCAGTAGCGAGGCTCCAACCCAAAGCCTTCTAATAAATTCAATCCATTACTAACTGAGGCATTGGTCAACCAAAGTCAGTAACTTGAAAGAACAAATTGTGTGTGGTCTGATCTTGCTAGTTCTTGGAACATAAAGCAATGCAGCACAGGAACAGGACCTTCAGCCTAGAATATCTGTGCCAAACATGATACCAGTTAAACTAATCCCCTCTGCACATGATCCATTCCCTGCATATCCATGTGCCTTTCCATCGCCTCTTCACGCCATTATCTTATCTGCTTCCACACCCCTGCCAGTGAGTTCTAGGCACCCATCACCTTCTGTGTGAAAAAAACTTTGCCACGCACATTTCCTTTAAACTCTCACCTTAAAGCTATGTCTTTTAGTCCTTGACCTAATACCCTGGAGAAAAAGAGAGTTCCGACTATCTACGTTATGCCTTATAATATTTTATAATTCTATCGGTCTCCCTTTCACCCCTGTTACTTCAGAGAAAGTTATCCAACTGTGTCCAATCTCTCCTTGTACCTAATGCCCCCCCCCCCCCCCCCACTAATCCAGGCTACAGTCTGGCAAATGACATGTATTGAGGACAGGCTTCATATTTGTGTTTCTTTCTGTTGTGGATAATTGTCAGATAGATTGTACAATCTTCCCATTTTATGAAGTTGAGACCAGAGTTGGACAAGGCTTGAGAAATGATGAAAGCTGTTCTTTTAGGGGATTGGGTAGGAAGATTTGTGTTTCAGAAAAACTTGGTGCTTTAACTGAGAAGGGACAATTTATCTTAAACAAGGTTCTCAAGTCCTGACTTGATTTCCCCCAAAATTGCTTGTGCACTTTGAAATTGTGTAAAGCTTAGGTTGAGTAAATTTGTGATCTGTGTGCTTTCCCTCATTCCCACTGACAGTTCAGCTATAGACTAATATATATCTTTATACAGCAGTTGATTTTGCTTGCTATTATTACTGTTTTGCTCTTTAACAACTTCGACCGTAGTGTTTGGTTGACCTAGTTCTCTTTGCCCAATACTATTTTGAAATATAGACTAATATACTAACACAGCAACCATTGATTCTTGCATTAGGATTTGTTTGCACAGCAACAGAACACTACAGACCACCTCTTGCACTACATGGACTTGTTTCCTAATTGTGTATTTATACCATGGTGCCTTATTATTTTGCAGCTTTTTTCTTTTCACTGACTTGTATATTTTATATATAACATGTTTTTTATGTGTTGCCTATATGCCTGTGATGCTGCTGCAGGCAAGATTTGTAATGTACTGTATCTGACCATAATTGTGCATATGGCAATAAACTCGACTAAATCAAGTCAAGTTTTTGTTACACTGGTCTTTGCCGCTGAGAGCATTAATTAAAGTCCTGTTCCAATGTAGGAAATGAAACCAGAAGAAAAAGTGACAATAACGGATCTGAACAAATGCAACTTTGAAGAAATTAACCAATATTACAAGGAGCAGTCAGAAGCTCGTAAGCAGATGTCCAAAGCAGAGAAACAGGTTTGTGTTTAGGTTTAGAGATAGTGTGGAAACAGGCCCTTGGGCCACTGATTCCACGCCGACCAGCGATCCCCATTACACCAGCACTGCCCTACACACTGGGGGCGATTTACAATCTTTACCGAAGCCAATTAATCTATAAACTGTACGTCTGGGGTGTGGGAGGAAACCGGAGCAGCGGGGGAAAACGCACGTGGTCGCGGAGTGAAGGTACAAACTCCGCACAGACAACATCCGAGTTTCTGCTGTTGTAAGGCAGCAACTCTACCACTGTGTCACCTTGGGAGATGAGTTAAGCAATTTCTCAAATGACAATGTTGGTGAGCATCCTATGCAACACGTTTTCGTACTTCCCCTTGTGTTTGCCAGTCATGGTTGCTGCGCCCGTTACCTACAGTGCCCTCCATAATGTTTGGGACAAAGACCCATTATTTATTTATTTGCCTCTTTACTCCACAATTTGAGATTTGTAATAGAAATAAATCACGTGGTTAAAGTGCACATTGTCAGATTTTATTAAAAGGTCATTTTTATACATTTTGCTTTCACCATGTAGAAATTACAGCTGTGTTTATACATAGTTCCCCCCCATTTCAGGGCACCATAATGTTTGGGACACATGGCTTCACAGGTGTTTGTAATTGCTCAGGTGTGTTTAATTGCCTCCTTAATGCCGGTATAAGAGAGCTGAGCACCTAGTCTTTCCTCCAGTCTTTCCATCACCTTTGGAAACTTTCATGGCTGTTTATCAACATGAGGACCAAAGTTGTGCCAATGAAAGTCAAAGAAGCCATTATGAGACTGAGAAATAAGAATAAAACTGAGAAACATCAACCAAATCTTCGGCTTACCAAAATCAACTGCTTGGATCATCATTAAGAAGAAAGAGAGCACTTTGAGCTTACTAATCACAAAGGGATTGGCAGGCCAAGGAAGACCTCTATGGCTGATGACCGAAGAATCTTCTCTATAATAAAGAAAAATCCCCAAATGCCTGTCCGACAGATCAGAAACACTCTTCAGGATTCGGGTGTGGATTTGTCAATTACCTCTGTCCGCAGAAGACTTCATGAACAGTAATACAGAGTCTACACTGCAAGATGTAAGCCACTGATTAGCTGCAAAAATAGGTTGGCCAGGTTACAGTTTGCCAAGAAGTACTTAAAAGAGCAACCACAGTTCTGCCCAAAGGTCTTGTGGACAGATGAGGCGATGATTAACATATAGGGTGATGGCAAGAGCAAAGTATGGAGTAGAGAAGGAACTGCCCAAGATCCAAAGCATACCGCCTCATCTGTGAAACACAGTGGTGGGGGTGTTATGGCCTGGGCATGTATGGCTGCTGAAGGTACTGGCTCACTTATCTTCATTGATGATACAACTGCTGATGGTAGTCGCATAATGAATTCTGAAGTGTATAGACACATCCTATCTGCTCGTTCAACCAAATGCCTCAAAACTCATTGGCCGGCGGTTCATTTCTACAGCAAGACAATGATCCCAAACATACTGCAAAAGCAACAAAGGAGTTTTTCAATACTAAAAATGGTCAATTCTTGAGTGGCCAAGTCAATCACCCGATCTGAACCCAATTGAGCATGTCTTTAAACGCTGAAGGGAAAACTGAAGAGGACTAGCCCCCAAAAACAAGCATAAGCTGAAATTGGCTGCAATACAGGCCTGGCAGAGCATCACCAGAGAAGACACCCAGCAACTGGTGATGTCCATGAATCGCAGACTTCAAGCAGTCATTGTGTGCAAAGGATGTGCAACAAAATACTAAACATGACTACTTTCATTTACATGACATTGCTGTGTCCCAAACATCCGTGTTCGCCCGCCCCGGATCGGACTTTTCATCAGCGGAGCCGGCCGTCTTCGGAGGCTGCGGGAGCGGCTGCGACGCGACGCGCCTTGGGCTTGGCCCGCTGTGGACCGTCCGGCGCGGCCTGCAACCACAACAACCTGACTGCGGGCGAGGCACAGCGGGAGAAGGGAAAGACATTGTGGCCTTCCATCACAGTGAGGAGAGAGAGGACTGGAGGAGACTCACTGTGATGGATGTTTCTTTGATGGATGTTTCTTTTTTGTGTGTTTTTGGGGTTGGGTGGTTTGAGTGCCTGTTTGATGCTTTTATTGTTGGACTGTGTTTTTGGGGGTTTTGGGGTGTGTGATTTGAATGCCTATTTAATGCTTTTATTGTTGGACTGTGTTTTGGGGGGTTTTTGGGGTTGGGTAATTTTGGGTGCCTGTTTAGTGCTTTTATTGTTGGACTGTGGGTGATTGAATTAACATTTTGTTCAAGATGGCCGCGCCGTTGTGTTTGGCTGCCTGCCACTGTATGTTTCTTTTTTTTCCTGGTCAGATGTACAGCACTTTGGTCAACGTGGGTTGTTTTTAAATGTGCTATACAAATAAATTGACTTGACTTGACTTGACTTTATTAAAATCTGACAATGTACACTTTAACCACATGTGATTTTTTTAATGTAATTACAAATCTCAAATTTCAGAATCCAGAGGCAAATAAATAAATGTTGGGTCTTTGTCCCAAACATTATGGAGGGCACTGTATACTGTGAACTGATCTATTTCCAGCCTGGGAAAAAGGCTCTGACTGTCTTACCCCAGCTATACCCCTCATAATTTTATACATTGCTCTTAGGTCTTCTTTCTGTCTCCAAAGCTCAACAGAAAACTGTCCAAAATTGTCCAACCTCTCCTTAAAGCGAATGCAAGCTTATCCAGGCAGCATCCACCAAATCGCTTCTGGGCCCTCTCCAAAGCCTCCGCATCCTTTCTTTAATTATGCAGTAATTCTTTACTGCACACATTAGTACAAATGCAGCCTAACCAAATCTTTGTCAAGCTTGCAACGTGACTTCAATTACCTGGAGGCGATGAAGGCAAGCATGCCGAACATCTTCTTTACGACTCTCTGTCTCTCTACATATGTCGCCACTTTCAGGGAGCGATGGACTTTGACACCAAGGTGTCCCTGTACATCAATGCTATTAAGGAGCGTATCATTAATAGTATACTTTCCCCTTGCATTCGCCCTCCCAAACTGCAACTCCTCACACTTGCTCAGTTTAAACTCCCATCTGCCGTTTCTATGCCCGTATCAGTAACTGGTCTATATCCCGCTGCATCCTTTGACACGATCTTCAATGTCTGCAACTCCACCAAATTTGATGGCCAATGTAACTTTACAAACCAACTCGTCTATATTTTTGTCCAAGTTATGTTTGAAGATCAGACGTCCTGTGACTGAGCCCTGCGGAACACCACTGGTCATAGAGCTGCAACCAGAATAGCACCCTTGCAATATTACACACTTTCCTCAATGGGTAAACTAGTTCTGAATCCAAAAGCCACACTCTGGATCCCATGCATCTTAATCTTCTGGATCTTCCTACCATGAGAGGTTTTATAAAATACCTTGCTAGAATCTATGTAGACAACGTCCACCGACCTAGCTTCCCTCATCAATCATCTTTGGCAATAATAGCAAAACACAAAGGGCTGGAGGAGCTCTGTCAGTCAGGCAGCATCTGTGGAGGGTAGACACAAAATACTGGAGTAACTCAGCAGGTCAGGCAGCATCTCTGGAGAAAAAGAATAGTTGACGTTTTGGGTCAAGACCCTTCATCAGACCTCGAGTAGAAGGGTCTCGACCCGAAACTTCGCCCATTCCTTCTCCAGAGATGCTGCCTGTCCCGCTGAGTTACTCCAGCTTTTTGTGCCTATCCTCGACCAGAAACGTCACCTATTCCTTTTCTCCTGGAGATGCTGCCTTACCTGCTGAGTTACTCCAGCATTTAGTGTCTATCTTTGGTGTAAACAGCATCTTCAGTTCCTTCCTACACACAGCATCTGTAGAGGGAATGGGCAGACAATA
Organism: Rhinoraja longicauda; assembly: GCF_053455715.1. NCBI lineage: Eukaryota > Metazoa > Chordata > Chondrichthyes > Rajiformes > Arhynchobatidae > Rhinoraja > Rhinoraja longicauda. Next base: position 13,224,324 of record NC_135974.1, read on the forward strand.
TTTTGGGTTTGGGCTTCTTCCGCAGTGTGAACAAGGACCCTGACCCAAAACTGAATGTCCAGTTCCTCCACAGTTGGCGTCCAACCCGCTGAGTTCCTCCGGCACATTGTGTTTTGTTCAACCTTCCAGCATCTGCAGTTACTTATGTCTCCAATTGCCTTCATCACCTCTTCACAACACTCAAATTCGGTTTCAACCTGCCATGCTGACTATTCCTAATTGCCTATTCTTTTCCAAATTCAAGTGAATTCTATCCCATAGATTCCTCCCTAATATTTTCCCTACCATTGATGTGAGGATCACCAGCCTATAATTTACTTGATACTTCCCTTAGACAAAGGAATGACATTGGCTGCTCTCAAGTCCACCAGAACCTGATCTGTGGCTAGACATGATTCAAAGATCTATGTCAAGGCCCCTGCAATCTCCCCTCTCACTTCTCAACGACCTGGAGTAGATCCTGTCGGACCCTAGGGATTTATCCACCTTAATGTTTTTCAAGAAACCCTACATCACCTCCTTGATCTCAAACACCTAGTATATTAGTATACCTCAACACTGATCTCGCTATCGTCCTCGTCCTCCTTGGTGGATGCCGATGCAAAGCACTCATTTAGTACCCAGCCTATTTCCTCTGACCTCTGCTGAAGTCAGTAGAGTTGAAAGCCAGTGACCGCTGGGAGCCACTGAAAGGGCGCACGGAGACACTGAGTCCTGATGAACTTCCAAAATCTGAGATTGGGTGGTCAGAAATTTCTGGAACCCTAGATTTTACTGTAGAGATGCAACATGGAAACAGGCCCTTCAGCCCATTCAGACCAGTGATCACCCCGTATGCTAGCACTATCCTTCATACTAGGGACAAGTTACAATTTACAGAAGCTAATTAACCAACAAACCTATACATCTTTGGAGTATGGGAGGAAACCAGAGCACCCGGAGAAAACACACAGGGTCACAGGGAGAACGTACAGACACAGACAGCACCCGTGGTCAGGATGGAAACCGGGTCTCTGGCGCTGTGAGCAGCAGCAATGCTACCGCTGTGTCCCTGCGCCGCCCTAAATTTAAGTAGAGTGTTAGACTTGTAGGAAAGAGGGGTTAAATTTGGAATTTTCTGACTCACTACATTTTTTTAAATTATCGTTCTTCCCCTTTATTCTAGAAATTGAAAGAAGATAATGAGAAGCTTATACAGGACTATGGTTACTGTATAATGGACAACCACAAAGAGCGGATCGCAAACTTCAGGATTGAGCCGCCAGGGCTTTTCCGTGGCCGTGGGAACCACCCAAAGATGGGCATGCTGAAGAGAAGGAGCAGGCCTCAGGACATCATCATCAACTGTAGTAAGTGAGTATCAGAGGATAAACTAGGGCTTTGCCAATTCATCATTAACAACTCGAAAGCTCCTTTGGAAAATCTTCTGGATCATGATCCAGTAAATAACATTTGAAGCCCACAATAGGGCAGACCAATACAGAATAACATGCTTGATTCATTGCACTGAGACACCTTCCTTTGCTAGAGCAACTTTTGGACTGCGTGTAGTTGTTTATTAACTCTGGATTGGGGGGGCTCAGTTGGGATGTGGACTTTTTAAAAAAATGTTCTCATTCATAAATTTGACTTGGTTCCTACTGCTTGCGAATTGTGAACATTGAGTGAATGTGTCATGAATATTTACAGAAATGTCACTTACCATTTTATGCTTTGTACATAAAGAGGGCCTTGTTTGTCGAGGGTTGTTGGAGAGTTTAGTTTAGAGATACAGCGCGGAAACAGGCCCATCGGCAGCCCTGCATATTAACCCTATCCGCACCCATTAGGGACAATTTTTATTTTTTTTGTGCATTTACCAAGCCAATTAACCTATATACCTGTACATCTTTGGAGTGTGGGAGGAAACCAAAGATCTCGGAGAAAACCCACGCAGGTCATGGGGAGAACGTGCAAACTCCGTACAGACAGCACCCGTAGCCGGGATCGAACCCGGGTCTCCGACGTTGCATTCACGGTAAGGCAGCAACTCTACCGCTGCGCCACTGTGCCGCCGTGAGAGGTGATCACTTCCCCAACTAAGGGATATTCCCAACTCACTTTTACAGGCAGTAAATGATTTTTGAGTCACAAATACAGCGTGGATACAGGCCCCCCGCCCAATTTGGCTACACTGACCAACATGTCCCATGTGCAATAATCCCACCTGCCAGGGTTTGGCTCACATCGCTCTAAAGCTGTCATATCCATTTGCCTGTCTAATTGTTTCCTAAACTTTACAATTGTACCTGTCTCCTCTGACAGCTCGTTCCATACACCCACCACCCTTTTTTGTGAAAAGGTTATCCCTTGGGTTCCTGTTATATATTTACCCCGTCACCTTAAACCTATGTTCTCGATTCCCCTACTCTGGGCAAGAGACTCTGTGTGTCTACCCAATCTATTTCTCTCATGATTTCATACACCTCAATAAGATCACCCATCATCTTCCAGTGCTCCTAGGAAAGTTTGAAGAACATATTTTTGTTGACGTTTCACCAGTAACTTTTGCAACAATGGAATTGTTTTATTTTGCCTTGACTCTTCTACTGCTCATCTTTGATCCTTTTGTGAATGCAATGTTGTAGAGGATAAAGTATTATTTAACAGACTTAGTAAGAATCAGATCAAATGCACCTGTTAGTGGAGTGCAATCTTGGTGTATTTATTAATTTGCAAGTCCAGCATTTATTATCATTCCTCCTTCCCCATGAGAAGCTTGAAATTCTAGGTCTAAATTTTAGAGTTTGGAGATGCTGTGTTGAAACAGGCCCTTCGGCCCACTGAGTCAGCACCGACCAGCGATCCTTGCACATTAGCACTAACCTCCACACGCAAGGGACAATTTACATTTATACCAAGCCAATTAACCAAAAGACCCTGTACGTCTTTGGAGTGTGGGAAAAAAACGAAGATTTCAGAGAAAGCCCATGCAGCCACAGGGAGAACGTACAAACTCTACAGACAGCACCCGTGGTCGGGATCAATCCTGGGTCTCTGGCAATGTAAGCACTGTAAGGCAGCAACTCTACCGCTGCGCCACCGTGCTGCCCCTTGGAATCTTGGATTCCTTAAATCTTGGAACTCCCTGTCCAAACATTTGGGTGTCAATAGACAATAGACAATAGGTGCAGGAGTAGGCCATTCAGCCCTTCGAGCCAGCACCGCCATTCAATGCGATCATGGCTGATCACTATCAATCAGTACCCCGTTCCTGCCTTCTCCCCATACCCCCTCACTCCGCTATCCTTAAGAGCTCTATCCAGCTCTCTCTTGAAAGCATCCAACGAACTGGCCTCCACTGCCTTCTGAGGCAGAGAATTCCACACCTTCACCACCCTCTGACTGAAAAAGTTCTTCCTCATCTCCGTTCTAAATGGCCTACCCCTTATTCTCAAACTGTGGCCCCTTGTTCTGGACTCCCCCAACATTGGGAACATGTTATCTGCCTCTAATGTGTCCAATCCCCTAATTATCTTATATGTTTCAATAAGATCCCCCCTCATCCTTCTAAATTCCAGTGTATACAAGCCCAATCGCTCCAGCCTTTCAACATACGACAGTCCCGCCATTCCGGGAATTAATCTAGTGAACCTACGCTGCACGCCCTCCATAGCAAGAATATCCTTCCTCAAATTTGGAGACCAAAACTGCACACAGTACTCCAGGTGCGGTCTCACCAGGGCCCGGTACAACTGTAGAAGGACCTCTTTGCTCCTATACTCAACTCCTCTTGTTACGAAGGCCAACATTCCATTGGCTTTCTTCACTGCCTGCTGAACCTGCATGCTTCCTTTCATTGACTGATGCACTAGGACACCCAGATCTCGTTGAACTCCCCCTCCTCCTAACTTGACACCATTCAGATAATAATCTGCCTTTCTATTCTTACTTCCAAAGTGAATAACCTCACACTTATCTACATTAAACTGCATCTGCCATGTATCCGCCCACTCACACAACCTGTCCAGGTCACCCTGCAGCCTTATTGCATCTTCCTCACAATTCACACTACCCCCCAACTTAGTATCATCTGCAAATTTGCTAATGGTACTTTTAATCCCTTCGTCTAAGTCATTAATGTATATCGTAAATAGCTGGGGTCCCAGAACCGAACCTTGCGGTACCCCACTGGTCACTGCCTGCCATTCCGAAAGGGACCCATTTATCCCCACTCTTTGCTTTCTGTCTGTTAACCAATTTTCTATCCATGTCAGTACCCTACCCCCAATACCATGTGCCCTAATTTTGCCCACTAATCTCCTATGTGGGACCTTGTCGAAGGCTTTCTGAAAGTCGAGGTACACCACATCCACTGACTCTCCCTTGTCAATTTTCCTAGTTACATCCTCAAAAAATTCCAGTAGATTTGTCAAGCATGATTTCCCCTTCGTAAATCCATGCTGACTCGGAACGATCCCGTTACTGCTATCCAAATGCTCAGCAATTTCGTCTTTTATAATTGACTCCAGCATTTTCCCCACCACTGATGTCAGACTAACTGGTCTATAATTACCCGTTTTTTCTCTCCCTCCTTTCTTAAAAAGTGGGATAACATTTGCTATTCTCCAATCCACAGGAACTGATCCTGAATCTATAGAACATTGAAAAATGATCTCCAATGCTTCCACTATTTCTAGAGCCACCTCCTTAAGTACTCTGGGATGCAGACCATCAGGCCCTGGGGATTTATCAGCCTTCAGTCCCATCAGTCTACCCAAAACCATTTCCTGCCTAATGTGGATTTCCTTCAGTTCCTCCATCACCCTAGGTTCTCCAGCCCCTAGAACATTTGGGAGATTGTGTGTATCTTCCTCAGTGAAGACAGATCCAAAGTAACGGTTTAACTCGTCTGCCATTTCTTTGTTCCCCATAATAAATTCCCCTGCTTCTGTCTTCAAGGGACCCACATTTGCCTTGACTATTTTTTTCCTCTTCACGTACCTAAAAAAACTTTTGCTATCCTCCTTTATATTATTGGCTAGTTTACCCTCGTACCTCATCTTTTCTCCTCGTATTGCCTTTTTAGTTAACTTTTGTTGCTCTTTAAAAGAGTCCCAATCCTCTGTCTTCCCACTCTTCTTTGCTATGTTATACTTCCTCTCCTTAATTTTTATGCTGTCCCCGACTTCCCTTGTCAGCCACAGGTGTCTCTTACTCCCCTTAGAGTCTTTCCACCTCTTTGGAATAAATTGATCCTGCAACCTCTGCATTATTCCCAGGAATACCTGCCATTGCTGTTCTACCGTCTTCCCTGCTAGGGCCTCCTTCCAATCAATTTTGGCCAGCTCCCGCCTCATGCCTCTGTAATCCCCTTCACCAGAAGGCCAACATGGTTTAGAAGGATGGCTTTCTCAAATAGTGTTTAGGGATTGGCAAGCCATCGGCACCTGGATCTTGAAAAATAAATGATTTTGAAAGATTTATAGGATACTCGACGAGTGGCTACCAGATAGTTCCAAAACCAGTCAAATGCCCTGTAAATAAGGATGTGTGGAGACGCAAAGAATTGCACGTGATGGAATCTTGAGTCAAACACAATGTGCTGAAGAAACTGGTGAGAGAATGGATAATTGACGTTCCATTTCAGCACCCCTTTTCAGTCTGAAGAAGGATCCTGACCCAAAGATTCCCTTTGCAGAAGCTGCCTGACCTGCTGTGTTACTCCAACACTTAGTGTTTTGCAGGGAGATGTGTGGGCTAGCTAGCTATTGCTGCATAAACCCATCTGATCTCCTTCCATTGCTTGATCTTCGTGCTCCCTCAAGTGGTGACAAATACCTGTTGCTTCATGCGACCCCCCCAGCACCTAAACCAGTGACCAAACTGCATTTGTTGACACCATTTGAGCATCTTGTTAAGGCCATATTTTGGATAATGGAAAAGATTACATTTTAAATTAAGAAATAATGCAGGCAAAGCTGCCTGACATGATGAGTGCTGTATACAAGGAGCTGTAGATCCTGGTGTACAAAAAAAGACACACGGTGCTGGAGTAACTTGGCGGACAGGCAGCATCTCTAGTGAGCATGGATAGGTGACACTGGGTCAGGACTGTTCTTCAGACTGGTTGTAGGGGAGAGAAAGAAAGCTGGAAGAGAGGAGGGGCAGGACAGGCCTGGCAGGGTAATGCAAATGATGGGAGTGAGGGGGGATAAAGGCCAGAGATCAAAAGATCGATGTGAAAGAAAAGGATTGAGGAAATGAATGGTGATTGCTGCTTGACTAATTACATGTGAGAAAGAACTCTAGAATTCACAGAACGAACTGTGAGCCTGCTTACTGTAATTATTTGCCCACTGTAGTAATTTGGAGCTATCTACTATTTGATCTTTTATGAAGACTGGTAAGTGATTTATGTTTGTTTTTCAACCGTGCAGTGAGGTTGGTGAAGATGAGACTCGAGGTTGGAACCTGTTGGCAGTATAGAGCCCCTGACCTGTAATTGAGCTGTTCTCCATTATCCTCAGGGACGCCAAGGTTCCACAACCACCTCCAGGCCAAAGGTGGAAAGAGGTTCGACATGACAACAAGGTGACTTGGCTGGTCTCGTGGACGGAGAACATCCAGGGCTCGATCAAATACATCATGCTGAACCCCAGCTCCAGAATTAAGGTATGTTGAGACCTTTTGAGGCTAAAACAGCAACTAACTAGTGGTTAGTCACAGGAAAAGAGCTGTAACTTAATCTGCTGCATCTGGATTTATCACTACCTCGAGGTGGTGTTCTGTGGATATTATTATACTTTGATAAAATAATCAGGATCCCAATTATCCTGTTGTGAGGAGGATGGGAAGATGGGGCCAATGAGAGAACAAAAGTAATACAAACACAATCTTTTAAAATAAACAGAATCACCGTCAGTCTGAAGAAGGGTCTCGACCCAAAACGTCACCCATTCCTTCTCTCCAGACTTGCTGCCTGACCCGCTGAGTTACTCCAGCGTTTTGTGTCTGCCTTCGATTTAAAGCAGCATCTGCAGTTCTTTCCTACACAGCATCACCGTCAATAGCTTTGCAGATTTTGCTGCTGCATTTGGAAGCGATCAGCTCGTGATAGGTCTTGCCCTTGTCTTGAACTATTGCCACCTTGTATAGGAATCATAAAATACCAAGTTCAATAAATCGTGTGCCTTATTAAAAGCAAAGTTACTGCTTTTTAATCCATTCTTGTCATAGTCATATAACGTGGAAACATGCCCTTCAGCCCAACTTGCCCACACCGACCAATATGTTCCATCTACACTGGTCGCACCTGCCTGTGTTTGGCCCATATCCCTCTAAACCTATCTGAGCAATGTACATGCCTAACTGTTTCTTAATGTACATGCCTAACTGTTTCTTAAAAGTTGCGATAGTAATGCGTTGTACATAATGTGATAATGCAGCCTTGGGGTATAAGGACCCAATTGTTTTCACCTTTGTGATCTGCCGACTATATCCAAGTGTCAGAGATTGGTTATTTTCCACCCGTACTAAACCCATGATTTCCATTGGTGCCATCTTACGTATTTGTGACCTATGACCCCAAATCTGAGGTGCCAGTCAATGGTGGGGACAAGCTAACGATACTTTCTGCTTAAATAGGGTGAAAAGGATTGGCAGAAATACGAGACTGCTCGGACGCTGAAGAAACTTGTCGACAAGATACGTGCCCAGTACAGGGAAGACTGGAAGTCCAAGGAGATGAAAATCCGGCAGCGTGCTGTTGCACTTTATTTTATTGATAAGGTGAGTAAAAGCTGTGTTGCTTGTACTGTTGGAGATGAGTGTGGGTGGCAAATATGGAGTACAGATCCACCACCGATTTTCCGGCAGCTGGTGACTCTGCACCTCCTTTATCCCGGACAAAATTAGTAGAGCACACTTGCAATCCCCCCTGAAAATGTGGCGCCTAGGCCGGGTGAAGTGGTCAATCTCTACCTCTTTGGGACATCCCTGCCCAACAGCAATTCGAATTTGTCCCCTGTGGCCGGAACCAATGGAAATCGTGGGTTTAGTACAGGTGGAAAATAACCAATCTGACACCTGGATATGGTCGTCAGATTATAAACAGTGTTCCCATAGCCGACTTCCGCTGCCGATCAGTGGGTTGTATTTACACCCTGCGTCCAGGCTCTAGAACTCTGGCCCAGCCAGAGTGGGCAGATCCGTTCCCATAGCCCAGTTCTAGCCAGCGGAGTGGGCAGATCCGTTCCCATAGCCCAGTATCCAAGGCTGACTTTGCAGGCCAATATCTCTTCAGCGTAGGCAGAATATTCCGGTACCGTTTGACTCCGCTCCGAGGTTGTGACCTCTGATGTCCGTCCGGCAAAACGAATAATCAAGAAATGCTCTGCAACCAAGTATGCCAGAAAATCAGTGGTGGACCCCTACTGGAGGATGACATATTCCTCCACTTTTGGACTTGCTCAATGTTTTGTTCAATTGCCAGAATAATCGGTCATGTGCAGTTTCCTGATTGTTTCCCTATAAACCTATCCCTCAGGCAGCCCTCTGAAGCACAATCAGAGCACAGCCAAAGTCTGTCCAAAATTATTGGACTCCCTGTCAGAGCCCTCTCCACCCTATGCGACCAGCAGATGCTACGGTCGGCTGGCAGGATTTTACAGGACCCCTCGCATCCTGTTGTCTGCGTTTGAGTGGCTCCCCTCAGGACGCCGGCTTTGCTGCCCAGGCTGTGGGACACAGAGGAGAAGGGCAACCTTTGTCCCCAAGGCTGTTCAGCTCCTCAACTCCCAACCACCCCTATCCCACTTGCTCACCCTGCTAATCCCCATTCCCCCCCCCCCCCCCCCCCCAATAGTTTTTGTACTATACGTGCCTCTGTAAACTGCCCCACGGGGACAAATAAAGTGCTTTTGAACTTGAATCGTTTCTCTGCTGAATCCATCAACACAACCATTGCCTTCCAAACAATTATCTCTACTTTTGTTTTTCTCTTTTAATGTAGCTGGCATTGAGAGCTGGGAATGAGAAGGAAGAAGGGGAGACTGCAGACACTGTAGGCTGTTGTTCCCTGCGAGTGGAACATATAAACCTGCACGCTGAGCTTGACGGTCAGGAATACATGGTTGAATTTGATTTCTTGGGTAAAGATTCCATTCGATACTACAACAAGGTGCCAGTGGAAAAAAGGGTAAGATCTGGTGGTACTGCTGTTGATTCTTTCATTGTTTAACTCCCCTATTCGGTTATAACTACAGGTGTTACCAAGCCAATCTAGTAATGATCTCCCCTTTGTTTTCACACCCCCCTGACTTTTCTCCCGGGTTTTTAGTTTCGTTTAGAGATACAGCATGGAAACTGAGCTCTTTGACCCACCAAGTTGACACCGACACTGGTTCTATGTTATCCCTCATTCTCATCCACTCCCTACACATTGGGGGCAAATTTACAAAGGACAATTAACTTCCAAACCCGCACATCTTTGGGATGGGGGGGGGGCGGAATCCAGACCACTCAGGAAAAAAGCACTTCATAGGGAGCACGTGCAAACTTCACACACAGCAACCGAGGTCAGGATCAAACCCGTGTCTCTGGTGCTCTGATGCAGCAGCTCTACTAGCTGCACCACTGAGCTACCCCATTTTGAACCGAGGTGATTCTTGGTTTCAGAATCATGGTTCGTACTCTGGAAAAGATTTTTAAGGTTAGCTTAGTGATTTAGCATAAAAGCAGGCCCATTAGCCCATCGATTCCATCAATCACCTGTTCGGACTAGTTCTATGTTATCCTACTTTCACATCCATCCCAGACACACTTGGGCCTATTTACAGAGTCCAATTAACCTACAAACCCCCGCGTGTTTGGGATGTGGGAGGAAACCCAAGCGGTCACAGAAAGAACCCGCAAACTCCACACACTCAACACCTGAGGGCAGGATTGAACCGGATCTCTGGCGCTGCAAGGCAGCGGTTCTACCAGCTGCACCACTGTGCCATCCTAAATTGTCCAGTAATGATGCCTCATTTGCCAGTATAGGTAGTTTAATACCGTGTTGCCATTAGATGCAGAATCTAGAAGCGAGAGAAAATAAATTGGGAAGAACGCCTTATTTTTGCAACAGCAGTAATTGTTTAGCAGTCAGGCTGAATTTTATGGCAGTGATGCAAGTAAACTGTTGATGCTAGAATCCTGAAATTAAGAAATACCAGCAATGGTTCGCAGGCCGGGCTGCATCTGCAGAAAGCAAGACAGCGTTAGCTTTTTTTATCGGAAGTAGAAGTACAAAATACTTTCTCTGAAGATAATTAAAATTGATTAAACCGGAACAGTATCTCTGGTTCTTTTTCTACAGGTGCCACCTGATCTGGTGATATTTCCACCATTTGTTTTTTTAAATTTCAGCTTTTTAAAATTAATTTAAACTTAAAGATCATTGGTATGTCTCTAGTGTGTATTGGATCCCTGACTTGGGTACCTAATCCATTGATAAAGATTTGAGTAACGTTAAGTTCAGAAATAGTGCTTTGTCCATTGTAGGCTTCATTGTGCATGGGATAGTAAAGCTTCTAGCACTTCAGATAAGTATGTCCTGTTTCTCTGTGAGACTAAATGCAGACTGATTTTTTAAAAAGTATACTTTACCTGGCTGTTTATTGATCGATGTGAAGATGTTTCCTGGTTAATTGGCCCTTGGCAATGACAATTGGAGTTTATTGTTTTTATACTGGCATAAACCAATGTTTCCAGATCAACAAACTAAGGTTGAAATTCCTATCTTCCCATACTGGAGCAAGCCTTATGTAGTCCACCATACTGTGAACGCATGCTGGTTTTATCTGTTTAACAGATAGTGTATGTGTTCTTGCATGCTTGTTGCAGGAGTTTAAAGAGCCTTGTTAAAGCGTTTGACCTGAAGATGACATCTGCATGTCTAATTCAGAATTGTCGATCTGTTTTCACCAGCACTTCCATCTCTGAAAACTTGGCTTCCACCGCTGTTTATCAACTCTCATTGTACACCTAATGTATGATGCATAGTACTGTCCGTACCTCTGCCATAGCATAGCACAGCTTTGCTGTGGAGCGTCAAATGGATTTCCATATATTAATGCCGAAACTAGAAGTAAAGTTCTTGTCCCGTGGGGAAAATAACATTATGTGTCAGTTTATTACATTTTGTTTGAGATGGTCTGTATATTGGTATGCCACATTATTAAAATGAAGAAAACTCATAGAGAAATGAATGGCGCATCTGATAGAGCTGCTGCCTTACAATACCAGAAACCCCAGTTCGATCCTGACCTTGGGTGTGCTGTCAGTGTGGAGTTTGCATGTTCTCTCAGTGACCACATGACTTTCCTGTAGATGCTTTCTACTACATCTCTCTGCTATTTGCCCCCATCTCAAAACGTGCAGGTTTAGGTTTGCAGGTTAGTTGATAAATTGCCTCCTAGTGTTTAGGAAGTGAATGTGAAAGTCGGATAACATAAAACCAGTGTGAACGGGTAATTGATTGTCGGCGTGGCCTCCAAGGGCCCAAGGATGAAGGTCTGAAGAAAGGTCCCGACCCGAAATGTTACCCATCCCTTTTCTCCAGTGATGTTGCCTGACCCGCTGTTACTCCATTGCCTTGTGTCTATCTTCAGTGGGCTGAAATGCCTGTTTCCATGCTGTATCTTTCAATCAAACAAATCTATTAAAATGGGTACCACAGAATACTTTTAAGTTACAATAGAATTTGCAGAATAAAAATGGACAAGAGATTGTTGAACCTAGCACACAACTTGGCTGCAATTATATTCAATAAAATTGCCTGAATTATAAAAGAAGAGATGAGAAATTGCCACCCTGAGAGAAGTGGTAGGGACCCAGAATAACGGGGGGCGGGGGTTATGGTATTTTTGAACTGGGTAAGTAAAGTTTGAAGTGAGGTTGATGCATCTCATTATGTTCATATCATAGGTATTCAAGAACCTTCAATTATTTATGGAGAACAAGCAACCTGAAGATGACGTTTTTGACCGACTCAATGTAAGTAGCCATGTTATGAACTGGGGGCCACTGAATTTTAAAGATCCGTTGAGATAGCATGGCCAATTGCCATTGCTTACATTTATTGTTGCAGATTGGTAAACATCCAAGGACAATGCTCCCTTTCTCTGTGTGACAGCCACCATTCTGTTGTTGGAATTTTATTACCTAAACAGTGTGCTACCAACTGACCCATGTCATGCAAAGTAACCACTTGAGGGTTTGCTTTTCACCCTGCCGGTTCAAACAACTGCCTTGTACATCTATTCCTGACGCTTTATTTTATTTTTTTTATATATATATATAGACTTCAATCCTCAACAAACATCTCCAAGAGCTAATGGACGGACTTACTGCTAAAGTATTCCGTACCTACAATGCTTCCATCACCCTGCAGCAGCAGCTGAAGGAACTGACCAACCGTAAGTGGCGTTTACACTGCTGTCCGCGATCTAGCATCACTCTGGGTGTCTGGGCCACCTTCATCCCTTTGTTGCATTTTATTACTGTTACCATTGAAATGGGAAATGGAGCAAAGTGCAGGTTTAGCTACGGTACTGCATTGCCAGGATGTACTTGAATCATTCTCCAGATGTGTTACCTAGAGAGTACTTTTAATGCATTAGCTAACGGACCAAATTTTTCTGAATTACTTTAGTCCAAAACCCAATGCAGCTGGTGACACTTAACTCTAAAGTAATGGTGCCAAACCAATGATTCTCCAGAGGGATCATGAGGGCCATTTACAAGAGGAAATTGCAGCACATTTAATTGAAGCAGACCTGAGTAGTGGCAAAGCTCGGGAATGGGGGGTGTTGGAATTAATACCATGGTATTTTGTTGGCATAAATATGGAATTCCTTGTCTCCAAGATGAATTTAATTTATTGTCACGTGTACCAAAGTACAGTGGAAAGCTTTTGTTGCGGCTATCCAGTCAGTGGAAAGATAATACATGATTAGAATTGAGCCATCCACAATATACAGATATGTGATAAAGGGAATAATGTGAATGACTTTTGGTACAAGATAAACATAGAAACATAGAAAATAGGTGCAGGAGTAGGCCATTCGGCCCTTCGAGCCTGCACCGCCATTCAATATGATCATGGCTGATCATCCAGCTCAGCAGCCTGTACCTGCCTTCTCTCCATACCCCCTGATCCCTTTAGCAAAAAGGGCCACATCTAACTCCCTCTTAAATATAGCCAATGAACTGGCCTCAACTACCTTCTGTGGCAGAGAATTCCACAGACTCACCACTCTCTGTGAAGAAATGTTTTCTCATCTCGGTCCTAAAAGACTTCCCCCTTATCCTTAAGCTGTGACCCCTGGTTCTGGACTCCCCCAACATCGGGAACAATCTTCTCGCATCTAGCCTCTCCAACCCCTTAAGAATTTTATGTTTCTATAAGATCCCCCCTCAGTCTTCTAAATTCCAGCGAGTACAAGCCCAGTCTATCCAGTCTTTCCTCATATGAAAGTCCCGCCATACCAGGGATCAATCTGGTGAATCTTCTCCATAAAGTCCAGTAAAGTGATCAAAGGTAGTCCAAGAGTCTCCAATGCAGTAGATGGTAGCTCAGGACCATTCTGGGTGGTGATAGGATGGTTTGGTTGCCTGATAACAGCTGGGAAGAAACTATTCCTAAATCTGGAGGTGTTTTTCACACTTTTTATTTTTTATTTTATTTTTTTAATTTTACACAAATTTACACAGGACACCAACAGACAGTACAGGACATATATGCCCCCCTCCTATACCTTTTGTCCGATGGGAGAGAGTAGAAGAGGGAGTGGCCGGGGTGCAACATGTGCTTGATTATGCTGGTGGCCTTGCGGTCTTGGATGGAGCTGTTCCCAAACCATGCTGTGGTGCAGCTCGATAAAATGCTTTCTATGGCGCATCTGTATAAGTGGGTGAGAATTGTTGGGGACATTCAAACTTCCTAAGTTTCTGAGGAAGGAGAGGCCCAGTGCATGGGCCATACTGTGGTGCTGAACTGAAGAGAGAGATCTATGATGTACTGCACTGTAGCAATGCCTCCTACATCACTACTCATCACTGTGACTGCAGAGCTCCTAATAAATAATCTGTGTTGTTTGTTTTTAGCGGATGAAAATGTTGCAGCAAAAATACTTTCTTACAATCGTGCCAACCGAGCAGTCGCTATCCTTTGTAACCATCAAAGGGCACTCCCAAAAACATATGAGAAGTCGATGCAAAACCTGCAGATCAAAGTGAGTAGGAGTTTTTCTTCCCCACCAACGCACCGATCCATGTATAAAGTAACCGTTTGTTAAGGACCCTGTAAGTTCCACCGGGAGCCACGCTGGGCGGTTTGAATTGCATTCAGTGGCTGGGTTGTGGGTATTTGGCAAACAAGAAGCCCTATCCAAATGTGCCAGTAAGGGAAAATATCAGCCCATATTTCTACTCCTACCTGCACCCTGCAATCCACCTGCGCATTCGATTCTATCAAATCTATACCGATTGTTTGATCAACCAGTTGGGAAGTACTGATTCCCCATGCAGTGCAACGGAAGGTTGCCATCTCAAGAAAGGGTGGCGCAGTGGTACAGCAGGAGAGCTGCTCCTTACTGCGCCAGGGACTCGTTCGATCCTGACCACGGGTGCTGTCTGTGTTCAGATTGTACGTTCTCCCTGTGACCGCATGGGTTTCCTCCGGGTGCTCTGGTTTCATCCCAAAGTTGTGCAAGTTTATAGGTTCATTGGCCTCTGTAAAGTGCCCCTAATGTGTAGCGAGTGAATAGAAAGTGGATAACATAGAACAGGTGATCAATGGTTGGCGTGGGACAAAGGCCCCGTTTTCATGCTGTATCCCTAACCTAAACTAAAATAGCCTTTTTACTACGCTGTAAGGAACTACGAGTGTAAGTGTGACGAATGCCTGGTTGACTTATTCCCTTTTTTTGCTGCAAGGATATGAGATTGTTGCAAGAGCAGATTTTATTGCATTGAGGTGGTGGTGATCAGCCACCTTGAATTGCTGCAATCCCTGCGATGAAGATATTCACCCAGTGCCACAGGGCTCAGCGGCAGGATAAAAGAGCAAAAATGGGTTTTGTTCACTTATTTCAGGAATAATAACCGTAAATCCTTCCAGTAGCGTGTTGCAAGTGTTTTAAGTAAACCAGTCATTAAACAAACAAGGCTATTGCGACAGGAAAGGAGCAACTTTTGATGTGGTGTGAAAGAGTCTGGGAACGTGAGTGGTTTTGTTGTGTACCCATTCAGTCAAAGAGTAGTAAAATATGTTTATTGATCACGCCTTTCAAATGCACTGAATGAGGCACGCCCCCACCTGCCACCACCAACATAACAATCCGTAGAATCCTTGCTTTGTCTAGGAAGGAACTGCAGATGCTGGTTTAGACACAAGGATAGACACAAAAAGCTGGAGAAAAAGAATAGATGACGTTCAGAAGAAGGGTATGAAGAAGTGTCTCGACCCGAAACATCACCTATTCCTTTTCTCCAGAGATGCTGTCTGACCCACTAAGTTACTCCAGCCTTTTGTGTCTATTCTTGCTTTGTGTGGATCTATAGCCATAATTCTTTCCTCACTGTTCTGTCTTTAGATTGATGCAAAGAAAGACCAAATTGGTCTTGCCAGGAGAGAGCTGAAGAGTGCTAAAGCTGACTATAAAGTCAGAAGAGATGAAAAGTATAGAAAGTAAGTGTTTTTGCCAAGTCTTGCTTTTACCTTATTTCTGTTTACAGTTTTAAATTGTTGCCGGCAGGTTGGTAATGCAACCTTGGAACAAAAAGCTAAATCCTTCCTCAGAACCTTTCCTGTCCAAATGTCTTTTAAATGTTATAATAGTACCTACATCAACTACTTCCTCTGGCAAATTGTTCCATTTATGTACCACCCTCTGTGGAAAAAGTTGCCCCTCAGGTTCCTATTAAATCGTTTCCCTCTCATCTTAAACCTTTGCCTCCTTGTTTTTTGATTCCCCAACCATGTGCATTCACCATGTCTTATGCCCCTCATAGTATTATACACCCTTCAGTATCCTACACTCCAAGGAATAAAGTCCTACCACTGCCCAACTTTATTGTGTAACTCTATCCTGGCAACATCCTCGCAAATGTTTTCTGCACTCTTTCCAGCTTAATGACACCTTTTCTGAAGCAAGGTGACCAAAACTGAGCACAATACTCTGTGTGTCCTCACCGACATCTTGTATAGCTCTTACATAACATCCCAACTTTTATATGCAATTCCTTTCTAATGAAAGCCAAAAGCTTTCTTCAGCTCCCTGACCATCTGTGACACCTTTCAAAAGAACTGGGTACTTGTACTCCTAGGTTCCTTTGTTTCAGAACACTCCCCAGTGCCCAACTGCTCACTTTGAAAGCCCCACACTGGTTTGACTTCCAAAAAATGGAACCCTTCACACTCGCCCATCTAATGAAGATCTCACTGTAATTTTTGTTCATCTCCTTTATTGTTTACGAAACCACCTAATTTTGTGGCATTGGCAAACTTACTAACCATACTTCAAATATTCTCATCCAAATCCTGCAATCTCCCTGCATATCGGTTGCTCACATTACCATTGACAATTTGGGGCCCCGAGGTACAGTCACAACAAGGTGATCATCCCCATATTTCTCAGCCCCACACGTAAGGTCTCACTGGATGGCACAGTTGTGCAGCGGTAGATTTCCTGCCTTACATCGCCAGGGACCCAGGTTTGATCCTGACTACAGGTACGGAGTTTGTACGTTCTCCACGTACTCCAAAAACGTTCCAGTATGTAGGTTAATTGGCCTCATAAAATTGTTAATTGTCCCTCGTGTAGGACCGTGCTAATATGCGAGGATCGCTGGTCAGTGAGGACTGAGTGGGCCGAAGGGCCTGTTCCCGCGCCATATCTCTAAACTAAACTAAAATTATTCCTTAGTAAATTAATCTCCGACTACTAATGTGATATTCTTATTTAAAAATGTAACTCCTCTCTTCTCTCCACCTCTCTGCTGCCTGGAGTCTTGAACCTTTGTTGCTGTAATGGCTTTAGTATCCCAGTCTCGCATACCTGTCCATGCCCTGAGTTCATAGTGTAAATTATGTGCACTTTCCTTTCTCTTTTTTCCTGTCACTAGCCCATTATTACAATCTGTATTAAAATATATTTCCACCTTGATTCAAATTTTCCCAATTTATGGCTTGGGGTTCATGTAATAATACATCCATAGAACTCCCAAATCTGGAAAGAAAACTATTTGGCATTTGTATATCACCTTTTGTCACCTTGCGACAAATAATTATTACTTGTGAACAATAAAAGCTTGCTTTGTGCAATTTGTGTTCTGCATTGATCCTTTTTTTTAACTAACACTGACGGAGAGATTTAAATTGTTTTAACTTTTGTTATAAATTGCTAAGCTTAGAGTTCAATCAGGCAAGTTAAGAAATCTCAAAAATAACAATTTGTTTTATTGGATTGCTTAAAACTGTTTTGTTTGTGTGTCCTAGCTTCAATTAACTGCATAGCTGTTTGCTCACCAACATAAGAGCTGCTGTTAAATTCTCCTGTCCCTTGTATATGTTGCCCCTTGGGCTTTCTGCTTTGCTTTGCACTTTTCTCTTCAGTTTGAGTGCATTGCCAGTCCTCTGTGCCGAAATAACAGCTGTTGCTTTCTCTGCAGATCAATGGAAAGTAAGAAGAAAACTCTCCTGAGAGTTGAAGAACAGTTGATGAAATTGGAAGTTCAAGCTACTGACCGAGAAGAAAACAAACAGATATCTCTTGGGACTTCCAAACTCAACTATCTGGATCCTAGGATCAGCATTGCTTGGTAAGTGCATAAGGCGGCCTCCCTTTGTGAATGTAATTCAGTCAGCATTCTTCTGTTAAAGAGCCACTTCTTCCCCCAGCAACCCAATTTAGTTTTAGTTTAGAGATACAGCGCAGAAACCGGCCCACCGAGTCCACACCAACCACTGATCCCCGCACACTAACACTACCCTACACACACTATGGACAATTTACACTTATACCAAGCTAATTTACCTACAAACCTGTATGTCTTTGGAATGTGGGAGGAAACCAAAGATCTCCGAGAAAACCCATGCGGTCACGGGGAGAACGTACAAACTCCGTACAGGCAGCACCCGTAGTCGGGATCGAACCCAGGTCTCCGGCGCTTCAAGCGCTGTAAGGCAGCAACTCTACCACTACGCCACCGTGCCGTACAATGTCATGATTATATATTAAACACCTCTGGAGAAAGAGGGCCCCAGTTCTAAAATTACAGATGAAATGGCCGCTTAGTAATTGGAACATTCAGAGTGAAACTTCCAGACTTGATCTAATGGATGAAAGAATAGATTTAGTTTCTTATTATTTTGGGATTTACATCTTGATCTGCATCTCATCCCTGATGTGGAAAGATTAGGGAACATTTAATGATAGAGGGCATGGCTTTATGGTGAGAGCAGCAAAGTTTAAAGGAGATGTGTGGGGCAAGTGTTTTTTTTTTTACACGGAGGTGCCTGGAACCCACTGCTGGGGGTGGTGGTTGAAGCAGATACATTAGTGGCACATAAAAAGCTTTAGTGCTTCTGTCATTCTCCAAACCGCCTCTCAAAACTTTTCATCCTTTACTTCGGTGAGACCAAGCAAATATTAGACTACCTTTTTGCCGAACACATACGCTCAGTCCGCCAGGACCTGCTGGATCTCCTGGTAAATGGACTTTTCTGTCCTGAGTCTCCACCATTGCCCAAGTGAGGCGGCATTGAGTTCTCCGATTTTAGATGACTAACCAACAGACACGCCCCACTCACCCTGTCCCCAACCCCAACTGCAGGAACATCAGGGTGGGTAAGTGTTTGTGGGGCAGCCTCCCTTCTCTCAGTACAGTAAACCCTCTCAATAATGGACCGCGGCGGAGGAGGTGTCCGTTATTGCTGATTGTCTGTTATAATCGGGTGTGGGGTGAATATTAACTAATTTAACCCCAAGGTCGGGATGGAAGACAAGCAGCCTCGGTGGGAGGCGGGTGGTTAAACCAGGGGGATTTCACAGGGCAGAGAGTCCCGGGCACCGTACATGGGCGCGAGGGACGGGCCAGGTACTTGCGCCGCCTTCATGTTGCTCGCTCTCTCTGCTCCCACAACTGGGAGCCCTCACACAACTGGGAGCCCTCCCACATGGCAGCTTGTTAGGTAACTTGTGGGGGGGGGTGCAACAGGAGTCGCTACCAGGCAACTGAGGCATGCGTGGCAAGGGCGGCACAGGTGCAGTGGCGCGCGCTGCGTCTGCATCCAACACCCCGCCCGGGACCTCGTTCTGTGCAGCCAATGCAAACCCGTGCCCAATGCAGCGCTCTTCAAGAGTGTTTTACTGCTCACTCTCCGTGCCCCCCACCACCGCCTTTCTCCTACCCTGCGCTTAGCGTCGACAGCCACCATGAAAGGACGTCTCGATACGCTATGATTGTAATCCGTTATATGGAGGTCTGTAACTGATGGGGTTTGCTGTATTTTCCCAGAAGGGAATTAGAGCAGTAAGCTTGTTGACTTATTGGTGAATCTTTGGAATTCATTGCCACAGGCACCTGTGGAGGCCAAGTCACTAGACATTTTTGAGGTGAAGATTCACAGGTTCTTGATTGGTAAGGGTGTCAGGGGTTATGGGGAGAAAGCGGGAGAATGGGGTTGAGAGGGAAAGATAGATCAGCCCATGATTGAATGGCGGAGTAGACTAGATGGCCTAATTCTGTTCCTCTAACTTGAGAACTTTTGAAATGTTTCATTCAGCATTGACTTTTTCTACCTATATGTTCTCTCCTAACCTCTTTCCTGTCCCTCTCTCCGCTCGTGCTTAGGTGTAAAAAGTGGGAGATTCAGGTGGAGAAGATCTACAACAAAACCCAGCGTGAGAAGTTTGCCTGGGCCATAGACATGGCAGACGATGACTATGAGTTTTAACCATTGGTGTGGCAGGCGCTGAGTGAAACACAGCCCAGGCCACCTCCGAGCTGGAGGAGATCCGTTTTTATGTATCAAGGAGAACTCTGTGGTTCCATAGCTACTGTTTTAAGAGGAAGAAAAGTAAAGCAAATATATATATATATATTCGCACTGATTAGATTGGTGCATTTATACTGTTAGAACCTTGCAATAACTTTTTTTTAATTGAGAACTACAGTCCTGTTTTGACGAAAAAATAAAATCAAATGTGCACCTGTTTTAAAAACTGGTCACTGCTGAGTCCAGGGAGAGAATCATTGGCCAGAACTGGAGACTGCATTCTTGCAATCTTGTGGTTTGTTTTTTATTTAATGTTTTAAAGAGATTAAAAGAAAAAGATTGTCCCTGACCCCCAAGCCCTAACCAACTAGCTAGAACACTAGCCCTAACATTCGTTTGACTATGAACTTCAAAATAATGAACACGAATGGTGTTAGATTTTACCAGAAAGATGATCTTTGACGTGATATGTTTTTAAAGAATTCTGCAGTGATGGAGCCTGGGGCTTTTGGAGTGGTAGGTTAGTTGCTGGGCTAATCTATAAGAAATGTCCTTTTGGGCAGAACAGTCATATCCTCGCTCCATTTTTTAAAGATGGTAGATTACCCTTCCAGCATTTCTCGGATCGTAGATCTTGTGCTCCTGGAGCCAAAGATAAAGTAGTTGTGTGAGCAAGACACTGAGCTGGGGTGGCAGCTTGGTTTGTCACGGCTAAGTCGGGAGCAGTCAAATTTGGACAAGTAAGAAATTCTCTCCTTCCCTCCTGCAGTTTTGAACAACCTCAGAGGTTTGCCATTATATGGCTGCCTCTCCCCCGACCTGTTCCGCCACTGAAATTATGCATAGTCCTCTTTTCTTACCCAATGTAAATTGGGAACTGTTTTTAATGGATGAATTGCCTGTTTCAATTTCTAAGCTGTAATGCTTTTAAAACAAAATCCTTGTTTTTTATTGAGTTGAATTGTTTGGAAGAAGTTGCCCATTTGCAGGTGAAATGGACTTAAATCGTAGCCCGCTGGAATAAATGTTGTGTCGTCTGACCCAGGGGAATAGCGAGGCTTTAAGGACTTGTCAAAGTGCTGGGGTCGGGGCGTCTAGCTTGTGCTCCATGACTAGTGCCTTGTGAGCCGTGTGTGTGGACAGTCATGGTCTATCAGTCTGATTGTTGCTCTGGGAATCTTTTTTGATGCAGTTTCTTCTAAGGAGGAACCGGGAGAAAGTAGAGATTTACCAGGTCAAAGGAGATGTTGACACCTCCTGTTTATGAAATTTGTAGCAAGTAAATGGACCATCAAGAAGTATTGAGGGGGTTTGAGGGTGAGGGGAGGGAGAAGTAGAATAGCCCCAGAGCAACATTTAAAAACTGTGATACTAGTAATATGTGGTAAGTGATTTGCTCCATCTCCCTTGCTAGCAGTGCAAGTGATCTGTGATGTTGGGGAGCAATTTTGTCTGAGCATTTGTTAAGCAGTGACCTTTTTGATCTGGTGTGTACTTGAGTTTCTTTACCCTTTAAAAAAAAAAAAGGTTTCCTTATCTGTGACTGAGATGAAATCCTTTTGAGACAGAGTTATTGGATAGTGACCAACACCCAACAGCAACTTCGTGCCCAGTGGACCTTGCGTAACTGCAAGCTGTATGTTTTGGGGTTTTGGGGGCTTTTGTCAATGGGGGAAGTATCTACAGCTCGGTTTAATTTACTACGATTGTAATTAATTTTAAAAGTGTGCTGTTAATTAGTACCTTCTTCCTCGTGCATTTTAAAGGCTCCTTGCACTCCATCGAGTAATTATTTGGGTTGTCTGAATAATTATTCCCAGATATTTTGAACCATTTTGAGAAAAGGACATCTTAAGAGGCCTTTATTGCTGTGAATATGTATTTTGTTGTATTTATAAAATTTAAAAAAAAACATTTCAGCTTGACTTGGGGAAAACAAGTAGACAAGTGAACTCATTCAGAGGCCCTGTCACCAAAGAGTAAGGGGACTTGATTTAAATGTGTCTGCTGGTTTAAGGTGATTTTTTTTTTTTTTTTTTTAACTGTGATTGTTTTTATTTTTTATTTTTATGAGACATGCAACTTTTTAATGCTTCAACTCAGGTTAGAGAGTGCACGTGCGAGTGAGAAAGGGTACCTCAATGAACTTGCCTACAATTCCAGTATTTGTGACTTTTTTTTCCCATTAAAACTCTACATAATTTTAGCCTAACTGGACAGCTGGCCCAGTAACCTGAAACAGAAGTGTCGTCATTATTTATTTTTTTTCTCTTTCTCTCTCTCTCTCTCTCTCTCTCTTAATTTTAGATGATGTAAACATTTGCTGTAATTAGGAAGGGGTCTGTTATAAGGTGGTGCTTGTTCAGTTAAGGGAGCATTCAGCTTAGATCAACTGGTGGAGAAAACATTTCTCCAGGATTCCCCCACCCAAATATATGCACACACCCTTCACCACACTGCCTGACAATCTTTGTTGGCGTGGCCACCCAACTCACTTGATGCTGTCGTCATTGGCACGTTCACCCACCCCCTATCTGGAGCTTTCCAGACATTCATAGTATAGAGCATGTTGCCCTGTCCGTAAGTAAATAATGGATTTTTGCCGTATCAATTTCCGAGCCATTTTAAAATCAAATTTGGATGCGTCCATTGTTAAGAGCACTTCTTTGTAAATTGGCTTTTTTTGTTTTGAAGTGTTGGGCAATTATTAGGGAAGTCATTTCAAGAGAGTTTTTTGCAGAATAACAAATGTTACAACGTCAGACCAACGGGGGGGGGGGGTTGACCACTGCAATAGCCACCCAGAATTCTATCTGATGATTATAAGGGGAATGGATTTGAGTTGGGAAGAATTTGTCTGATATGGGAAGCTAAGGAATGGGAGCCCAACTCAAATCTGCGCTGCAATGCTAACCATGAAGAGTCACCTGTAAAGTAAGTTTGGGACGGATTGCAGTGACTTCTCGGTCGGTAATACATCCACAGATGCCAAACGCGTAATCCGACATTAAGAGGTAGCCTGACTCGGGTGTGGGGCCGATCTATTGGCTTTGGGGATAAAGCCATGCGTTTCATTTGGGCCTTGTAGAGAAAGCTTTTGTTTGCATTTTGCCTTGTGCTACATGTGAACTGACATTACTTGAAGCTGACACTGGATGAGAAAGTGATAATGGCTCAGGACCAGCGCTGCATAAGCACGCAGTAAGGAACCTTCTCAGATGGTGAGAAATATATGTGGCTGGCTAACGCACCCCATTATTGCCCATCCGGTTTGAAAGCCAATTCTTTGCTTATCATGTAACCTAGAATTAATTAAAATCTAGATAATGAAATTACAGGTAGGGAGGGGGACTGGCGGAGGTCCAGATCTCCTTTTCCCACCATCCTGCCCCCAACCTGTTCACTCTTCACGTTTGACCTATGCCACAGGGGACCTTGGTAACAATTGGTGCATGTCTTTCTGCTTTGCACGTCACCCTGTGTTGTGCATCATAGTGAGGAGGGTGGGAAATCAATACAATGTGTGGCACTAAACTTTTAATCCAAAATATTGACCATTGGGACTCCAAATTATGTCATATGCAGTGCCAATATTTAAAACTGATCCACCACGTTACTTAAATTGCTTTTTGTTTTAACCCTGTTACCTCACTGTGGATACGGAATAGAATCTGCGGTTTAAAATTAACAACGGGCCGAGCCCACGCTTTCCAAAAGGGTGTACGTAACTGTTGGGACAACCGCCATTTACAAATTCAATTAATTGGGCAAGTGCTGCTCTTCAACCAACCCCCAAGACCCATTTCTCTATGTCCTAGCTGAACATGGGAATGGGGTTGGTTATCAAATGAAACGTTGCATTGAACATGCCATGCTCTTGTCCATCCTTCCCCCCCCCCCCCCCCACCCTTCCCTTTTAAACTTTTGAACCCTTATTCACTTCCCTTTTCCTTCAGCCCACCCCAGAACCCCCCCCCCCCCCTCCATCCTCCAAAACATAATCTCTTGTCGCCTAGGAAAAAAGGTTATAAAAATACACTCATTTTAGGAGAGGAAATATTTTTTTGCAATTCAATGTTGGGAAGGTGGGTGGGAAATGAGTTGCCTCTTGGACCTTACCCGATAGGTTGTTGATCCATGTGTGAATCGAGCTGCTTGGTTTTGAATTGCAGGCTTTTTTTAATTTATAATTTAAACTGGAGTTCTTTTTTAGCATTTACACAGTATGTCACTGTGCTGGTGTTTTTATTTGGGCACCAATTTTAGCATGTTCCTGAGTTACAGCTATCCAGTTAGGTTTCCCTGTTCCCTGTCTATGAATCATTGTTGAGTTGTTGTAGCACATTTATCATGTACTTGTGAAACTGGCCAACATATATATAAATATATATTAAAAGATGCTTATTCAGTCTGAATTGTAATGAGGAAATTTTACATTTTTCTTCTTTCCTCTTGCCTAGAATTCTCTTTAGTGTGTGCTTTAACCGATGAGCTAGTATTCACAGACTGATGTGCACCAGGTTTTTTTTACAGATTATTTCTGTAAATTTAACATACTGCGATGAACTGTGCTCATTTGTATTTTTAAATAAACACATTGTACACTATGAATGCAGCAATCGAGTGTGTGTTAACGTGTTTTTGGAATGAAATGTTTAGATTTTTGAAACAACCATTTCTGCGCCTATCTTGATCTTCATGTGAAGAAGCTACACACGACAATGTGAATGAGATGATAGTGTTGTCAAGACAGTAGTTTAGAGATGCAACATGGGAAGAGGCCCTTTGGCCCACCAAGTCTATGCAGACCAGCGATCACCCATACACTAGTTTTATCCTCACTAGAGACAATTTACAGAAGCCAATCGACCTACAAACCTGCACGTCTTTGGAATGTGGGGGGAAACCAGAGAAAACCCACGCAGTCACAGGAAGAACATACGAACTCCGTACAGACAGCATCTGTAGTCACGATTGAACCCGGGTCTCTGGCTCTGTAAGGCAACAACTCTATATCACTGTGACTTGCCCATGACACTTCACATTCCTGTGCAAATTCCATACAGGCAGCATCCGGAGTAAAGTACTGACTGAAGCAAGTGAAGAGCGATCTACTAGACCACCGCAACTACAAAAATGCCCAGAATATTAGACATCACCTTTGAGAGCCTCGTCAATAAAGAAGTATTGTTCATAATGCTCACTTAAGTCATTGGGAAACAATCTGACTATTAAATAGACAGCCACCATTTGGTACATCAAATCCATGCTGGCTTTGAGAAAAATAACTAGATAATTTGCCCATATGTCTTTGGAATGTGGAAAAAAGCTGGAGCACCTGTGTGGAAGACCAGGTCATGGTGAGAATGCAAACTCCACACCGACAGAACTTGAGATCAGGGTCCCCAGAGTTGTGAAACCGCAGTAATAACCGATGCACCACCTTGCATGAAGACAATGTTTATTATATTTGTAGTTTGGGAGATGTTTGGATGAACAAATAGAGCATAACAGGTTGCAAGTTGGCCAAAAGCAACATAGGAATAATCTTATCTAGAGAGTTACTCTAGATAAGAAACGTACAAAATTCTTAAGGGGTTGGACAGGCTAGATGCAGGAAGATTGTTCCCGATGTTGGGGAAGTCCAGAACAAGGGGTCACAGTTTAAGGATAAGGGGGAAGTCTTTTAGGACTGAGATGAGAAAGTTTTTTTTTCACACAGAGTGGTGAATCTGTGGAATTCTCTGCCACAGAAGGTAGTTGAGGCCAGTTCATTGGCTATATTTAAGAGGGAGTTAGATGTGGCCCTTGTGGCTAAAGGGACCAGGGGGTATGGAGAGAAGACAGGTACAGGATACTGAGTTGGAAGATCAGCCATGATCATATTGAATGGCGGTGCTGGCTCGAAGGGCCGAATGGCCTACTCCTGCACCTATTTTCTATGTCTATACCAAAAGATGGTCAACATGTCCATGTGTGGAAACAAAGAACTGCAGATGTTGGTTTATACCAAAGATAAACACAAAGTGCTGGAGTAACTCAACGGGTCAGGCAGCATCTCTGGAGAAAAAGAATAGGTGATCGTTTCAGCTGGGGACTCTTCAGTCTGAAGTATATCACCTATCCTTTTCCCCCAAAGATGCTACCTGTGAGTTATTCCTGCACTTTGTGTCTATTTTTATGTACACATGTCATTGGAACGTGGGTATAAACTCCCAAGTGCCATGAGATTTAAAACATTGAATTTGTTGTAAGAGTATGAGACTGCATTTGGCCAGAAAACATCTGAAATGCTAAATGGTTGTCAAATCCACAAGTAGCATGAAGTGTGCCATAACCTTGAAACCGTTCATTCATCCTGGCTCTATTTGTGTATGTGCCTGCCGCATTTGGCTATTTCCACGCATTGCCACACATTTTTAAATAAACACGTTGGACACTGAATGCAGCAATTGTGTGTTTGTTAATGTTTTTAATATGAAATGTCTAGATTTTTGAAATGCACAACCATTTCTGTATCCATCTTGATGCTATGTGAAAATGCTACATGTATACCATAGGTTTGGTCAAGATTACTAGTGGATTCGGTGAATCCTTTCCTCAACAAAGGGCAACAGATACAGTGACGAGATTGTCACAAAGGCCTTTGAAGTGGTACAAGTAACTTGGCAAGTTACCTCATATTCCTCTTCCCCCCACCACCCCACAAATGCTCATATCTCCCCTCCCGTTCACTTACATTTGTTCCTCTGGCTTCAAAATCTGCAACTCTTTTATTCCTATCTCGCATCAGTTGTCTTCATCTCTGGTCTTTGTCCTACCATCTGACTATCAACCCCCCTCACCACCTGTATCCACCTATCACTTGCAAGGCTTTGTCCTACAGGCCAATTAACCAAACCTGTGTCTTTTGAGGAAATCAGACCACCCAGTGAAAACCCATGCAGTCACAGAGTGGTGCAGCGGTAGAGTTGCTGCCTTACAGCGCCAGAGACACGGGTTTGACACCGACTAAGGGTGCTGTCTGGTTGAAGTTTGTACAATCACTCTGTGCATGGGTATCCTCCGGGTTCTTCAGTTTCTTCCCACACTCCGAAGAAGGTTTGTAGGTGAATTGGCTTCGGTAAAAATTGTAGATTGGAGTATTTATGGAGTGATTGCAGGTCGGCGCAGATTTGGTAGGCCGAAGAGCCTGTTTCGCACTGCAAGTCTAATGAGAATGTACAAACTCCATACAGACCCTTAGTCAGGATTGAACCTGGGTCTCTGGCGCTGTAAGGCAGCAACTCTACCCACTGCACCATAGTGCTGCCCCACTATGCCCTATGATGGACACCTTGCATTGTTTGATGCCGAATAATGTTATTGCCAATGTAGCCACTGCGGTAGTTCTTCCCTGCCTTTCATTTGGATTAACATCCATGTTCAAAAGGTTTTCTACATTCCTGCCTTATCTCTGGTGTGATGGTGGACACAAAATGCTGGAGTAACTCAGTGGGTCAGGCAGCATTCCTGTAGAAAAGGGAAAGGTGATGTTTTGGGTTGAGACCCTTCTTCAGACTGAGAGTCAGGAGAGAGCTCTAGGGGCTAGTGGAATCGAGGGATATGGGGAGAAGGCAGGCACAGGTTACCTAATGGGGATAATCAGCCATGATCGCAATGAATGGCGGTGCCGGCTCGAAGGGCCAAATGGCCTCCTGCTGCAGCTACTTTCTATATTTCTATGTTTCTATGAGAGGGAAACTAGAGGTATGTAAAGATACAAAGAACAAATGAATGAAAAGTATGAAAAGGACAAATCAAAGCCAGCACCGATGATACCTGTAGAACGGATTCACAAAATGCTAGAGTAACTCAGCAGGTCAGGCAGCATCTCAGGAGAGAAGGAACGGGTGACGTTTCGGGTCGAGACCCTTCAGACTGATGTCAGGGGGGCGGGACAAAGGAAGGATATCAGTGGAGACAGGAAGATAGAGGGAGAACTGGGAAGGAGGAGGGGAAGAGAGGGACAGAGGAACTATCTAAAGTTGGAGAAGTCAATGTTCATACCGCTGGGCTGCAAGCTGCCCAAGCGAAATATGAGGTGCTGTTCCTCCAATTTCCGGTGGGCCTCACTATGGCACTGGAGTAGGCCCATGACAGAAAGGTCAGACTGAGAATGGGAGGGGGAGTTAAAGTGCTCAGCCACCAGGAGATCAGGTTGGTTAAGGCGGACTGAGCGAAGGAAGGTGTTGAGCGAAACCTAGTTCCCCAAGTCCGAACATTCCCCTCATCCACTGCTGGTTTGAATGCACAGGTCAGTACGGCCAGGGCTCTTAGGGCGAATGGAACCAAGGGATATGGGGAAAAAGCAGGAACGGGGTACTGATTTTAGTTGATCAGCCATGATCATATTGAATGGCGGTGCTGGCTCAAATGGCCTACTCCTACACCAATTTTTCTATGTTTCAAAGTTTACAGCTGTTGCCAATAACTGTCTCCTGATCACTTAAAGGTTGACGTTCATCTTCTTAAACTAATAAGCTGCTATAGCAGTGTCAGTCAAATGCTTTTTATTTTAGGAAATGGCAGATGGCATTTAACTCTGACAAGTGCAAGGTGCTGCATTTTGGTAAGTTAGACAAGGGTAGGACACACTGTAAATGGGGGATCTGGGTCTTTTTCCCCTTGGACTGTAAGAGGCTGATGGGTAACCTTGTAGAGGTACATAAAAATCATGAGGGGCATAGAAAAGGTGAATGGTTAGTCATTTTCCCAAAGTAATAAGAGAGACTAAAATTAAATGGCGTAGATTGAAGGTAGGAGGGGAAAGACTAAATAGGGAGCTGAGGTGCAACACCAGCTTGGTGACTTTCCTACACACAAGAATGTTCTACAGCTTCTTGGATAAGTGCATTGAATCTCTGGAACACTGGAGGTTGTGGGAAGATCTGATAAAAGTATGTAAAATTATAGGAGGCATAAATAGCCTTGTATCTATGTTCTACTGAGATGGAGATCTCTGGAGAACTGTGGATAGGTGATGTTTCGGACTGGAACCCTTCAGACCGATTATACTCTGCGGAAGGGTCTCATCCTGAAACATCACCCATTCCTTCTCTCCAGAGATGCTGCCTGTCCCGCTGAGTTACTCCAGCATTTTGTGTCTGTCTTCTTCTTATACTCCTGATGTGCTTGTGGTTGCAGGAAGGGCCTTGGGGTGTCAGTAGTGAGTCACACGCCACATGATACCCAATCTCATTCCTGCTATTGTAACCATGGTATTTATGGCTGGTCCGCTTTAGCTTCTAGTCAGTGGTGAACCCCATGATGTGGGCGATGGGATCCTCGGGGATGTCGTGCCATTGAAGGTCGAGAATCGGTGGTTGGACTCTCTCTCGTTGGAGGTTGCCATTGCTTTGATAGAGGTCCACCACCGATTTTTCCTGCAACTGGTGTCCGCCCACTCCCCTTTAATCTGGACAAAATTCATTCCCACCCGCCCCTCCTCCCCTCAGACGTTCCCCGAAAATGTGGCACCTAGGCCGGGTCCCTCATCGGGACTTCCACGGCCAATCGGCGGGGTTGAATTTGTCCCCTGTGGCTGGGGCTCTGGAACTCCAGCCAAGGCCGGAGCCGGCAGATCCGTCCACATAGCCGACTTCCACGGCCAGCTTTGTGGGCCAGGATCTTGACCTCTTCTTCCAGCAAAACGGATAATCCAGAAAGGCTCTGGAACCAAGGCTGCTGGGAAATCAGTGGTGGACCTGTACTTTCATGACACAAATATCTGCACCATATATCAGTGTATACCTGAGTATTATCCTGGTTAATTCTCTAATTTTAGGTCACTTCTACAACCACCTCCCTCCCGCTTCCCCTCCCTCTCCCCGCCTCACTCCTCTACTAAGAGTCTGTTAACCAGTTCCACAGTTCACACCTAATATACTGCTCTTGGGCTCACACTTCTCACTGTCTATCAGGGAACCTCCTTGCCTGAGGTCATCTGTTGCCGGCCTCGATTTATCCTGGGGTTTTTTCACTTCCAGTTTTTTTTCCTCAATCTCCTTACTACAATCAGTCTGAAGAAGGGTCCCGACCTGACAGTTTGCCTATCCATGTTCTCCAGAGATGCTGCCTGACCCACTGAGTTACTCCAGCATGTTGTGTCTAATGTTGTACAGGTCGTGCTGTAAACTGGCATGGTTGGCTTCATTCGATGAAGAGATGTCAAGTCAAGTCAAGTCAATTTTATTTGTATAGCACATTTAAAAACAACCCACGTTGACCAAAGTGCTGTACATCTGATTAGGAAAAAAAAGAAAGAAACAACATACAGTGGGGAGAAAAGCCCATTTCTGACCTTATGATGGAAGGAAACGCTGACGAAACGGCTGAATATGGATGGAGCTGAGGCACTGCCTTGAGGAACTGCTGCAGTGATGTGGACTCACAAGGAACCTTCATCGTAATGAACATACTGACCGGCAGGGCTGGGTAGTGCGGGTTGAGGAGCGTTCGGGTCCATCGCGACTTGCGAGGAAATGTCGAGGGTCACCAGTGTAGTGGGTCTGGACGCAGCAGGAATCAGGCAAGACGCCAGGTAAGGATCAACAGTAACTTTAGTGTAGCATCAGAACATCCACTCTCTTCAGTCTCTCGCACGAGAGTCAACTCTAGCCCCTTCAGGCAAACCCCGTAGCTGCAGACCCCTCCCCAGCCCTGTCCACTCAGTGCCGAGGGGGATGACCCAGGGAGTGGCCTAATCCCCGGGCACCGCCACAATACATCAAGAGTCCAAGTACTAAATACTGAAGAGGACCAGAGGTGACAACCTACCTGTGACAAAGCCACCCTCCGATCAAAGGTTGACGGGCGAGGAGAGGGGCATGAGTTCACTGGTCGATCCACATGCACAAGGAAGGTGACAGTTGGAGGCCCACAGCAGCCTGGGGCTCGCCTGGAACGGGCACCGCTCATAACAACTGGAGCGTGGACTGGTCTTTGAAAATGGTGGCAAACCATGGCGCCTCTTGCATGCAGGCTCAGTGGAGTACTTCTGTACTCTTGCTCACAAAATGCTGGAGTAACTCAGCAGGTCAGGCAGCATCTCGGGAGAGAAGGAATGGGTGACGTTTCGGGTCGAGACCCTTCTTCAGACTGATGTCAGGGGGGCAGGACAAAGGAAGGATATAGGTGGAGACAGGAAGATAGAGGGAGATCTGGGAAGGAGGAGGGGAAGAGAGGGACAGAGGAACTATCTAAAGTTGGAGAAGTCGATGTTCATACCACTGGGCTGCAACTCTTGCTAATCGGAGATGTGCTTGGGTATGGCAATATTCCACTGGAATATTTCTAAGAAAATAATTTCACTGTGTGTTTGCACATCACACATAAAAGCACCATTGAACCATTGCCCTTTGCTTCTTGTGTTGAACCAATTTGGGATCCAATTTCTCCCTTCCCCATTTCCTTCGTTCTGAAAAGGATGCTGTAAATAGTCCCAGGCCCTACCTGGGACTATATATATCTTAATGGTCTGATTTCTCTAATGGTATCGGACCTGCCGGTTCTCTCTACTGAAATACCAACTCTTGGGTAATGGGTACAAGTGGTCTGAGGCTTGACAGTAGACGTTAAGGCATCCGCTGTTTCTGAGAGCTTGTAGTAACGTTTGGAGTAACATTGAACTTAGCCAGCAAGTAATAGCAAAACACGAAATGCTGGAGGGACTTAGTGGCGATTTTTCGGGTTGGGACCCTTCTTTAGACCGAAGAATCATCGCCTATCCATTCCCTTCACAGGTGCTGCCTGATCCGCTGAGTTCCTCCGGTACTTTTTGTTTAGAGAGGGATTCCAGCACCTGCAATTCCTTGTGCCTTTGTGAAAGTAATAGTCTATGGAAATCACAGCAGGGGATTCCTGGTTGAAAATGCCATTACCTCTAGGGGGTGCTGTTGGCAGTGATGTACAAAACACGTCCATCACTAAAGTCCTGACATGAATGCAGCTCAGATTTCTACACCACATACTCGATTTAACCCCATTTATTGCCTTAAGTCTGAAGAAGGGCCTCGACCCAAAATACCACTGGTCCACTCCCCCTAGAGATGCAGCCTGACCCACAAAGTTACTCTAACACTGCATGTTTCACTTAGGGGTGCCAACTATCTCACTCCCAAGTACGGGACAAGGTGACATCACCGCCCAGCGCCCCATGTGACCTCACCCAGTCAGCGGCCGGGAGGCAGGTTGCTACGCAATCTCCGTCAGGCGGCGCCCGGGCCTCCAGGCCTACACTGTCCGGGCCTACACTGTCCGGGCCTACAGCGTCCGGGCCTACAGTGCCCCCTGGGCCTAATACGGGATAAGGGCAGTCCCGTGTGGGACAAACCAATTTAACCCAAAATATGGGAGGTCCCGGCTAATATGGGACAGTTGGCAACCATAGTTTCACTCCAGCTTCCAGCATCTGCTGTTCTTTGTGTCTCCGTAAGAAATAGTAGGAATAGGCCTTCTAGTCCTTCAAGCCTGTTCCTTCTTGGTAACATAATGGGACGGACAACATGGACATATCTAGTTATTTAAAATCAGAGTAATTCACCGTTTTAATTGACCTTGCATTGCTAGCATTGTCTCTCATTCTCCTGTGCCTTATCTTCATTCCCTGGTAGGAGAAAGCATGTCCCCAATGACCCTTACCAATTTCTACTCATGCCCTGAGAAAGCATCTTATCAGAATAATCACAGCTTGGTAATCGCAGCTGCACAGCCCAAGACCGAAGAAGGGTCTCGACCCGAAACGTCACCCATTCCTTCTCTCCTGAGATGCTGCCTGACCCGCTGAATTATTCCAGCATTTTGTGTCTACCTGCAGGTTTGTAGGTAATTGGCTTGTGTAAATTGTACCTAATGCGTAGGATAGAACTAGTGTACGGGTGATTGAAGATAGACGTGGACTCGGTGGGCGTGGATCCTGTTTCCACATTATATTTTTTAACTAATGATTTCTTCTCATTGCTACCATTGGGCAGGAGGTACAGAAGCATAACCACACCACCAGGTTCAGAACAACAACTTTCCTACAACTGTCTTGAAGCAACCTCCACAGCCTAATCCCATCTCAACAATGGAATGTTGAGTCTGAAGAAGGGTCTCAGAATGGAGTCTGAAGAAGGGTCTCGACCCGAAACGTCGTCCATTCCTTCTCTCCTGAGATGCTGCCTGACCTGCTGAGTTACTCCAGCATTTTGTAAATAAATACCTTCGATTTGTACCAGCATCTGCAGTTATTTTCTTATACTAATGGAATAATATGGATCACCTCTTGCACTACCATAGACTTGGGAACTTTCTGTTCTATGACTGATTGTAATATTAGGCACTTAATTTGCGTGCAACGATTCTCCACTGCTGCATGTTTTGTTCTGGACAAATTAACTAGTTTTCACTAAAAACTGCTGTAATTTCTGCTTCCTCCATTTTAAATCAGATCTGGTTTCCGAGTAGATTGACTTAGTTTGCTGTATAAAAGGTTCTCAATCACATTTTCTGCTCTCTGCCACCAATTCATCGGCTGATGTACGGTTGTCAATAAATACTCCGCTAAGGAAAACATCCTTGTGGATGAAGCTTCATTGCTTTTACGAAATGGTCCATGACAGAAAAAGATACGAGTTTTATAAATATGGAATTTTACAGATTTAAAATGAAAGAGTGGTTCGAAAGGTGCAGTGGCTGGTAGAAAAGGCGCCGCACAGAGCCAGAGACCCAGGATCGATCCTGTTCTCGGATGCCGTCTCTGTAGAGTTTGCACGTTCTCCCTGTAACCGCGTGGGTTTTCTCCGGATGCTCCGGTTTCTTCCCAAATCCCAAAGACGTGCCGGTTAATTGGCCTCTGTAAATTGTCCCTAGTGTGAAAGGAATGGACAATTCAATTAAATTACAATGTAAGGGCGGCACGGTAGCGCAGCGGTAGAGTTGCTGCTTTACAGCGAATGCAGCGCCGGAGACTCAGGTTCGATCCTGACTACGGGTGCTGCACTGTAAGGAGTTTGTACGTTCTCCCCGTGACCTGCGTGGGTTTTCTCTGAGATCTTCGGTTTCCTCCCACACTCCAAAGACGTACAGGTATGTAGGTTAATTGGCTGGGTAAATGTAAAAATTGTCCCTAGTGGGTGTAGGATAGTGTTAATGTACGGGGATCGCTGGGCGGCACGGACTTGGTGGGCCGAAAAGGCCTGTTTCCGGCTGTATATATATGATATGATATGATATGATATGATATGATATATGATATAAAAGTGGGATAACGTAGAACTAGTGTGAATGGGTGATTAATGGTGAGCATGGATTCAGAAGGCTGAAGGATGAGTTTCCAAACTGCATCCTTCAATTCAAAATGAATGTCGCTCCCATCTCCATTTTTTTTTTTACATCCAGCCATCGGCTTACTGTAAAGCCAACCTCCCACAGAAGGCAAGTGAAATCTTAACCAACATCCCTCCAAACGAAAACTTTATTGTGTTTTATTATTATGTGATTCATGGAACTATGTTTACCCTTACCATAAACCATGTGGTAACTCTTGTTCGTGTAGTTATGTGGAAAGGAACAACATGCAATAAACTCACTGGAAAATAAATGAAAGAAGCAAGCGATAAAATATTTCATACGCATTTAAAGATCTTTGTTTTTTGGTTTTTGTCTTTGGTTGCAACTAAGTACTTTGGGCTTTTTTGTGTAACCCCATTCTCCTGCCTTCTCCCCATAACCTCTGATACCTGTACTAATCAGGAATCTATCTATCTCTACCTTAGAAATATCCACTGACCTGGCCTCCACAGCCTTCGGTGGCAAAGAATTCCACAGATTCACCATCCCCTCTGACTAAAGAAGTTTCTCCTTTAATTCTGAGGCTATGACCTCTAGTTCTAGACTCTCCCATTAATGGAAACATCCTCTCCAGCATCTCTGGAGAACGGTGAATAGGTGACGTTTCAGGGCGGGACCCTTCTTCAGACTGATTGTGGTGGGGGGGGGGGGGGGGGGGGGGGGGGAGGGAGTTGGAAGAGGTAGGGGCAGGACAAAGCATGGCAAGTAATTTCATAGCAAGTGTTTCATAGTAAGAATTTCTTTGTTCCATTTCGCTTTATATTACAATGAACCATTCGGCATTCTGGAAATGTCTTCCTAACAGCTGCATAAATGCCACCATTATATCTGACTCTGTCACCACTCCTGGCAGCGCATTGCAGGCATCCACTACCCCACTTAAAAAAACTTTGCTCGCACATGTTCTCTAAACGTTGCCCTTCTCACCTTGAAGCTATGGCCTCGAGTTTTGACATTTCCCCCTGGGAAACAGTGTCTGTCTACTCTACACTATTTATCCCAGAGGTTCACCTGCGCCTCCTCCAACCTCATTTATTGCATCCGCTGCTCCAGATGTCAACTTATTTACATCGGCGAAACCAAGCGCAGGCTCGGCGATCGATTCGCTCAACACCTGCTCTCGGTCCGCGTTACCCAACCTGATCTCCCGGTGGCCGAGCACTTCAACTCCACCTCCCATTCCCAGTCTGACCTTTCTGTCATGGGCCTCTTCCAGTGCCATAGTGAGTCCCACCGGAAATTGGAGGAACAGCACCAGGGGTATGAACATCGACTTCTCCAACTTTAGATAGTTCCACTGTCCCTCTCTTCCCCTCCCCCTTCCCAGATCTCCCTCTATCTTCCTGTTTCCACCTATATCCTTCCTTTGTCCTACCCCCCCTTGACATCAGTCTGAAGAAGGGTCTCGACCCGAAACGTCGCCCATTCCTTCTCTCCTGAGATGCTGCCTGACCTGCTGAATTACTCCAGCATTTTGTGAATAAATACCTTCGATTTGTACCAGCATCTGCAGTTATTTTCTTATACTATTTATCCCTCTCATCATGTTATCCACTTCCACCAGGTCTCCCCTCAACCTCCAACTTTCTAGGGATAACAATCCAAGTTTGGATTAAACAATGCAAGTTTGAGATCTACCATCAAGTCACCCCTCAGCTTTCTCTTTTCTGGTAACAGGGGACCCCATCTCCTAATCAATACAACCTCTTAGTCTGTGCATATACAGGTAAAGGAGTGTATTTTGTTTCTTGCTAAGTTCCCAGCTCATTGCTCGGTAAGAAGGGTCCCGACCTGAAACGTTGTCCATCCATTCCCTTTCTAGATATTGCCTGACCCACTGAGTTCCTCCAGCACTTTGTGTTTTACTCAGGATTTTAACATCTGCAGTTCCTTCTGTCTCCATTGCCACAACCCTTCTGTATAGATTTCCTATCCAGGGCATCATTATGTTGATATTGACTGAAATTAAGGAGCTGGAAATACCTTGTTGGTCAGGCAGCACAGCAGGAGAGAGAAATGTGTTTCCGATCCGTGATCTTTCACCATAAACTTTCCCCACAATCTTGTAGTTTGTATAGTTTATTATTGTCACATGTGCCAAGGTGCAGTGAAAAGCATTATATTTCTACTGACTGGATAGCACGCAACAAAAGCTTTTCACTGTACCTCGGTACACGTGACAATAAACTAAGCCAAACTAAAGCTTTTGTTTGCATGCTATCCAGTCAAAGATAAGATTATACATGATTAAAATCAAGCTGTCCACAGTGCACAGATAAATGATACAACATCTAGTGCACGCTATAACATTGAAGTCTAATAAAGTTCGATTAAAGATAGTTCAAAGGTCTCCAATGAGGTAGATGGGAGGTCAGAACCACACTCTAGCTGAGAAGTGGATGGCTCAGTTGCCTGAGAACAGCTGGGAAGAAACTGTCCCTGAATCTGGAGGTGTGTGCTTTCACACTTCTCCACCTCTTGTCTGATGGGAGAGGGGGAAGAGGGAGTGACCGGTCCTTGATTATGCTGGTGGCCTTGCCGAGGCAGCGTGAAGTGTAGATGGAGTCAATGGAAGTGAGACTGGTTTGTGTGTGATGGTCTGGGCTACGTCCACAACTCTCTGCTTTCCCTTACTACATCTATTTTTCCTCTCCATCTATGAAGGGTCCCAGTCTTAAACGTTGCCTGTCCATTCCCTCCACAGATGCTGCCTGAACTGCTGAGTTACTTCAGCACTTTGTGTCCTTTTGTGTAAACCAGCATCTGCAGTTCCTTGTTTCTACCCTCCACAGATTCGATGATACTTTATTTTCACATGTACGTATATACAGTGAAGTTCTTTATTTAGTGCATACAATCTGGTAAAATCATAACGCAGACCTCACCTAGGCAGTGCACAAAGACGCTGCCTGAACTGCTGAGTTACTCCAGCACTTTGGGTTTTGTTCAAGATTCCAGCATCTGCAGTGCCTTGTGTCCCCCAAACACATGCTCAAGAGCCATGAATATTGCAAGTCTACAATCCCATGGACAAGTTCATCAGGAAGGCTGGCCCTGTCCTGGGGGTGGTGTTGGATTCATTGAAAATGGTCTTGGAGGGGAGGATGCTCCTCAAACTGCGGAGCATCTTGGACAATACAGCTCACCCCCTCCGTGACACACTGGTCAACCTGAGGAGCACCTTCAGCAACAGACCGGTTCCACCAAGATGTAGCACAGAACGCCACAGGAGATGCTTCTTCCCTGTGGCTATCAAACTGTACCACTCCCCCTTCTGTCGTGGGGTAGACTGACTCCCCCTCCCCAATCTTTGCACATCCCCAATCCTGAACTTTCCACTCGTCACTATAATTTCATGTCTCATGTATCTTGTCGTTTTTCATGGCTATTGGCAGGCCGGTTTCCCTCCTGGAATAAATAAAATTCTATCGTATGGTATCGTCCCTTAATTTCCACATTTAGAATAAGGGGTAGGCCATTTAGGACGGAGATGAGGGGAAAAAAAATCACCCAGAGTTGTGAATCTGTGGAATTCTCTGCCGCAGAAGACAGTGGAGGCCAATTCACTGGATGTTTTCAAGGAGTTAGATTTAGCTCTTAGGGCTAAAGGAATCAAGGGATATGGGGGGAAAAGCAGGAATGGGGTACCCCTTGGATCCGATTTATTAAGGATGCTGAGGATGCCCAAGTAACCGGAGGGTGTTGTTTACGGGCATTGTTTGTTTAGTATAAGGAGGTGAATGCTTCCCAGCGTGGGGAGTTGCAAAATAGGCTGCAGTGTGTGCAGGAACATAACTGCAGATGCTGGTACAAAACGAAGGTATTTATTCACAAAATGCTGGAGTAACTCAGCAGGTCAGGCAGCATCTCTGGAGAGAAGGAATGGGTGACGTTTCGGTCGAGACCCTTCTTCAGACAGGCTGCAGTGTAGTCTCTCTCTTTCTCCC